>NC_138774.1:106884186-107569186 GCF_965119305.1 Pelophylax lessonae | reverse complement strand
CTGTCATTTTTGGTGTTTTTTTTTTTAACGCGTAATGGCGGCGATCTGCGATTTTTTTTTTTTTTTTTTTTTTTTTTTTGCGGGACTGCGACATTGCGGCGGACAGATCGGACCCTTGACTGACATTTTTGACACTTTTGGGGGTACCAGTGACATTACTGCAGTAATCAGTACTATATATATGCACTGTTACTGTAAAAATGACACTGGCAGGGAGGGGGTTAATTTTATTGGAGAGGGAGGGGTTAATGTATGCCTGGTGCTTACTGACGTGTGGGGGGGGGAGGGGAATGAGTGAGTCATGGACAGATCGGATGTCCAGCTATGCTGAACAGTCCGATCTGTCACTCCCTGTCACTATGGAGATCCGCCCGCTTGTGTTTACACAGGCGGGCGGATCTCCACACTAGATTCCCGACGATCGGGGGAAGAGCGGCGGCGATCGCCGCTGCTCCTCCCCTGGCCCGACTCCCGCTGTGACTGAAAACAGCGGGAGCGAGCCTCCGGCGGCGCGCAAGCGCCGCCCAGAAGGGGGAGTGTCTGACGACGTAGTACTACGTCGTCAGACGATAACGAGCCACTTTGCCGCAGTAATATTACTGTGGGCGGTGGTAAAGTGGTTAAGATGTAGTTTACATTGAATTGTAGGTTGACAAAGTATAACTTAAGTTTAATAATGCTTTAGAAATCATGGTTTTGGTTACTAAGGCTCGTAGTTCCAAGTTATTAATGACCATTACCATTGTGCATGTGGTTTATTTTAGGGTAAAGCGTTACTAAACACTGTACAGTGTCATGACTCCTTTACTTTTTAGACACAAAATTGCTTCATATTGAACACACTTACCACTGAACCTCTGGGAAATCTACAAAACCACTATTTATTCCAGATAGCAATTCCTTTAAAAACAATGCATTTTATTTTTAGATACCAAAAATGTGAGCACCTAGTTTTGCATTTCTATTCGCTTTCTGTAATCCACTGCCCAGTAAGATTCTGGTGGAGGTAGGTGTGTCATTGTGAACCATTAGACACTACAGCAGGGGTGGGGAACCTTTTTTCTGCCAAGGGCCATTTGGGTATTTATAAAATCATTCAAGGGCCATACAAAATCATCAACCTAAAAATGTGCCTGTTATATTTGGTCAAAAATTTAATTAACTCACCCCTAATGTGATGGCTGCAACTACTTCTCTTTGGTGAGGTGTGTGATGTTAGCTGGTATTGATGATGTTGCTACTCGCAACTGGTTTTCCAGGTTTGTGTCGGTCAGTCGGGAGCGCAGTCGACTTTATGGTGGTAAGCTGGCTGGTACTGCTGGTGGTAAGCTGGCTGGTACTGCTGTGGGCACTGCTGGCTCTGGCTTATACTGCTGTGAGTACTGCTGGCTCTGGCTGGTACTGCTGGCTCTGGCTGGTACTGCTGTGAGTACTGCTGGCTCTGGCTGGTACTGCTGGCTCTGGCTGGTACTGCTGTGTGTTCTGCTGGCGGTAAATGCTGGCTAGCAGTGGCGCCGCACTGGAAGAAGAGGCGAGGTTTCCTGTATTGGTCACAGGCGGAGTGCATTTGATATCACTCCGCCTGTGACTCACTCAGACTGTCAGAACGGAGCCGGAACTATACAGGAAGCATTGGCTCTGTTCTGACAGATCAGCTGAGAGACAGACTCCGCTGCACGGGGTGCCGGACCAAATGACTTTGAGGGCCTTATACGGCCCCCAGTACGTAGGTTCCCCACCCCTGCACTACAGCATTGTTAACAGAATGAAATTGCAGAGTGATAGCATCAACAGAATGCTGCTTCTCCTTCATTGCCCATACAGAAGACTGGGTGTGGTGCAAACTGTTCTTGTGCTGACTGTCTACTTGTGGCAAAAACAAGTATACCATAGCATAGTTAAATATGGAAAGGTTATTGATAATGGTCTGTTAAGGCAGAGGCGTAACTAGAACCTTCAGGGCCCTGATGCAAGAAACCATGAAGGGCCCCCCAGACCCCTGGCCGGGGCCCTTACCTTCAAGCCCAGGGCTCTTCCCACTAATCCTGGGGCTCTTTACACGCGTTGCATGGCCTTTTATTACGGTCCCGCAGCAGGATTCTTTCACAAGTTCTGCAGTGGGCCCCCTTCCTGCAATCTTGTGGGCCCCCTTCCTGCAATCTTGGGGCCTCCCCACAGTGGTGCAATGCCAGGGTCCGGTCGCAAGTGTGACCTTTGCGATCCTGGAAGTTCACCCACTGGTTTGCTACCGGGCCCCCTGGAGCATGGGGCCCGGTAGCGATTGCAACCCCTGCAACCCCTGTAGTTACGCCCCTGTGTTAAGGTATGAATAGGCATGAGATTATTTTCACCCAGTCATACTATCTGTATTTTTCTGCACCAAGCTGAAAGACCTCATTTTATTGGTGGTTTAGAAGTTTCAGATATCCTCTCATCCTTATTTACAGTACCTTTTTAAAGATGAGTGTAATGATGGTTTTCTCTGGTATGGACAAAATAAATGAATGTTTAGCACAGATTTAAACAAAGGACTAGTTTTATTGTTTTTTAGGTTTTACAGGGCCCCCCAACTATGGCCATTTAGTGTAGAAAATACCCTGACATCAGTGGTCAGTGTACGTTTATTATGCCCCAGCCTTGGTGGTCTGCTGGATAAATAAAAATGCCCTAGGGCGATCGGTGGGAGTAAAAAAATAACCTAGCGTCTGTGGTCAGTGGCAGGTGGTTATAATGCCCCACCGTTGGTATCAATGGGAGGAAAATTGCCCTATCGTTAGGGTCATCGGGAGAAATAGCCATGTGTCACATGGCTTGCTTCAGGTGGGGGGGGGGGAATAATGCCTCGTCATTGGCCTCAGTGGGAGAACTAGTGCCCCATTATTGGTTTCAGTGGGAGGAACCCCATCAATGGATTAGTGCCACATAAATGGGATCAGAGAAATAAATATTCTATTCTTATTCTAATAACTCTGTTGAATGATTTGTTTTTTGACTTGATCTAAGAATATATGCAGAGTACAAGTACAGTATGAGCATCCATGTTTGTGTACATCTCAGACTGCCTATTGTTCAACTGATATCCTTTGCAGCATAAGGAAAAACCATGCTAGGGTCAGTTGACCACATAACATGACCCTAATGTAAATTAACGATCTAGACAAAGTTTATGGCGAAACTTCACTTTGACCTCACCCCTTGACACAACTCTCATAAACCAGGTTGTAAAAAACACTTGGAAAAAAAGAAAACTAGCATTAAATAACTGTCTAATTACACAAGTTTTTTGGGTTTTGTTTTATAAATGAAATAATGATTGTATTAGGTTGACTGTAATTTTGATGGATCAGGTTGGAAGATTGCAAATGTATCCCTTCGAAAAGATAGAGATACTAAAGTGGCAAGTGTAATGGAGGGTTTGGTCAGTATGCTTCATTCAGTAAATGTTCCATTATAAGGATCCTGTTTTAAGCTCCTATGTACAGATATATGCCTTAGGTGTGGGCATGTATTGGGCTGTAACATAGAAATATTGTTTCACTGTAGCTGTGTTTGCTGACTGGTGACTAACCCTTCATTTTTATGGTAATTAGTTGCACGTTCTAGCATAAAAATGCACTAGACAAAGGTAAACCTTTTTGTCTTCTGGTTTATAGAGCAGTTATCTGGGTACCTATTGACATGTTTGGAACATCTTTAGACCACCTTGGGTGCTCTAATATGCAAATATTGGTCCCTAGCTTCATAACTTTGCTTTACCTAGCTTCCTTCCACCCACTACTCCTTCCTATTGATCCCCAAGGCTGCCATTCACATTTGGTGGTCGCTGACCAGATGCTGAGAATGGAAGGTGATGGGCTAGAAACTGTTGTGTATTTTTGCATATCAGAGTCCTGGGAATTTACAGTTTCTAAGATGCTCTCAACACCATTTAATAATGTGAGCAGGAACCTGGAGGAGCTACCTGATCTGTACACTTTGGGGCCACTTTAAAGGGTGAGATGAACCCACCAGTTCAATTTAAGTAGCCCTAGACAAAAGTTCAACAGTTAATGTTGGCTTACCATACCATACTTAGCACAAAATTTCAACTTAAGTGCATGTCTGGGAAATGAACCCTTCTGGCCATAAATTATATTGTTTGCTTGTATGTTGACAGACAACTTTCAATTATATGAAGGACACTGAGCCAGCCCATATGGTAATGCCAGTGAATAGAGCCTCTTACGTCTTTTTAATTGCTAGGATCTTTTAAAGCTGTGCCAAAACTCATGTTCTTCTATCCTGAAATGCCTTCAGAGTTTCATGTTAAACACCCTACTTATATCACACATTACCATAAAAACTTAGTTCCCCTGTTATTATATTTTGCTGTGGCTTTCTATCATTTTATTTATATCACCCATCTGGTCATACTGGGTTGTAGTTGTACACGTGTATACCTAGTCCTTGGCAACTGAGCTGTATGGTGAAAATGTAAAGCAAGTCTGTTGTATTTTCTTTGAATGCACATTTTTAATTATTACAATGCTTACATTTTTAAAGGACTATACATTTTTTACCAGCTTCCACTTCCAATTTTTTTTTGATTGCATTAAGAGCCAATTCACACTGTTGCAATGCTGTAACATGCACAATGTGCTGCAGCGCATATAACCTGTGTTTATGAGTGGCAGGATCACGCAGTGTCGACGCACTAACATATATTATGCTGCCTTGTTGGAAATGCTGCATGTGTTGGAGGGTTCTGGTGGACTAGGCAGAATATTCAAATGAAATGGCTGCCTTAAAGGATAGATTCACTTTTAAGAGCATGTTGCATGTTACACCTATATTTCGGGTGTAACATGCTCCTGTACACAAACATCCTGCAGCCAGCACTCCCTGCTTTGTGACAGTAGGCGGGGGATCTTCTCCCCACACCTGCTGTCCCAATTTGAAAACCGCATGACCGTGCGGGGCTCCACCCACACAGCTGCAGTTTCCTGTGAGTAAATGAAGTACAAGTACTCTCAGCTGCAGAGGCAAACGTCTTGTAGTGCTCAATGAACTGTGAGGGTGCTGGTGAACATTCTTGTAGTTCATTGATTCTTCCTGCAGTTCACGAACGGTCAACCCATATGGACAGACAGCTGACGGAGAACCTGCAGGATCCTGGCATTGCACTCCACTTTAGTGTAAAAAAAATTAATAAATGTACTTTTTTTTTTTTTTACTGCAAAAAGACGTCTATTATCTTTTTTTTTTTTTTTTTTTTTTTTTTTTTTTTTTATATATAGAAGATGAACTTTATTTTTTAATTCAACATATGCAAATTAACAGCATGTTAACACACATGCAATAATGTACTAAAGTGGTATGAATGGGCCCTAAATGTAGAGATTTGTAGATTTAAAAGTAGCCTCAAGTGGCTTGGCACACCTAACACAGTGTCTCTTTTGTAAAGGGAAACCATGCAAAGTGTATTTTCACCTTGTGTCACTGCATTTAGTAAGAAAAGTGAAAATGTTATTTTTTTTAAACTCCCAATGATCATCTATTTTACCAAAACCATTAGCAGTTTTGAGGCTAATGCTGCTCTGGGCTTTCTTTGTCTGCAGTTATAAACACATTACTTTTCAAAGAGGCCAGATTTTAGGACAACCTGCACTTGATTACCAATGTTTTTTTTTTTTTCTCTCTGACAATGGAAAATATTAATAGGCCTTCGGGAAATCTTGCATAAAGCGTACAATTGTTTAGTAGTGTACTAAATGTTTTTATGTAATTGAAATTTCTGCTTGTGTGTCTTTAATTACCCATTGAATTTAGCATCCTGCTTTCCAAATCACATTTTGCATGATTAAGGTTAAGCCATTTCCTTGCTTAATACTTTGTTTGGTAACAATGTGTTCTCTTTAGTATTGAATTGTAGACTGTCAGAAAATAGCTAATTGTCAGTTTTGTTCTGTTTCTGTTTAGGATAATGATATGCACAATGGAAATGAAGATACTTACAAGTGACTACAGGCTTCGGCACAAAAAAATGAAATGGCATTATTGCTCCTAGAGTTTTCTATGGATGCTGCTAAAACTCATACAGGATTCAGTGGAACCTTCCAGACCTGGGATGGAAAATTCCAGCAATTACAATAGTAACTGCTCCATTGATGACTCCTTTAAATACAACCTCTATGGATCTGTTTACAGTGTGGTATTTATCTTGGGGTTAATTACAAACTGCGCTTCCCTTTGCGTCTTCTGCTTCAAAATGAAGATGCAGAATGAAACTGCTATTTACATGACCAATCTTGCTGTGTCTGACCTACTGTTTGTATTCACCCTTCCTTTTAAAATATTTTATAACTTTAACCGCCACTGGCCCTTTGGGGACACTTTATGTAAGATCTCAGGCACAGCATTTTTGACTAACATTTACGGAAGCATGCTTTTCCTGACTTTTATCAGCGTAGATCGGTTCTTGGCCATTGTCTACCCATTTCGGTCTCGAACCATTAGAACACGAAAGAATTCTGCTATAGTATGTGCAGGAGTTTGGATCCTAGTCCTCAGTGGAGGCATCTCTGCTTCACTTTTCTCCACCACCAATAAGTCCACAACAAGCACCACTTGTTTTGAAGGCTTCTCCAAAAACATATGGAAGACCTATTTGTCGAAGATTACCATTTTTATAGAAGTGGTTGGGTTTATTATTCCCTTACTGCTGAACCTGACTTGCTCCTCACTAGTTCTGAGGACGTTAAGAAAGCCTGCAACCTTGTGCCAGATTGGAACCAACAAAGAAAAAGTTCTGAAGATGATTGTTGTTCATATTGCCATTTTTGTTGTGTGTTTTGTCCCATACAATTCCATCCTTTTTCTTTATGCTTTGGTTCGTTCCCAGGCAATAGCAAATTGTTCAATTGAGAGATTTGCAAGGACAATGTACCCCATAACCCTTTGCATCGCAACCACAAACTGTTGTTTTGACCCCTTTGTCTACTACTTCACTTCCAAATCCTTTCAAAAATCATTTAACATCAACCCTCTCATAAAAATGGATACCCTGTTCAAGATAGATTCTTCGGCAAAGATCGCTTTTCCAGCAATGCAAGAGGAACTAACTGAACAGATAAATATTAACAATGGAGGAGAGCTCATTCCAGAATCTAACTTTAAGGACTAGAAGTCTGTGCTCTAGTGTAAAATACAACAAACCTCTCTAGTGACTGAAACTTTAATTTATAAAGACGGCTTTGAGCTCTATGGTCAGTATTATAGATGGTATAAATGTGTATAAAGATAGAGTTTTAATTTAATTAGAAAATACCCTGTATCTTGTAAAAAGCTTCAAGTGTGGCATGGTCACAAAAATATGTTTAAATGTGTTTTTTTGTGTAAATATTCAACAGAAAGTATTGTAGATGTATGTGTTCCCAATGACAGTGTTACAGTGTTTATGGCATTTTGAATGTGAAAAAATTATCATATACTACAATCTGGGTATTTTGATTTCTTTATATGATGCTTTTGAATTGGAAAGTATGGGTAAGAAATTATTTTGTTTTAGTAGATCTATGGCCTTGTGTTCCAATGGCAGGTTTTTCAATGCAGAAGATAGACTTGGACATATACTTTATAAGTAAAGGCCTGCAAATATGCACTTTTTGAAAATTAAGCTATCAGGAGTGATCAAAATCTCAACAGCTCACCTTCGTGTCATTATTGGAGGGATTATTGATATACTTTGTGGAACATTTCTGGTTTATACACAAATTAGTCCTAGTGCACAGCTAAGCTCTCACAATATTTGTATTGCAGATTGCACACTTGACATGTGAGTATGTAAGTTATGGTGGCCATCAGCTGCCAAGACTCCTTTTAATGGTAGGACTGTTTCCCAACAACTGACTCCGGTCTGTTTTTTTTTTTTTTTAGTAGAGTGCAATCCATTTTATCTGTGGACATCCACTTTCCAGTGATGTACTCTGAGGAGTTCTGGTCACATGAGAGAGAGATGATATAAGCTGCTGCCTCTTTTCAAACAAGGAACTACAGACATGATTTTGGGTCTCATGTCTCAGGTAGAGGATCAAATATAGGACAAATTGTATGCGATCTCAAGTTTGGACCACTAGTAATTTGGATTCACTCTTCCGCAAATGAAAAGTGTTTTGCTTTGGTGATATCCCAATAGGTTCCTGTTTAAACTTTGTCTGAACTGTCTATAGACCACTGGTAAGGTAGGTACAGGTCCCTCTAAAAAAATTAGCATATTGTGATAAAGTTCATTATTTTCTGTAATGTACTGATAAACATTAGACTTTCATATATTTTAGATTCATTACACACAACTGAAGTAGTGCAAACCTTTTATTGTTTTAATATTGATGATTTTGGCATACAGCTCATGAAAACCCAAAGTTCCTATCTCAAAAAATTAGCATATTTCATCCGACCAATAAAAGAAAAGTGTTTTTAATACAAAAAAATTCAACCTTCAAAAAATTATGTTCAGTTATGCACTCAATACTTGGTCGGGAATCCTTTTGCAGGAATGACTGCTTCAATGCGGCGTGGCATGGAGGCAATCAGCCTGTGGCACTGCTGAGGTGTTATGGAGGCCCAGGATGCTTCGATAGCGGCCTTGAGCTCATCCAGAGTGTTGGATCTTGCATCTCTTAACTTTCTATTCACAACATCCCACAGATTCTCTATGGGGTTCAGGTCAGGAGAGTTGGCAGGCCAATTGAGCACAGTAATACCATGGTCAGTAAACCATTTATCAGTGGTTTTGGCACTGTGAGCAGGTGCCAGGTCGTGCTGAAAAATGAAATCTTCATCTCCATAAAGCTTTTCAGCAGATGGAAGCATGAAGTGCTCCAAAATCTCCTGATAGCTAGCTGCATTGACCCTGCCCTTGATAAAACACAGTGGACCAACACCAGCAGCTGACATGGCACCCCAGACCATTACTGACTGTGGGTACTTGACACTGGACTTCAAGCATTTTGGCATTTCCCTCTCCCCAGTCTTCATCAGGGTCCGGTCACCTCTTCTCGTTGTGCAGCGTTTTCTGCCACACTTTTTCCTTCCCACAGACTTCCCACTGAGGTGCCTTGATACAGCACTCTGGGAACAGCCTATTCGTTCAGAAATTTCTTTCTGTGTCTTACCCTCTTGCTTGAGGGTGTCAATGATGGCCTTCTGGACAGCAGTCAGGTCGGCAGTCTTACCCATGATTGCGGTTTTGAGTAATGAACCAGGCTGGGAGTTTTTAAAAGCCTCAGGAATCTTTTGCAGGTGTTTAGAGTTAATTAGTTGATTCAGATGATTAGGTTAATAGCTCGTTTAGAGAACCTTTTCATGATATGCTAATTTTTTGAGATATGAATTTTGGTTTTTCATGAGCTGTATGCCAAAATCATCAATATTAAAACAATAAAAAGGCTTGCACTACTTCAGTTGTGTGTAATGAATCTAAAATATATGAAAGTCTAATGTTTATCAGAAAATAATGAACTTTATCACAATATGCTAATTTTTTGAGAGGGACCTGTATAGTCAGTCTGCACTGACTGACTTGCATAACGTGAAGAATTACAGAACAGTTATATAGAACACGTATTGACAATATCAATGTGTGAAGATGGTTATATCCACATATACTGGATATGTAAAACAAGATCATGGGAACATGAAGCACACCACATATTCATTCTACTATGAGGATTTATAACATTGAATTGTGCAATAGGTAGGCTCTATTCACACTTGTGCGATTTGTCATGCAACCTTGGGCATCAAAGTGACATGACAAGTCAAACCCTATTCTTTTCAATGGCCCCCATTCAAATTGGTTGCTACTTAAAGTCGCAGTGACTTTGAAAAAGGTGCCTGCACTACTTTGGTGCGACTTTTGATGGGACGTAGATCCATTGAGTGTTAAGTCGCATCAAAAGCCGCACTCCAAATTCAAACTGGAAATGATGTGACTTTGGAGACACACTAATGTAAATGGAACCTATGGCTTCATGCACACTGGTTTATTGTAAACACTGTTTCTCCTGACAGTAAAAAATCTGCATTAAAAACTCACCTAAGCTGCATTTTTTTTTTTTTTAAACCAGTTAATGCGAGTTTAACAGTGTTTGGTGTTCTTTTTTTCATTGGCCAGAATTTTAACTTAAATGCGTCAATGAGTTTAGGTGCAGTTGGTGTTTTTTATGACCAAAAACACTATTCTTTTGCGTTCAGGAGAGGAGCTTTGACTGGCTCTTAACTCTGCTGCTCCTAAACTCTAGTAAAAGCCTGTGTGTGTACATGGACACATAGGCATTTATTGAGTTGCGTTTAGGGGCTTAGGCAAAAAAAAAAAAGGTATAAGCTCCTAAATGTGAGTTTAGGAGCAGCAGTGTGCATGAGGTCCAAAGCTGGCCATACGGATACCTCCATCCACACAAATAGTTGGATGGAGGAATACCCCCTACCAGGACATTATATTTTGACAGTGGCACCTGCAGCTGCTGATTAAAAAAAAAAAATCCAACAAGTCCTTTCAACAGAAGTTAATCACACAATCAACTTTTGTTGAACAGATATGGCCACACACTGATCTAAAATGAATTCGGTCAATGCTGTCCTGGACAAACTTTGAAGCATGTATGGCTAGCTTTAGGCTGATGTCATATAGGTGATTTTGTAACAGTGATTCTACTTTTTATTAAAGAAAACTGTCTAAATTTACAGCAATTAGTAGTTCAGTCCCTCTGAGATTGTGTTTTTAGCATTAATTCATGTCAATGACACGCTCACCAGTGACAATCACTGTTCACCTCTATGGCTTAGTTATGAATCGCTGAATGAAAGCAATTTGTAGCAGCAAATGTTATTGTAATGACGAAGCAAAATGCTTCTTAAATTGTTACTAAACCCAGGACCCTGCATTCACTATATCTGGTCTCCCACAGTACACAGCACATGGAAATGCAATTATTTTAGTAAATATAAACTGCTAAAAACCTTTTCTCATCAGCAGTATATAGCAGTCTTGGGACTATCAGTGTCTGGTTAAAGCTTGAAGGAGGAGTTTTCTTTCCCTCTGACTGTCCTATGAGGCTGCAGGACAGTGCTGATTGGACCTGTGCTGATCACATTCATTCTCCCAAGAAAAAAAAAAAAACTTTCTAGTAATACACACCAAACTGAGCATGTGCAGCTTGCCCTCAAGGGTCTGTATAATCAGGAAATGGATTGGGGACTGTGGAAGAAGGGGAGGATCAAAGAACACAGGATCGAACAGCCTTTTTACATAATGCAGAGGATGGCACCCCAGATGTTTTTGAACTACATTTCCCATGATGCTCATACACATAGGGAGTATAACAAGCATGCTTTACTGCATATACAGATGGCTGGTGCCCAAAACTAAACTGCATATCCCAGACGAGGTCTTACTAATTTGTACAGGGGCAAAATTATATCTCTCTCTCTCTCTCTGGAGTCCATAACTCTCTTAATACAAGAAAGGACTTTGCTTGCTTTGGAAACCGCAGCTTGGCATTAAAGGTGAACTGTTTAACCCCCAAAGGACCAAGCCTATTTCTGACACCTAGAAAATTACTTAGAACCCCCAAACATTATATATATATATATATATATATATATATATATATATATATATATATATATATATATATATATATATTTTTTAGCAAAGACTCTGGAGAGTAAAATGGCAATCATTGCAATATTTTATGTCACACGGTATTTGCGGCGGTCTTTCAAACGCATTTCTTTTTTTGGGGAAAAATTCACTTCACTGAATTAAACAAAAAACAAACTAAACAGTAAAGTTAGCCCCATTTTTTGTATATTGTGAAAGATGATGTCACACTGAGTAAATAGATACCTAACATGTTATGGTTTAAAATTGCGCACACTCCTGGAATGGCGACAAACTACGGTACTTAATCTCCATAGGCGTGGTTTTTAAAAAATGTTACTGGTTACCAGTTTAGAGTTACAGAGGAGGTTTTTGCTAGAATTGTAGCTCTTGCTCTTGACAATTACGGCGATACCTCACATGTGTGATTTGAACACTGTTTACATTTTCCGGCGTGACCTGCATATGCCTTTTCTTTGGTGTGCGAGCTCACCAAGACGGAGGCGCTTTACATTTTTTTTACCTATTTATTTTATTTTTTTACTGCCCCTTTAAAAAAAAATCTGATCACTTTTATTGCTGTAACAAGGAATGAAAACATCCCTTGTGACAGCAATAGGCAGTGACAGGTACTCTAATTGGAGGGATCGGGGGTCTAAAAGACCCCAAAGCCATCCTTTGCACTTAAAAGTATTCTATCTGCAGCCGCTGTAATTTTCTGAAAATGCAATCCAATATGGATACCGGGAGTTGTTCTGTACACAGAATGTGTACAGAACGCTCCCCAGAAATATAATTTCCTGCTTGTGTGATTGGCTCACCAATTTTCCCCAGAAGTCTGCCTAAGATTTCAAGCATCCTCTTCAACAAACATTTTTGGTAAATTACTCCCAATAGGAAAAAGTCTAAAGGGATGCAGGCCCAGCAGATTTCCTTATTAGTGCTCTGCTGCTGCACAGCTGATTAATAATTATGAAACCACTCGGCACAGAGGAACAAACAGTGATTTCCTCAGAATAACAAACGGTAGGAATCTGCAACAATTGTTGTTATAATCCTTGCAATGTACATAGATCACCCAGAGGGGAATGTGTTTTTCCTCAACAAAATGACTTATGTGACCTCATCCTATGAAAGGTAGGTGTTTTTTTTGGTACACAAACGGGCATTCATCTCACTCTCTAGATTAGAATAAAACAGTGGGGTGTTCCTGGAATATGGCCTCTTAATCGCAATATAATTTAGTCTTACAAAGCACCATTACTTTCAGGCTAAACTTACTCGTTATGTTTCCATAGCTATGAATACCACACAAAGGTTGTGATCTAATTTAGTTACTGGCGTGCTCGTGTTTCTGTATAAACAATTCCCCCATTAAATAACTTGTGAATGTCAAAAAAAATTAGCATAGTGCTATGGCACCACCCATTCATAATATTGTCACTTGATGCTAAATTTATTGATGATCTTTTTCTTTGAAACCTGAATAGATCTGTCACACTTAACTGACTTCCTGCTGTGTCCTTCAGGATCTTTACAATGAAACTTCCTGTACTGCTGTGGAAAGGAAAATGAAGTGTGCACAAAATAGTAACTCCTTCATAAAACACAAGATGATGAAATTAGATTATTCTAATTGATCTATGGCATATAGATTTTCCTTTTCATGAGTCAATACAAGCATATCTTGACCATATACTTGCCCACTAAAACTGATTAAAGCACAATTTCAGAGGGAGACGTCAAAGGTTAACTCAATCTTTTGCACCATATTATGTGCTACACTCATATTTAGGGTGTAATATGGTGCAGTTGTGCTCCGCCCGCACAATTGTCATTCATTCGCAGAGATCTGTGAATGAATAAACTACAAGTCCTGTCTGCCACCGGTGGCAGCAGTCGGACTTGTAGTTTTGAATTAAACAGAGTGTTGTGATCACTGCACTCATAATCCATTGACACTAAAGCTGGATACACACTATACAACTTTTGTTGGTAGATCTCCTTTAGATTTAAGCCTCGTACACACGCACCAATTGTTGGGCGTAAATTTTCGGCCAACGTCCGATCGGCCGATGGTCGGCTTGTTAGTATGATGCTTCCGACAACCGACTGCGACTTTTCGGCCGATTCACAAAATCTGGTGTGCATGCTATAAAATTTTTGTTGGCCGTCACCACAACGGCCGATTGTTCGTCAGTCAGAACAGATTTCGGCCGACAAAAGTCAGATGAGCAAGACTGGGCATGCTCAGAGAAGAAAAAACACACGGAAAGCAAACCAGAACATGACATCACTTCTGAAGTTGGTTGTTGTTGGCCGACAAAATTTGTGTGCAGTCTAGAGCACATTTCAACCAACACAGCACCACTGGACAAAAGACGGCCGATCGGTCGGCCAACAATCGGTGCGTGTGTACGAGGCTTTACCATCAACCATGTAGTGCAAGGGCCTGCCTCATTGCATACAAATTTAAAGTGTTTAGGTCTGACCTCATATTTTATGGTTTTGGTAAGTCTAAAGGAAAAAAATCTAAAGAAAATTGAAAAGTGTGTTTCCAGCTTAGAGAGGAAGTAAACCCTCCTCTGCAAGTTGTACCTATAGGTAAGCCTATGATAAGGGTTACCTATAGGTACTGTAAATCTCTCCTAAACATGCACCGTTTAGGAGATATTTACCTTACATGCGCCAGTGACGTCACTGGCGCATGCGCTCTGAAGGAACGGCCGCTTGTGCCGTTCCTTCAGAGTCCCGCGCCGTGACCGTCGGCTCCTGCGCGCGTGCGCGGGAGTGACGTCACCGCGGCTCCAGCCAATCAGATGGCCGGATTCCCCGATCCCGGAAGACGGGCGACTGGACATGTCACCCGTCATAGAGGCAAGCGGGCGGCACGGCGGGGGCTCGTTCTAAGGTAAGTATTTCATAATGAGCTAGTATGTGATGCATACTAGCTCATTATGTGTTTCTCTTTCAGGGTGAAGAAAAAAAAAATATGTGGGTTTACAACCTCTTTAACTTTAGCTGTCCAACTAAAAGCCCACACCTTGGTATAAGCAGGAAGATGGAGGAATGGTCTGCAGAGGCCTGGCATTGAACCCATGATCAACTGATCATGGGTGCAGTGCTTTCCAAGTTCCTATGAAAAAAAATGCTTATTTTTTTTCCTGCAAACATATGGATTACAGCACTGGTTAAACATGAGAAAATCTTTTGGCAGGTAAGGCCACTTATTCTTTAGTTTTGGATTGAGTATTGAGGGGTTAGAGCCTCTGTCCGGTTTCTAATGGTAATGGGAGAAAGATTTAGCACTCAACTTATCAAACTCTGGATTTTAAGGAGTCCTTTTACAGTAATAATATACAAGCGTTCAAAACAAATTATGATACACTGATATTTTAAGGATACGGTGGACCCCAGTCTCAAGGTGACAGATGTTATTTAGCAGCTTTTCTCTACCAGGGTTCTTCCAGAGGTTACTATGGGGTCCTTGAGCAATAAGCAACTTCTGCCTCTTAGATGAGTAACCACTATCAACAATAATCTTTTTAGCTACCTGTAAGGGGTGAATCTTCGCAATGACCACAAATATAAGAAGCATTCTTCTAATGCCTCGTACACACGCAACGATTATTGGCCGACCGATCGTCCGACTTTTGTCCAGAGTGGTGTTTTGTTGGTTGGAATGTGCCTAGACTGCACACGAATTTTCTCGGCCAACAAAAATCTACTTCAGAAGTGATGTCATGTGCTGGTTTACTTTCCATGTGTTTTTTCTTCTCTGAGCATGCCCAGTCTTGCTTATCAGATTTTTGTCTGATGAAATTTGATGAAAAATTGCCCGTTGTGTTGACGGCCAACAAAAATTTTATAGCCTGCACACCAGATTTTTTTTGGCCGAAAAGTCGGAGTCGGTTGTCGGAAGCATCATACTAACAAGCCGAAAATCGGCCGATCGGACGTTGGCCGAAAATTCACAGCCAATAATCGATGCGTGTGTACGAGGCATAGGTGACCATTACACGAATGTACTGTCTCCATTTATCCAGGTGACTGGTTTCCCTGGCTGGAACTGAAAGTGAAGAGGTAGAGGGTTAAAGGAATGGTGCTTTAATATTATTTACCGTCAATGCAGAAAAACAGCCGGTCATAACCTACTGAACCATCCAATTAGCAGCTAGGAAGAGACATCATAAGTGATGTTGCTGTGAACGCCTCTTCTTGAGGCTAACCTTTCTTTGTAATGGTTCCAGTGGGATGTGATATAGTGGCATCATTTTAGATAACACAAATGCCATCCACAACTGTTCTTTTATTATTCACATCTGGTAGTTTGGCTTTAAGAATGTCATACACCATTAGTAGACGCAGTGATATGTATGTGTTAGTGATTCCTCCAAACATCATATATTCCCTTTTATGTCACTAGGAGCCAAGTTACATTCAAACACACACTGGAATGCAATCTGCTTAAACACCATTAGTGCATGTTTATTTTGCTAGGAGATAGTAAGGAAGCTCAGCAGTATTTTAAACAGAATCCTCTGGCATCTTTAACAAGCTTGACATGATATGGCATATACTTCTTTCTATGGGAGCATTAAGCACCTTGTTTAAAATCCTCTTACAGAAGGGTACATTTATATTTGAATTCTGTTAATCAGCATCCTGCAGGATTCAAAAGTCTAGACACCATATAAAAATACAGAAAAGCTATGAATGTATTAGAATTTTTTTTTTAACTAACAAATATATAATACTTACCTCCTCTGTGCAGTTGGTTTTGCCCAGGTCCTCCTCTTCTCGGATCCCTCTTCTGTGCTCCTGGCCCCTCCCTCCTGCTAAGTGCCCCCCCCCCCCCCAGCAAGCAGCTTGCTAAAGGGGCACTCAAGCTTAGTCATAGCTCCCTGTGTCCATTCAGACACAAAGACGCAAACCCGGCCCTGCCCCTCTCTGTCCTGATTGGCTGACTGACTTTAACAGCAGGAGCAGGAGCCAGTTGCACCGCGCTGCTGTCTCAGCCAATGCAGAGGGGAGTCCTGGGCAGCTAAGAAGCTCCTACAATATCACTGGATGGAGATGGGCTCAGGTAAGTGTTAGGGGGGCCGAGGGGGGCTGCTGCACACAGAAGTTTTTTTTTTTTATCTTAATGTATAGAATGCATTAAGATAAAAAAGCATTCTGCCATTACAATCCCTTTTATGTTGATCATTCGGTAACTCTACAAGTCTGCATGTAAAGATATATTGTATCATTGCCCAATTTAAAAAAACAATCTTTTTGTAATTAACCTCCCTAGCGGTATTCCCGAGTGTGGCTTGGGGTTACATTTCAATGCCAAAAGCGGTAACCCCGAGCCACACTCGGGGTACCGCCAGGGAGATCGCTTGATCCTGTAAGAGAGGGTACTCACCTTGTCCCCATGATCCAAATATGTATCCTGGCGGTGTGCGGTGGCCGAATCTTTCTCCCGATGCTCTGTGCCCCGGCTTCTGTCTCCTGCGTCGTAAAACACACCAAACACACTGATACATTACAAAATAAAAAAATTCACATTAGTTTGCCCCCCAGTGCCCTTTCCTGCAGTTTTACTGTACTTTTTATATATATATGTGTGTGTGTGTGTATGTATATATATATATATATATATATATATATATATATATATATATATATATATATATATATATATACATACATTTACTTATTTATAGTTATTTATTATATTATAATTTATGATTTTGTGTTTCAAACTTTATCATACCCGAGATGTTATAAAGAAGAACGCACAGTAAAAAAAAAAAAAAATCATATGTAAATAGTTGGTTTGGGCTGCTCATCTTTAAGAATTACATGCAAAATAATGGTACCGCTTTCAGCACCTAAAATCGGAAAGAATCATACCGCCAGGGAGGTTAAAGAATATGTAAACCCAACATTTCAAATTCCTGATGTCTGCTAAAAAATTTGTCTGCTATTTTTGTATTGCTTCCCTTGTGTAAAATACCTGGTGTTCCTGCCAGTCCCTCTACTTTTCTATTAAAATCTGACTGCACTAGGCAGGAAGCACAGTGTGGTCAGTTCTCTAGCTATGCTTGTGCTGATGTGCTGACACCCCCCTCCTCCTAGCACAGCCATTCACTGGCAAGACCAGTTTCTATCCCCCGACTCATGCAGCTGAGAACAGAGGGAATGTGCTCACTGATATAAAAGGGCAGAAAAGGTATTTACTTTTTTTTCTCTCTATACACAAATGCTTTGCTTTTCAATTCTATTTTAAACTGAATGGGTTGTTTTAGGTGAGGGTTTACATGTACTTTAATAAGCTATCCCCTTGGCTCCAGTTCCGTGACTTAGCTTAGATTGAGAAGATTCCAACAGTCTACTGCAGCCAGAAGGAAGCATTTTTTCAGTCTCTTTTGCCATCATGATTAGACTGCAGGATTGTAACAATGTATCAAATCAAGGTGAGAGGTTGCAAAATGATGTAGCATCTGCCTGTCTCTGAAGGAACCCACCACACCATACATTGCAATTTTACAAAGTTAATTAAGTGATTTAGTTGCTCAGATGGTCCTCATCCACCTGAGAAGCCTTATGTAGCCCATTTTTCACTCATCTGACATATTAGGCCATTGGATTTGGGCCAAGTATAGTCCCTTTCTGTCCTCTTTTTGTCTTTCTCCTCACTTGAATCAGATCTCCTAGCAATCTCAAGTATTTGTTCGCCTTTTCTATTCAAGGAAACACTAGAATCATGTGTTGCTTATCTGGATTTAGCATTTCTTTGCAGTTACTGGTGTGTATACTAGATCTATCCTCATGTCTATAGATTGCTCCTTTTATCATCGCCCTGTAGATGTGACCAGTTACTAGGTACCTGTGTCTATTTTATCATCCTTGTGTCTTTCTTTCGACCTTCCAGCAGTCAGCTTGTGTTGCGTGTTAACCTCAAATTTCAGTTTTTCCCTTGGTGAAATCATGTCTTGGATTAACTTCGGCTCTTGTCTGTTTGTTCTCTTACCAGTTTGTTTCTTAGTCTGTCTCCCTGCTATTCATGTATACTCTAGTGTTTGTGTGTTGCACACAGCAGGTCCTACTCACAGGACACGGTGAATATGTGTCACAGAATTCAAAGAAGTAAATGTGTGAGGAATTCTTCAAAAAGTATGTTTTCAAAATTCAAGATTATTCGAATTAAAAGGAGTAGGCTTGAGATTGTTGAAATTCACTGTGGAAATTGTTATATGATTTTAAATTTTGACTATTGATACACTTTAATGCATGACAAAATATTCTCAGAGCATGATGGATTGGCTAAATGGACTAAAGAAACTGCAGACCGTAATTCCGGCTTGAACTACAGGGCTCTGTAAACAGTGTTTTTACAACAGGCGATAAGGACAGTAATGTCCTCCTCTGCCCCCTTCACCCCCTCCCCGCACAGTAATGTCCTCCTCTGCCACCTTCATCCCCTTCACTCCCTCCCCGCACAGCAATGTCCTCCTCTTCACTCTTCACCCCCCCTCCCCTCACAGTAATGTCCTCCTCTACCCCCTTTACCCCCCAACAGTAATGTCCTCCTCTGCCCCCTCCACAGTAGTGTCCTCCTCTGCAGCTGCCTCCTTTTATATTACCTCCTCACAGTGTCCTCCTCTCTGCTGTGGCAAGGTGCTGCCACTAGACCCTCACATTAGTGTCTTCCTCTCTGTCTCTGCTGTGGCGAGGTGCCGCCGTCGAGACCACTGCCTTCCATTTAAAAAGGGGCCAGACTGCGCCATTGAATAACTGCGCATGTGCCCACCTGGCCGAAAATGGGCATGTACAAGCTTTGCAGAGCCTGGCAGGTATCGGAACAGAGCAGGCACAGTTAGTGCCTGCCACCAGGGCTGGTGCAAGGATTTTTGACACCCTAGGCGAAACCTCATTTTGCCACCCCCTGGCTCCACCCCCTTTGCCCTGCCCATGTATACAGCAAAAAACCTAGACATGAGTCCCCACTCATGCCCATCAGCTTAAGGTGACTACATTTCCAATTGCCAATCAGGGACACCCCCCCCACTTCCCAAAAAAGATGATTTTATAACCCTCGCCAGCCATGGAATCCGTCACCCCTTTCACTCCTGTGTGGCTATCTCTATCATAGAGCGCTAGGAGGAAGTGTTGTCACTTTAGAGCATTGGTCCCCAACCTTTTTTACATGGGGGACTGATTTCATAGAAGAAAAATTTTCCAGGGACTGGAGGGGTGGAATGTAGTTTCAAGGTTGACGGGGAATTTGGTGGCTGTGATTTGTCGGGCGAATGGCTGGTGTTAGCACTTAAATCATCTCGACACCATGCTTAATATAGTGTCAGGATGATTGAAGCACATTATTTCTATTATTACATTGTAATATATACTAAAATAGTTCAACTCACCATAATGCAGAATCAGTGGGAACCCTGGGCTTGTCACTTGTCACCAGATGCAGTGTGCCACTGTCGCCTGCCATCAGATGCAGTGTGCTACTGTTGCCTGCCATCAGATGCAGCTTGTCACTTGCCACAAGATACAGCGTGCCACTTGCCACTGTTGTCTTCTGCCAGATGCAGCGTGTCACTTGCCACCATTGCCTGTCCCCATATGCAGTGTGTCACTTGCCACTGTTGCCTTCTGCCAGATGCAGCGTGTCACTTGCCACCATTGCCTGTTCCCAGATGCAGCGTGTCACTTGCCATCGTTGCCTGCCATCAGATGCAGCATGTCACTTGCCACCGTCGCCTGCAGCCAGATACAGCATGTCACTTGCCACCGTTGCCTGTCCCCAGCACGGCATCTGGCCACTCTCAGCCTGCCACCAGATGCAGCATGTCACTTTCCACCTGCAATGTGCTACTTGCCACCCTCTCTGTCCCTTCTCTTCAGCTGGGCATGCTGGGGGCTGCAGTTTCCCCCAGTCCTCTGGACTATATGTCCCACGATCCTCTCTGCTTGTTTTTTGTTTTCCACTTGCCAAAAGGAGAGGAAAGACATATAGTGAGCGGCTTTGTTCTTCTACATTACATGGTAGTTGATGGGATTAGCAGTTTACACAAGAAGCAACATAACATTATTTTGCTGTCTTTTTAACTCACAGTAGACATGTGCAGAACAGAAAAATTTATTTTGTTTCATTTCTGATAGATTCGTTATGTTACTATTTTTGTTTAGTTGATTAATTTCAGAATTTGTTACGTTTCATTTACTTTTGGTATGTTTATTCATTTTCTAACGAATTCCAAATTTTGTTGAAAAATTATTGACAGATTAAAATTCTGTGTAAAGAATAGCTGGTTGTTAGGGAGCGGGCCAGGAAGCCGGCGACCGCATCCTTAACAACTGATGACTTCCCCGCTGCGAGCTGAAATGTAAACAAAAGAATGCAGGCAATGTAAAAAATGACCCCCCCCCCCCTCTCCAAAGGGCCTGGTATGGATTTTAAGGGGAACCCCATGAAAAAATGTAAAAGAAAGACAAATAAAAATGCAATCTATACCAAACCCGGCAGGCCAGTAATGTGACGGGGGAGGAGGGGCGCCACCCCTCCAAAACCATACCAGGCCACATGCCCTCAACATAGGGCATGTAGATGAGGACAAGGGCCTCTTCCTCATGTGGCGGTTGTGGGGGGTCTTTGAGGGGGGGTCTGCAGGCAGGGGCTTATCAGTATCTGGAAGGCCCCTTTAACAAGGGGGTCCCCATATCCAGGCCCCCCCACCCTACATAGTACCCCTACTCATTCTTCTACAAAGTGTGTAAAGACATAACATGAGTTTTTGACAACTCTTTTTATTAAAAAAAAAAAATAAATGTCTCCCGGTGTAGATCTATCATCAATCACGTTGCCCGCCACAACACCGCCGAACGTGCTTCTCCCCCCCCCCCCTTTTTTTTTTGTAACATTTTGGCATAGGGTTCCTCTTAAAATCCATACCAGACCTAAAGGAGTCATTAGTTGTTGGACACAGTGGCTGACTTCCCGGCCCAATTCTGAACAAGCAGCTATTCTTCACACAGAATTCAAATCGGTCGACCATTTTTCAACCGATCTATATTCAAATTGGTCCTGAAAATTTGGAATTCGTTAGAAAACCAATAAACTAAATGAAATTAAACTAATTTCAACTAAATTGGTTAGTATTTCATTCAGAGATTCAGACACATTTCAGGAATAACCAAAAATGTGTCCAAATATAAGCTAATTGAACATGTCTAACTCACAGCAAATGACAAGGGCACTGCACTTCTGGCAATATAAACATGTATTTTCTGTCCTTGCTGCAAATTCTTTTAATCTGAAATAAGAAATCTAATGCAGCCTGCACGTGAAAGGACTGGCTAGCTGTAATAAAATAAATTTCCACTTTTAGGTTTAGGAACCCTTAAAGGATCTGTAGGATTCTCTTGCATTTTATATCATTTCCGAAAAGAAATATAACAAAACACCTAAAGTTAGTGTAAAGTCTCGTTTTTTTTCTTTTAACAACAAACATGTTTTGCACAGAGTGGTCGGGATCCTCCTCTTTTCTGGTCCCTCTTCTGTGCTCTTGGCCTCTCCCTCCTGTTGAGTGGATGCAGAGACACGGAGCCGTGACCTGGCGCCGCCCCCTCTCTCTCCTGATTGGCTGGCAGACTGACTTAGAGTGACAGCAGCAGGAGCCAATCGTTCTGCGCTGCTGTCTCAGCCAATGGGGAGGGGAGTCCTGGGCAGCTGAGAAACTCCTGCAACATTGCTAGACAAAGATGGGGTCAGGTAAGTATTAGGGGGGCTGACGAGGGTTGCTGCACACATAAGATTTTTTTATCTTAAGGCATAGAATGCATTAAGATAAAAAAAACTTCTGTCTTTACAATCTCTTTGCTGCAGTAGACTGCTGATCCTCAAAACACCGATCACCCTATTGTGCTTTCTAAAGATCTCTTGCATGTTGTACGGCACAAGTGGAATCATGTTCTGCTCATAGATAAGCCAAAAGTAGAGCTTTAGTGCAAAAATACATGTTAATGTTTGGAATTAACACAATGCTGCATACCAACACCAAAACATCATACTAACTTTGAGTACAATGGAAAAAAATAAAGTTTGATGGGACTGTTTTTTCTGACCCATGGGACCAATGAATTTTTATGCTTTCAGGAAATTCTACAGCTGAATGTCAGGGTATCTGTGATCTAACAATGAAAATAAGTTGGCTCATGCAAAATGACAATGATTCAAAACCTCGAAGTAAATCAACAACAGATTGACTGACTCATATAGAAGATATTCCAAATTTCAGAATTCCTTAAAACAGTCCTGCTCTCATTACTGCTGAAGTGCTCTGACATAATCTAATGCATGGCATTTAAGCAAGGAATTCAAAAAGTATGCATGAACTAAATTGGTTTCGTATATATAGTTTTTGCATGTGCCACAAATACCTAAAATCTGTGGTGTATGTCTTAGCAGCTCCAATATTGTTTGTCAATAAAGGTGTTCCATATATATATATATATATATATATATATATAATTCCCATAATCATTCTTGGTGACTTCAACATCCCTGTTAATGCTAATACTACTACTGCTTCTAAACTTCTCAGCCTACCCTCATCTCTTAACCAGAAATAATTGATACAGGCTCCTACACACTCCACTGGCAACACCCTTGACTTTGTCTTCTCCTATCTATGCACTCCAGGCAACCTCTCCAACAAACCTCTCCCACTCTCTGATCACCACCTTATTAGTTTCGCACTCTCCCGGTCTTCCACCTCCTCTCCCTCCAACCGCCTAACAGTTACCCGTAGAAACCTTCGCTACCTCAACCCTTCTATGCTCTACTCTGCTAGTGACCATCTATATGACAAAATCTCACCCCTGTCATGCCCCAACCTAGCCACTTCTGTCTATAACAGCTCACTGTCATCCTCCCTAGACAAGCTCGCTCCCCTCACTACACGCAGAATTCGGCCCCGACCGCTACAACACTGGCAAACAGACGACACCAGAAGTCTCAGAAAACGTAGCCGCACTTTTGAGCGCCTGTGGCGTAAGACTAAGTCCTCGGAAGACTTCAACCAATATCAAACTGTCCTTCTAAAATACTATTCCTGCCTCCTCACTGCCAAGCAAACCTATTTAATCATGCTCATCCAAACATTCTCTTCTAGTCTCCGTCATCTCTTCTCTACCTTTAACTCTCTACTCTGTCCTCCACCAACTCCACCCTCTAACTCACTCACTGCTCAGGAGATCGCCAATCACTTCAAAAATAAGATTGATACAATTCGCGAGGAGATCTCCAAAGTGCAGAAACCTCCCCCACTTAACAACCCATATCCACAGGTACAATCATTACTTCCCTCATTCCACCCTGCTAGTTTTAATGAGGTTGCAGGACTTTTATCTAACACCCATCTAACCACCTGCCCCCTGGATCCTGCTTCCTCGCACATGCTACCCTCACCCTCTGATTCTATTCTACGCTCTCTAACTCACATTTTCAACCTCTTCCTCTCTTCTGGCATCTTCCCTAATTCTCTAAAACACGCGCTAGTCACTCCCATCCTTAAAAAGCCCTTACTGGATCCCACCAACCTTCACAATCTACGCCCCATCTCCTTACTCCCCTTCTTCTCCAAACTCCTTCTCCAAACTCAGTCTACAACCGACTGAGCGACCATCTGACTAAGAACAATCTTCTTGATCCCCTTCAGTCCGGATTTCGCCCTCAACATTTCACTGAAACTGTTCTCCTTAAACTCACAAAGGACCTACTAACAGCAAATACCAATGGACACTGTTCTGTACTACTCCTCCTGGACCTCTCTGCTGCCTTTGACTCAGTAGACCACCCCCTCCTCAAACAAAAAACTCTACTACTTTGGCCTCCGTGACCATACACTTCACTGGTTCTCATCCTACCTATCCCAATGCACCTTCGGTGCTAATTACAACTCTACTACCTCCTCTCCTCTTCCTTTCTCTGTCGGGTCCCCCAAGGTTCTGTTCTTGGACCACTCCTTTTCTCAATCTACACCTCCTCCCTGGGTCAGCTGATTGCCTCCCATGGCTTTCATTATCATCTCTACGCTGATGACACCCAAATCTATCTCTCCACCCCTCAGCTCAATCCATCTCCTCACGCATCACCAGCTTACTAACATACATATCAGCCTGGATGTCACATCACTTCCTCAAACTCAACCTATCCAAAACCGAGCTCATGATATTTCCTCCCCCATGTTCCTCTTCCCCTGATTTCTCTGTCAACATCAACAGTGCAACTATCAACCCGTCCACCTATGCCAAGGTCCTAGGTATAATCCTGGACTCTGAACTATCCTTTTGGCCACACGTCCAGTCACTGTCCAAAGCTTGCCGCCTCAACCTCCGCAACATCTCCAAGATACCTCCCTTCCTAACCAATGATACCACTAATCCACTCCCTGGTTATCTCTAGTCTTGATTACTGCAACTCCCTTCTCATTGGCTTACCTTTAAAAAGACTAAGACTATCCCCCCTTCAGTCTATCATGAACGCTGCGCCAGGCTCATCCAACTTGCAAACCGCTCTGTGTCTGCTACCCCTCTTTGCTAATCGCTCCATTGGCTGCCACTCAACCAACAAATTAAATTCAAGTTACTAACCATAACTTACAAAGCCATCCATAACTTGGATCCCAGCTACATCACTAATCTGGTCTCAAAATACCAACCAACTCGTTCTCTTCGTTCCTCCCAGGACCTCCTGCTCTCTAGCTCCCTTGTAACCACTTCCCATGCTCGCCTCCAGGACTTCTCCCGAGCTTCTCCCATCCTCTGGAATGCTCTACCCCCATCTGTCCGACTATCTCCTACTTTGTCTACTTTCAGACGATCCCTGAAAACACATCTCTTCAGAGAAACCTATCTGGCATCCACCTAACAACTGTACTTTTATTTTCTCCATCATCCATACCCCACAGTTATTACCTCTTGTATCTCTTGACCCTCTCTCTTAGATCGTAAGCTCTAACAAGCAGGGCCCTCTGATTCCTATTGTATTAAAGTGTATTGTATTTGTACTGTCTACCCTCAAGTTGAAAAGCGCCGCGTAAACTGTCGTCACTATATAAATCCTATATAATATATATATATATATATGTGTATAATTTTTTTTTAATAGAGTACCCGCTTGCCAATCGCATCACTTACATGTATGGCTGCAAGGCGACTCTGCTGTGCTGGATTGTGTACTAGGTACGTGATCAAACACTTCCAGGTAGGGGGGGGCCCCCGGCCACCAACCCGGTTGTGCTGTGATTATACACAACAGATGCTGATCAGCGGGTGCTGGTCAATGGATGAACTTCGCCACCCACCGATTGTCAATAAAACACACAGGACAGAGCTCTGCTTATGTAAATAAGGCAGAGCTCTCTTCTATCAGCGGGGAAGTTAAAGATTTTGTTTCCCCGCAAAGCAGGGCATAAAATCCATAATTTCCCTTAGTAAATGAAGCACATATGGTACAGCGAAACACTGGTTAGGCACATATTTAACCCTTTGATCGTCCAAGCTGTTTAACTCATTCCCAGCTTGTGTCTTTCAATGACAGTCCATATTTTAACACTGTTAACTGTATTAGTGTCACTGGTTCCCACAAAGTGTCATGTGTCAGTCAGTGTCCAATTGTCTGTCTGCCGCAATATCGCAGTCCCACTAGAAGTCGCTGATCGCTACCATTACTAGTAAAGAATAATATAAAATAATCTAATATATTAAATAAAAATTCCAGTATATATACCATAGTTTGTAGATGCTATAGCTTTTGCACAAACCAATCAATGTATGCTTATTGCGATTTTTTTTTTTACCAAAAATATGTAGCAGATTATATATTGGCCTAAATTTATGAGGAAATTTCGATTTTTTTTACATTTTTTTGTATTGGATATGTTTTATAACAAAAAGTAAAAAAAAAAAGACTTTTTTTTTTTTCAAAATTGTCGGTAATTTTTGTTTATAGGCCAAAAAATAAAAAATGCAAAAGAAAGCTCTATGTGTGGGGAGGGGGGGAAGGACATAAATTTGATTTATGTACAGTGTTGCATGACTGCGCAAATGTCAGTTAAAGTAATGCAGTGCCGTATCGCAAAAAATGGCCAGGACGTAAAGAGGGGTAAATCTTCAGGAGGTCAAGTGGGTAAGGAAGAATTAAGACTTCATCTTGAATATGAAGTTCAGTTTTGGGCACCAGTTCACAAAAAGATATTGGGGAACTGGAGAAAGTGCAGAGAAGGGCAACCAAACTGATAAGAGGGAAAGTAGAGCTCAGCTATGAGGAAAGATTAGCTGACCTGATTTTTTTCTCTTTTGAGAAGGAGATTAAAGGGGAAAATGATCAACATGTAAAAATACATAAGTGGTCCATACAGTGAACTTGGTGTATGGTAATTCACTTTAACCACTTTAGAACCGGAAGATTTGGCTGCTCAAAGGCCCTATTTTGCGATTTGGCACTATCTGACTTTAACGGACAATTGCGCAGTTGTGCGACGCTGTACCCAAACAAAATTAATATCCCTTTTTCCCCACAAAGAGAGCTTTCTTTTGGTGGTATTTGATCACCTGTGCGATTTCTATTTTTTGCGCTATAAACAAAAAAAGAGCGACAATTTTGAAAAAATAACAATATTTTCACATTTTTTATATGAAATTCTCAAAAACAAAAATGTAAAAATCAAAATGTTTTAACATTTTAGGCCAATTTGTTTTCTGCTACATATTTTTGGTAACAAAAATTGCAATAAGCGTATTTTGATTGGTTTGTGCAAAAGTTATTGCGTTTACTAACTACGGGAAAGATTTATGTCATTTTTATTGTTTTTTTTTAACTAGTAATAGCGGCGATCTGCAATTTTTTTTGCGGGACTGCGACATTGCGGCGGACAGATCGGACCCCTGACTGACATTTTTGACACTTTTGGAAATACCAGTGACATTACTACAGTAATCAGTGCTATAAATATGCACTGTTACTGTAAAAACGACACTGGCAGGGAAAGGGTTAACTTTACCGGTGATCAAGGGGTTAAGTGTGTCCCTAGGGACGTGATTCTAACTGTGGGGGGCGTGGCTTGTGATGTAATCACAGAGAAATGCGATCCTACATAGCAGGATCGCATAGCCTCTGTGATTACTTTAGTGAGAATGACAGACGGCTGTGTTTACATCAACCGTCTGTCCTTCTCTCACTGCAGCGAGAGATCGCGAGTGGCCGGCGGCCATCAGAGCCGGCGGGCACACGTGCTGGCTCCCCAACCGACAAACAGGGGCAGGAACGCGCCTCTGGCGGCGCGCGATCACCCCTAGCTCCTCCCAGGCTAGCCTCGTACATGTACGGCACTTTGCCTGGGAGCGCCAGACTGCCGCCGTACAACTGCGGCGGGCGGTCGACAAGCAATTAAGGTCATCACAGAGGACAAGGGGGCAATCTTTACATCTGGAGGAAAAGAGATTTAACCTCCACATAGGGAGCAAAATGTGGAATAGGCAACGTCAGGAAACACAGGTGGTTCTGGCCAGCTCAGTAGATTGTTTTAAAAAGAAGCTGGACGCTTTCCTAAATACAAAAAATATAACTGGATATTAACAATTCTAGGTAATAACAGCAGAGATCATTGATCCAGGAAATATCCAACTGCCATCAGGGAATCAGGAAGGATATTTTACCCTTGCTGGAACAAATTGGACAATACTTTAAGGGGTTTTCTTGCTGTCCTCTGGATCTCTATGTACAGTAGTTCTCTATATAGAGGTTCATTTTTTTTTTCTGTTGGTTGAACTAGATGGATTTGTGGCTTTTTTTCAACCTTACTATAAAACGCCTGTCAATTTCCCATCACTGTCTGTTCCATAAACCCATCCAAAAAGAAAAGGAATTCTCACCAAAGTGAGAAAAATCCTCTCTTAGACAGTTGTCAATGTAACAAGTGTTATTACCATTGTAAGATTTACCCTCTTGTGTTCTGGTAGCAACTCACAATTTTTGATTTTCCTTCATTCCCAGTGACAATGATTACCGGGACCAATAGAGGGGGTGATGTTTCTGACAGGGTTTTAAATTATTCTCCGCTCTATACAAAACAAAGGAATAAAAAAGTTTTTGCTTTAGACATTGTTAGAGTATAATTTTTGGGTGCCATTTAAGTACATGTTGTATTTGTACAGTTATTTATTTTTGGAAAGTTTTAGATGAGTGTTTAAGAGTTTGAGCACAGACTGATCTTCGTACTGTCCATGCCACCACATGGAAGATTCCCCACTCTATTTGTCCAATGCACAATATATCAGTCCCCTAGAACTTTAGCAGACAGTAACTTTAGTATGAGGTTAACTCAAAAATAGCCCGACATAGGGGATTAAAATAAGATGCTATAACATCTTTATCAATAATAGGTAGTAAACAATACTGCTAGTGTGAAAGGAGCGTTATTCATGCAAAAGAAAAACTCTAGAGTCTAGACCAAGCAACCAGTAGCATTTGGGGACAGTTTGAGCTATGACCACTGGCTTAGATGACCTGAGTCAACCCCATCCTATCCCAGCACACACACTTTGCAGTAGTAAAACAGATTAGTTTATAATTATGTACAGTGCACCAATAAGAGAAAGTCTGGAGGAAACAAATGGAAGACATTGGTAATGAATGTAGCAGTGATGTTGCCACAGGCAGAGCATATGACAAACCGCAAGGGACTAACGGGGAAATATTGCCAGTCATTAGCAACTTTGTCATGAAAGATCTTAAGCACTTCTCAGTCAGATGTGTTTGGTGTAATTGTAAGTTCACTTTACCACTTCTAAAATATCAATAGTTCTTTTTTTCTGAAAGAATGCCTTTTCCAATGAGAGGTGTTTGAGAAGGATTAGCTATCCTATCAAAACATGTCAGACATGGGGCTGTGCCTCTAAAGCTCACACACACAATATAATCTAAATATGCCATCTTCTTTTCCTTCCAACAAAATCATTTCATGCAAGGGCTTACCTGATTGGATACAGATTTTGGGATAGTTAGGTTCTTGTATTATATAGTTTTAGTAATCCTAAAGTTAATAATCCAAAGATTGCATGGTCAGATTGAAATTTATCTCATGAGTTTAACACCTGAAAGAGGTCACTCGACTGCAGGTTTTAGCATGTCATTCCTATCTTGAATATAACACTTCTTCAGAACTCTGTCACCAATGGCCAGGTATTGAGCTCAGTATTGTGCACCTCTGTTGTGCCGCACTTTCTAAGTTCAGTTGTGTCCATGATATTTTGAATCATTATATTTTTCCTAGCAAACTAGTGGTTAAAGATATAAACCTAAAAACACTCGCCCAGCTCTGACGGTCTACAGGAAATGAATGATTGTTTAAATAATAAAAGTTTTGTGATAGCAGCTACTGTTAAACAGATAAATTGCAAAATAAATGTAATGAATACTAAAAATCAATAAATAGCATAAACCTCATTCAGCAGGGCTAAGTATGCTTGCACATAACATATATCAATAAAGTCCTCGTATCACAGCATGCAGGTCAAGGCATATATAATAGTAGACTCTTCTGCTGGTAAGACAAGGGTCAAACAATGATGGTACTCCCAGTGCTCTTATATATGGATCTGCTCAAAAAGCCTTCACCACACCTCCAGTGCTCCCCACCCGAATGGGCACTCACCAGATAACAACAGGCCATAGACGTATATGCATAAGTTGCATGCACCCTTTAAATCATTGGATAGAGACACTCTTTCCACCTGGGGGGATCTGTATAGCCCCGTGACTCCAGATCAGATGACCAGATCGTACCACAAAGCAAAGCAAGCAAGATAGGAGACGGATAGTGTAATAACGTTTAACATTTATTTAATATACACTAACATGCATCCACTTCCCCCCAATCCAATCTGCTTACATTTAAAAATTAGTGACAAGGCGTAACATATTGGAAAGCTCGGACCTATAGACCTCTCACTGCCAGTGCCACTCACTCCTCGGGTAACCAGCGGAGAGTTCCGGAACTTGGTCGTGACGTCAAGAGGTTTCCTAGGAGACAGCGTGCCTACGTACTGACGCGTTTCATCACAGGGACTTCAACCGAGGACCGGCCTGTGATGAAACACGTCAGCACCTCTCCGCTGGTTACCCGAGGAGTGATCGGCACTGGCGGTGAGAGGTCTATACGTAAGACAAGGGTATATACGTATATGCATATACGTCTATGACCTGTTGTCATCTGGTGAGTGCCCATTCGGGTGGGGAGCACTGGAGGTGTGGTGAAGGCTTTTTGAGCAGATCCATATATAAGAGCACTGGGAGTACCATCGTTGTTTGACCCTTGTCTTACCAGCAGAAGAGTCTACTATTATATATGTCTTGACCTGCATGCTGTGATACGAGGACTTTACTGATATATGTTATGTGCAAGCATACTTAGCGCTGCTGAATGTGGTTTATGCTATTTATTGATTTTTAGTATTCATTACTAGTGTTGAGCGAACACGGACTGTATTATTTGTGTTCGTACCGAATAATTGGATTTTTGTTACACGAACACGGACACTTTACTGTATATTCGGGTAAAAATCCGTGTTCGGTCGTTTTATTTCCGGGTTTTGCATGCTTTGGCGCTCTTTTCATGGCGGGCTTTCAACAGCCAATCAACAATCGTTTAACTGGTGTGCCTTAAGCCATCCCAGCCATGCCTGCAAATGTCTCAGTAGCTGTGATTGGCCGTCTGAAGCATGTGACCAAGTCTTTATAAGTTCGAGGCAGCCGCAGCGGCGTCATTATGCTGCTTAGATCAGGGACAGAGCACACATCAACGTGCTGGCTGCTGATTAGGGAAAGATAGGCAGGAAAAAACCATTTGTGTCCGGATAGAATTGAGGGACAGGTCGGAGTGTTTAGGCAGGGCGAGTTGTAGGCATTTTAGGGATAGAGTCTGCTGAATTATAGGGTCAGTGTCTTCTGCAAACTACAATCGATATTGCTGTGTGGGGGGTGGGGTCTGCACTCAATCCTGATCTACGATCTCTTCTCAATCCTGTTAGGGAGAGGCTGCTGCTGAATTTTAGGGTCAGAGTGTTCTACAAACTACAATCGATATTGCTGTGTGGGGTGGGGTCTGCACTTAGTTCTCCTGATCTACGAACTCTTCTCAATCCTGTTAGGGACAGAGTCTGCTGAATTTTAGGGAAACTGTGTTCTACAAACTACAATCGATATTGCTGTGTGGTGTGGGATAGGAGATAGGCAGGTGTCAGTGATCCACATCCATTTTTCTGTGTGTGGGCTGCAGTGAACACAATCTTTTTGGGGTGCAGTGAACACAATCCTTTTGGAGTGCAGTGAACAAAATCTTTGTGGGGTGCAGTGAACAAAACCTTTGTGGGGGTACAGTGAACACAATCTTTGTGGGGTGCAGTGAAGACAATCCTTGTGGGGTGCAGTGAAGACAATCCTTGTGGGGTGCAGTGAACAAAATCTTTGTGGGGTGCAGTGAACAAAACCTTTGTGGGGGTACAGTGAACACAATCTTTGTGGGGTGCAGTGAAGACAATCCTTGTGGGGTGCAGTGAAGACAATCCTTGTGGGGTGCAGTGAACAAAATCTTTGGGGGGTACAGTGAACACAATCTTTGTGGGGTGCAGAGAAGACAATCCTTGTGGGGTGCAGTGAACAAAATCTTTGGGGGGGTACAGTGAACACAATCTTTGTGGGGTGCAGTGAACAAAACCTTTGTGGGGTGCAGTGAACACAATCTTTGTGGGGTGCAGTGAAGACAATCCTTGTGGGGTGCAGTGAAGACAATCCTTGTGGGGTGCAGTGAACAAAATCTTTGGGGGGTACAGTGAACACAATTTTTGTGGGGTGCAGTGAACAAAACCTTTGTGGGGTACAGTGAACACAATCTTTGTGGGGTGCAGTGAACAAAACCTTTGTGGGGTACAGTGAACACAATCTTTGTGGGGTGCAGTGAAGACAATCCTTTTGGAGTGCAGTGAACACAATCTTTGTGGGGTACAGTGAACACAATCTTTGTGGGGTACAGTGAACACAATCTTTGTGGGGTGCAGTGAACAAAACCTTTGTGGGGTACAGTGAACACAATCTTTGTGGGGTGCAGTGAACACAATCTTTGTGGGGTGCAGTGAACAAAACCTTTGTGGGGTGCAGTGAACACAACCTTTGTGGGGTACAGTGAACACAATCTTTGTAAGGTGCAGTGAAGACAATCCTTGTGGGGTGCAGTGAAGACAATCCTTGTGGGGTGCAGTGAAGACAATCCTTGTGGGGTGCAGTGAACAAAATCTTTGGGGGGTACAGTGAACACAATTTTTGTGGGGTGCAGTGAACAAAACCTTTGTGGGGTACAGTGAACACAATCTTTGTGGGGTGCAGTGAACAAAACCTTTGTGGGGTACAGTGAACACAATCTTTGTGGGGTGCAGTGAAGACAATCCTTTTGGAGTGCAGTGAACAAAATCTTTGTGGGGTACAGTGAACACAATCTTTGTGGGGTGCAGTGAAGACAATCCTTTTGGAGTGCAGTGAACAAAATCTTTGTGGGGTACAGTGAACACAATCTTTGTGGGGTGCAGTGAAGACAATCCTTTTGGAGTGCAGTGAACAAAATCTTTGTGGGGTACAGTGAACACAATCTTTGTGGGGTGCAGTGAAGACAATCCTTGTGGGGTGCAGTGAAGACAATCCTTGTGGGGTGCAGTGAACAAAATCTTTGGGGGGTACAGTGAACACAATCTTTGTGGGGTGCAGTGAACAAAACCTTTGTGGGGTACAGTGAACACAATCTTTGTGGGGTGCAGTGAACAAAACCTTTGTGGGGTACAGTGAACACAATCTTTGTGGGGTGCAGTGAAGACAATCCTTTTGGAGTGCAGTGAACACAATCTTTGTGGGGTGCAGTGAACACAATCTTTGTGGGGTACAGTGAACACAATCTTTGTGGGGTACAGTGAACACAATCTTTGTGGGGTACAGTGAACACAATCTCATACTTCTGAAGCTTTGAGGGTGCTGCCTGTTCTATACTCCTCCTCCTCCTCCTCATCCATCCTTTTAGGTGTACAAACAATAGTAATTGGGGCCTAGTGTGCTTCTGTACGTGTGAAAAACATACACTTTTTTTTTATCATATTTCCTATTCCGCTATTCAATAAAAACCTTTGGGGCTCAATTAAATTGCGGAATAGTCTGTGTCTGTACGTGTGAGATCCACCTTTCCAAGTTTTTGGGGTTCATCTCATACTTCTGAAGCTTTGAGGGTGCTGCCTGTTCTATACTCCTCCTCCTCCTCCTCCTCATCCATCCTTTTAGGTGTACAAACAATAGTAATTGGGGCCTAGTGTGCTTCTGTACGTGTGAAAAACATACACTTTTTTTTGATCATATTTCCTATTCCGCTATTCAATAAAAACCTTTGGGGCTCAATTAAATTGCGGAATAGTCTGTGTCGGTACGTGTGAGATCCACCTTTCCAAGTTTTTGGGGTTCATCTCATACTTCTGAAGCTTTGAGGGTGCTGCCTGTTCTATACTCCTCCTCCTCCTCCTCCTCATCCATCCTTTTAGGTGTACAAACAATAGTAATTGGGGCCTAGTGTGCTTCTGTACGTGTGAAAAACATACACTTTTTTTTGATTATATTTCCTATTCCGCTATTCAATAAAAACCTTTGGGGCTCAATTAAATTGCGGAATAGTCTGTGTCGGTACGTGTGAGATCCACCTTTCCAAGTTTTTGGGGTTCATCTCATACTTCTGAAGCTTTGAGGGTGCTGCCTGTTCTATACTCCTCCTCCTCCTCCTCATCCATCCTTTTAGGTGTACAAACAATAGTAATTGGGGCCTGAAGATTTGAGGGTGCTGCCTGTTCCATACTCCTCTTCCTCATCCTCCCTTTAGGGTAGGAAAAAATTTAATCGGGCCTAGTCTGTGTTTGTACGTGTGAGATACACAGTTTTTTATCCTATTCCGCTATTCAATACACACCCTTTTGGTGTAAAAAACATTAAATTGCGGCATAGTTTGCATATTTGACTGTGAGATACACCCGTGCGATACTGTTGTTCTTTTGTTCCGCTATTCAATAAAGACCTTTCTAGGGCAAGATCTTAAATTTCAGAAATATGAGGAGAGCGTCAAATAGGGGCCGTGGCCTGGGTCGTGGTGGTGCTGCTGCTAGAGCTCCTGTTGCAAGGAGAGGACGTGGTCGATCTGTGCCAGCTACACGCACAAGTGAAACACCTTCCTCAAGTGTGAGTAGGCGACAGAACCTGCATCAGTATTTGGTAGGGCATCATACGCCCCTAGAAGTGATGAGGCCAGAACAAGTGGAGGCGATAGTAGATTGGTTTGCTGCTGACAGTGCCTCCAGTTCCTTCACATTGTCTCCCACCCAGTCTACTGCAGAAAGGTCACAGTTGGCACCTGCAGCCGATGTCCAACCGTCTTTCACCTCACCCCCTTGCAAATCAGGCAAGCAGTCTGAGCCCCAAGCCATACAGCAGTCTCTTCTTCTTTTTGATGACTCTGTCAGCAGGGTTTCCCAGGGCCATCCACCTAGCCCTGCCCCAGAAGTGGAAGAGATTGAGTGCAGCGATGCCCAACCACTTATTTCTCAAGATGAGTACATGCAAGGATCATCGCAGCACGTCTCCGATGATGACGAAACGCAGGTGCCAACTGCTGCGGCGTTCAGCATTGTGGAGACCGACAAGGAGGGCAGGGGTGAAGACTGGGTGGAAGATGATGTGGAGGACGATGAGGTCCTCGACCCCACATGGAATGAACGTCATGCAGGTGACCTGAGTAGTTTGGAGGAAGAGGCGGTGGTCGCACAGAGCCACCAGCACAGCAGAAGAGGGAGCAGGGTGCAGAAGCGGAGCGGCCGTGCCCTAGACACTACGCCCGCTACTGCCCAACGCAGCAAGGGAACGAGCGCACCAAAGTCAGCTCAAAGGAGTTCTCTAGCGTGGAAGTTCTTTAGAAAATGTGCTGATGACAGGACACGAGTGGTTTGCACCCTGTGCAATCAGAGCTTGAAGCGAGGCATAAACCTTCTCAACCTGAGCACAACCTGCATGATCAGGCATCTAAGTGCAAAGCACGAGCTGCAGTGGAGTACACACCTTCAAAACCAAGAAACGTCTCTGGCTCATCCTGCTTCCTCTTCTGCTGCAGTCTCGGCCGCTCCAGCCACATCTGTAGTGATACCGGCACCTGCCACCCCGCAAACAGACGATCTGTCAGCAACACCACCACCTGGGTCACCAACAACCATCTCCACAATGTCCCGTGGAAGCGTTCAGATTTCCATCTCCCAAACACTTGAGAGGAAGAGGAAGTACCCCCCTACCCACCCGCGATCCCTGGCCCTGAATGCCAGCATTTCAAAATTATTGGCCTTTGAAATGCTGTCATTCCGTCTGGTGGAGACGCACAGTTTTAAAAACCTTATGTCGGTGGCTGTCCCACAGTACGTCGTGCCCAGCCGCCACTACTTTTCCAGGCAAGCCATCCCTTCCCTGCACAACCAAGTGGGGGAAAAAATCAGGTGTGCACTGCGCAACGCCATCTGTGCCAAGGTCCACCTAACTACCGATACGTGGACCAGTAAGCACGGTCAGGGGCGTTATATCTCCCTAACGGCACACTGGGTAAATGCAGTGGCGGATGGGCCTGAGGCGGATAGCAATTTGGCGCATGTCCTTCCACCACCGAGGATTGCAGGGCGCTTCAGTTTGCCTCCTGTTCCTAACTCCTCCTACTCCGCTTCCTCATCCTCTACCGCCTCCTCATCCGGACAGCGTAACACCTTCACCACCAACTTCAGCACGGCCAGGGGTAAACGACAGCAGGCAGTTTTACAACTTGCCTGTTTGGGGGACAAACCACACACCGCGCAGGAGTTGTGGAGGAGCATGGAACAGCAAACAAATGAGTGGTTGCTGCCAGCGAGCCTCAAGCCTGGCCTGGTGGTGTGCGATAATGGGAGAAATCTCATAGCAGCTCTGGGCCTAGCCGGTTTGACGCACATCCCTTGCCTGGCGCATGTGCTGAATTTGGTGGTGCAGAGGTTCCTTAAAAACTACCCCGATATGTCAGAGCTGCTGCAGAAAGTGCGGGCCGTTTGTGCGCACTTTCGGCGTTCTCACCCTGCTGCTGCTCGCCTGGCAGCGCTGCAGCGTAACTTCGGCCTTCCCGCTCACCGCCTCATATGTGACGTGCCCACAAGGTGGAACTCCACCTTGCACATGCTGGAAAGACTGTGCGAGCAGCAGCAGGCCATAGTGGAGTTTCAGCTGCAGCACGCACGCGTGAGTCGCTCTGCGGAACAGCACCACTTCACCACCAATAACTGGGCCTCCATGCGAGACCTGTGTGCCTTGTTGCGCTGTTTTGAGTACTCCACCAACATGGCCAGTGGCAATGACGCCGTTCTCAGCTTAACTATCCCACTTCTATGCCTCCTTGAAAAAACAATTCGGGCGATGATGGAAGAGGATGTGGCACAGGATGAGGAGGAGGAGGAGGAGGATGAAGAGGTAACATTTCAAAGGCTTTCAGGGCAGTCATTCGCAAGGGGCTCCGAGGGTGGGTTCCTGCACACACAAACGCCAGGGACACAATTGTCCAGCAGGGGCACAGTTCTGGAGGATGAGGAGGATGAGGAGGAGGAGGAGCTGGAGGAGGAGATGGAACCATGTTCACAGCAGGGTGGCACCCAGGCCAGCTCATGGCCATCACTGGTGCGTGGCTGGGGGGATACAGAGGACACGGACGATACACCTCCCACAGAGGACAGCCTTTCGTCGCCTCTGGGCAGCCTGGCACACATGAGCGATTACATGCTGCAGTGTCTCCACAACGACCGCCGAGTTGCCCACATTCTAACTTGTGCTGATTACTGGGTGGCCACACTGCTGGATCCCCGTTACAAGGACAACGTACCGTCCTTAATTCACTCACTGGAGCGCGATCGCAAGATGCGCGAGTACAAGCGCACGCTGGTAGACGCGATGCTGCTGGCATTCCCATCTGACAGCGGGGCCACAGTGGAAGCACAAGGCAGAGGAGGAGGAGGAGGAGGTCGCCAACTCAACCAGGGCACCGCCAGCACCTCAGAAGGCAGGGTTAGCATGGCCGAAATGTGGAAAAGCTTTGTCAGCACGCCACAACAAACAGCAGCACCAGCAGCTCAGATGGAACGTCTTAGCAGGAGGCAGCATTTTACCAACATGGTGGAGCAGTATGTGTGCACACGCCTACATGTAGTGAATGAGGGGTCTGCCCCCTTCAACTTCTGGGTCTCCAAATTGGGCACATGGCCTGAGCTTGCCCTTTACGCCTTGGAGGTGCTGGCGTGCCCTGCAGCCAGTGTATTATCTGAACGGGTATTTAGCACGGCTGGGGGTGTTATAACAGACAAGCGCAGCCGCCTGTCCAGAGACAATGTGGACAAGCTCACGTTCATTAAAATGAACCAGGCATGGATCCCACGGGACTTTTCCGTACCTTGTGCAGAATAGCAATGGATACCGACCTTACCCAGCCATTGTTCCATTTTTGCTCTTTCTCACTCTTTTGGGGTGTACCCTCATTTAAAATTTGTGAAAAGAAGCAGTGTTGGCTACCTCGTCCTCCTCCTCAGGGCCAGATTAACGTAGGGGCTATTGGAGCTGCAGCTCCATGCAGGCCCCTACCTTTAATATAGGCCCCGGGTTGGCCATATTCACTGTGACCGCTCTTCTGTCTGGCTTCTATGCTCGCTTCCCCAGGCAGCACCCTCAGAACCTCCCCACACAGCGCGAAGGCCGGACAAGGAGGGACAGTTGCCGATGCATGGATGTGTTTATGGGCTTCAGAGACAGCATCCCATGTTGAATTAGGCATGCATGGCTGCACCCTTCCTCCTCTGGGTGCATGCCAAGGCACGGCCCTTAAGGCCCTTCAAAATCCTCAGCACCAAGACCATGATGCTCTTAATCCGGCCCTGGTCCTCCTCCACCGCCGCTTCCACCTACACCGCCCATAGGTGTGCGCAGCCTATTGCATTAGGGTGTGCACCCCAAAGTTGAAATACACATGCATGTGTTTGCCTACATGTACATGGCCCCGATACATTACTCTCCCTGCTGGCAAAGAGAAATAGAGCAGAGCAGGTGCGAGGGAGATCTTTCCCATCTCCTCACTGGCAAACAGAGCGATAATGCTATGTGCCCTAGGTGATTAGGGTGTGCCCAGGTTCACCAGGCACACCCTGTGCGCACGCCTATGACACCGCCACATCCACCACCACCTCAACCTCCCTCCTACTCCTTATGGGCCTCGTCCTTCAGAGATGAAGAACATTGTTTTATTTTTCTGTTTTTTTTTTGTTGTTTTAAGTTATTTCCCTATCCACATTTGTTTGCAGAGCACTTGCCATGCTCTTAACTACGTTTTGCTGCCATTTGCAGCACTCTAGCCCTTTCCATTGGTGTTTTAGAGCCATTTTAGTGCCTTAAAGTTCTGGTCCCTATTGACTTCAATGGGGTTCGGTGTCCGGGAAAAGTTCGGTAAAAGTCCGGGACACGGACCCGGACTTTTTTTTAAAGTTCGGCCGAACCCGTCGAACACGGACATCTAGGTGTCCGCTCAACCCTATTCATTACATTTATTTTGCATTATATTTTTCCTATCTATCTCAATACACTAACCCATTCCCGTAAATGTGGTTTGATACTGAAAGGTTTATCATTCAGACATATACGTCTCCTACTATATACTATTGAGAATTGCTAAATGCTATGGCTTGACTGTGATTTTTGACTTTGTGTAATTCTTTGATATGAATTTAGTCAACATTGTTGGTATTTTTATAATAATAAAGTGGAGATCATTGGAAGCAGACCTGCTATTAACCATTACCATAACATAATAACATTAATATATACTACAGTTGTGCAGAAAATGAGAGGTACCTGCAACAAAGGTGCCCTCAGCAGGGGCAGAAAATGGAGCCACAAAGGGTGAAAGGCGTCATAAGTGACTTCCTGGTGCAAAATTTGCATTTGAGCCCTCGTATCCTAACAATGACACTCCGGATCTCACTTTATTGTAATCAGATCAGTAAAAAAAAAGTCACCCACTTGTTATAGTTTACTGCACTTTGCGAATATTCATTGCCCTTTGAACTGCTCTATTGAATCAGCCTGTACATGTCTCAGAAGAGACAATTGTTCTTAAGAAGAAGGCAATGTAGAATAATCTAATATTTCCACTATGAGAATTCTTCTCAGCGTTTTAAATTTGAGAAGTAAATTGTTACTAAGAAAAAAAGTCTCTTGATTGAGATCAGCATCTGGTCTTCGGAAATGTTAAAAGGGGTTGGATGCAGTTGGACTGAATCCAGGGTACATATACACAGTCAAACAGTGTTGAGCGCATAATGGCCGTCTTTCAGTTAGGCCGAAGCTTGAAGGCTTGTATTTGCAGTTACACAGAGGAAAAAAAAAAGGCTTGTGGTTAATATTCTCACATAAAATGAAACTTTACTGCCCAGTGCCAGAAATGAACTGAAAGGATCCACTATTTTGTAATCAAATGCCTTTGGAAAGCATATACAGGTCATATGTTGACTAAGACTCAAATGAGTCTGCCTGGACAGCTATTCAATATCCTCCAGGACAGATAAATGGCTATGTCGCTTCTGGCCGGAGTATAAATAGCTAATTAAATGGTCAGAGATGCTAGATTTTTTTTTTTTTTTTAACATGAGTGGTTCAGTCTGGGTGACATCTGAGGTAGAGTCTGAAAAAGGAAATTGTCTGCTCCTTTATGTAATTAAAACTGTTTATTTCTGCCAGGATGACTATAAACCCATCTCTCTCTTTATTTGTACTTGGTTCTTTTTAAACAACTTTGTTTTTAATAGTTCCTGGTAAATATAGATGATTCCTTGATTTTTCCAAGCTCAATATTAATAGAAAATAATGACGTAACATTTATGTTTTAACCACTTGCCGACCAGCCGCCGTAGTTCTACAGCGGCAGGTCGGCTCTGTTATGCGAAATGTGGTACCTGCAGGTCGTTTTGTGTAGCAGTAATTGGAGCGCGCGCATGCTCTGATTGGCTAGAGGGGGAGTCAATCAGCGGGTCTGAGATCGCTCCCCATGGAGACGGAACGGCGGTCTGCCGATGTAAACACGGTAGACTGCTGTTCTGTCAGTGATGAACACAGGAATCCTGTATTCCTCCTATTTAGGAACACAGGTCTCTGTGTTCCTCCTATTTAGGACTTCCCCCACACAGTTAGAAAGCATCCCCTATGCACATTTAACCCTTTGATCGCCCCTGGTGTTAACCCCTTCCCTGCCATTGTCATTAGTACAGTAACAGTGCATATTTTTAGCACTGATTACTGTAGTAATGTCACTGGTCCCCCCAAAAGTGTCAGTTAAGTGTCAGATCTGTCTGCCGCAATGTCGCAGTACTGCTAAAAATCGCAGATCGCCGCCATTACTAGTAAAAAAATAAATAAAAAGGACACAAATCTTTTCCCTAGTTTGTAGGCGCAACAACTTTTGCACAAACCAATCAATATACACTTATTGGGATTTTAATACCAAAAATATGTAGCAGAATACATATTGGCCTAAAATGATGAAAAAATTTGATTTTTTAATTTTTTTTTTATTGGGAATGATTTATAGCAGAAAGTAAAATATATTGTTGTTTTTTTTTTTGTTTTGTTTTTTCAGAATTGTTGCTATTTTTTTGTTTATAGCGCAAAAAATAAAAATCACACAGGTGATCAAATACCACCAAAAGAAAACTCTATTTGTGGGGAAATAAAATGTCATAATTTTTTTTGGGTATAACGTCGCATGACTGCGCAATTATCAGTTAAAATAACGCAGTGCCGTATAGCAAAAAATGGCCTGGTCATTAAGGGGGTAAAACCTTTCAGTCCTGAAGTAGTTAATAAGGGAAGTGGGTATTTTGAACCATTTAAACAGATTATAAAGTACCTTAGTTGGACTTACTGAGTGAATTGATACAAAGAACAGTGATAATATGCAATAACTCAGCTAGTCAAATCACCATATTTAAAGAGAACCATTTACCAATAAATATTTGTAGTAATCTGCATTACCACTCAAACTGATGTTACAAATCAACTTTAATTTTTTTTTTACTTGTATTCTCTCCTTGTCCAAGCATAAGTGTCTGGTTGTACATCCCATTCACTGCCTAAGCTCAATGCCTATAGCAGACTCTCAATAACTCAAATTCCAACAAACGTGCTGTCAGAATTACCTGAAAAAAACATAAAGTATTGTTAATTGACAGTTTTATAGGTCCCTTTTTACCTGGACACAGAGGTGAGATTTACTAAAACTGGTGCACACAGAATCTGTTGCAGCTGATAGTAACCATTCAGATTCTAACTTCAGCTTGTTCAAATAAGCTTTGACAATAAAACCTAGAAGCTGATTGGTTACTATGCACAGCTGCCCCAGATTCTGTGCGCACCAGTTTTAGTAAATCTCCTCCAGAGTGACTGTTATTTACCTGACCCCAGGTAGAAGACAAGTCTGCTTCCATGAAAGCCCTACAACTTGTCACTGGGCTAACATATCTGCTCTAAAATGTACTAATTAATAGCCCACATACCCTTCCCACTAAAGCAAGTCATACATGGACCGCATTTCTTTCCTGCAGCCACGGGTTTACCCTGTGGACAGTGTTGACAGGGGAATCCCTCCCGTCGAGCCATTGTATTCTTCCGACGGGCAGGCGGGCGGGGGGGGGGGGGTGTTGGGGAGTTGCCCCCATTGGATAAAGACAGTGATTATTGCTAGCAGCTATACCAACCTCTACTGATAATCACATGTAAAATCCAGCAGGCTGGTTGTACCCAAGTTAATCGACTGATCAATCAACTTTGGTACATTCAGCCTTCCCATGTCTGGATCGAATCTTTGTCGAGATTTGAACCATCTATGACAGCCCTAGGAACATATAGGTTTCTTTTGTTCACCCTATGCATCCTGTACATAAATGTACAGTATACTATGTGTTGCAATGATTATTATGACATAGAATCCAATGAACATACTAGTGGAGAATACACAGCATAAGAGTCATTCTTGCTTATCATATCATTACTATAATATCTCTGGTGTAGAAATTTCTATACAGGATGCATAACAAATAAAATAATTGTAGAAAATAGATGAAATGTATGTATACGGTATAGGTAACATTTATTGTCATTTTTATTGTTTGTTTTTCTTACAGTATCATGCATGTTATGAGGCATTGCAAATTGTCTATATTTCGGAGTGCGGGCACATGTTCCCCATATGGATTTCCCCAAGGAGAGAACGATTGGCATAGCTTGATTCCATCTGTCCTAATAAATGTTGTTATCGGGTGAATACGAATGCACACACATCCTGCCCGGTACTGGACAGATTTTAGCATTCATCACACAAGCAAAGCTGCGATATTTTGCGCATGCGCGGTAATGGGGCACGCGCGACACCATGACGTTATCAATCAGCTCTGATCTCAGAGCCGTTTGGCACCAATGGTGCTCGTGGGGGATAAAAGTGGTGCGCAGCAGGCAATCTGCCCGTGGAGGCAAAAGATACACATACAGGGAGACGTCCAGGGGTAAGGAAGCTTTTATAGCAGACCGAACGGCCATTAAATTGGTTGGAGGAACTATGAAACTGATGACTTATTGCATGTGTTTACCCCATAGGAATATATATCTGTGGCCGTGAACCGTAGAATCCCAATAATTTCAAAAGGAACTGGTCTCTCTATATTAATGCTCTCACATATAACTTGAAGGTGTGTATAACGGCTGGTATATAAGCTAAATAGGAAATCATAAAACATCAGAAATTGGATTATATGAATAATGGATCCCCTTTTTATATAGGCAAATAGACCAATCACTATAAAACAGTGTATATACCCTGCTGCAACTACATTCCATCACTATTTAATGGATTCTCTTCCTGCATAAAAATCAGGTAAAACATTTTTATTAGAATACGCGGTATATGCAAAAATAACTGATAGATTTAAACATGAGTAAAACAATAAACTGTAAATTGTATCCATTTAAGTGAACACGACCACCAATACAACTAACAAATAATAGTAAACCACCAACCCCCTGTGTCCGCCCTAGACGTATGTGACATATGTATGCCTCTCACGTTAATACATGTTAGTGATACCTGAAAAAAATATTTAGAAAAACTGTTTAAGAAAGTTGTATATTGTTACTATGCTATGATACGAAACTGATGACAATATCTATTTATAGATGATATAGATGTTGGTCCTGAGGAAGCACTTTGCGAAACACGTTGACAAGCAACAAGGAGCACAAACCTCAATCGAAGTATTGAATGTATATAGGTGTTCACAAAATCCTAAGGATACTGTATAACACCTCTGTGTATATTTTTTTAAATGTAGTACTCTTGGGTGCCCAATGCGTTCAGAAATTATGTTAAAATAAAAGTGCCCATCTGATATTTAGGATGTTAGCAGACACAGAACTTTTTAAAGTGAAGACAAAATAAATGGGGGGAGGGGGGGGACCTTTACCCGTGCCACATCCTAGTACCATTAGTAGATATGCAAAAACGTTTGCAAGACACAGTCCTGCTAGTGGTGAATTTTAATGGCACTCCCATGAGACATATTTGTTGTATTGTGTGTGTGTGTATATACAGTATGTGTGTGTGTCTGTGTAAATCCAGGAAGTGAACGGACAGCAGCTTCAGCTGCCCACAGTTAAAATGGCTGCAGCCAGACTTAGTGGAATCACAGTATATATAAAATAATATGCAAAGTGGTTGAAGGGAAGCTTTAGAATGGAAAATATGTTTTTATTACAAATTATGTGAGCAGACTGCAGTTCTCTTTAAGCATCAGATTATTGTGTTTTGGTGTGCACTTGATAAGCACAGTTCCCAGAAACATTCTTCTTTTCTCTAATGAATTTTCACTTTAGTGCCAAAGTGACACAAGTGTGCGGATTTTGTTTCTTGGATTCATGTGCTGTAAATTCGGTCTCCCTGAGAATTCAACCGTAGGATTAGTAAAATGCAGTTTGAGGAGCCCATTTATATTTATTTAATTGGATTTTGCAACTATTCATGTTAACTTTTTTTTTTTCACTTATACATTTTTATTAAGGATTTGAGATAAGGCTGCACAACAAAAACATACATTATGATCATGTAATTTAACAATATAGGGAAAATTAGGGTTCTTACATCATTTTTAATACGATTAACTAACAATCACAATCTCTTATCTCGTCTTATCTGTAATACCATCCTTCTACAGTGGGTACAGAAAGTATTCAGACCCCCTTACATTTTTCACTCTTTGTTATATTGCAGCCATTTGCTAAAATCATTTAAGTTCATTCTTCTTCCTCATGAATGTACACAGAGCACCCCATACTGACAGAAAAACACAGAATTGTTGACATTGTTGCAGATTTATTAAAAAAGAAAAACTGAAATATCACATGGTCCTAAGTATTCAGACCCTTTGCTCAGTATTTAGTAGAAGCCCCCTTTTGATCTAATACAGCCAGGAGTCTTTTTGGGAAAGATGCAACAAGTCTTTCACACCTGGATTTGGGGATCCTCTGCCATTCCTCCTCGCAGATCCTCTCCAGTTCTGTCAGGTTGGATGGTAAACGTTGGTGGACAGCCATTTTTAGGTCTCTCCAGAGATGCTCAATTGGGCTTAAGTCAGGGCTCTGGCTGGGCCATTCAAGAACAGTCACGGAGTTGTTGTGAAGCCACTCCTTCGTTATTTTAGCTGTGTGCTTAGGGTCATTGTCTTGTTGGAAGGTAAACCTTCGGCCCAGTCTGAGGTCCAGAGCACTCTGGAGAAGGTTTTTGTCCAGGATATCCCTGTACTTGGCCGCATTCATCTTTCCCTCGATTGCAACCAGTCGTCCTGTCCCTGCAGCTGAAAAACACCCCCACAGCATGATGCTGCCACCACCATGCTTCACTGTTGGGACTGTATTGGACAGGTGATGAGCAGTGCCTGGTTTTCTCCACACATACCGCTTAGAATTAAGGCCAAAAAGTTCTATTTTGGTCTCATCAGACCAGAGAATCTTATTTCTCACCATTTTGGAGTCCTTCAGGTGTTTTTTGCAAACTCCATGCGGGCTTTCATGTGTCTTACACTGAGGAGAGGCTTCCGTCGGGCCACTCTGCCATAAAGCCCCGACTGGTGGAGGGCTGCAGTGATGGTTGACTTTCTACAACTTTCTCCCATCTCCTGACTGCATCTCTGGAGCTCAGCCACAGTGATCTTTGGGTTCTTCTTTACCTCTCTCACCAAGGCTCTTCTCCCCCGATAGCTCAGTTTGGCCGGACGGCCAGCTCTAGGAAGGGTTCTGGTCGTCCCAAACGTCTTCCATTTGAGGATTATGGAGGCCACTGTGCTCTTAGGAACCTTAAGTGCAGCAGAAATCTTTTTGTAACCTTGGCCAGATCTGTGCCTTGCCACAATTCTGTCTCTTCAGGCAGTTCCTTTGACCTCATGATTCTCATTTGCTCTGACATGCATTGTGATCTGGAAGGTCTTATATAGACAGGTGTGTGGCTTTCCTAATCAAGTCCAATCAGTATAATCAAACACAGCTGGACTCAAATGAAGGTGTAGAACCATCTCAAGGATGATCAGAAGAAATGGAAAGCACCTGAGTTAAATATATGAGTGTCACAGCAAAGGGTCTGAATACTTAGGACCATGTGATATTTCAGTTTTTCTTTTTTAATAAATCTGCAACAATGTCAACAATTCTGTGTTTTTCTGTCAGTATGGGGTGCTATGTGTACATTCACGAGGAAGAAGAATGAACTTAAATGATTTTAGCAAATGGCTGCAATATAACAAAGAGTGAAAAATTTAAGGGGGTCTGAATACTTTCCGTACCCACTGTATTCCTATAAATTTTCCTCCTTTCTTTTTTTTCTTTTCTTTCTCTTCCCTTTCTCTTTCTTTTCTTTCCCTTTTCTTTTAAAAAAAAGAAAACAATTCATCTTCACCTTATAACTACAAATAGTACAGTCTCTACTCATCCCAATCCCCCCGCCCAAAAAAAGGGGGAAAAAACCAAGGGGGAAGGAAAGAGGGGGAAAAGGGGGAAGGTTATTGGTCCCTTCCATTTCCTGGCGGGCAAATGTTTCATCTACCCAAAATTACTCACCACTTACCCCGTACTTCCATTCTATTTTTCAATCTCTAGTATGGCTATACCTTCTCTCGAAAGGATAAATAAATTTCATGCTCCCCACATCTCTATATATTTTTCCCTCTTATGTTGAGCTGTCATTACTAAATCCTCCATTTTGTTTATTTCCTCTATTTTCCAAATCCAACCTGCTATTGTTGGAGGTGTTTGTTTTTTCCAATTAAGGGGTTAACCTTTTTTTTAAATCTGTAATAAACTGATTTATGGTGGACCTTTCAGTAAGTTTACAAGTCTGCATTAAGACATTCTTGGCATGTCTTAGCTGTGTCTTTTTTGTACATTTTATTAGTCCTTGTTCAGTAATTTGTATTATAAGATTTTGTATATAAAGGATACAAAAGAATGTATACAGTTGACAAGCATTTCCATAGATAGTACATCCGTTAAAGTCGTAGTAAACCCTTACATATGCCCAGTGAAGTGACTGGCCTCAGGTGATACACAGAGATGAAACAAATCCTCTTACATAAGTTGTGCCTGTTTATCTACGGCCGTCTTTCCCCTACATTCATTCAAATTGAACCATAGAGAATATTGCACATATACACAAAAAAAGGTTGCGTTCAAATCTTGCAAGGCTACTTAAAAACACCTGATCTTAATAAGTAAATATGGAGATTTAGTAACACTATGTGACCATATCATGTTTAAGCCCACCACTGCATCAAAGTGTCCCATTTTCAGTGGGTCCTACACTATTCATCATATAAAAGATAAATCCCACTTCTCAAAACCATGGGTCATACTCATTCCTTACATGGGAGAAGTGTGCTAACTGAAGATCCCTCTGCTTAAACTGCACTATAAAGGTACTCCTTCTATAAATACCTACTGGTGGACACTGAAAATTGGGTACTTTGATGCAGTGGTGGGCTTAAGCACAGTGTGACTAAATCCCCATATTTACTTAGGATCAGGTGTTTATTTAGCCTTGCAAGATTTAAAAACATGGTTCCATATGTATATTGGTCTTTATAGCAGCACCAACCTTAGGAATGTATGTTTTTGGTGTGCCCCCCAACCCTTTGTTACATATTGAGTCCTGACCAGACTTCTGGGATGAGCACCCCACTCTCTTACATCAGTACTTCATTTTCAGTGTCCATCAGTAAGTAGTTATAGGAGGAGTCCCTTTATAGTGCAGTTTAGGCAGAGTAATGCAGGAATGCAAAGAAATGCAGCTATCAGCACCAACTTTAGAAATGTGTGTTTAGGGTGTTCCCCCTCCCAACCCTTTGTTTGCTTCATTCATTCAAAGCGCAAAATCTACGCAGGATCTCTTCACTCTGAAATGCAGTGAGCTGAAATTACATCAGTGAGGGGAGAACTGAAAGCTGACTGGAGAAAAGGGACACCCCCCCCCCCCCACCCCCTTCACACAGCACAGGGGAACAGAGCTGAGGCTGTCAATCACAGTATGTGCCCTCCCCTGTCACAATTTTTCTCTTGGTGTTAGGAAAACTGGTCAAAAATGACTCATGTTTATAGAAACATAGAAACATAGAAACATAGAAACATAGAATGTGTCGGCAGATAAGAACCATTTGGCCCATCTAGTCTGCCCAATATATCTGAATCCTATGAATAGTCCCTGGCCCTATCTTATATGAAGGATAGCCTTATGCCTATCCCATGCATGCTTAAACTCCTTCACTGTATTTGCAGCTACCACTTCTGCAGGAAGGTTATTCCATGCATCCACTACTCTCTCAGTAAAGTAATACTTCCTCATATTACTTTTAAACCTTTGCCCCTCTAATTTAAAACTGTGTCCTCTTGTGGTAGTTTTTCTTCTTTTAAATATGCTCTCCTCCTTTACCGAGTTGATTCCCTTTATGTATTGAAAAGTTTCTATCATATCCCCTCTGTCTCTTCTTTCTTCCAAGCTATACATGTTAAGGTCCTTTAACCTTTCCTGGTAAGTTTTTTCCTGCAATCCATGTACTAGTTTAGTAGCTCTTCTCTGAACTCTCTCTAGAGTATCTATATCCTTCTGGAGATATGGCCTCCAGTACTGCGCACAATACTCCAAGTGAGGTCTCACCAGTGTTCTGTACAGCGGCATAAGCACTTCTCTCTTTCTACTGCTTATACCTCTCCCTATACATCCAAGCATTCTGCTGGCATTTCGTGCTGCTCTATTACATTGTCTTCCCACTTTTAAGTCTTCTGAAATAATTACTCCTAAATCCCTTTCCTCAGATACTGAGGTCAGCACTGTGTCAAATATTCTATATTCTGCCCTTGGGTTTTTACGCCCCAGGTGCATTATCTTGCACTTATCCACATTAAATTTCAGTTGCCAGAGTTCTGACCATTCTTCTAGTTTTCCTAAATCCTTTTCCATTTGGCGTTTCCCTCCAGGAACATCAACCCTGTTACATATCTTTGTGTCATCAGCAAAAAGACAAACCTTACCATCGAGGCCTTTTGCAATATCACTTATGAAGATATTAAACAAAATTGGTCCCAGTACAGATCCCTGAGGTACCCCACTGGTAACATGACCTTGTTCTGAATGTTCTCCATTGACTACAACCCTCTGTTGTCTGTCACTCAGCCACTGCCTAATCCACTCAACAATATGGGAGTCCATGCTCAATGACTGCAGTTTATTGATAAGTTTTATATGTGGGACAGTGTCAAAAGCCTTACTAAAATCTAGATATGCAATGTCTACTGCACCTCCACCGTCTATTATTTTAGTCACCCAGTCAAAAAAGTCTATAAGATTTGTTTGACATGATCTCCCTGAAGTAAACCCATGTTGTTTTTCATCTTGCAATCCATGGGATTTAAGATGTTCCACAATCCTATCCTTTAATAGGGTTTCCATTAATTTGCCTACTATTGATGTCAGACTCACTGGTCTATAGTTGCTCGATTCCTCTCTACTACCTTTCTTGTGAATGGGCATGACATTTGCCAATTTCCAATCTTCCGGGACGACTCCTGTTGCTAATGATTGGTTAAATAAATCTGTTAATGGTTTTGCCAGCTCACCACTAAGCTCTTTTAATAATTTTGGGTGTATCTCATCAGGACCCTGTGACTTATTTGTCTTCACTTTAGACAGCAATCTTAGAACGTCTTCCTCTGTAAAGACACATGCCTCAAACGATTCATTAGTCATCCTTTCAAGTGGAGGTCCTTCTCCTTCTTTTTCTTCTGTAAAAACTGAACAGAAGTATTCATTAAGGCAGTCGGCTAGCCCTTTATTCTCTTCTACATACCTTCCGTCCTTTGTTTTTAATTTAGTTATTCCTTGTTTTAATTTCCTTTTTTCATTTATATATCTGAAGAATGTCTTATCCCCCTTTTTCATAGACTGAGCTAGTTTTTCTTCTGCCTGCGCTTTAGAAGTTCTTATAACTTGCTTGGCCTCTTTCTGCCTAATCTTGTAGATTTCCTTATCTTCATTGCTCTGGGTTTTTTTATAATTACAAAATGCTAGCTTTTTATTTTTAATGATTTGGGCCACTTCTGCTGAGTACCACAGTGGTCTCTTCCTTTTTTTGCTTTTACTGACAAGTCTAATGCAATTTTCTGTTGCCTTCAATAATGCACCTTTTAAGTAGTCCCATTTCTCCTGGACTCCATGTAATCCGTTCCAGTCTGATAAGGACTCATTTATGACTAATTTCATTTTTGAAAAGTCTGTTTTTCTAAAATCAACAATTCCTGCACTGAACCAAGTCTGCCATTTTAAAGAGGAGAGAAAAAAAAAATAAGAAAATTTGTAAATTTAAGTCAAACAAATCTTACCTTTTTTTTTTTCTTTTTCCACCTTCCAGCCTACCTCCTGACTGTCTCCTGCAATATCTCATTCACTGTACTTAAAATGTTGTACTTGCAATGGAGTACTTGCAGCTATAGCAGAGGAATGAGGCAGTGGACAGAAAATACACTTAGTGTTCTGGACTGAGACAAGTACACACTATAGAAGGATATGCTTTGTTCATATTTCATGTCTGAGGTTTACAACCACTTTAAGCCTTCTGATAACAATGTGGTTAAAGGAGACTGAACATTATTGTCATAGGACAACGTACCTTTTATTTATAAAAAATAATTATTAATCTCAAGTGCAGTGGTTTTGTCTAGTCTAAGATGATGTAATCAATCAGGAAGTCTCCTTTACTTCAGTGATAACTCTAAAATTATTATTATGCAAGTCACAAGATGAGATGCAGGATTTCCATGGTTGCGCCAGCCAACATTTAGTCCTGGAAATAAATGGTGGCCCTGGGTAATACCTGAATGAAAATAATGCTGTTATATGGAAAGTTTAAGGGATTCTTATGGGCAGTACTGTGATCTATATGAGAGGTAAAAAAACCTGTGTCGGACTTAGGTCCCATACACATGGGCCAAATGTTGGGCGTTATCGGACAGTTCAATAGAAACCACTCAAAATTTGGCCCATGTGTACTGCAGATGGTCCCATAGAAGCCGGCTGCGTGTCGAAGGGGCATGACCTAAAAAGGTCTGCTGACCAGCTCCTGTTCAATGCTCTCAGCCAATGACTGGGAACACTGACTGGAATGTTCTTGTGGGAATGTTCTTGTGGGAAGGAGGGGGGGCGTCAGAACACAATAGAGCAGCAGGGGAAATGAAGTCCAAAAAACACTTTAGCGTTAAATACAAGGGAAATCTTCTATCACACTTCTTTCCACAATGCCCATAAGGGGTGCAGCCCTCAACCGACCGGGAAGTCTTCCAATCGAACTGCAACCACCTCATGCATTACCATTGATACGTTTTATTAAATCCACATAGACAAATGGATACTCATATGTCAGTAAAAAAAAAAAAAACATGAAGCAAAACAGATCTGCTCTAGCTGGAACACAATGTGACTTGTCCTGGGAACAAATAGTTGGACAGCTGATGTGGTTCCAGGGTCATGCCTCTTTCCTCAGAGCTGAGGAGATTGCTGTACTAACATCAGATTGTTAGTACAGCTGCAATGACTTGAACTGTCAGGTTTTTTTTTGGTTAAGCCCATTGAGTTGAACTAAAACAAAAATAGCAGTGTGTACTAGGTTTAACGCACGGCACTTTTTTTATCTGATGCTAGGTCCGCTTTAACATGAAAGAGCGAATTAACAGATTTAAAATAATTTATTTTGCTAATATTTATGAAAAGACCTTAATGAATTCCAACAAAACAATAGTGAAATGGTGCCAATGGCAAATGAGAACTATAATTGACCCTGGGCAGCCTTCAGGCTTATATCTCGGTTAATATGTTTGTTTTATCTGATATTTGATTTATTTTATTTGATAAAGAAAATAACTGTTTATCTCTTAGATGTGACTGCTCTGGGCCCTCCTAAAAGGTAGAAAGTCTTTTCAATGATATTTTTATATAGATACCGTATGTTAAAGGTATCATCTTGATGCCAACAGCATAAGAAGTATGTTTTAATAATTCAATCCAAATTTTGCTTGTTCAGCAGTTCGGCACACGTCCAAGTAAATGGGTGCTCAACCATGCTAAACCTCCAAATGCAGCGAGAAGTGATCCATTTAGCAGCAGTATTACTACCGCTGCTAAATGTGACAGCTTCTTGCTTAGGCTGGTTGTTAGGGAGGTGACAGCCACTGGCATCCTAAAAAAACCGTTGTGGATTCCCTCCTGGCACATTCAGCTGTAAGATTCCTATAAGTACCCTGCTCATAAACATACTCAACCACTGGGCCAAGGTTGTGAAGAAGAAGCCCTTCTCCTCATCAACATGGGGACAAGGTGCTCTGCCTCTGGGGGCCCCACTGGCAAGGTACCCTTCCCCATGTTGATGGCATGAGACTCACCCTCTCTTCCTCTTTCCTGACCAGCCAGGCTGCATGTTTGGATAAGGGTCTGGTATGGAATTTGAGGGGGACCCCACATTATTTTTTTTCTAGTTTTGCATGGGTTCCGCCTTAATATCAATACCAGACCTTTGTCAAATTTCTTTTTGTATGGGGTCCCACATTAACATCTATATCAGACCCTCATCTTGGATAAGGGTCTGGTATAGATGAAGGGAAACCCCAGCCATTTGTTTACAAACAGACATAAGCAGCTAGGAGCTGTCATTTACTGGCAATTTAAACAGCATTTGCTCTTTTGGAGTTTTGCATTTTTTTGTCAAAATTTTGACGTGATTTTGACTGGACTTGAAGCAATGCCTATGTCTTTGGACCTCAAAATGCATTAAAATTGGCCCAAAGTAGTGCAGGGACTATTTTGAAGTCGTTGTGACTTGAAGTCATACAGATATGAACAGTATTCATTGGAAATCATGGAGTACGTACGACTTGTCATGCGACTTTGCAGTCCCAAATCGCAGGACAAGTCACACAAGTGTAAAACGGGCCTAAGCCTTATAAAAATTGCTGCTCCTCGCCACAAAGATTTAAAAAAAAAAAATAGATTTTACTTTGGTGTGTTCCCCAAGGCAGTGCCCAACCCTCCCATGTCATTTAATTGACAATCTCTTGCCTATTAACCTAGAAAATGGCCAGTACTGATTTCCAAGATTTAGCTCCCTTTGACTTCAATGGCGTTTGGGGCTTATATACTACACTAAGTAAACATTCTATTCTCCTTCAGTAAATCGATCCTCAAAATTTGGTTTATTTATTAAAAGCAAAGCTCTCTGTGACTGATATCGTATGTGAAAAGCACATTGCACCAATAAAAGATCCCTCTAGTGGTAAACCATCAAATCTGGAACAACAAGCTTGTCAAAACGTGAAAGTCATGTAAAAAATATTTTAACTCCTTAGGCCTCATACACATTGGAATTTATAAAAATGACAGTAGCTTTAGCTGTAGCAAGCTGTAGTTGTGGAATGAGTTTTGCAGTATTTTTGCAGTAACGTTTTTTTTGTGTTTTTCACCTGTAGAGTTTTTTTTAGCTTTTTTTTAGCAAAACTATACTCCTACAAAAGGTTATAAATCGAAAAATGCTGATAAATGCAAGAAAGTCACTTGGAGCATTTTTACAGCTGAAAAACTCTTAGGTCCCATGCACACTGGACGTTTTTACAGCGTCAGACATTTTTTTTTTGCCGCCAGTAAACTCCCCAGCATGTTATCATTTGTGTCCATGCACACATAGGCTGTTATCAGCAGTTTTTGGCAAGGGCTTTTTCTGGCTGCAAAATAAAAACAGAATTCGTTTTTAAGAGGAGTTTTTCAGTTGTAAAAACACTCTGATAAAAGCTTAAAAACGCTGAAAGACGTGGCTTTTCAGTGTTTATCATTGTTTTTGAGCCACAAGCTTTTGTGGGAGTATAGTGTTGCTAATAAACGCTACAGCTAAAAAACGCTACTGCAAAAATGCTGCAAAACTCATTCTATAGCTACAGATTTCTACAGCTAACACTACTGGCTTTTTTATAATGTCCAGTGTGTATGAGGCCTTAAATCACACTGGTTCTGGGTTTTTTTCCAGCCGGAAAACGCCCCTGCCAAAAAACGCTGATAACAGCCTATGTGTGCATGGACACCAAAAACAGCAACTGTAAAAATGTCCAGTGTGTATGAAGCCTTAAGCCCAGTTTCACACTGCTCCGACATGAAAGTTGTGTGACTTCCGATCCGTCTTTTACCTGCAATTATAATCCAACTTTGATCTGACTTAATGTGACTTTTTATACTCTATGGCATGGAAGTTGTAACCTTTAATTAGACATGTCATGCAAAATGTGTTCTCACAAGTCAGATCCAATGTGGCATCAGTGTGAACCGGGCCTAACATTGTCTCCTGGTGGCCCTTTAAGTGGGCTTTAATGACTGGGAGGTGGTGCGACTTCTGTATCATGTGACCGCTGTGATTGGCTGTCACATGATTGAGAGCCCTTGCCGCTGGCTTCCGATTAGGAACCAAGAGCTAATCGTGACAGCTCCGTCAATGTGCTGGCAGCATGCAGTGAGTGCGTACTTAGGCTTCAATCTCATGCAGCTGTGGATGCATATGTGCAGTGCCTGGGCATTAAAGCCCAACTTTCTTGCTGCTGCGTATATGAGTCACACAGTCGGCAAGAGGTGAAATAAAACACTGCTATAACAACATAAAATAAGCATTTACTTATTATATAATATTTTTTCCTTTTAAAGTTTACAGTTTACGCATAGCAGATGTATAAAACATTTCAAAAGCTTATACGGGTTAGTAGTCTAAGGTACCCCTCCTGTTATATTGAACATCTATACAGAAGAAATTTGCCTTTCCTTGTCCTTCACAACCTATTATTATTCTTTTTACTTGTACTAGTAGGCTTAATACAAATAAAAAAAATAAAAACTAGAGGCTTAAATATGACTTATGAGGCACATATGTTTATATTTTACACCAAGGCCCCATGGCTTTTAGTTATGTCTCTGCTCTGATTAGAGTTATGGTCCCATGGCTATAATGTAACAAAATAGTGGGGATTTGCCGGATTCCCCGGGCGTGTGCAGTGTATTTTTCATGGTACAGCATGCTAGACTTTTCAATAACAATGTAAAAATGTCAGAATGGTTAACATAAGCTGTTGGCTGTGCTGCTACTACTGTAAGTTTACTGTGGCCAGAGTTACTAGACAACCCAAAGTAGGTTTACACCACTTATGCTTGTAGATGCCTTACTTCTGCCTCATTTCCTTATGCATGCCTCTTCTCCAAAGGGGAACTCAAAAATGAAGTCATTACAACAACCCCAACAATCTGAGGATCCTGATTCATTTTGAGCCACTGGGATAACGATGTATCCAAAAGAGGAATTGATTTCATTAGGCCAAGAATGCTGGAAAGAAATAAGGATTATGTATGATGACCAGCATGTTTCCAGCAAGTAACGCAGCTGTAGAGCCCTCGTACCCATTACATATGTATCATCTGTGTTGTCCAAAGCAACAACTGGAACCTGGGCAGCAGATTTCCTTTTACTACTCTAGGACATACAGTATCTCACAAAAGTGAGTACACCCCTCACAATTTTGTAAATATTTTTTTATATCTTTTCATGTGACAACACAAGTAGTGATTTTGCTGTCCCCTCAAAATAACTAAACACACATTAATGTCTAAACCGCTGGCAACAAAAGTGAGTACACCCCTAAGTTAAAACGTTTAAATTGGGCCCAAAGTGTCAATATTTTGTGTGGCCACCATTATTTTCCAGCACTGCCTTAACCCTCTTGGGCATGGAGTTCACCAGAGCTTCACAGGTTGCCACTGGAATCCTCTTTCACTCGTCCATGATGACATCATGGAGCTGGTGGATGTTAGAGACCTTGTGCTCCTCCACCTTCTGTTTGAGGATGCCCACAGATGCTCAATAGGGTTTAGGTCTGGAGACATGCTTAGCCAGTCAATCACCTTTACCCTCATCTTCTTTAGCAAGGCAGTGGTCGTCTTGGAGGTATGTTTAGGGTCATTATCATGTTGGAATACTGCCCTGGGTCCCAGTCTCTGAGGAGAGGGGATCACGCTCTTCTTCAGTATGTCACAGTACATGTTGGCATTCATGGTTCCCTCAATGAACTGTAGCTCCCCAATGTCTGCAGCACTCATGCAGCCCCAGACCATGGCAATCCCACCACCATGCTTGACTGTAGACAAGGCACACTTGTGTTTGTACTCCTCAACTGGTTTCCGCCACACACGCTTGACACCATCTGAACCAAATAAGTTTATAAGACCACAGGACATGGTTCCAGTAATCCATGTCCTTAGTCTGCTTGTCTTTAGCAAACTGTTTGCGAGCTTTCTAGTGCATCATCTTTGAAAGAGGTTTCCTTCTGTTACGACGGCCATGCAGACCAATTTGATGCAGTGTGCGGCGTATGGTCTGAGCACTGACAGACTGACCCCCCCCCCCACCCAGCCCTTCAACCTCTGCAGCAATGCTGGCAGCACTGGTACGTCAATTTCCCAAAGACAACCTCTGGATATAATGCTGAACACGTGCACTCAACTTCTTTGATCGACCATGGCCAGGCCTGTTCTGAGTGGAACCTGTCCTGTTAAACCGCTGTATGGTCTTGGCCACTGTGCTGCGGCTCAGTTTCAGAGTCTTGGCAATCTTCTTATAGCCTAGGCCATCTTTATGTAGATCAACAATTCTTTTTTTTTCAGATCCTCAGACAATTCTTTGCCATGAGAGGCCATGTTGATCTTCCAGTGGCCAGTATGAGAGAGTGAGAGTGATAACACCAAATCTAACACACCTTCTCCCCATTCACACCTAAGACCTTGTAACACTAACGAGTCACATGACAATGGGGAGGGAAAATGGCTAATTGGGCCCAATTTGGACATGTTCACTTAGAGGTGTACTCACTTTTGTTGCCAGCGGTTTAGACATTAATGGCCGTGTGTTGAGTTATTTTGAGGGGACAGCAAATTTACACTGTTATAAAAGCTGTACACTCACTACTTTACATTGTAGCAAAGTGTCATTTCTTCAGTGTTTTCTCATGAAAAGATATAATAAAATATTTACAAAAATGTGAGGGGTGTACTCATTTTTGTGGGATACTGTATATAGTAATGGATAGATTGAGGGCAGGTTTGTCTGGAGGGGGCCCACTCCTCCTTAAAGGCATAGGGGAACATTGGGCCCACCAAATAACCAACAGTACAAACAAACAGCAACTGCCACAACCTATAACTGGCTTTAACAGCAAGGAGCACATGGAAGGGCAATGCATGTCAAACAAAAAGAAAGACAAATTCCCAGTTCAACTTACCAGCCAGCCTGCAACAAACCAAATTGTCCTATCTAACACTCTATAAATTTTTAGAGCCTCAACAGTAGTTAATGATAGAGTTAGGACTATAGATAATACTGGGGTGCGCCCCCTGCAGCTTACCCAGGTATTTGCAAATGTGTTTTTAATGTGAACTGTTTTGACAATTTGGTTTGTTGCAGGCTGGTTGATAACTTGAGCTGGGAATTTTTCTTTTGTTTTTGTTTGACATGAGTCGCCCTTCCATGTGCAGCTTGCTGTTAAGTCTAGTTATAAGTTGAGGCAGTTGCCATTTGTTTGTACATTTGGAAGCTATGTAAAAAGCAATACACAGAGAAAAGGCTCACCTGGATGCAGCTCCTAAGTGGTACAACTTACTAGAAGCCCAGACATCACCTTTAAAAAGCAGCTGAAGACTTTTAGATGTGTCTGCACAAAATTCAATGTGGCTTCCACTTTTGATTTTTGGATTTTGTGCAAACACATACTAGAAGTCTTCAGCTGTCTTGTCAAGTTGATGTCTGGGCTTCTGGTGTGATCCTGTATCACTAGGTGACAAGGGTGACAGGCCTGATGCAGTCCATAAATAAAGTATGAATAGTAACAAACTGTCAATAGGTGAACTCTATGGTACATGGCATCAGAGGAAACATTCAAAAGAGTAATTTTATCAGATTGACATTTTTAGCGGGGCACGGCAAGCTCTTCTCAAGACGTGTGCCCTGCCTAAACATCGACATGAATAAATTACACTTTAGAAAGTTTTCTCTTATGCCAAGTCCCATGGAGTTCACCAATTGTTGGTTTGTTACTAATATACACTATAATACCAAAAGTATTGGGACGCCAACCTTTACACGAACATTAATTTTAATGGCATCGCAGTCTTAGCCTGTAGGGGTTTAATATTGAGTCGGCCCACCCTTTGCAGCTATAACAGCTTCAACTCTTCTGGGAAGGCTGTCCACAAGGTTTAGGAGTGTGTCTTTAGGAATGTTTGACCATTCTTCCAGAAGCGCATTTGTGAGGTCAGACACTAATGTTGGACGAAAAGGCCTGGCTCGCAGTCTGCACTCCAATTCATCCGGAAGGTGTTCTATTGGTTCGAGATCAGGACTTTGTGCAGGTCAGTCAAGTTCCTCCACCCAAACTCATTTATCCATGTCTTTATGGGCCGTGGTTTGTACACTGGTGAGCAGTCATGTTGGAACAGGAAGTGACACTGGCCATCCCCAAACTGTTTCCACAAAGTTGGAAGCATGAAATTGTTCACAATGTCTTGGTATGCTGACGCCTTAAGAGTTCCCTTCACTGGAACTAAGGGGCTAAGCTTGACCCCTGAAAAACAACCCCACACCATAATTCCCTCTCCACCAAATAATTTGGACTGGTGCACAAAGCAAGGTCCATAAAGACATAGATAAGCGAGTTTGGGGTGAAGGAACTTGACTGGCCTGCACAGTCCAGACCTCAACCCAATATAACACCCTGGGATTAATTAGAGCAGAGATTGCGAGCCAGACCTTCTTGTGCACATCAGTACCTGACCCAAAAAAATGTCCTTCTGGAAGAATGGTCAAACATTTCCATAGACACACTCCTAAACCTTAGGTAAAGCCTTCCCAGAAGAGTTTAAACTATTGTACCTGCAAAGGGTTGGCCAACTCGATATTGAACCCTACGGACTAAGACTAGGATGCCATTAAAGTTTATTGTAAGGCAGGCGTCCCAATACATTTGGTAATATAGTGTGTATACAGTGGGTACCGAAAGTTTGGGCACCCCAGGTAAAAATTTGTATTAATGTGCATAAAGAAGCCAAGGAAAGATGGAAAGATCTCCAAAAGGCATCAAATTACAGATTAGACATTCTTATAATATGTCAACAAAAGTTAGATTTTATTTCTATCATTTACACTTCCAAATAACAGAAAACAAAATAATGACATCTGCAAAAGTTTGGGCAAGTATCACAGCTTGTAAACGCTTTTTGTGGCCAGCCAAGAGTCTTTCAATTCTTGTTTGGGGTATCTTTGCTCATTCTTCCTTACAAAAGTCTTCCAGTTCTTTGAGAGTTCTGGGCTGTCTGTCACGCACTGCTCTTTTAAGGTCTATTCATAGATTTTAAATTATGTTGAGGTCAGGAGATTGTGAAGGCCATGGCAAAACCTCTTGATGTAATCCCCCGTGGATTTCGAGGTGTGTTTAGGATCATTATCCATTTGTAGAAGCCATCCTCTCTTTAACTTCAGCTTTTTCACAGATGGCATCAAGTTACCATTCCTCAGAAGATGCAGTGCTTCGGGCATGGTACAGGAGATTCTCCTGTACCATGCCCGTAGCACTGCATCTCCTGTACTATGCCCGCAGCCCTGCATCTCCTGTACTATGCCTGCAGCCCTGCATCTCCTGTGCCATGCCTGTACCATCTCCTGTGCCATGCCTGTACCATCTCCTATACCATGCCTGTATCATCTCCTGTGCCATTGCCTGTACCATCTCCTGTACCACGCCTGTACCATCTCCTGTGCCATGCCTGTACCATCTCCTGTATCATGCCTGTTCCATCTCCTGTACCATGCCTATACCATCTCCTGTACCATGCCTATACCATCTCCTGTGCCATGCCTGTTCTATCTCCTGTACCATGCCTATACCATCTCCTGTACCATGCCTGTACCATCTCCTGTACCATGTCCGCAGCCCCTGCACCATGCCCGCAGCCCCTGTTTTGGGTCTCGTGGTGGTCCAGTTGGGTCCAGTAACTGCTGCATTTCCCACCCTAGGCTTATACACAAGTCAATAAGTTTTCCCAGTTTTTTGTGGTAAAATTAGGTGCCTCGGCTTATATTCGGGTCGGCTTATACTCGAGTGTATATGGTATATATATATTATATATATACACAGACACACATATACACACACACTTTTTGCTCTTGCTCAAATTCCTCAGCCCCCCTCCCATGCACACTGTAATTCCATAGATCCTACTCTAATGGCTGATGTCATTTTCTACTATGATGTAACATTATACCATAGCCTAGCCCCCTGTAAGAATATTCTAATTTCACATTGTCCATCTGCCTTATATTTATGAATAATTGTAACACTTCATGGTGCACCATAAAAAAATGTTTACTACAGAAAGCCATCATTTCCCTGTCTGAAGCTAGTCATTCTCTGTGAAGTGAAAACATTTGTGATATGGTCTTTTCCTTTGTGACCTTTACCCTAATTCCCAGGTTGTTTTTTTTTTTTTTACTTCTTAGAGAAAGAGAAAAATGATTCCAGTTGACTGCATTAGTCTTCTTTAGTGGTAACATTACACAGTATTAGGCATTACATAAGTACTTAAAAATCCAACTGATGATTCAGTTTTACAAGGATCAAATTTCAGCAATGGCCCAGCAAGACTTTACTAAATCACAGTTACTACTAGCTAATATGCCAAAAATTAGGGCATTCATTTGCTAAGTGCAGACTAAAATATTAATTTATTGTTAGCTGAGGCAAAAAAAAAAAAATGTGTACTGAGAAATATAGAGGCAATTGCTGCCCTCCTTCTGAAAATGCTAGTAGTCTTACTGGGGTTGATTTACTAAAGGCAAACAGACCGTGCACTTTGCAAGTGCAGTTGCTCCAGAGCATAATAAATGAGGTAAAGCCTCACTTTACAAAGAATACCCAATCACACACAAGAAAAATAAAAAATAAATGCTTTTTTCTTGCACATGACTGGGTGATGGAAGTCAACAGAGCCTCACCACATTTACAAAGCTCTGGATCAACTGCACTTAGTAAATCCACCCCATAGACCCTGAGATTGCAGAACAATGTGGCCATTGGCCAATATGGGATCACCCAAGTCTGACTTTAATTCAAGTCAAGAACAATGGGGAAGATTTACTAGAACTGGAGAGTGTGAAATCTGGTGCAGCTCTGCATAGAAACCAATCAACTTTTTTTTTAGTCAAAGCTTCACCAGATTCTGAGTGATGCAGTTTTGGTAAATTAGCCCCAGTTACAGTCTGTAGTGAAAAAGTCACTGTGTCAGTCACTGAATCGGAATAAGCATGCAGCTAGTAAAGTAATAAAGAAGTCAGAGCTCCTGAACGTAATCACTTAACCCCCGGAAGATTTTACCCCCCTCCTGACCAGGGCCTATTTTGCGATTCGGCACTGCGTGACTTTAACGGACAATTGCGCGGTCGTGCGACTCTGTACCCAAATTAAATTGACGTCCTTTTTTTTCTACAAACAGAGCTTTCTTTTGGTGGTATTTGATCACCTGTGTGATTTTTTGATCGTGCACCATAAACAAAAAAATGCGACAATTTTGCAAAAATAACAATATTTTTCAAATTTTTTTTATATGAAACTCCCCAAAAAAAAATGTAAAAATCAAAATTTTTTAACATTTTAGGCCAATTTGTTTTCTGCTACATATGTTTGGTAAAAAAAATCACAAAAGTTATTGCGTTTACTAACTAAGGGAAAGATTTTTGTCATTTTTATTGTTATTTTTTTTTAACGAGTAATGGCGGCGATCTGCAATTTTTTTTTGTGGGACTGCGACATTGCGGCGGACAGATCGGACCCTTGACTGACATTTTTGACACTTTTGGGGGTACCAGTGACATTACTACAGTAATCAGTTCTATAAATATGCACTGTTACTGTAAAAATGACACTGGGAGGGAAGGGGTTAAATTTATTGGAGAGGGAGGGGTTAAGTGTGTCCCTAGGGGCGTGCTTCTAACTGTGATTGGGTGTGGCTGTGTGTGTAACAGCAGAGATCAACGGTCCTACATAGCAGGACCGTATGATCTGTGCAGTTACACAGGGCAGAATGACAGGTGGCTGTGTTTACATTAGCCGCCTGCCTTTCTCCTGGTGTAACCAACGATCGCGAGTGACCGGCAGACATCGGGGGGTCCGTGAGCGAGCGGGAGCGCGCCTCCGGTGGCGCGCGATCGCTCCCTAGAGCCTCACAGGCTAGCGACGTACCCATACGTCACTTTGCCTGTGAGGGGCTGACTGCCGCCGTATATAGTCGTGCGGCAGTCGGCAAGCGGTTAATGCATTTCGTTCCAGGTCAGTGTTTTCGAAAGTATTGGAGCCAAAGGATCATCATTACAGCCAAACAAATAGTATTATAAATAGGAGATGCTTTTGTAAGTTATTTTTTTTTAAAGAAAAAAACTGTACTAAATCCCTCTTAGCCATGCTTTCAACCCCTTATATAAAGTTGCACCAGTACCCCCTTAACCACCACAGTTACTGGATTACCAGAGCCATATCCAGGCCATTTTTTTCTTCTCCTTGGAAAAAAAAAATCTTCTTTAGCACTTGTTGCACCTGCCCACAGAGCCCTTGTAGGCTTGTATGGGACCATCTCAGATGATGAAGCTGCTTACAGGGGTTAGTAAGAAGATGGGGCAGCTGATTGTGCTTTTCTGTGTAAGTGTATTTTATTCATATTGTTGCCAATAAGATATCCATACGGAGAGCATTAGATCCTGTCTTTTCTTCCTACATTCTCCCCAGGATTGACTTGGTATATTGTGATTGTGAGATCGTCATTATCTGGAGTGTCCATTGGTGATCGCCAATATGATTATATCCCGGGAACTGAACTGTCAGTTGTGACCCATCGGCAAACAAGGGTCGGAACTTAAAGTGAGCATCCATTTGTTGGTGAAGGCGAGCACAGACACAGGATTAATTGCTGAAGCACCGGCTCTTTTGTATATGCACTGGATTTGCATTTTTGCACATGTTCTTTCCTGCATAATTATTGGGACTTTTTGTAATACTCTTTATTGCATTTTTCATATTTTTTTCTGAATTGTATGACATCACATTTTTTAAAATATATTTATCACTAAGTATGACATCACATTTTTTAAAATATATTTATCACTATTTTGTATATTCACTTTTATATGCACAGTTGTCATAAGTGGCGCAGCACTATTTTGATATTATACCTAGTAAGACGATGGGGCTGCCATAGCTAAAATGCCAATCATGCAGTAACCTGAGCACTTTCCAGGAAAGGGCAGTCAGCAGGAGAAATCATTGAACCAAGATTCCTCCATACTGGGACAATAAACTCCACTATCAAGTCAAAGACTTAAAATGGCATTTCTGCTGTAGTCCAGATGTTAGACTACCCATACATTCTACATTCCCTAGGAACTATTTTGTGTTATCTGTTATCATCATCAATTGATCAATAAATATATTTAATTCTAGTTTCTGGCTGAAACATGTGTTTGCTTGCACAACTAACAGATGAATCACATGAATGATACAATTAGTTAAAGTATAGGTTTAATTTCACAATAATATCACACTTTATATTTTTAAATGCTACACATTCAGGTATTTCTTACAGTTTTCTTTAATGTACCATATGGGTGAAAATAACTTAAAAACAGTTCCCTTCCTGAAGTACACTATGTAGCCTTCCCTGTGGTAGATCCTCATAACTGGCAGTTACAGGCTGGGATTATTCCAGAGACCATTTACTAAAGTAAAAAGTCAACATACATGCATGACAACTACCCAAAACACTCACATTGTTGCTTTCCCTGCACATAGTTGGATATCTGATGCAACTGTTTAAGTAGCTCTGCCCCTTTACTTGCACAGACATACATGGAGGGAGGCAAGATAAGAGTTGCATGGGGAATCAGTACAGGGCTAGCTCAGTTTAGGGAACCTTAATCATATGACCAAGAGCAGAAGACATATGGGAAGTGTCCCTTAAATATGAGCCAGCTTGGTCCCCCTTTCCTCTTTAACGCTGCAAAGGTTTTTGTGACTCCATGTGACAGATCCCCCATATTAAGCAGAAAAATTTGGAAGAAAGAGTCAGGATGCTACAACAAATGGGAACTAAACATGAAAAGGGGGAAAATGGGATAGTTTAATGATTTTAAGACAATTTGAAGTGGTGCACATCTGCAGCAGCTCTTCTCCCCTCTCCCGGCTCTGACAGGCTTGCCTGAGAGCAGCGGGAGACATTGGCTCCTGCTGCTGTCAAATCAAAACCTGTCAGCAGAAATATGGGGGCAGGGCCGAGTTGGTCTGTGTGTCTGAAAACAGCCTGGCTGGGGGATCAAGCATGCACAAGTGCCGCTTTGGAAAACAGCTATCTATGGGGCCACTAAAAGGGAGAGGAGCCAGAAGTGCCAGCGGGGGACCGGAGAAGAGGAGGATGTGGCCTGCTCTGTGCAAAACTACTGGGTTATTCTGCTTTTTTCACAATTTATATACATTCTTGTTTTAAAAATAAACACCGATACATGACAAAGGGTTCCCAGATAACTATGGGTTATCTAAAGAATGAGAGCACAGTGGTGCTGCCTGCTTTGCTGATTATTTTGTCTAAGCTCAGGTTCACACTAGCTGGAGGGGGTCCAGTATCTCCCTGTTCTCCGTTTCAGGTGCGAATCAGGTCGAAATTTTTGCCTGAATTTGGACCTGAAACTGAGCCAAACGCGCAGAGGGCCCTTTTCCAGGGCGGACCACGGTCGCCCCCAGAGGTGTGTGAACCGGCTCCATTAAGAACATTGCATAAGTGTGAGCCCAGCCTAACTGAAAACTTGAATTTAGCCATGTGAAAAGGGATGAATCACTGCCTTCAGGACTCATTAAAATTACATAGACAAGGGGCATTTGATTAGTCCTGCTAATAACATGAAAAGATGAATAAAACTACACTTGCAGCTGGAGAAAGGATTACATATTATCTCATACTTAACTGTAAAAAAAATAAAAATTTCTTATTTTTAAGTATTGACCATAAGAAACAAAGAAAGTACAAAATTACAAAAGTCCAGGGTAGATATGGGAAGCAGATTTGCATCTTGTCTTAATTAGGAGATGGAAAAAATCTTCAAAGGGAGAACAATTTTTAATTTAGACTGTGACAGTTTACAAGAAACCGGGAATGCTAACTTTAAAACCAGATAGTGGTATGATTTTCCATGGGAAAGTACTGTGTTGCTTAGCAGTTAGCTGCTTAATCGCTGACTTTTTTTTTTTTTAAAGCAAGGCACTGTGGTGTCAGCGTCGGACAAAAGCGTCTTTGACATTTTTCCCTTTTCTTAGAAGATAATTTAAAAGCAAATCATTTGGCTGTGTCACTCATTGGGCTGCTCTGAAAAATGAGACGCTTCATCTTGTAAATTATTGCCTTCCATTTTACTGTTGTGTATGCACGGACAATGAAATATATGATGTCATAAAATAAATGATGAATTCAGAGTTTGTTCTCCCATAGCTAATTGTGATTCAGAGATGCCTTTAGTGGTAATTGTGCAACCTCTGTCACGCCACACTGACTAGCTCCCCCTTCTTCACAAAAAGCTACTGAAGAAAAAAAACACCACTGGACGCAGGGGTTCCTGTCTGGGGTAAGGTGGAAAACCCCTTCAACCACAGTAAATAAAAGAGTTACAGAAAGTGTATACAGATTAACTACTTGGCATAAAAATGTTATTTCGCTTTTGTTCATCGATGGACACAGCGCTCCATAAATCATAACTAGTGGGTTATATTGCCTCCTTCAGGAGTAGGACTGGGCAGAACAAAAAACACCTGACTACGCCCACTAGCTGTCCTCAGCTTGGTATATAACCCCGCTCTCTTCTCTAGTTAATCAGTTTTAATCTGTCTAGTCAGGAGTAAGGACCTAGGCTCCTGGCTGGGATCTCTGGTCCTAGCAATTTTCTCCTTCCTTACATTTTTTTGTTTTCTCTCGGGAGATCTACAATCAACTGCCAGGCTGGGCGATGGACTGGAAAATCTAGATCCAATGGTCCCCCCCAGCCCAGCAAGCAAGCGTGTGCAGACCACAGCTACACGCTAGGTCGGCAGTGACATAGCCTCACGGACAGAGGCTGGCTCGCAAGTTAAACATCTCGCAGGGTCGCATACAACCAGGCTTGGGTCGCAGCGGTCCCTTGGCCTCCTCCCATCCTTAAATGCCTCTCTGAGCTGGGCTTCCCTCACTCCCATTCCCCCCTGTGTGGACCTAGAGTCTGGTGGGGGTCCCAGGGCACAGAATGCAGTAGAGACCCCTGGGGTCTCCCCTGCTATCCCCACTCTGTAAGGATCCTGGGATAGTGTGTGTCCTGCCCTGGTAGTTTGGAGAGGTCCCAGTGTAGGAGACCCTTAGGTGCATGCCCTGCTGTTTGCAATGTGGGTATAGTGCAGGGGGGTCCCAGTGCAGAGACCAGTGCAGAGTGCACAGCATAGTCTCCTCTAAATGTGTGTCCTACCTTCCAGGGACCCACAAAGACTCACCCTACCGTGTCCCCTTGCAGAGGGTGCAGCATTGCAGTTGGTGCAGGAAATATCCTGGCAGCATGCTTCAGTGTTTGTAGCTGATGGTGGCCATTTTCCCTTCGTCTGATAGGTCTCTGGTTGGCGGCCATGTTTGTTTAGTCAGATAATGTCACGGGGGCCATTTTCCCCTAGTCTGGGAGATGCTTGAGACAACTGAAGCCTCGTGGGGATTCCGAAGCTTCTCCTCTTCCTCTTTAGTTTCCTCTTCCTGTGCCCGGGATACATGAACTGGGATGGCATCCATGATGATGCTGGGTTAGAATTCTCGGCACTCCTCCGGTCGGTAGGGTGAGTCTTTGGGGGTCCCTGTTATCTCTCTCTCTCTGCTGATAGGTACCCTGAGCCTTGAAAGGATCCTTTTAGTGGTACCAAAAGATCATTTTTGTACTGCAAGGTCTTCCTTTCCTTATGAAGCCTCAGGGTCACATCTTCCCCACTGACCCCCTCATGGAGGTGGCAGGTCCCTTGGAACCCCAGCTTCTTATAGTTGCTCTGAGGGAGGTCTTGCAGTCCTTAGTGTCCCGGATGGAAGTGGCGTTCGGGCAAGGCCCAGGAGGAAGCATCCCCCGCCTTCCCTTGCTCAGACTGTCTCATCTGATTCTGAGCCTGATGCCGCCGTGGTTGCAGCCCATCCTGGGGGATTTAATATCACACCCCCTGATCCATCTGATAGTGAGGATGATTCCTCCATGGTCGCAGCAGTGAAAGAAAAAGTGCTGGTAGACACATTTATCACTGCAGTGCATGAGGTTTTAAAAATGGAGAATGATGCTGATGTAACCACGGACGTGGCTGTGTCGTTTGGTACGCACAAGTTGCATCATACTCCAAGGGTGTTTGACAGGTTTTCCAGTAAGGAATGGGAAAAACCAAAATTACCCTTTGTGATTCCCAAACATTTTGCTGTTTATTACCCTTTTGAGGAGTCCTGTTTCCAGTTTGAATAAAGCAACCATGATCCCAGTGGAAGAATCCCTGTCCTTTAAGGACCCGGCTGAAAAGAAAGCGGAGGCTGTGGCACGCAGCATGTATACTATGGCTGGTTCGGCATTGCGGCCAGTCTTTATTTGTGATGCAGCTTTGGATACAGCTCCTGTGCTGTCCAAACTTTCTATTTCAGTGGTGGTCATTAGGAATGTGCTACGGCTTAAGAATTGGTCCACAGACCAAGCCTTTAAGAAAGCTCTCATTGATCTGCCCTTTCAAGGCGATCACTTGTTGGGGGCTACCCTGGATGACATCCATAAGGGTATCACAGTGGGAAGAGTACCTTCCTGCCACAGTCGGAGAATAAGGGAAATAGCTCTTTTTAAATCTTCCCCGAGAGTTTCCTAGCAACCTTGGTCGGGTAAACCTAGACCTAGCTTCCCTGGACCAGCAGACAAGGCTCCTTAAGCATGAAGGTCTGCCCTCACCTATTATTGGGGTGGGGGGACTTCTTCACTGGTTTCCAGCCCCGTGGACATCTTTGATGAGCGTCAAGGAGATCCACAAAATGTTTCTTTAGCTAGAAAGGAGAACACAGCTTGTCCGTTTCAGCTTTTTTTAGGTCCTGAGTCTCCTTGTGCGGATTTAATTCCTGCAAAGGTTCAGTTGATGTCTGAACTACCTAAGGTCCCCCCTATCCCTGTCCAGGGAATTGATTTACTTAGGTCTGATTCTATTTCTGACCAGGGTGTTTCTTCCTCTGCACAAACTTCAGGGACCACAGGCTGTAATTAACCGGCTGCTGTCACACAGATAGTTCTCTTTCCCATTTTTGCATACAGGTTCTGAGTCTGGTGGTATCCACCTTCAAGACAATTCTGTTTGCACAGTCTTACATGCAGCTCCTTTAGCAGGTTCAGCTTCACAGGAGGATACTGAAGTTTGTGATAAGGTCACAGGGTCCTCTGACAGATGCCGCAGGCAGGCCAGTATCATCCTCGGCTAAGGTTTTTTCTGCAGTATCTGCGAGGAATGAAGAGCGAGGATCTTACAATCATTGTGGTGGCTGTAAACATATCTTGGGAGCTTCCTTTTAGAGAAGACTAGTTGTCCCAAGGGCTGATCCATCAACCTGCTTTACACTTGCTGATTTTACTGGTTTTAATGGCTTAGCTATTGAAAGCCAGGTACTGAGGTATATAGAGGTCTGTCTGGGCCAGTGATCCCTACTATGGTGAAGGCGAGGAAGTCGTCTTCCAGCAAGATATATCATCCTATGTGGAAAGCGTACATTTCTTGGTGTGAGGCGATTGGTGCTCATCCTCGATCCTTTTCTGTGGCTCGGATCTTAACCGTTGTTCAATAGGGCGTTGATCAGAAGTTGGCCTTGAGTACCATCAAGGGCCAGGTATCTGCCTTGGCAATCTTCTTTCAGCAACCCCTAGCCACGCACTCTTTAGTTCGTACCTTCATTCAGGGGGTTCAACATGTGGCCCCACCTGTACGGTCTCCTTGGCCACCGTGGGATTTAAATTCAGTGCTTTTGGTTCTCCAGAAACCTCCATTTGAGAATATTCGGGAGATTCCCTTGCCAATGTTATCATAGAAGGTGACATTCTTGGGGTTTGTGCGATTCGGGTGTATCTTGCAGCTACTGAGTCTTTTCGGAAGTAAGACTTGCTTTTTGTGATTACGGACAGACCAAGAAAAGGTCTGGCCGCTTCTTTGGCTACCATCTCCAGATGGAGCAGACAGACGGTGACTCAGGCCTATTCCACTAAATGTCAGGTTCCACCTTTCCCTGTCATGGCGCATTCTACTCGGGCGCTGATGGCTTCTTGGGCCTTCCATCATCAGGCTTCAATATCGCAAGTTTGCAAGGCGGCCATTTGGTCGTCCGTGCATACCTTTACAAAATTCTATAAGGTAGATACTTTGGCATCTGCGGATGCTTCTTTTGGCCGCAAATGTTTGCAGACTGCTGTTTAAGAGGGGCTGTTCCCTCTTTAAGGGGTGTTTTTTCTTATAAAACATTTTTTTTTCAGATGGGGCTCCTGTGACCCAGTTAAGGCTCCTGTGTCCTGGTTAAGGGCTCTTATGTTTATCTTTGTTTTTTTTTTCCCACCCCTCCTTTTCCTTTTGGCACTGATTTTGGGCATCCCACTAGTTATGATTTATAGAGCGCTGTATTCGTTGATGAACACAAGAGAAAATTGGATTTTTGTACTTACAAAAAAGTTCAAAAACAAAAAGTTCATCAACGGACACAGCACTCACCCCTCTATGGAGTTCTGATACTTCTAATGCTGCTTGCTACTAAACTGATTACCTAGAGCAGAGAGGGGGTTATATACCAGCTGAGGACGGCCCATGGGCATAGCCAGGTGTTTTTTGTTCTGCCTAGTTCTACTCCTGGAGGAGGCAATATAACCCACTAGTTATGATTTATGGAGGGCTGCGTCTGTCAATGAACTCAGAGAAACGTATTTTATGGGAAGTACAAAAATCCAATTTTTTGCTGTTATTAGCTATAGTTTTATTATTAATTGATCACTCTAACAGGTAAGTGTACTTTGAAAGGATAAGTATACCAATGGAAGGCCAGTAAACAGGTCGACAGACTGCAGATGGGATTTCCAATTCAAGGAAATGTATGTTGTTTTTGTACATATTTTCTACCTTCATTTATTGTTGTCAGGACTAAAAATTTAAAGATTAAAAAATACATATTTTCTTTTAGCCAAATTATAGGATGCTTGAATGACAGCTCCCCTTTTAATGGCTTTGTCCAAGGCTTTAGCCATTAACTATCCATGGTTAACTTGCTCTTTACACGAGTATATAAAAGATCACTTCTACACTTAGTGTGTAGTGAAATTAATAAATTAAATATGTGAGAATAAATTATTTAAATGTGCCACACAAAAAAACATGCAAAAATGTCAATTGTAACCACAACTGTGAAATAATTTAGTCCTTGTGAAATCTGTACTACATATGTCAGCAATCCTCCGAGCACCTGTTACCAAACACAAACTCTATCCCCTTACTGGAAAAAAATGACCCCCAAAGATTGAGGAGGTCTATAGCACCTAAAATTAGGTTCAGCCCAGTGGTCACCAAATCTAGTCGCCATATGCACAGCTCCACTGGGAATGCAGAGGTTAATGTTGCCAAAACCAGGTCACACTTTTATAAATTGCCCCATGTTATCACATAAAAAAGAGGATCCATAGCGCATTACCATTATAAAACGTCATATTAAAATATGATATACTTACAAGGGAATGTATTCAATCGCTAATGCCGCCCAACCTGGTGTGCATGCCTGATGATGTCAACTACAAAACTCCGCTTCTCTCCGTTCTCAAGGAGAGTGTATCACATAATTCACTATTTGTTTACAATATTAATGCGCACCGTTTTTATACATAACTTTCTCTTTGGCTAAATTTGGCGCTCTGGGAATCCTTTGTCATGTGTTTAATGTTTATTTGTAAAACACAGATATATATCTTTTTTTTTTGAAAATTACAAATTGTTTTGGTTTTTTTCTCCATTAACATTGTGTTATAATATTGCAACAGTTTCTGACCTAATTGTTCTTTATTAAGGACGATTTCCAAAGGACTGAGCTTGAAGTATGTAAAACTATTTAAAGTGACCCTGTCACTTACATTTGTGAACCAAGACCATAGCTATAAAGAAGAGTCTAAATGCATATTTCTTTTGTGGTCCCTGAACACCAATTTATTCACTAGAAATAGTCGCCTGGAAATCCACTCTAGGGAAGGAGCCTACATGGCGCACGAGTGAGCGTTGCTAGCGGGAGCCGCAGCAGCACAATCCAGCCATGAGGCGACGGAGCTCTGTATTGGAGCTACCTCGCCTCCCCATCTCCCTGGTTTTGGCATCTGCTGAAGGCCTTGCAGCAGAACAGCTGTGGCAGAGCTGTACAGGCGAGAGTTTTGGGTGCCGAGTTTGAGGGAGAAGTGGTGTTGCCTGAACCACCTGCCACTCGCCTGGCTGCTGTGGTGCCACATAATAGCGACACGAGAGCCCAGACAAGCACCCTCCAGAAAGGAAGGAGGGATAGCTAGCCCTGGAAATTGGACGCTGGAGGCTGTGGGGAGAGCCTTTAAGAAAGAGGAGGATCGAGCAGTGGCCAGGAGGACCCTGAAGGCATAACAAGATGAGCCATTAAATCCCCAAACTATAACAACCTGGCTGGCTCTATCTACAACGCGGTGAGACCTATTTGGTTTTTCTCTTTTTATATTTTTACAATTTTTTTGTTTTTTTTTTTCCACTGTTCTCACTCTCTCTTTTTGATATGCTTTTGCTATTGTAATCTATGACCGTAACCCACGCAACATTGGTGGAGATAAAGGATTTACCTGTTGTAGCGATTTTCTATCAATTGTGTAATAGAACTGTGTGATTTGCTAAGGGGACAGAAAACTCCTAGGGTGGGACAGAAAACATAAGTCTTAAAACATGAGAGGCAAGTTAGCAAGAGGCGGTGCGACAGCTAAGTCACCCAGAGTGAGCGCCAGTCCAAGCACAATCAAAACATTTATGATACATGAAGACACCACAGAAAAGCTGCCTATATTGAAATCACAAGGAACCCATTCAAAACAAATGGAAGTAAAGGAAAAAAGTGGTCAATATAGGTCATCACTAGGTCTGACCACCACGGAGCAAATTAGAACAGAACAAAACTTGGAGGTTGACATAGGGCTGGATCGTAATGCAGAGCAAAGAGCGAGCGACCAACTGCCTGCAAAGGGGGAAATGGCTGTCATGCTTGCAGCTTTAGAAAAGTCCCTAAAAACTGAACTAACAACAATCCAAAATGACTTAGGTTACTTACTAGCACGAGTCGAGGACCTAGAAAGGAGACAAGATAGTTGCATATAGACAATAAAAGATCTAAAAAGAGAGATGAAAGAGCTAAAAATGGAACACAGAAGTCCTGCTTATAAAATGGAAGATCAAGAAAATAGGATCAGGAGGAAGAACCTGAGAATACGCTGTATACCATAACCGACACAAAGTGAAGACTTAATTGATAAAATTAGGAAAATTCTTAACCCGCTATTGGGCAGAGGGGAAGAGGACCAGATAGTGATCGAGAGAGTACATCGGCTCAGAAGACCAAAAGGCATTCCAGCAGATACCCCGAGATGTAATCATAGGATAACAGAGTTACTCAGAGAAAGCCCAGATTTGGGAGAGTTTGAAAAGGAAGTCACATAGAAAATTTTGAAAGTACAAAAATACAGATCTTCACAGCCCTATCACAGGCTACATTTAAAACAAGCAATACAACAACTGGGGTTTCCCAGCCTTTCTGATAGGCAGAAGGGATGGTCGCATGGCAAAATTAGGATTCTCCGAGGAAACACAGGACTTTTGTGGGAGACATGAAATTTCTATGCCAAAAATACCAGGCTGGTCCGATGAATTTGAAACACAGGAGATAATACAAGAAAAAGAGCGGCGCTTGGCCTTAAAGGAAAGAAACTGAACAATGAGGCTAAACAAGAGCTGGCGGGGGGGGGGTGGGTTGCAGGGGTGGAGTCGGCGGGGGGATGGGCAGGAGGGCCAGGCTGGGGAGGAGAGGGTAGGAAGACGCCAGAGAAAATTGAATGGCAACCTAGCTGGGCAATGATACTTTTTCTTCCTGGAAGTGGAGAGGAAGGCTCACGAGCGGGCTAGTAGAGAACCCCCCCCCCTCCCCCCGAGGTAAAGGAGTAGAGGGCAGGGAGTACCCATGGGTACGTTTTCTAACTACTCCAAGACCAAAAGATGGTCAGACCAACATCACGCAAAAGATAGAGGAAGGGAGGGGGTGGATGGGGGGAGGGGAGAAGGGGATAGTTTTTGTGGGAGAATGGGAATTAGGGCAAGGGAGGGAAGGGAAGGTTAGGAAAGGGTTTAAGGAGAGAACAATATTGTGCTAACTTTATGGTAACATTGGTTGATGTCGCCTTCCCTACCGAACTCAAAATCCCACAGGTGATCAAATACCACCAAAAGAAAGCTCTATTTGTGGGGAAAAAAGGTACATCAATTTAATTTGGGTACATCGTCGCACGACTACGCAATTGTCTGTTAAAGTAACGCAGTGCCGAATCGCAAAATAGGGCCTGGTCAGGAAGGGGGCAAATCCTTACGGTCTTAAAGTGGTTAAAGAGTAAAAAATTCAAACAACTATATAGAAAAAGTAAAAAATAGTAGGGAGGAAATGGTCTATTCAACAACAGATATAGCCAATGCATTTCAAAGCTATTATAAGGCCCTATATATCATGCAGCAAAGGAAATCTCCTGAAGTAGAACAAAATAGAAACCAAAGGATACAAAAAATATATAAAGGAATCAAAACTGCCGAAAATATCAACAGATAAGTTATTAGCTTTAGAGTCACCAATCTCTCAGGAAGAGATATTAGAGGCATTAAAAAATTCACAGACGGGGAAAAGCCCAGGCCTGGACGGATATACTATCCGTTACTACAGAAGGTTTAAGGAAATATTAGTCCCAAAACTAAACACATATATGAATAGAATAGTAGAGAGGGGGGAAATGAGAGGAGAATCACTGCAGGCCCACATAACAGAAATACCTAAAGACGGAAAAGACGTAACTTAATGCTCCAGTTACAGATCAATAGTATTGTTAAATGCTGATACAAAATTATATGCAAAAGTCTTAGCAACCCGATTCAAAGATTTAATGGCTGAGTGGATCCACACTGATCAGACTGGATTTATCCCAGGGAGAGAGGGGAAAGAAAACTGGATTAGAGCACTATTTCTCTTACATGAATCCAGAGGCCTTAACACCCCAGCCCTCCTGTTATCAATAGATGCTGAGAAAGCTTTTGACAGGGTGGACTGGGAGTTTATGCTGAAAACAATAGAGGACCCAAGCATTAAACCAAAAATGACCCAATGGATAAGAGCACTATATAGGAATCCAACAGCATTGGTAAAGGTAAACGATAACTTATCACCCTATTATGAAATGTGCAACGGGACGAGACAGGGTTGACCTCTCTTGCCCCTGTTCGTCCTGTCGCTAGAGCCATTATTGACCACAATAAGGAGAAATGTAGATATAGGGGGAGTAAGAGTCGGATTGGAGGAATACAAAGTTGCAGCATACGCAGAAGATGTCCTGTTTTTATAACCAACCCTAGAATAACCATTCCAAATGTTATAAAAGTGCTAAAGAAATATGGGGAATTATCACATTTTAATATTAACCCAATAAAGTCAGAAATATTGAACATTGGGCTAAGTAAGACAGAAAAACTGACTTTACAGAGGGAATTCCCATTTTCCTGATCAAAATCAAAATTAAAATACCCTAGGATGTATTTACCTCCATCATCAGAAAGCCTCTATAATGTCCACTATTGATGACTTGATAAAGCGCATAGTGCGAAACATGTAGTCATGGCAACCATATAGCTTGTGTTCCACCCTGGTTCCTGGTATTTTCCTGCAAGTGGCGCCTGTCCGGCTGATGTCACGCTACGGAACTACAGCAGAGTCCTTTCATCCTCGCACCAGCTGGTTTCCGGCTTTGTGCACACACTGCTCAGCAGTCCTGGGAGACTGACCTCCCCGCACTCGTGTTGCTTGCTGCCAGGTGCACTTGTCCACTCCAGCCCAAGGGGATGTAAGCATTTTATGTACTTTGTTTTTCGGTTATCAATACCAATAAACTGTTAACCCTTTCTATACTGGATGTTCACCTGACTTCCTTATCCATTGCATCCCGGTGTGGTTCATGCGCTGCCTTCCTCGTGTACTTTTGTCCATATCAGCACCCTTCCTATGCTCGTTGGCTAGCAGCAGAAAAAAACACTGGGGAGCCTCACAGGCTTATTTCTATCCCTCCACCCTAAAGGCACCCCAGGAGCGCCAGATTTGTGATTATTGCTTTGACTTCTGGACTGGGTTTTTCCTATGGCTGCCCTGGGTGCAAATCTCTTTACCGAGCCATTCGTTGGCTAACAGCAGAACAACCGCTGGGGTGCCTCACAGGCTTACTTCTATCCCTCCACCCTACAGGCATCCCAGGAGCACCTGGTTTGTGATTATTGCTATATCCACTATTTACCTATGCTAAATGAGATAAAAGCAGATATCAAAAAATATCGAATCGCACACTCTCATGGCTAGGTAGAATAAATATAATCAAGATGATAGTACTGCCCAAAATCTTATATAGATTTCAAATGTTACCAATCGCTATTCCAAAGGTATACATAAAAGTAATAAAGTCATAAAGTAATAAAAACATTGATATTAAAGTTCATTTGGAAAAAACCTAGAATTCAATATACGACACTTAGTAGAGAAAAACCACAGGGGGGATTAGCAGCACCAGATATTAAAAGATTTTACACTGCAGTTTTAATTTCACGTATGGTAGAGTGGACAAACATAAACTCTGAAACTCTGAAAAAATATGGGCCAACATAGAAAATACACTAAGCGGAAGACAAATAAATAATAATATTTGGATTCTGCCAAAATATAGAGAAATATACGAAGACACACGTGAAATGAGTTGTGTACAGGGTTTGGGACACGATCTATAAGCAAGCTAAATGGGAATATAACTCTCTGTTAATACCAATATCAGGCACAAAATAGTTTGCACCAGGGAATGAGAAACAATTTAGAAATTGGGTAAAAAACACACTTTGGCCCCTTTCACACGGGCGGTCCGATCAGATCCGCCTGTCAGTTTTTTAGGCGGATCTGATCAGATCCTAAATGCAGCTCTATGGGGCAGCGGGTGTCAGCGGAGGTCATCTCCGCTGACACCCGTTGCCATCCGCATCCGATCCTGTGCTGAAATCTGGACGGATGGAAACCCTATTTTTCCATCCGTTCAGTAATCGGAGCGGAGCGGATCTGAAGAGAGCGGACAAGCGGTCCGCTCTCCTCCGATCCCCCATAGAGGGCAGCGGGTGCTGAGACACCTCCCTCTCCGCTCTGCAAGCGGAGACGGAGCTGTCATCCGCCCGGCTCAGCGGGGATCGCGGATCGATCCCCGCTGAGCAACACGGATCCGCCTGCGGAGGCGGACCGTGTGAAAGGAGCCTTAAAGACATAATACATAATGGAATGTTTAGAGCGTATCATAAACTCAACTATTGAATGAATGGAGATATATTCAGTTAAAACATTTTGTGGGATCTCTGCCTCAACGCATCAGATATGAGAAAGATCTGAACCTTGTAGAAAAACTCTGTAATCCACTAACAGATGGTTGGTCTGAAGAAACCTTCATTCATTGAAACTTGGGAAATTGAGATAAGATTGTGTTTAAAAGAGCACGAAGTGAACGCTATACTGAGAGCCGTATATTATACTGCAGGGAATGTTAACACTGTTGAACTATAAATGTATATTGAGATGGTACGTAATGCCAGTAATAGCACATAGGCACCAACCAGAGAAATCAAATTTGTGCTGGAGGGGCTGTAATATGCAGGGCACAATGTTTCATATATGGTGGGATTGCCCTAAGATCTGGGAACACTGATTGAAGGTGCAACAGTTTATCAGGGAAATCACAGGGATAAACGTTATAAACGGATAAACCCGTGGAGGAGCCTGTTTCATAAAATAGATATACCCCAAAAGCAGCTTAGAAATATGATCCCAAACCTGATAAACGCAGCAAAGGGGGCGATACCAAAGATATTTTAAAATCCAGAGAGCCTTACCCTTAGAGACTGGTTAAACAGAATTGATTTTATATACAATATAGAGTATTTGGGAAGTAGAGATGAGGAACAAGCAGAAGGCTTTTTGAATAAATGGAGAAACTGGGCAGAGTTCAAAAAGACCAATAAATACATAGCAATATGGGCAGATTAGGGGAATGATGTGAGACTCAAGAGTCCGGTAAAAGTAAACTAAGTAGTAGGAGAGAAGGCACATCAAAAGGAAAGTGGGATAAAGGTATTGGGGGGGAGGGTTCCATGGGATTGGGAGAAAAGGGGGGTAAAGGTCACAATAGAAACATGTGAAGTAATTTTGTACTTGTTTGTTTATATTGAATTGAAAATAATAACATTTATATATATAAAAAATAAATAGGCGCCCGAAATCTACTGGAAAACCAATACTTCCAGCAACGTTGTTTTCTGTGATCCCCCACAGCTCTTACTGGTTCCTCCTGCTGACCTCTATTTCACTGTTTTTTTAAGCTGTTTTAATCTCTTTTGGTCTTCTGTTGTGCTGCTATACCTTTAGACTGGATTCACACACAAACTGTAGGCCAGGAAAGCCTTTTAGAAGGATGGAGGATCTTCTAGCCATAAAGGTGAGGGGGTGCGTGACGTTATATCAATTCCCATGGTATAAAATGGGATATCCAACAAGCTGATATGGGTGTGATGGTCAGGTGGTGATCAAGTGTCCACAAATCATTTAGGCTAAATATAAAAAAAAGTAGATCCTTTCAGGATGGATTAGCCCTCGGTTCGGTTCAAATTTTCGCCTGTTTGGAGGTTTGGCGAATGGCTGAACTAAATGGATGTTTGACTACAGAGGGAAATTATACATTTTGCAGTGGTATTATTACCTTGTGACAGTTTCCTGCTCAGAGCTCCTGGCAGTTAGGACAAACAGAATTTTTTTTTTTCTTTTGCTGCTTTGATTCTCGTTCCCAGAGCAATGTCCAGCCTTCCATGCTATTTGTTTGACTATCCCTCGCCTATTAGCATAGAAAATAGCTATTACTGTTTTTTACATTGTGGCTCCCATTGATTTCATTGGGGTTCAGATTCAGCACCCAAACTTCAGTAACATTCACCAAACCTGCCCTGAACCGAACCCATCTATATTTGGCTCATCACTACTTTTAATAGGCATTCACACTAAAAGTGCCCATATATTATATTGAATGTATATGCTGTGACCATAGAACTCCTTTAACTCTGAAAAAAAAAAACATATATATAAAAATGATACTTTTTAAAATTCCTTAGTAAAATGCTGATGAACTATTTCCCTATTGCGCCTCTACAGTACTGCTCAAAAACAGAAAAGATCTCTAAATCTGTTTATGATTTAAACAATGTTTCCAGCCATATAATCCTTTTGTTTTTATTTAGGACTTTATATGGTATGTATTTCTAAATATTTTTATAGCACAAATAAATACGAATTCGTTAAATATGCACTAAACAAAAAATAATTTACTGAAGCTTGTTAAAAAAGTTTTTGGCAATTGTAGAACTTCAAAATAGTACTTAGTGTTGCTTATGTAAAAATTTCCATTACATGTCCATAACCCTTCACACTGTATCCAACACACAAACATTTTGAGTGCAGTTCCACTTTGAAGGGGGTCTCCATATTTTAGATTATTTATACAGTTTGATGTATGAACACAGAGGAGTCAAACTCGAAAGAAAGAAGCTGTAGAAAGGGAGCTGTAGATTCAGATTGTACCTAGATTGCCTACAGAAGGAAATTTTCTGCTTGAAAAGCAGTGCCAGATTACCAAATAGGTAGAGTAGACACTGGCCTATGGGCCCCAGGACTGCCAATCAAAAAAATATTGATTTGATCTTACAATTCTGGAAAATTACAATGAAGCTTTCCTCAATTGCAAAAAAAAAGATAGAAAAAAGAAATCAACTCAAAGAAATGAACATTTTACATTAACTGCTTCCTGCCTGCCATATAGTAAAATGGTGGACAGGCGGGAGCACTCTCATTCTGGGAGGATGTCATATCCCAACCTCCCATTCTTGCCGTGCATGCGTGCCCGTGTAAGGGTGCGTGGCAATCGGTGGTGCATTGTGTCCCTCGGACACAACGCATCACTGATCACGGTGAAGAGCCTATAATGTAGGCTCTTTACCATCAGATCAGTTGTGTCCAATCACAGCTGATCACAGAGTAAACAGGAAATGCCCATTATCAGCATTCCTCTCCTCGCGCTGAAATCGCGTGATGAGAGGAGAGTTGGTAAGTGCCGTTCCTCAGTGGGGCCATCTGCACTGACAATCAGTGCAGCCCTCAACAGTGCTGCCCTTTAGTGCCCACCAGTGCTGCCAATCAGTGCCCATCGGTGATGCCTGTCAATGTCCATCAATGATGCCTATCAGTGCTGCCTATCAGTGCCATCTTTCAGTGCCCATTAGTGCCACCTAACAGTGCCCATCAGTGCCGCCTATTAGTACCCATCAGTGCCACCTATCAGTACCCATGAGTTCTGCCTATCCGTGCTGCCTATCAGTTCCCATAAATGCTGCCTATCATTGCTGCATATCAGTGCCACCTATCAGTGCCCAACAGTGCTGCATTTTAGTGCCTCCTCATCAGTGCCCATCATTGCCACCTCATCAGTGCTTATCAGTGCTGCCTCATCAGTGCCCATCAGTTCAGCCTCATCATTACCTACCAGTGCAGCGTATTAGTGCCCGTCAGTGCAGCCTCATCAGGGCGCATCAGGAAAGAAGAAAAATTATTTACAACATTTTAAAACAGAAACGTATTTTATGCAAAATGTTCAGTAAATTTTTAGTTTGCTTAGAAAAAAAAATAAAAAACCAAGTGGTGATTAAATACTGTACCACCAAACAAAAGCTCTATCTGTCTCAAAAAAAAGAGATAACAATTTTGTTTGGGTACAGCGTTGCATGGCCGCGCAATTGTCATTCAAAGGGTGAGACCACTGAAAGCTGAGAATTGGCCTGGGCAGGAAGGGGATGAAAGTGCTCTGTAGGCAAGTGGTTAAAGACTCTATAAAGAAAATACTGTATTGAAATGGAACTTTAGTCAGAAAATTTTGCGGTTTAAAATCCTGTATTACACATGCTCAGCTGCTCTCTATGTTTAGGCACTGTGCCGAATTTGTAGAGGCCAATCTGCTGGCAGCCTAAAGATTTAGAGCTATTCAGGGGCTCTGAGGTACAACAAAATGACAGCCTCTGACAAGAAGAAACATGAACCATGCTGGAGGCAATTTACAGCACACACTAATTTTGATAGCATTATTATTAATGTAGAATGTATGTTCCATGCAAACAATTATATTTTTTTATCAAGTTGTTATGAGTATAGTTCCACTTTAATGTATAGTACACAATAACAACCTAAAGCAGAACTAAACCCTCCTCTCATTTTCAGCCAAGGAAGCTGCCATCTTGGCCTCTGTTTGATCTTCAACTGCCATGATGTTGCACATGTGGTCAGTTTTGACACCAGCCATTTGATAGTTTGACAGTTTGGTTGAGAGCACAAGCAATGTAACAGTTATATTTCCAGCACGTGATGGGAATGCATGTTTATTGAAACTGGTAAATAGATAGGTTTAGTTCCTCTTTAAAGTACATAAAATATAGACTTCATGTAAACAATATAATTTGTCTTTTAACCATTTCCGGACTTCCCACCGCATATATACTGCGGCAGGGCGGCCCGGCTGTGCAAAATCACATTCATGTACGTGATTTTGTGCAGGGGATTTCAGGGGAGCGCGTGCGGACCTGCCAATTATTCCATGGAATGACAGAACGGCGGTCTGCCTATGTAAACAAGGCAGACCGCTGTTCTGTCACAGAGGCAGAGCTGAAACACAAGATCTCTCTTTTCTTCTCATACATCCAGTCCCAGTACAGTTAGAAAGCACTCCCTAGGACAGTGATGGTGAACTTTGGCGCACCCCAGATGTTTTGGAACTATGATGCTCTTTCTCTCGGTAGTATAGTTGAGTATCATGGGAAATGTAGTTCCAAAACATCTGGGGTGCCAAGGTTCGCCATCACTGCCCTAGGAGAACACTTAACCTCGTGATCACCCCTAGTGTTATCCCCTTCCCTGCCAGTGTCATTTATACAGTAACAGTGCATTTTTTTTAGCACTGATCACTGTATTGGTGTCACTGGTCCCCAAAAAGTGTCACTTGGTGTCAAATTTGTCCACCGCAATGTCACAGTCCCACTAAAAATCACTGATCCCCACCATTACTAGTAAGAACAATGAGAAATAAATAAAAGGTCCCTAAATGTATCCCATAGTTTGTAGATGCTATAACTTTTGCGCAAACCAATCAATATACACTTATGAGGATTTATTTTTTACCAAAAACATTATTGGCCTACATATTGGCCTAAAATTATGAAAAAATTAGATTTTTTAAATTTTTTATTGGGAATGTTTTATAGCAGAATGTAAAATATATATTTTTTTGTTTTTCAAAATTGTGGTTATTTTTTTGTTTATAGCGCAAAAAATAAAAACTGCAGAGGTAATCAAATACAATTGAAAGAAAGCTCTATTTGTGGGAGAAAAAGACATCAATTTTATTTGGGTACAGCATCACATATCCGCGCATCAGTAGAGCGCACGCACAAGAAACCTGTCAGGGGGGCCCCAAGGTTTTGACTGCCACATAGTTTAATCTGGCACTGTTGAAAAGTGTCAAAAGATTTGGTGGACTCTTCAGGTCACCAGTGGGGTGTAAAACTTTCACCGGAGAAGATGATTGTGTGACGGTTACAAACATGCCAGAGCGCAACACATGAGAAAGCAAGGACAGCAACATCAGAAACAGAATCAGGCAGATGATGAGGGCAGGCAGCAGGCAAGCAAAGTTAGAAGGCATGCAGAAGATCCAAAAGTTTTTAGAAACTGCCTTGGAAATTGACAACAGGAAGGAATCCAATATACTGAGCATCATAAGAGATATTCAACAGAGCCTTTTAGTCAGGCACAAGCTAAATGCTCTGACCTCAATTTAAATACTGCTAATGAGGTCAGTGTTAAACTGCAAAGTGGGAACTCCAAAGTGTTGAGCAATGTCTAGCAAATAGCAGAGGTGAGCACGTACTTTAAATAATTAAGTACAGGATTTTAATTAGGGCACTAGCTGCCCATAATCTGCGATTGTGATGCAGCCATAAGTGGGTCATTACAAAAAGCTTGAATATACAGAAATAAAGTTTGTTAACATTAGACAGGAGCTGGGATATGTGCCAGGTGTCATGTGAAATCACGGTTGTCTTGAGCAACCCCATTGATTTAATGCGTTTGGAAACCAATAGAGATTTTTTTTTTGTTTTTTGGGGGGGGGGGGAGGGGTCCTGTGGGGTAAAGCCATAATTACATATAATAACATATCATGTTAAACTTACCTGAAAACAAAGCCCTCCCTCGCCAAGAAGTTAGCGCTGCAGGCGCCTCCATTTTCACCCATCTTGCTTCCAGTTCGCGGACTCTGGCTCTGTGACTGGCCGGAGCCGCAATGACGTCACTCCCATGCACGCGTGCAGGAACCACTGTTCACGGCACAGGGCTCTAAAGGAATGGCACAGGTGCCTGTTCCTTCAGAGTGCATGCTCCAGTGATGTCACTGGCTGCATGCAATGTAAATATCTCCTAAACTGTGCCTGTTTAGTAGATTTTAACACTACCTATAGGTAAGCCTTTTTATAGGCTTGCCTATAGGTAAAAGCAAGAGAAGGAAGTTTACTTCCTTTTTAACAGTTTACGAAAACAGTTACATTCCTGGCATGTTGTCTATGATAGCGGTTACATTTGCTTGTTAAATAGATACAAACTTAGTCAGGTTGAAAAAAGACACAAGTCCATCTAGCTCAACCAATAAAAAACAAAAAACAAAACACAACCATACAATCCCATATACACAATCCTATACCCACAGTTGATCCAGAGGAAGGGGAAAACCCCCAGCAAAGCATGATCCAATTTTCTACAGCAAGGGAAAAAATAATTTTGTGATCCCCGAGAGGATATTCCCTGGGTCAACTTTACCTATAAATATTAGTACCCACTTATATTATGTACACCTAGGAAAGAATCCAGACCTTTTTTAAAGCAATCAACTGAGCTGACCAGAACCACCTCTGAGGGAGTCTATTCCATATTTTCACAGCTCTTACGGTGAAAAAACCTTTCCGTATTTGAAAAAAAAATCTCTATTCCTCTAGACATAAAGAGTGCCCCCTTGTCCTCTGTGATGACCCTAAAGTGAATAACTCAACACCAAGTTCATTATATGGACCCCTTATGTATTTATACTGTTGATGATCATATCCCCCCTTAATCTCCTCTTCTCAAGAGAGAATAAATTTAGTTTCTCTAATCATTCCTCATAGGTGAGCTCCTCCGTGCCTCTTATCGGCTTGGTTGCTCTTCTCTGCACTTTCTCCAGTTCCCCAATATCCTTTTTGAGAACTGGTGCCCAAAACTGAACTGCATTTTCCAGAGGTCTTACTAATGATTTGTACAGGGGCAAAATGATATTTCTCTCCGGAGTCTATGCCTCTCCTAATACAAGAAAGGACTTTGCTTGCTTTGGAAAGCACAGCTTGGCATTGCCTGCTATTATTAAGCCTATGATCTACCAGAACACCCAGATCCTTCTCCGCTTTGGATTCCCCCAGTTGTACTCCGCCTAGTATGTATGATGCATGCATATTCTTAGCCCCCAAATGCATAAATTCACATTTATCAACATTAAACCTCATTTGCCACATAGTTGCCCAATGAAACAGTGCATTGGGGTCGGCTTGTAAATTGAAAACCTCCTGTAAATAAGTTATTCTACTGCATAGCTTGGTGTTATCTGCAAAGACTGAAATGGCACTTTTAATCCCAGACCCTATATAATTTATAAAGATAATAAAAGTAAGTGTCCCAACACTGAACTCTGGGGTACACCACTGATAATCTTAACCATTCAGAGTGAGAATCATTAACCACTACTCTCTAAATTCTATCTTTTAGCCAATTTTCTATCCATTTACAAACTGATCTTTCCAAGCCTGTAGACTTTAGCCTGTAGACTGTGTAAGACATTAGCCGTGTGTGGGGAACTGTGTCAAACGCTTTTGCAAAATCCAAGAATATTACGTCCATAGCCACCCCTCTGTCCAAGGTTTTACTTACCTCCTTATGAAAAGAAATCAGGTTAGTTTGACAACTTCTGTCTTTCATGAATCCATGCTGTCTGTTGCTTAATTTTTTTTTTCCAGCAAGAACTCATCTATGTGGACTTTTATTAAACTCTCCAGTATTTTCCAGACTATAGAAGTTAAACTAACAGGTCTATAGTTACTTGGCAAAGACTTTGATCCCTTTTTAAATATAGGCACTACATTGGCCCTACACCACTCCAGTATTACTGTTCCAGGCCTTAACGAGTCTCTAAAAATTAGAAACAAAGGCTTTGAAATGACAGAGCTCAATTCTTTTAGGATTCATGAGTGGATGCCATCTGGTCCAGATACTTTAAATATTTCTGGATCATATCACTTTTGAGCCATTGTGGATCCTTTTGGGCTGTGTCAATACCATCCCCATTATGGTCATGAGCTCCTCCATGTTCCTTTGTATACACAGAGCTGAAAAAAGTATTTAATACATTTGCCTTCTCTTTGTCCCCAGTCACCCACTCCTGATTATTTTGTAAAGGGTCTACATGCTCAGACCTGACCTTTTTACTATTAATATATTTGAAGAATTATTTAGGGCTTCTCGTACTATCTTTTGCTATCTGTCTTTCTTTTTGAATTTTTGCATCCTTGATTTCCTTTTTACATATTTTGTTATATTCTTTGTAAAAATTAAACAATGATAGTATTCTTTATATATTTTTAAAAGCACTTTTCTTATTATTTATATATTTTTTACCTTTGGCCGTGAGCCACATAGGTTTTATTTTTAGTCTTTTAAACTTATTGCCCATGGGAATATACTTTGCAGTGAGCTCACATACAGTTTTTTTAAAGAATTCCCATTCCTGTTCTGTGTTCATCGATGCCAATATTTCCTCCCAGTCTAAGTCATGGAGAGCAGCCCTCATCCTTGGAAAATTTGCTCTCTTAATATTAAGTGTTTTTATATTTCCTGTATGCATTTGTTGCTTACAGCTAACATTATATGAAATAATATTATGGTCACTGCTACCCAGATGTTCTTTTATATAAATATTGGTAATAAGCTCTACATGGTTTGAGATTACCAGGTCCAGCAGAGCATCATTTCTAGTGAGGGCCTCAATAAACTGCACCAAAAAATTGTCTTGTAATAGCTTTATAAATGTTTGCCCTTTAACTGTTGCAGCAGTGCCATTACTCCAGTCAATGTCTGACTAGTTAAAATCCCCCATTATTATCACTGTCCCAGCCCTTGCAGCCCTTTCTATCTGTGCAAGGAGCTGAGTCTCCACCTCCTCATTAATACTGGGAGGTCTATAACAAACTCCAATGATAATCCTTGTATTGCGCACACCCATGTACATTTCTACCCATACTGCTTCAGACTCATCACACTATCCATGAGGAGAGTCCTCTTTCACACCAACTTTCCTTTTTAGCATGTCTTTCTGAAAGAGACCATAGTCAGGAATATTAATACCCCAGTCATGTGAAGAATGAAGCCAAGATTCAGCAATACCAATTAAATCATAGTTCTCCCCGTGCACCAGAGCTTCCAACTCACCTATTTTGCTTGGCAGACTTCTGGCATTAGTGAACAAACACTTGTAGCAGGTTTTCCAGGCCTGTGGTCTGATGTGGGTCTGCCATCGGTACCGGTTACTCCTCCAGTCCTTGTGAGCTGCGGCCCTGGGTATGAGCACTGAGACATTGACAACTCCGGCATCTCTGTATTGTGGTTTTATTGTATTTAAGGGGATGAGAGAAGGGAATGAGAAGGGAATGAGTGAGTACTCCTTTAGGCTCAACTAAATACAATTGTGGGACTTTTCTGGCAAAAATGCCTGTTAGCGCTGTCTTGATGCCAGCCGACGCTAGCCAACGCTATCTGGCACTTGAACACTGTGTAATTACTGAAACTGTGCTGGATCCTCGACTTTAGTCCAGAAGATCCAGGACTGTAGAACTGCTTGACTTGTAACACTGCAATAGCTCAGAGTCACTGAATGGCTCCCTCCAGCACTGCACTGGCTGAGAAAACTCCTTGTAAGTTCCTGTACTGCTGCAACTCTCAACTGGCACACTTCACACTGTGCACTAGCACTTCAGGACCCAAACCACAGGTGCCCCTTTACACTTTAAGCTCTTCAGGGTCCACTGACTATGTACCCCCTCTGTCACTTCAGGGTTCTCAACCTAGGTACCCCTTTCATCATTAGCTGGCACTGGATCCCCGAACCTCTTCCAGAGTGGTCCCCTATAACTTCAGGCAGACCCCCAGGGGCAATCCTCAGTACTCACGACCAGTGTAGACTTTCCTGGGACTGGACCCCTCTGACTCTCCGCAGGTTCTCAGCACACCAGATCCCCTCAGCTTAGCTCAGCACTCTCTGGATCTTCAGGCAGCACCCCAAGATCCTCCTCCTCAGACAGGAGGGGAGACAGCCATTCTCTCCCTCCTGGGACTCTGCTCCCGCCAAAAACATTGTGTCATGTGCAAAGATGTATAAAGGAAAAATGGGGAAGTGATTGGCGCTGCCTAATGGGGTGTTCGGGAGATCAGATGGTATAGATATTATTGCGTCACTCCTAAAAATAATTAATACTTGGTGTGTGCAATATAAATGAATATAAGATGCGTGCAATAAAAGCTAGATTAAAATCTATGTGTATCCATGTTAAAACAAGAAATATAAACGGTAAAATGTAAATCCAAAAGCAACAAGTGTCAAACAACGTGCAAGTAAGAAAATAAAAAATATATAAAGATGTGCAGATCAAAAGGTGAACGTGTGCAGGCTAAAACAATAACTAGTCAATGTGTTGCACAATGTGTGCAAAATAAGTAAATGTGTGCACAATCAACAATAGACCTATATGGCTAGGTGTAAGCCTAAATAAAGGGCTCTTTTAAATTGGATACACAAAATGAATAAAGTGTCCAGGGGTGTATGAATAATAAATACTGTGAATATAAAGTGCAGAGGTGTAAATGCTAAATTCTAGGAGTGGGACTTACTTAAAATAAATAGATATATATATTCTGTATAATAGCAGTAATGAATAAAAATAATGAGAATACAATCACAAGCAATAAATATAACTGTAAATAAATACAGATGATAAATATAGCTGTCAATAAATAAGTGCAACAGTGCAAACGTGAGAGAGAACTGACTGTGCAAATTCAGCAGAAAAGTGAATATCACTATAGGGCGTCACACAAATCAATCCAAATATCGTGCAATCAAAGCTGATGAATGAATCCGAAAAGTCCTATAATTATATAGTCCATATACAGTGATTAAGGTGCTCTTTTCTCTATGCCCGGAGTGCAGTGAGTGGGCGGAAGGTAAGGTGCTCCCCTAAGCCTGGGGTCTTGCGCTTACCAGATTCCCATACCCCTACAGGGGTAACCAGCGGGTCGATATTGGGGATCGCTCCCATACACTGGCAACCTGGTCGCTCCTAATGTTCTTCCTCCCTACGCCCGATCTCACTCTGTCATAGAGTATATGGTATCCGCTCAGTAGGTGAAAAAATCCAGTACAGTAACCGGGTATGAAGAAAAAAAGGGGAAAGGAGCCTCCGATAGTGTATTACTGTTTAAAAATACTAGAGAGCGTGACCACATCACTTCCGTCTTACGATCCCGAGGCTTGGAACGCACATCCGGCGGTTGGCACGCACGCTACTCCCAGGTGTGCACCGCGAGAGAGGAGGTTGCAGCTCCTATGCCAGACCGACGCACCATAGGTTCTTTGTTCATGTGAGTACATGTCTTTTTGATCGGAATAAAGTATTTTTAAACAGTAATACACTATCGGAGGCTCCTTTCCCCTTTTTTTCTTCATACCCGGTTACTGTACTGGATTTTTTCACCTACTGAGCGGATACCATATACTCTATGACGGAGTGAGATCGGGCGTAGGGAGGAAGAACATTAGGAGCGACCAGGTTGCCAGTATATGGGAGCGATCCCCAATATCGACCCGCTGGTTAGCCCTGTAGGGGTACGGGAATCTGGTAAGCGCAAGACCCCAGGCTTAGGGGAGCACCTTACCTTCCGCCCACTCACTGCACTCCGGGCATAGAGAAAAGAGCACCTTAATCACTGTATATGGACTATATAATTATAGGACTTTTCGGATTCATTCATCAGCTTTGATTGCACGATATTTGGATTGATTTGTGTGACGCCCTATAGTGATATTCACTTTTCTGCTGAATTTGCACAGTCAGTTCTCTCTCACTTTTGCACTGTTGCACTTATTTATTGGCGGCTATATTTATCATCTGTATTTATTTACAGTTATATTTATTGCTTGTGATTGTATTCTCATTATTTTTATTCATTACTGCTATTATACAGAATATATATATCTATTTATTTTAAGTAAGTCCCACTCCTAGAATTTAGCATTTACACCTCTGCACTCTATATTCACAGTATTTATTATTCATACACCCCTGGACACTTTATTCATTTTGTGTATCCAATTTAAAAGAGCCCTTTATTTAGGCTTACACCTAGCCATATAGGTCTATTGTTGATTGCACACACATTTACTTATTTTGCACACATTATGCAACACATTGACTAGTTATTGTTTTAGCCTGCACACGTTCACCTTTTGATCTGCACATCTTTATATATTTTTTATTTTCTTACTTGCACGTTGTTTGACACTTGTGGCTTTTGGATTTACATTTTACTGTTTATATTTCTTGTTTTAACACGGATACACATAGATTTTAATCTAGCTTTTATTGCACGCATCTTATATTCACTTATATTGCACACACCAAGTATTAATTATTTTTAGGAGTGACGCAATAATATCTATACCATCTGATCTCCCGAACACCCCATTAGGCAGCGCCAATCACTTCCCCATTTTTCCTTTATACATCTGATGCTCCCCTCTCAGGGTCGCATTTTTTGAAGTGGGCAGCAGCCGAGTGTGGTGTTTTTACATACTATTTCCATATACTCCTTATCCTAAGCGCGGATTTTTTCTACAATTGTGTCATGTGCCACCCCCAAACTTATACCCACTCCCAGAATCCTTTGCGGCACAATCTGCCTTCTGAGGTAGCTACAAGCCTGGATGATGTGTCCCCTGATTGGGTTTCCTCCACCGCCCTATGAGAAGTCTCTCACAGGAGCCAGTGGGGAGACACCCCCTTCAGCAGGTACACCTGGAAACCATGACACCCTGACTAATTATCACAGCCCTGCTGTTAGGCAGACAAGGCCCACTGTACCTTTACCTAGCACCTACCTGTAGGGTGCTACACACTTTAATTCATTGTCACATTTGTTTGTGCTCTCAACCAAACTGTTAAACCATCAAATGGCTCGATCACAGGTGCAGCACCATCGCAGTTGCAGAGCAAACAGAATCTAAGATTGTAGCTTCCTTGGCTGAAAAGGATAGGAGGGTTTAGTCCTATTTTGAGCCTAGATTCACACTGGTGCAGTGTGGGGAAGCGCATGTGATTCAGACAGAAACTGCACTCCATTCCTGTTTAAATTACATGAGGTTCTTTGCAGGACCCTTTTTGTGTGCCGCACCGGAATCACATTTTATAGGTGTTCACACCCATGCGGTCCGATTCAATTAATCCCACTGTGTTTTGCAAGCTGTTTCGAAGTGTCATTAGTTTAACATTGACACTCGCAGCAGATCGCATGAACGCCATGCAATTTCAATGTGGTACAGGAAACACACAGGATTTGTCACGTTTCCTGCATCGCATATATATATGAACCAAGGCTAAGTAGGCATAGGGATAGGGAGAAGGAAAAAAGGCGTAGTGCTGGAAAAAGCAGCAGATTTTGCAGCAGCATAGTATATCAGCAACAATAGGAGTTTGGGTGGGCGAACATTCGAACAACTGCATCAACAGTTTGGGGAGTCCATGAATGGCAAGCAGTCTAGGTCCACCTAGAAGCCAGATCCGACCCGGACCCAAAATCCAAATTTCATCCATGCTCTTTTCACTTAGAGCCTTGTTCCTTGCATAGTTTATTGAATAAACCTGCACACGTTTCAGTAATAACTTGATTATCAGAGTCATGAAGACCTTTGAAGATAAAATACAGCAAAAAAAGAGGTTGTAGAAAATTTTCATACAAGTGTGCAGAATAGGACCTATAGTCTATATAACTCAGCATAGGAGCGCCCTCTGGTGGTACTGTATGGTATCTGCTTACTAAATGTTAAACCATTTTATCACTATCAGCTGGAAAATGTTTGGTTTAAGTGTTCAAAGATTGCCCCATAGCTTGATGGAAATGGACAGATTGAGCAAATGTCACCCCATGTTTGGTATGTGTAGTTTGCTCACTTCTTTTCTTAGAAATCTGCACTCAGATCTGCATCCATTGCAATTGGAGTGTTATGTTTGTTTGATCCACTCTATAGTTGGCTATAGACCAGGGGCGTAACTACAGGGGTTGCAGGGGTTGCAATCGCAACTGGGCCCCATGCTCCAGGGGGCCTGTGCAGCTCCCCTGTCCACCTGGATAGGAGGGGCGGCAGGGGCAGCATGTAGAGAAATCACTGTCCTCCTTTTTCCTCCTGTAGCTGCAGGCCCCAAGATGGAAGGAAAGGGGCCCACTGCAGAATTTGTGAAAGGGTCCTGCTGTGGGACTGTAATAAAGGGCCCCACAATGTGAGTAAAGGACCCCAGGATCAGTGGGAAGAGCCCCAGGCTTGAAGGCCAGGGGTCCGAGGGGCCCTTCATGGTTTCTTGCAGCGGGGCCCTGAAGGTTCTAGTTACGCCTCTGCTATAGACAGTTCAACTCTTAACTGGATCAACAGGAACCGGACAAGATTCGAACGGTGTATGGGCAGACTGAAAGTATCCAAATTGATCAATCGATCAACCTGGGTACAACCAGCCTGTTTGATTTTACATGCGATTATTGCTAGTGACTGTTATACCCACTATCCATAATCACTGTTCTCTTGGCAGGGATAGCTTCCACAGTCCCCACCAGTGGCGGCTGGTGCTCCATGGGCCGGGGGGCAGATGGACCACACCAGCTCACAAACCATAAGATAAAACCGCCCCCCCCCGTCGCCGGCTCACTGACCCTGGACTGACGTGGACGGCAGGCAGCGGCGGTGGCGGCTTACCCTGTGTCTCCTCCCTCCTCCTCCTTGGCTAATAGCATGGCCTCTCCTTTGGGCCAATCGGGAAACGGGTCTCAGGACCTGCTTCCTGATTGGCTGGGAGGAGAATCAGTGTGATAATAGCGAATATTCATTCGCTATTGTCACACAACTGGGTGGGCTCAGGGCGCAGTGCTCTGCGCCCCGAGCCCACCCTTTTTTGAAGCCTATTAGAGCCTCTGGCTTTAATCACGTGCTTAAAAAAAAAAACATTGGAATCCATGCGTCCGGTGCCCTGCATGTAGATTAGGGGGCCAGACGCATGGATAGGGGAGAACACAATGACTCCATGAGAGGGATTCCCCCATCAACAGTGACTGTGTTGATGGGGGAATTCAGCTATTTTCTTTACTGAAACCCTTTTCACTTTGCTAAGGTATATTCTCCAGAGCTTAGTAAATGTGGTATAAACTTTACTTTGCAAAGAATACCCAATTATGTGCAAAAAAAATAAAATAAAAATACAAAAACAGCATCTTTGCTTGTGCATGATTGGTTGGAAATTAGCAGAGCTTCATCTCATTCACTAAATGTCTGGGACAATCCCCTGGTATAGTGAACAGTCTATTTTGCCTTTGGAAAATCAGTTCCTAAGAATTAATGAGATTGCATTAATTTGGGAATCGATTTGAGAAAGGAAATAGTGAAATGAACAACAATTTCTACAACACAGTGGGCTGTAGAGAAGAATGTGTTTTTCTCCCAGAAATTGGAATCGGTAAATTTACAGAAGAATAGAGGTTAACTAACACATGAAGGAAGTTGGCTTATTGTATATTGTAGCAAGTTCTGTTGTGAAGAAAAAGGAAGACACTAATGCAATAGTGCTTGGTAATTAATATGTAATGTACATATACTTATACATGTATGTGTACATCAAATGGTATCAAAACATCAAAGGCCTTTTTTACTATAATATCAATATATATAATAATATATTATTATTTAATATATGTATAATTAAGTTTGTTTTGAATATGCGTTGTTTAATTATTTATAGGTGGCCTACTGAAAAAAATGTGCCAAAGATTGATGCAGAATTTTACTTTTAATTTTATAAATCTGACATCAAGGAAATGAAACCCTGCGTGTAGCAATTCGCTCATTTGGTACAATAACAAGTTACTGTCTATTCTGACTGTATCTGGAAAGGTCAATTCCTTTCAGAGCTTAATGACACTCCAATTCAAATTTCTATTTAGACTTCATTGGCAAGTTTGGTCTACCAGAATTTCCAGTTCAGCTGACAGCCTGACACATCTATGAAGGTATGACGTTTCTCTGAAAGATGTTCCAGAATGTTGACCTCTTATAGACTGGGAGAATGTTGACACTATCTCAAGGCTGTACAGGACACGCATTAAAACCCATGTCTGGGCAATACTGGAAATACATACATGACCGTTCACTTACCTTGCTCCCTACCATTCACTTAAAAAAGAAAACAAATCTAAGGTTCTTTTAATTTACATGAACCTGCTGTCATTTGACCCTTCTTGGAACTTCTTCCAGGAGTAAGCACCAGAAATTAATTACTATAAAGGTCCTGTCACTGCCCTTGTTTTTTTTTGTTGCCCCCTCATCATGCCAGCAATGAAACCTTTAGGATCTGTAAGGTCCCTGCCAATGGACAGATAATGGGAAGTGTCCAAGTCACTAGGCAGCAACATAGGCACCCGAAGAAAATTGTCCAATCTACAGCACAAAATAGATAAGACTTGAGGCCTGGCTTGTCAAATAATCAAAGATTTAGGTGAGAGTTTGGACAATTTAGTTTTTTATTAAAGTGGTTGTAAACCTCAGACATTAAATATGAACAAAGCATATCCCCCTATTGTGTGTAATTGTTTCAATCCAGAACAAGTGTAATTTTTGTCTGCTGCCCCATTCCTCTGCTATCACCATGAATTACTTCTGACAAGGTTACCTGACACCAAGAGAAAAAAAAAGTGACAGGGGAGGGAGCTCCAGCATACAGCCTGTGATTGACAGTTGCAGCTCTGTTCCTATGTGCTGTGTGAAGGGGGTTGTGTTCCCTCCAATCCAATTTCGTTTTTTCTGATACAGGGATGGAGACGCTGGGCATTACCTGCTGGTGTCTCACTTTAAGTCCCACATAGCCTACATTGTTCATGTAACCAGGGATGGAGGCGCCTTGCCTACAGGCTGGTGCCTCATTTAAAGTCCCACCGTGCGATTTTTGTGCGTTTTTGGTGGATGCAGTCTGATTTGACCTCAGTTTTTTCAAATACAGGGATGGAGACCAATAGCATGACCTGCTTGTCTCATGTAAAGTCCCAAATATTTTATGAAATTAGGGATGGAGGCACTGTGCTTTACAGGCCAATGCATCATATAAAGTCCCAATCTGTGTTTTACACTGCATCCACCAAGGGGATAGAGGTGTATGCTTCTCAGCTGGTTATTTTCAGTTTGTACCATCACTACAACATCGCTAAAAGAGTTTTGATATATAAGACCAGTCATGGATGGGGGTTGGTTGGGGGAGGTTTGGGCTGCCTCCCTCCCACCTGTCTCCCATCCATCCATTAGCAGCCATGTGCTTCCATTGTGGAGACACTCAAATTAGAAAGCGTTATGACTGCAGGTAAAACAGGGTGCCGTGTAGTGGCCCTGCAGCTTACACATGTGTTTGCAAATGCGTGTCATCTAAACCCCTGTTCTTTATTTATATCATGAGACAGCTCTACTTGGTTGGCGGCAGACTGGAGGGTGAGTACATCAGACTGGGGACTGGCTGGCTTCCATGCACCTCTTTTAATCCTTTAAACTTTCGTTTTTTCTGATACAGAGATGGAGACGCTGGGCATTACCTGCTGGTGTCTCACTTAAAGTCCCACAAAGCCTACATTGTTCGTGTTCCCTCCAATCTGCTTTTAGAGTTCTCCTCGCTGAGCTCTGCAGTGTGTAATTTCAGCTCTTTACCCCATTATCTAACAGCTTAGACAAGGTTTTCACCTGAGGCCAATCACTGCACTAAGTATATGTAAGGGTTTCCTACCATTTAGGTCACTGAGGCAATTAGCTAAAGGGAGTGGGGGTGTTGACAGTGGGGAAGATTTACCCAAACTGGTGCACACATAATCTGTTGTAGCTGTGCATAGCAACCAATCAGCTTCCAGGTTTTACTGGCAAAGCTTATTGAACAAGCTGAAGTTAGAAGCTGATTGGTTGCTATGCACGGCTGCACCTATTTCTGTTTGCACCAGTTTTAGTAAATCTTCCTCAGTGTGTGGTGGAAAGTTCCCATGCTGGACAACAGCTTTAATCCTGAAAAAGGTGCTCCTTTATACTGGCAGCATGAAGTATCAGCAATTGCAGGCATATAATTGATTTTGGAACCACAGTTATTCTTCAAAACACATTCAATTGTGGCAAATAAATTCTTGGATAACTATGATGCACAATTTGAAAATATTTTGTTTGTGGTTTTTAGTATACTTGTGCCTTGCATATTTCTGTTGAAGCTAACTTGTTTTTGTGGTACCTAATGACTTAGAAGCCACATGATTAACAGTTTGTTGTGTAGATTAGGCTGTGCATAGATAGGCCATTTTTTTCAATCAGCTAGATGGCTAATAGGAAAAAAAAAATGAATGGATTCCAGCAACAGGAATCCTCCCTGCTGTGCTATTGTATTCTGACAGCGAGGACTACTCCACTGTCAGAATACATTGAACAGCGTTTCAGCAGCTGATCAAATGAATATTTTCCTGTTTGACAGAAGTCGATTGTTGATGGTTGTCACTGCTGAACCAGCTGAATTTCGGTATATGACCAGCTAAAATCTTTAGGCATTAAAATGTGAATATGTCTGTTTGCCAGTGATAGACCAAGACCTAAAAATTTGAGAAAGTATGCATTATGTATTACAGAGTTCAATATAAATATATATATATTACTGTCCAAAAGTTTTAGGCAGGTATGAAAAATGCTGTACATTAAAAATACTTTCAGAAATTGAAGTGCTAATAGTTTATTTTTTTTATCAATTACCAAAATAGAAAGTAAATTAACAGAAGAGAAATCCAAAATCCAATCAATATTTGGTGCAACCACACTTTGCAAGCAATTTTTTAATGGAACTCGGCAGGTAGGTTGTTTCAAACATTTTGGAGAGATAACTAACCACAGATCTTCTGTCTCTTCATGTAATCCCAGACAGACTTGATGATATTGAAATCAGGGCTCTGTGGGGGCCAAACCATCACTTCCAGGACTTCTTGTTCTTCTTTGCGCTGAAGATAGTTCTCAATTAGGGTTGAGCGGACACCTAGATGTCCGTGTTCGACGGGTTCGGCCGAACTTTAAAAAAAAGTCCGGGTCCGTGTCCCGGACTTTTACCGAACTTTTCCCGGACACCGAACCCCATTGAAGTCAATGGGGACCCGAACTTTAAGGCACTAAAATGGCTCTAAAACACCAATGGAAAGGGCTAGAGTGCTGCAAATGGCAGCAAAACGTAGTTAAGAGCATGGCAAGTGCTCTGCAAACAAATGTGGATAGGGAAATAACTTAAAACAACAAAAATAAAACAGAAAAATAAAACAATGTTCTTCATCTCTGAAGGACGAGGCCCATAAGGAGTAGGAGGGAGGTTGAGGTGGTGGTGGATGTGGCGGTGTCATAGGCATGCGCACAGGGTGTGCCTGGTGTACCTGGGCACACCCTAATCACCTAGGGCACATAGCATTATCGCTCTGTTTGCCAGTGAGGAGATGGGAAAGATCTCCCTCGCACCTGCTCTGCTCTATTTCTCTTTGCCAGCAGGGAGAGTAATGTATCGGGGCCATGTACATGTAGGCAAACACATGCATGTGTATTTCAACTTTGGGGTGCACATCCTAATGCAATAGGCTGCGCACACCTATGGGCGGTGTAGGTGGAAGCGGCGGTGGAGGAGGACCAGGGCCGGATTAAGAGCATCATGGTCTTGGTGCTGAGGATTTTGAAGGGCCTTAAGGGCCGTGCCTTGGCATGCACCCAGAGGAGGAAGGGTGCAGCCATGCATGCCTAATTCAACATGGGATGCTGTCTCTGAAGCCCATAAACACATCCATGCATCGGCAACTGTCCCTCCTTGTCCGGCCTTCGCGCTGTGTGGGGAGGTTCTGAGGGTGCTGCCTGGGGAAGCGAGCATAGAAGCCAGACTTCTGTGTTTACAAGTGACAGAAGAGCGGTCACAGTGAATATGGCCAACCCGGGGCCTATATAAAAGGTAGGGGCCTGCATGGAGCTGCAGCTCCAATAGCCCCTACGTTAATCTGGCCCTGAGGAGGAGGACGAGGTAGCCAACACTGCTTCTTTTCACAAATTTTAAATGAGGGTACACCCCAAAAGAGTGAGAAAGAGCAAAAATGGAACAATGGCTGGGTAAGGTCGGTATCCATTGCTATTCTGCACAAGGTACGGAAAAGTCCCGTGGGATCCATGCCTGGTTCATTTTAATGAACGTGAGCTTGTCCACACTGTCTCTGGACAGGCGGCTGCGCTTGTCTGTTATAACACCCCCAGCCGTGCTAAATACCCGTTCAGATAATACACTGGCTGCAGGGCACGCCAGCACCTCCAAGGCGTAAAGGGCAAGCTCAGGCCATGTGCCCAATTTGGAGACCCAGAAGTTGAAGGGGGCAGACCCCTCATTCACTACATGTAGGCGTGTGCACACATACTGCTCCACCATGTTGGTAAAATGCTGCCTCCTGCTAAGACGTTCCATCTGAGCTGCTGGTGCTGCTGTTTGTTGTGGCGTGCTGACAAAGCTTTTCCACATTTCGGCCATGCTAACCCTGCCTTCTGAGGTGCTGGCGGTGCCCTGGTTGAGTTGGCGACCTCCTCCTCCTCCTCCTCTGCCTTGTGCTTCCACTGTGGCCCCGCTGTCAGATGGGAATGCCAGCAGCATCGCGTCTACCAGCGTGCGCTTTTACTCGCGCATCTTGCGATCGCGCTCCAGTGAGTGAATTAAGGAAGGTACGTTGTCCTTGTAACGGGGATCCAGCAGCGTGGCCACCCAGTAATCAGCACAAGTTAGAATGTGGGCAACTCGGCGGTCGTTGTGGAGACACTGCAGCATGTAATCGCTCATGTGTGCCAGGCTGCCCAGAGGCGACGAAAGGCTGTCCTCTGTGGGAGGGGTATCGTCCGTGTCCTCTGTATCCCCCCAGCCACGCACCAGTGATGGCCATGAGCTGGCCTGGGTGCCACCCTGCTGTGAACATGGTTCCATCTCCTCCTCCAGCTCCTCCTCCTCCTCATCCTCCTCATCCTCCAGAACTGTGCCCCTGCTGGACAATTGTGTCCCTGGCGTTTGTGTGTGCAGGAACCCACCCTCGGAGCCCCTTGCGAATGACTGCCCTGAAAGCCTTTGAAATGTTACCTCTTCATCCTCCTCCTCCTCATCCTGTGCCACATCCTCTTCCATCATCGCCCGAATTGTTTTTTCAAGGAGGCATAGAAGTGGGATAGTTAAGCTGAGAACGGCGTCATTGCCACTGGCCATGTTGGTGGAGTACTCAAAACAGCGCAACAAGGCACACAGGTCTCGCATGGAGGCCCAGTTATTGGTGGTGAAGTGGTGCTGTTCCGCAGAGCGACTCACGCGTGCGTGCTGCAGCTGAAACTCCACTATGGCCTGCTGCTGCTCGCACAGTCTTTCCAGCATGTGCAAGGTGGAGTTCCACCTTGTGGGCACGTCACATATGAGGCGGTGAGCGGGAAGGCCGAAGTTACGCTGCAGCGCTGACAGGCGAGCAGCAGCAGGGTGAGAACGCCGAAAGTGCGCACAGACGGCCCGCACTTTCTGCAGCAGCTCTGACATATCGGGGTAGTTTTTAAGGAACCTCTGCACCACCAAATTCAGCACATGCGCCAGGCAAGGGATGTGCGTCAAACCGGCTAGGCCCAGAGCTGCTATGAGATTTCTCCCGTTATCGCACACCACCAGGCCGGGCTTGAGGCTCGCTGGCAGCAACCACTCATTTGTTTGCTGTTCCATGCTCCTCCACAACTCCTGCGCGGTGTGTGGTTTGTCCCCCAAACAGGCAAGTTGTAAAACTGCCTGCTGTCGTTTACCCCTGGCCGTGCTGAAGTTGGTGGTGAAGGTGTTACGCTGTCCGGATGAGGAGGCGGTAGAGGATGAGGAAGCGGAGTAGGAGGAGTTAGGAACAGGAGGCAAACTGAAGCGCCCTGCAATCCTCGGTGGTGGAAGGACATGCGCCAAATTGCTATCCGCCTCAGGCCCATCCGCCACTGCATTTACCCAGTGTGCCGTTAGGGAGATATAACGCCCCTGACCGTGCTTACTGGTCCACGTATCGGTAGTTAGGTGGACCTTGGCACAGATGGCGTTGCGCAGTGCACACCTGATTTTTTCCCCCACTTGGTTGTGTAGGGAAGGGATGGCTTGCCTGGAAAAGTAGTGGCGGCTGGGCACGACGTACTGTGGGACAGCCACCGACATAAGGTTTTTAAAACTGTGCGTCTCCACCAGACGGAATGACAGCATTTCAAAGGCCAATAATTTTGAAATGCTGGCATTCAGGGCCAGGGATCGCGGGTGGGTAGGGGGGTACTTCCTCTTCCTCTCAAGTGTTTGGGAGATGGAAATCTGAACGCTTCCACGGGACATTGTGGAGATGGTTGTTGGTGACCCAGGTGGTGGTGTTGCTGACAGATCGTCTGTTTGCGGGGTGGCAGGTGCCGGTATCACTACAGATGTGGCTGGAGCGGCCGAGACTGCAGCAGAAGAGGAAGCAGGATGAGCCAGAGACGTTTCTTGGTTTTGAAGGTGTGTACTCCACTGCAGCTCGTGCTTTGCACTTAGATGCCTGATCATGCAGGTTGTGCTCAGGTTGAGAAGGTTTATGCCTCGCTTCAAGCTCTGATTGCACAGGGTGCAAACCACTCGTGTCCTGTCATCAGCACATTTTCTAAAGAACTTCCACGCTAGAGAACTCCTTTGAGCTGACTTTGGTGCGCTCGTTCCCTTGCTGCGTTGGGCAGTAGCGGGCGTAGTGTCTAGGGCACGGCCGCTCCGCTTCTGCACCCTGCTCCCTCTTCTGCTGTGCTGGTGGCTCTGTGCGACCACCGCCTCTTCCTCCAAACTACTCAGGTCACCTGCATGACGTTCATTCCATGTGGGGTTGAGGACCTCATCGTCCTCCACTTCATCTTCCACCCAGTCTTCACCCCTGCCCTCCTTGTCGGTCTCCACAATGCTGAACGCCGCAGCAGTTGGCACCTGCTTTTCGTCATCATCGGAGACGTGCTGCGATGATCCTTGCATGTACTCATCTTAAGAAATAAGTGGTTGGGCATCGCTGCACTCAATCTCTTCCACTTCTGGGGCAGGGCTAGGTGGATGGCCCTGGGAAACCCTGCTGACAGAGTCATCAAAAAGAAGAAGAGACTGCTGTATGGCTTGGGGCTCAGACTGCTTGCCTGATTTGCAAGGGGGTGAGGTGAAAGACGGTTGGACATCGGCTGCAGGTGCCAACTGTGACCTTTCTGCAGTAGACTGGGTGGGAGACAAGGTGAAGGAACTGGAGGCACTGTCAGCAGCAAACCAATCTACTATCGCCTCCACTTGTTCTGGCCTCATCACTTCTAGGGGCGTATGATGCCCTACCAAATACTGATGCAGGTTCTGTCGCCTACTCACACTTGAGGAAGGTGTTTCACTTGTGCGTGTAGCTGGCACAGATCGACCACGTCCTCTCCTTGCAACAGGAGCTCTAGCAGCAGCACCACCACGACCCAGGCCACGGCCCCTATTTGACGCTCTCCTCATATTTCTGAAATTTAAGATCTTGCCCTAGAAAGGTCTTTATTGAATAGCGGAACAAAAGAACAACAGTATCGCACGGGTGTATCTCACAGTCAAATATGCAAACTATGCCGCAATTTAATGTTTTTTACACCAAAAGGGTGTGTATTGAATAGCGGAATAGGATAAAAAACTGTGTATCTCACACGTACAAACACAGACTAGGCCCGATTAAATTTTTTCCTACCCTAAAGGGAGGATGAGGAAGAGGAGTATGGAACAGGCAGCACCCTCAAATCTTCAGAAGTATGAGATGAACCCCAAAAACTTGGAAAGGTGGATCTCACAAGTACCGACACAGACTATTCCGCAATTTAATTGAGCCCCAAAGGTTTTTATTGAATAGCGGAATAGGAAATATGATAAAAAAAAAGTGTATGTTTTTCACACGTACAGAAGCACACTAGGCCCCAATTACTATTGTTTGTACACCTAAAAGGATGGATGAGGAAGAGGAGGAGGAGGAGTATAGAACAGGCAGCACCCTCAAAGCTTCAGAAGTATGAGATGAACCCCAAAAACTTGGAAAGGTGGATCTCACACGTACCGACACAGACTATTCCGCAATTTAATTGAGCCCCAAAGGTTTTTATTGAATAGCGGAATAGGAAATATGATCAAAAAAAAGTGTATGTTTTTCACACGTACAGAAGCACACTAGGCCCCAATTACTATTGTTTGTACACCTAAAAGGATGGATGAGGAGGAGGAGGAGGAGGAGTATAGAACAGGCAGCACCCTCAAAGCTTCAGAAGTATGAGATGAACCCCAAAAACTTGGAAAGGTGGATCTCACACGTACCGACACAGACTATTCCGCAATTTAATTGAGCCCCAAAGGTTTTTATTGAATAGCGGAATAGGAAATATGATCAAAAAAAAGTGTATGTTTTTCACACGTACAGAAGCACACTAGGCCCCAATTACTATTGTTTGTACACCTAAAAGGATGGATGAGGAGGAGGAGGAGGAGGAGTATAGAACAGGCAGCACCCTCAAAGCTTCAGAAGTATGAGATGAACCCCAAAAACTTGGAAAGGTGGATCTCACACGTACCGACACAGACTATTCCGCAATTTAATTGAGCCCCAAAGGTTTTTATAGAATAGCAGAATAGGAAATATGATCAAAAAAAAGTGTATGTTTTTCACACGTACAGAAGCACACTAGGCCCCAATTACTATTGTTTGTACACCTAAAAGGATGGATGAGGAGGAGGAGGAGGAGTATAGAACAGGCAGCACCCTCAAAGCTTCAGAAGTATGAGATTGTGTTCACTGTACCCCACAAAGATTGTGTTCACTGTACCCCACAAAGATTGTGTTCACTGTACCCCACAAAGGTTTTGTTCACTGCACCCCACAAAGATTGTGTTCACTGCACTCCAAAAGGATTGTCTTCACTGCACCCCACAAAGATTGTGTTCACTGTACCCCACAAAGGTTTTGTTCACTGCACCCCACAAAGATTGTGTTCACTGTACCCCACAAAGGTTTTGTTCACTGCACCCCACAAAGATTGTGTTCACTGTACCCCCCAAAGATTTTGTTCACTGCACCCCACAAGGATTGTCTTCACTGCACCCCACAAGGATTGTCTTCACTGCACCTCACAAAGATTGTGTTCACTGTACCCCACAAAGGTTGTGTTCACTGCACCCCACAAAGGTTTTGTTCACTGCACCCCACAAAGATTGTGTTCACTGCACCCCACAAAGGTTTTGTTCACTGCACCCCACAAAGATTGTGTTCACTGTACCCCACAAAGATTGTGTTCACTGTACCCCACAAAGGTTTTGTTCACTGCACCCCACAAAGATTGTGTTCACTGTACCCCACAAAGGTTGTGTTCACTGCACCCCACAAAGGTTTTGTTCACTGCACCCCACAAAGATTGTGTTCACTGCACCCCACAAAGATTGTGTTCACTGTACCCCACAAAGGTTTTGTTCACTGCACCCCACAAAGATTGTGTTCACTGTACCCCACAAAGATTGTGTTCACTGCACTCCAAAAGGATTGTCTTCACTGCACCCCACAAAGATTGTGTTCACTGTACCCCACAAAGATTTTGTTCACTGCAACCCACAAAGATTGTGTTCACTGTACCCCACAAAGATTTTGTTCACTGCACTCCAAAAGGATTGTCTTCACTGAACCCCACAAAGATTGTGTTCACTGTACCCCACAAAGGTTTTGTTCACTGCACCCCACAAAGATTGTGTTCACTGTACCCCACAAAGGTTTTGTTCACTGCACCCCACAAAGATTGTGTTCACTGCACCCCACAAAGATTGTGTTCACTGTACCCCACAAAGGTTTTGTTCACTGCACCCCACAAAGATTGTGTTCACTGTACCCCACAAAGGTTTTGTTCACTGCACCCCACAAAGATTGTGTTCACTGTACCCCACAAAGATTGTGTTCACTGTACCCCACAAAGGTTTTGTTCACTGCACCCCACAAAGATTGTGTTCACTGTACCCCACAAAGGTTGTGTTCACTGCACCCCACAAAGGTTTTGTTCACTGCACCCCACAAAGGTTTTGTTCACTGTACCCCACAAAGGTTTTGTTCACTGCACCCCACAAAGATTGTGTTCACTGTACCCCACAAAGGTTTTGTTCACTGCACCCCACAAAGATTGTGTTCACTGTACCCCCCAAAGATTTTGTTCACTGCACCCCACAAGGATTGTCTTCACTGCACCCCACAAGGATTGTCTTCACTGCACCCCACAAAGATTGTGTTCACTGTACCCCACAAAGATTTTGTTCACTGCACTCCAAAAGGATTGTCTTCACTGCACCCCACAAAGATTGTCTTCACTGTACCCCATAAAGGTTTTGTTCACTGCACCCCACAAAGATTGTGTTCACTGTACCCCACAAAGGTTTTGTTCACTGCACCCCACAAAGATTGTGTTCACTGTACCCCACAAAGATTGTGTTCACTGTACCCCACAAAGGTTTTGTTCACTGCACCCCACAAGGATTGTCTTCACTGCACCCCACAAGGATTGTCTTCACTGCACCCCACAAAGATTGTGTTCACTGTACCCCACAAAGATTTTGTTCACTGCACCCCACAAAGATTGTGTTCACTGTACCCCACAAAGATTTTGTTCACTGCACTCCAAAAGGATTGTCTTCACTGCACCCCACAAAGATTGTGTTCACTGTATCCCACAAAGGTTTTGTTCACTGCACCCCACAAAGATTGTGTTCACTGTACCCCACAAAGGTTTTGTTCACTGCACCCCACAAAGATTGTGTTCACTGTACCCCACAAAGATTGTGTTCACTGTACCCCACAAAGGTTTTGTTCACTGCACCCCACAAAGATTGTGTTCACTGTACCCCACAAAGGTTGTGTTCACTGCACCCCACAAAGGTTTTGTTCACTGCACCCCACAAAGATTGTGTTCACTGCACCCCACAAAGATTGTGTTCACTGTACCCCACAAAGGTTTTGTTCACTGCACCCCACAAAGATTGTGTTCACTGTACCCCACAAAGATTGTGTTCACTGTACCCCACAAAGGTTTTGTTCACTGCACCCCACAAAGATTGTGTTCACTGTACCCCACAAAGGTTGTGTTCACTGCACCCCACAAAGGTTTTGTTCACTGCACCCCACAAAGATTGTGTTCACTGCACCCCACAAAGATTGTGTTCACTGTACCCCCCAAAGATTTTGTTCACTGCACACCACAAGGATTGTCTTCACTGCACCCCACAAGGATTGTCTTCACTGCACCCCACAAAGATTGTGTTCACTGCACCCCACAAAGGTTTTGTTCACTGCACCCCACAAAGATTGTGTTCACTGTACCCCCCCCAAAGATTTTGTTCACTGCACCCCACAAGGATTGTCTTCTCTGCACCCCACAAAGATTGTGTTCACTGTACCCCCCAAAGATTTTGTTCACTGCACCCCACAAGGATTGTCTTCACTGCACCCCACAAGGATTGTCTTCACTGCACCCCACAAAGATTGTGTTCACTGTACCCCCACAAAGGTTTTGTTCACTGCACCCCACAAAGATTTTGTTCACTGCACTCCAAAAGGATTGTGTTCACTGCACCCCAAAAAGATTGTGTTCACTGCAGCCCACACACAGAAAAATGGATGTGGATCACTGACACCTGCCTATCTCCTATCCCACACCACACAGCAATATCGATTGTAGTTTGTAGAACACAGTTTCCCTAAAATTCAGCAGACTCTGTCCCTAACAGGATTGAGAAGAGATCGTAGATTAGGAGAACTAAGTGCAGACCCCACCCCACACAGCAATATCGATTGTAGTTTGTAGAACACTCTGACCCTAAAATTCAGCAGCAGCCTCTCCCTAACAGGATTGAGAAGAGATCGTAGATCAGGATTGAGTGCAGACCCCACCCCCCACACAACAATATCGATTGTAGTTTGCAGAAGACACTGACCCTATAATTCAGCAGACTCTATCCCTAAAATGCCTACAACTCGCCCTGCCTAAACACTCCGACCTGTCCCTCAATTCTATCCGGACACAAATGGTTTTTTCCTGCCTATCTTTCCCTAATCAGCAGCCAGCACGTTGATGTGTGCTCTGTCCCTGATCTAAGCAGCATAATGACGCCGCTGCGGCTGCCTCGAACTTATAAAGACTTGGTCACATGCTTCAGACGGCCAATCACAGCTACTGAGACATTTGCAGGCATGGCTGGGATGGCTTAAGGCACACCAGTTAAACGATTGTTGATTGGCTGTTGAAAGCCCGCCATGAAAAGAGCGCCAAAGCATGCAAAACCCGGAAATAAAACGACCGAACACGGATTTTTACCCGAATATACAGTAAAGTGTCCGTGTTCGTGTTCGGGTAACAAAAATCCAATTATTCGGTACGAACACGAATAATACAGTCCGTGTTCGCTCAACACTATTCTCAATAACATTGGCTGTATGTTTGAGGGTCATTGTCCTGCTGCAGAATACATTTGGGGCCAATCACACACCTTCCTGATGGTATGACATGATGGATTAGCATCTGCCTGTATTTTTCAGCATTGAGCACACCATTGTTCCTGACCAAATCTCCAACTCCATTTACAGGAATGCAACTCCAAACTTGCAAGGAACCTCCACCATGCTTCACTGTTGCCTGCAGACACCCATTGCCCCCAAATTTATTCTGCAGTCTGTCTGGAATTACATGAAGAGACAGAAGGATTTGAGGCAGCCTACATTCACAGAAGATCTGTGGTTAGTTCTCCAAGATGTTTGGAACAACCTACCTGCTGTTTTCTTTCAAAAATAGTGTGCGAGTGTACCTAGAAGAAATTATACTGATTTGAAGCCAAAGGGTAGTCCCCCCCAATTATTGATTTGATTTAGATTTTTCTTCTGTTCGCTCACTTTGCATTTTGTAAATTGATCAAAATTAACAATTAAAATATATATTTTTGAAAGCATTCTTAGTTTACAGCATTTCTTCACACCTGCCTAAAACTTTAGCACAGTACTGTATATATATATATATATATATATATATATATATATATATATTATATTATATATATATATATATATATATATATATATATATATATATATATATATATATATATATATATATATATAAATAACTTTAAACTCAACAAACTAAGAAGCAAAAATCTCTCTCCCTGCTAGCAATGTATTATTAATTATAAAATATAATATTCTACTTATAAATCGCCCGTTGGCCAAGGGATTCAATCTCACAACCATTGCAGGTCTGGTATTCTACCAGCTATGCCACCATCAAGTACAGTTAAGTTGAATACACTTTCCCTGCCTAACTAACTAACTCCTATCTCACCCTACACACAGTGGATGAGATAAAAGTTAGGGAGAGTGTATTCAGCTTAAGCCGGCTTGGTGGCGTAGGTGGTAGAATACCAGGCTTGCAATGATAATATATATAAAGTCAAAAGTATTGGGACACCTGCCTTTACTCGCACATGAGCTTTGATGTCATCCCAGTCTCAGTCCGTAGAGGTCAATTTTGAGTTGGCCCACCCTTTGCAGCTATAACAGCTTCAACTCTTCTGGGAAGGCTGTTAACAAGGTTTAGGAGTGTGTCTTTGGGAATGTTTGACCATTCTTCCAGAAGCGCATTTATTAGGTCAGGCACTGATGTTGGACAAGAAGGCCTGTCTCGCAGTCTGTGCTCTAATTCATCCCAAAGATGTTCTATCGGGTTGAGGTCAGGACTCTGTGCAGGCAAGTCAAGTTCCTTCACCCCTCACCCTTGTCTTTATGGACCTTGCTTTGTGAACTGGTCCAAATCATTTGGTTGAGGGGGATTATGGTGTGGGGTTGTTTTTCAGGGGTTGGGCTTGGCCCCTTAGTTCCAGTGAAAGGGGAACTAAAGCGTCAGCATAGTGAGACATTTTGGACAATTTCATGCTCCCAACTTTGTGGGAACAGTTTGGGGATGGCCCCTTCCTGTTTCAACATGACTGCGCACCAGTTTTGTTTTATCTAGCTGTATTCATTAGTGCAATTTATAACATCCAAGTGAAAAATATAACACCAACATGTAAAAAAAAAAATAAAAAAACAGAATCAATGAGTTGGAAGAAGGAAATACTTATATCAGTATTTTGTCGAACCACCTATTGCTTTAATTACATCCTTTAGTCTGTTGGGATATGTCTCTACTAACTTTGCATATCTAGACTTTCTGGCAGAGGGCAGCAGATTTTCCTCAAGAATTTGACAGTATTTTGCCCCATCCATTTTTCCTTCTATGCTGACAAGTGCTCCAGTCCCTGCTGCAGAGAAACACCCCCATAACAGGATATTACCACTTTAATGTTTTACTGTAGGAATGGTGTTATTTAGATGGTGAGCTGTATCGGATATTTGCCAGACATGTTGTTTGGTGTGTTGAGGCCAAATAATTCAATTTTAGTCTCATCTGACCAACTTAAATGCACCTTGAAGATTCTGAGGCCACATGGAAAAAGGCGTTATGGTCAGATGAGACTAAAATTGAAAAAAATGTAAAGGGAACCTAATACATAATAATTCCTCTTTCCAACATTTACATAAGCATTCAGTGACTGTGATAAGATCTCACTAATCTTTATTTCCAGATAACTAAACTATTTAATGCCAAGGAAGAACATTCAAGACTGTAATAAATGATGACATTAATGCAAACATTGTAAACAAGCAAGAGACACTATGTCTGGATTTTATGTGATTCTATCCATTATACAAATTGTTAACATGGGTGAATTATCAAACAGTTCTGTTTAAACAGGAAGTGAATAGAAGCAGAAGATACAGTTATCTTTATTAATGTAGAGACGCTCAGAACGTTTTCCATCCAGCAGCTAAACCTCACCCACATTGTTATTTTAATTAAAACTGAATTCTGAGGCAAGCAAAAAAAAAAAAAAAAAAACAATAACTCCCCTTGCACTGAAGCTTTCCCCACAATGCACAAAGGTCAAATGTTGTTTTTTTTTCTTGGGTACTATTAAAAAACGAATTTACTAAAAGCAAAATTCCAGGTATGACATTTTATATATAGTGTAAGCTGGGGAACAGGTAGCGGGTGAAAAACTCCCTGGGATAAGCAGTCTTTAAGGCACAGATACCAAATCCTCTGATGTAGTGACAAACAGTGCGGTGTTTATTGGTGCTATATACAAGTTTATAAACAGGTGCTGTACAGTGCTTTAAGGAAAACAAACAGGAATACTAATAATAAACAAAATCCTAGCCGTGTCCCGGCGCTTACTACACACAATGTAGTCCCTAACTAACTCAGACTGAACAAGCCTACAGCTTGTCAGCTTCCAAAGACAGACACAGGTAGTTTTACTGACCTTTCGCTCTCATAGACAAAACGTTGCCTGTGTTCCCAGGCTGAGAGAGTCCTGCTGTTTGTCTCAGGTGAGATTAAATTGGCCTGGTGAAGAGGGCCAAGATCCGAACTGGATCATGGCTCAGAGATCCCTAAAGGTATAGGAGAGATGCCTGGGTGATGTATAAACCCCGAACAAGACTTTTCCTGGCTCTCTCTGGGACACTCTGCTACAATAGTTACATTGGTCTAGGTTGGACCAATGTACATATGTATATTTTAGATACCTGTAAGAACCACCTGGAAGGTGGAAATCACTGTAGTAGACATCGCTACTCCAGTGATCTCCACCTGCTTCCTGGTCCCATGCCGTGCATTGTGAATAAAGGAGGTCGCACGTGCACCATTCAGAGATCACTTTGCACTTTCTCACTGTATGCAACGCAGTCTCTGATTGGGTAAGGTGGAGAGGAAGGGCGGTAGTGTCAGAATCCACACTTACAATACAGGACAGCTGCTCCTGCATTGTACGTGATGACATCAGAGTGCAATTGCCAGATGGAGGGCAAAAGAGAAGCAACTTGGGGGAATCGATCACATGGAGAAGAGCAGCTGGGGGGGGGGGGGGTGAAGCATAAGACAAGTAAAAGTGCTTTGTAATGGCACCTTAGGCAATTTAACCCTTGCAGTGCAGAGGGAGTCCCACTGCAACAGTAGTTTTATCATTTTCCTATACTTCACTTGTATTGTAGAGGAGCTCAGAAAATGTTCTGATAACACGGTAGATTAAAGTGTAACTAAAGGCAAAACCTTTTTTTTGTAGTTTTGAATAGAGTGGAAATTAATTGGAATAACTGTTAGGTTTTTATTACTACCTCTGCCCCTGTTAGGGAGATACACCCTCTCTATTTGTCCTATTCAGCATTATAATTGAAAGTGAAAGTAAAATAAAATCTAGAATTCTCTCACATCCTGTTTTGGCTATGCAACAGGAAGTGAAGGAAAATCTCCCTAATGGTACAAAGATAGCAAAAAACAAGGTTGACAGGGGTTATATCTCTTTCTTACTTTATCTCAATTTAAAAAAAGTTTTGCCTATATGTAGCACCCTCCTAGGTATGTTCTGAAGAGAGAGTATAGTTTTTGATCTTTTCAGCTTACCAGAAAGATTGCCAGGTAAATCTAAATTGTTCTCTGCCTACCAGAGAGCAGGATCTGCTAGTGAGGTCTGCTCATGGTGCAGCTCAGTTTGTCTGCAGTGTTTCACACTGGTCCCATAGGGAGGCATATTGGACAGTGTGAGGAAACATGATAAATGATTGCACAGGCATTTAGTACAGCCCTGGTGATTGGCAGAGCAAAGGGCCTCAGTGCATGCTGGGATACTGTATAAATGCCAAGGGCACATTTGCTTGGAGTCTTTTCAGCTTAAGAGCAGGGTCCCGGAGGGAGCAGCTGTCCCTCTGTAGAAGTTGCCATGCGGTCAGGTGGTCAACCTGAGGACCTGAAATTTAGAGAGGAACTGAACCCAGAAATCCTGCAGAGCTAACTGGAGAGGGGAGTCACTAGAAAGGATCTGATTCTGCATGCAGTGAGTACAGATCTGTGTCACAGGGCTTGCCTTGGTTGGCCATCGCTTCAGCTAGAAGAGTCAATGAACAGGTGTCAGTCAAGGGGATGCTAAATTGTGTCCTGCAGATAATGTAGTTGCATCAAGTCTGCTGCTGGAGGTAAGAAGACTTACCCCCTTCTATACAAGTGGCGGCATGGTTAAAGCAGTGTGACTGCTTCCACAAGTAACCTGGTGAGGCCAAGTGAGAGTTGTCCTTATTAACTGTAAATAGTTGAAGTTGGAGTATCCCACTATTCCCTTCCCCTATTCAAGTTCCACAATAAAAACCAAAAACCAAACCCCTGGACTGTTTATTGAGTACCGAGCAAACGGGAGTAAGGATGGATGAGTGATAAGTCCCCTAGTGACTGTCTGCAGGTAATCAGAGGAGACCCAAGAAGTCATCACACAGTAAGCCCTTAGGGGACAGTGCTACATATAGTTCTACTTTAACCATACCCAAACAGTTGATCAAACAGTTGAAATATATATTTATTGACTACTTTTGTTTTAAAATATTTGTAGTTCTGCTTAGTTGTTCTCATGATTCCCATAGTCCTGTCAGACTGCAGAACCCAAAGGCTCACACCACAGCGGGTCTAGAATTGCCACCTAGTGCTTTTTGCATCCACTGGGACAAACTAACCAAATATAAATAAAGGACAAAACACCAACAGCCTTAGCCATTTATCGGGGTTAAATGTAACTTGTTAACCACTTGCAGACTGCCCACAGTACTTTTCCTGTGGGAGGCTGGTACGGGCAGGCTGAATCACATCATCCAGCCTGTTCCAGGTTAGGGGGGGCACAGCGCACCAATCTCACGACTGCTGTGTCCTGTGTGGCATACATGCGGCATAGCTATCACATGATCACAATGTCGACAAATCTGTTGACGTCAATGAATGTACAGCAATGCAATGAATGAATGCAATCAATTCATTCATAACAGCTGTGTTTTCTATGCTGTGATTGGCCCACATCTTTTACATGGTACCTGGGCCATTCACAGCACCCTGAACCATGAGATTATCTGTAGCCAATCAAAGATCACTAGTAATCACAGCTGTCATGAATGGGTTACGTTCACTACAGCTGTCATTACGAGTGATCTTTGATTGGCTAAAGTACAAAACACTGCTGTTACAATGATCATCATTGTAACAGCAATCAAAGTGTAACTATGATGACACTGAACTACTCTGATGAAAGTATGTAAAAAAAAAAAAAGTAAAAAATGAAAAACAAGTTTAACAACATTTTATTAAAAGTATTATTTTTTTAACACACTGTTACTAGTCAGTGAAACTGACACTGCCACATCTGTCATATGATGACGCTGTACTGCACTGGTGCCAGTATGTAAAAAAAAAAAGGGGGTAACACCTTCCGAAGCTGAGGTGGGTAATAAAAGCTCAAACACAAACTTTAAAGCTAAACTCTGGTATAAGCAAATGTTGCCTAATAGAAGATACATGGGTATTCTTCCTTGAATCTTGGTATGCTTTGTGTTTTTCTTCCAGATCTGTTCAGTATTCCAGTTTAAAAAGTTTAAAACTTTGGTCTTTATTACAGAAAATTCCTGCACAGAGGTAGTCACTGCTGTTCTGTTTCCTTGTGCATGATGACTGGTCCTGTCTCCGCACCCCTTCCTATAGTTTTCTGCAGGCAGCCTGTAGTGGGTAGAACCTGCTGGGTCCCTCCCACAGCTCTGCTATCTTCACAGGCTACGTACAGCACACTGATGATGTCATTACTATTTTTACAAGGTAATATCTGGGCTTAAAAAAAGGCTGGAAAAAAAAGGTTGGCGGGTAGGATTGCTTTCTATTTACCATTCCTGATGGAAGCCATCAAAGCCTGGAGACAACCTGAGAAGATAACGGGTAGGATCTGGATTGTGAGCACCAATGCAGCTAAAGGCCCGTACACACGTGCAGATTGTCGGCCGAAAAGCTTTCGGCCGAACAGAATCTGTCGTGCAAGCATTAAAATTTTTGTAGGCCAACACCAGAACGGCCGATTGTTCGCCAGTCAGTACAGAATTCGGCCGACACACATCTACAAATCTCAACACGCAAGAGGATGTCCACGCCGAGGTGAACAGGACGAAGGATAATATCCACGTCTGACAAACGTCCTACTCACACACTTTATCTACCTCTTGCCACGAACAAAGCGTACTTATATGAGTGATCTTTGAATCATTTGAGTGACCTCAACCACTCATGGAAAATTTGGACCAATGATGAGTCATTGTGGTGCCCACGTTTTGGTCGGCTTCCGCCCACATTGTTCTACTCTCTTCTTTTCCAATGAGTAATGTTCTCCTCGATACCAGACATCCTTCTCTCGGTCGACACCGATTTTAACTGACAGTCCAGTTGCCCCTACTAAGAAAACTGTCTTGGGTAAATATTGTGTATTGAACTTTGGGTGACTCCTGTTGAAGGGTTTCTTAACCTGAAACGCGTAGGGTCTGTTCCGGTTCTTCCTACCAATGATACCCAAGGGTCTTCTGTATGGATACTGGTCTGTCAACACTTGCAAGTCTTTTAAATTTGTTGTGTCCAGTTTATTCTAGACATACATGTTTGTGTAACTAATTTTTCTTGTTTTGTTTTCAATAAATTTGATTTTACACGCATACCAATCGTATTCTTATTCAGTGTGCGAGTGGCATATAAAATCCCACACCAATGGGGGTACTTTTCCTTTCTCTAATTATCGGGATGATGGCCACCCACACTGGGTATTGAGTGAAAGGTCCTACCAATCCAACACGCATGATCGGAACCAAATAAGGTCCCGGAAGAATTTTCTCAAGTAAACTCAACATTTTATCCAGAAAGAACTTTTGGCACGCGGCAGTCCAAAAAATATGTGAAATGCGGAGCACATGCTCATCTTGATAAATGTGAGAATAAGGAAGATGCTGCTCATAATGCAATACTTTTCAAATAAAAAGGCATGTGTTCTGTTATGATGAAGATAATGTTTGTCTATTCTATCTGTTCTATGAAAATTTAGAATTAAATAATTTTAACTCTTCATCATTATCTTTGTATTTTGACTGCAAAGATCTAACTATTGATATGTCCCTTTATTCTTTTAGGAATTAATGTATAAAACATATTTTGTTGGTTATGCACAATATTAAACATGTTAACAAATTAAGATACGCCATTTTTTAAGTGCAATCTTATTTATTTTTTTAAAACAGAAAAAACAAACAGAAAACATTAATACTTTCCGTATTTAAAAAATAAGCATAAAAAAGGTCCATTTGGACTAAATTAACTTAGAAAATGAGAAACGGGTAAAATAAATAACAGGGTACAAAAATTATAATTGCTGATAACTATAATCAGGCTGCCATGAGGGCATGTTGGGATCATGCTGCCCATATTGCCACTGGCCATGTGGCATTTGGCGAGATGGTGGGTGTTGTTGTGGAGGTGGAGGTGGAGGGCACGGGTGCTCCTCGCACGCGTGGCTGTGCTCCGTAAGGAAGCCCCTTTCCGCCTTTTGCAGCACATCCAAAATTATTTTTTGGGCATAGTGCCGCTGCAGGAGGTCCACTTGCCCTAAAATTTTGCCCGTCATATTCCCGAAGGACTCATGTGCCTCCGGTTTCCGGCGGAGGGCTATGGTGGCCCCACTAATGAATTGGTCGGTGATGTCCTCCGTGTGCTTCCTTTTTTGGCTGCGTTTGGCAGGAGGTGGTGGAAATAATTCCAAGGGCTCCTCAGGCTCCTGGCTGCAACCTGGCTCCTCCTCAGTGACACTTCCCTGTTGATGAAATGAACAATTGATTAGAATGTTATAGTGTATATAAAAATGCATGTTTGTTATATTATTGTGAACAAATAGCAGACTTTACATACAGTGGCGTATCTAGGGTCTCCAGTGCCCTTGTTGAGGAGCTGTATTTGGCAACAACCCCCCCCCCCCCCAAGATCAATGTAAAAATGTAACCCCCCCCCCCCCAAAATCTAAAAGGGCATTAAATGTTTCTCATTTGTCCCTTGTTTGCCCAGTGTAGAGCTCTCTAGTAGGCAATCATTGTCTCAGGTGTGAAAAACAAAAAAGAGAGGGGTGAGAGATAGAGAGAGGGAGAGAAAGAGGGGGTGTGAGAGAGAGAGGAGGGGGGTTGCAGAGAGAGAGGGGCCTGAACTTGCAGAGGGCTTGATGTAGGGCATTGAGGGTGAAGCGTTGCAGGGAAACAGGAATAAGGAAGCCACCTGCCTTGCTGACCCGGAGTGAGAGACCAGAGACATGGAAGCAAGGATGGATGTATCATTTGCAGGAGCTGTTAGTTTTATTAGTTTTGTTAAAAAAAGGTTGAGCCAGAGGAATGCTGAGGCTACAGCAGTGTTTGTTAGGACTGGAGGTGTGCTGGGGATGCAGCAGTGTTTGTAAGACCGGAGGTGTGCTGGGGATGCAGTGAGAGGCAGTCTCAGTCTCCTGGTCTGTTGGCTCAGCTGCTCTCAATGTTTTACACCTGCATGAAGCAGCTCTCAATGTTTTACACCTGCATGAAGCAGCTCTCAATGTTTTACACCTGCATGAAGCAGCTCTCAATGTTTTACACCTGCATGAATCCGCCTGCAAACTGGGGGTTCTGGGGTGTGCAGGCTGAGTGGATTGTTAAAAAATCGCTAAAACAATGCCAATGTTTTTGCAACCCCCCCCCCCTTGGCCTGCGCCCCTGGCGGTTGCCTGTCATGCCAACCCCTTGCTATGCCCGTTTACATAAAGGGTCAATTATGGTTTAGCTTATAACTTTGTTACATGATTACATTTTTAGCAGACAATATATTGTGGAATGCCATACCTGAGTCAAATTCTCCTCCAGGATATCTTCCTCCTGGCTGGGATCAACAGAGACTGAGGCCTCTGACTAACTAGAAGGCAGTGTTGAGATGGATGGCCTGGATTCCACCGTGTCTGCCAGGAATCGTAGGTTGTCAAAGTACCACAGCCGTGGTACAGGGATATTCTCTGCAGCTGCTCCAGACTTTGTGGCATCTTCAATTTTTTTGACCTCTCGCCTGTAGGCAGTGCGAATGCTGCTAATTTTTTTTTTTATATATTCTATATTTGCCCTTGAATATACGGGCTTGTACAAGGCCACTAGGTGTTCATAGGCCTGTTGTTTCATCTGCCTATTTTTGTAGTCTGCAGATTTTATTTGCCACAAACAGGGCAGTTGCCTGTACTCCTCAATAAACTGGAGCAAAAATTCATGGTTGGTGAAAGTGTCCACCATTTTCCAGTACAGTATATGCCTGCAAGACACAACACAACACAAAACATATTAAAATAGCATGTATTTTGGGATATAATAAAGATATTCCTAATAAAAGCTGTATACGACCCAAAACACACACTTTCTAATCAAATAGTCGTACCTTTGTTTGCGGTGAAGAGTCGTGATTCGCCGATTGCTCGTGCTCCAACCAACGATATGTCCGCTAGCGAATCATCGACCGAAAGATCTGGCGTCCTTTAAATACAGCGCATGCGTCAACTCCTCCTCCAGTGGCGGGCTTGTGCAGGGGTGTGTACGTGCCGAAGATCAGGCCTACATGCGACACACACACACCTGAGGCGGTGGAACAATCTTTGGCAAGAAACATGTCTGAAAGATCTGAGAGTTCAACTAGTGTGGGCCGCAGTGGTTGGGCCACCAGAAAAACCAGAGCTACACCCATGACCAAGGGGGAAATGGTGGAGATGGTAGGAATCCTAGAAAGGATGGATTATGATGGGAAGTTGGATAATTACGATAGGCCCAATGCCAGGAAAGACCGCATTATGAACAAGGTGGTGGCCTGTTTAAATAAAAAATAAGGTGTGGAGCGATCCAAAGATCAAATTAGGAAACGATGGTCCGACCTCAAACATCGTGAGCAAGATCAGCTTGGGCAAATTCATTGTATTCTGAAAAAAAGTAAGTTATTTTTTTTATCATGCAATATGTTTATTTGAAATTTGGTGTATGTTGTATTAACATGTCTAGATTCTAATGTCTATATAAAAAGTACTATTACTCATTTTATTGGTCATGTCGTGATTAGATCGATCTATTGTTGATTTTTTTGTATATTACATTAAAAGACAGGAAGCCATAGTTAAAAATATATGTATTGTGTTGCAACGAACGTTCTTTCCTGCACAAATTTTCTCTGCAAACATTCCTATTAATCACAGATTATTATTCTATTATTCAAACCTTGAAAGAGGAGAAAAAAGAAAACAAAAAGCAAAAGAATGGGAAAGGAGGAGGAGAGGTTTGGCAGCTCCATCTGCAGTGGAGGAAGAAGCTGAGGACATGGGCCCAGATGCTGGCACACATTCTCCAAAAGGTAATTGGTTCCTATGCACAGTCAAACATTAATGTACCATATTTTTAGTAGATAACCATGTACATGTCTTAATATTTGTTCCTAAAATAGCTATCAAGCAGGGCACCATGTCCTAACAAATGTACCTCTTGTGACTTTTATGATATGGCAACTTTTTTGTATTATGTAGATCAAGACATTCTTCCAGAATTAATACTGGTGGAGCCAACAAGTGTCCAGACACCAGAGCAACATGAAGGTTGGTAGGCACAGATTTTTGGGTAGTGGGATCATAGAAATATGTGTATTTGCAATGATTGTTTAACCTTAAATTCTTGTATTCCCTTACAAATTTACATTGCAGATGTTCCCTCATGCGAGGATGTGGCATCTCCAGCCAGATCAGATGTTAACACACCTGAAACCACATCTCCTGGCAACTTGCCAAGCAGCTTTGCTGGCACATCTGAAAATTTGGAGGATCCTGGACCAAGTGTCGGAGAGCCATTTGTGTGTCCACGTAGGTTTTTTCATAATGATTTTTATCAGTGTTATTTTTAGCCTCCAATTGTCAACACTAGTTCCCTACGGGAGCCTCTTTATTTGAATGGAAGTCGCACCGTAAGTCGGATCAGGATGCTCTGACTTGCGGGGCCACTTGCGCTGTGAAGATTATTGAGGGGGAACTACACAGAAAAAGTGAATAACCCGCCGTGGGTGTCCCCCCCCAAGTTCCCAAGCAGGCCCTTTGTGTGTGGTATTGAGTTTGAGGGTAGGCCCACAACAAAAAGACAGCGTGGGTTACCCCCAAAACCCATACCAGACCCTTATCCAAGCATGCAGCTTGTCAGGCCAGGAAAGGGGATGAGAAAGCGGACCAAACCCCCCCTGGACCACAGCAGGACACATGCCCTCAACATGGGGGGGTTTGTTGCTTTGGGCGAGGGGGGGCTCTGCACCCCACACCCAAAAGCACCTTGCTCCCATGTTGAGGAGGACAAGGGCCTCATCCCCACAACCCTGTATGGTGGTTTTGGGGGGGGTCATGCGGCCAGGGGGTTCCTAGGACTTTGGAAGCAACCTTTAACAAAGGGTGGCCCCCAGATCCCAGACCCCAATCCCTATGTGAATGGGTATGGGGTACATAGTACCCCTACACATTAACCACATAAATGGAAGTGTATGTGAATAACGACAGGAGACGTTTCTAAAGTGTTCTTAAATATCTTCATCCGGTCTTCTCCACTCTTCTGGATCTTCTCCTCTCCACTCTTCTGCTGTCCAATCTTCTGCTCTTATGTTGTCTGCTCTTTTGCCCTAGGCTCTTCTTCTTCCTCCTGTCCTCCTCTGATGCTGTTGCCATGCATTCTGCCCGTCTCTGGTCTCTGCAGCTTAATATATATACATTACGACCATGCCCTCACAATGACGTCATCATGCGTTCACACCCCTAATGAATATATAGTAAGCTCAGGAGACCGGCAGAATCATCAGCAACAGCATCGGAGGAGGACAGGAGGAAGAAGAAGAGCCTAGGGCAAAAGAGCATAAGAACAGGGTAGTTATTAACTCACGAGTAATTTAAGATAACCTGGACACCAAATGTTTCTCTATTATGACCTCATGTAGGTGATTCACATTGACTCATTTGTATTTTTTGTTACAGATCATGTTTTACATAGTTGCACTTTAGCAAAATTGACCCGTGAGGCTCTACAATGCTGCACAGACCTAGAAAAAATAAAGGAGACTGCAACAGCATTACAGAACAAAATGCGAGATTTTGTGGACATGATTGGCAAATTTTAACCCAAAATTTTTATAAGTTTTAAATGTTTTTATTGGGATGTGCCTGATGTTACACATTTTTTATAGTCTTTTATGGCATATTTATTACACTCAGCTGTTAAGAGTGTACCCAAGTTTGGGAAAAGCACTTTACAACACCCTAACCCTAACCCTAACCCTGTGAATGTTTGTTACTAAAACATTTTTACATTCAACAATGTGTGTTCAATTCTTTATTTGACTTTCGTTGGGGGGTCCAGGTCTAAAGCTGTGTAAACAAGCACTAAATGTAGGATGGCTGTCCTATTCACATATTTACATGTTAATGAAAGCATTTTGGACACTGCCATATGCGAGTTGCTGGAGGTGTCAATGAAATGTTAAAGATCCCCCCAGTTTTAATGCATATCACAGTGCGATCTGACATTTCACACAGGATCGGATCACACAAGTGTGAACGACTGTGCGATCCTATCCTGATGCGGCTGAATAAATGCATCATGTGCGACTTTTGTGCGAGTGCAGTGCGAATTGAGCCATACAAACTGTATAGCTGATTTTGGCCTGAACATCTGATCGCATGTAATAAAGGAGCAGTGCGCTATGATATTACATGCCATCAGATGTGCAGTGTGAATTGAGACATACACTTTGTATGGCTACATTCGCACTGAACACGCACACAAGTCGCTCATGACCCTTTATTTCTGATGTATCTGGATTGGATCGCACACACACTGCTTCACACTTGTGGAATACAATCCTGTGCAAAAAGTAAGCGGCGGGTCACCCTTATGCGATGCAGGAAGGCTGCAAAGTCGCAGACTTCCCGCATCGCATAAGTGTGACTCAAAGCTCAAGGTACTAGCAGTCCTAGGATTCAATATGGCATTGATATTGCCAGTAGCAATCAGTGTAGGGAGATCAGTGTAATCTATAGTGTATTGCTTGTTCGTTGCTCTAGTTCACTTTCCATTACCTATATATAACACTTTGAGATGAACAATGATCAAGTTTCACATAACACTGACATATCCTAACATTGGTGGGCAGTGAGAAGGATGTCATAAATGAACACAACATAACAGGTGTAGGTATGTTGTTAATACCCTAATGTATTATATGAAATATATAATATGGGCACCTTCTGGACAATGACCACCAATGTAAGGTGACATTAGATGAATCTTGGGTGTGACCTAGTTCTTAATGTGAGAGGGTTTGTGGAAATTTTATGGGGTGCAGAAGGCCCTTGTATTTACACCACTGGCTAAAAAATAACACATGGCCATCATCACTTTGGATCAGCTGGTGAGAGACTACAGTAAAGAAACACACTGATGAATGTATTAACCCTTCCAAAGTCACACATATATAACACATGATTAACCCAAAAAATTATGTTTGGCATATGTGCCCAAATGATTAGAATCCACAATACAGAATCATTGCAATTTTGGTTTAATGTGTCGAAAAATCTGATATCTCTGACATTTATCTTGTGTGTCAAATCTTTCACAACATTAATGGGTGTGTGACATTGATTGCTGCCAGGACACAGCTCCTCTCCCCATGAAATATTCCAGATATTCCTGGCGGATCTGACGGGCCCTCTGTGATGCCAATCCTGAGCGTCCAACTTGCATTGAGGTCATGGACTCCATTTGGTCATGAGGTTGTGCCTCTCCACTTGTACCTGGCATAGCAGGGTCAGTATCCAGTTGCTGCATAACTTAGTTTTCTGCATTCCTGCGTAGGAAGTTGTGCAAAATGCAGCAACACAGGACCACGTTATCAACTTTGTACAGTGCCAGGTGTATGGACGTCAGGAATATCCGGAACCGGTTGGCCATTATCCCGAAGGCATTCTCAACAACTCTGCAAGCTCTGGACAACCGGTAGTTGTAGATCCTTTGGCCAGGGGTGAGGTTCCTCTGAGGGTAGGGCTTCATGAGATGCTCCCCAAGCGCAAAAGCATCATCTGCTATAAAAACAAAGCTCATACCCTCAACGGTTTGCTCCCTGGATGGCAGGTTCAGAGTGCCGTTATGAAGATGACGAGCAAACTCCGTCTGCTCAATAACTCCCCCATCCGAATTGTGGCCATTTTTGCCAATATCCAAAAAAATAAACTCATAGTTTGCATTAACTATGGCTAGCATGTGTAATGTTCCGGTACCTTGGTACCCTAAATTACACTTTCCACAAGTGTATGCGCCCCACCATTTACTTTTGGAAAGGTGCGCATACACCTTTAAGACTGGAGCTGTCATCACCCAGCGCCGGACTAGATGGCTATTTAAAGCGCCGGTTCTCACTCACATGTGTTCGTTCAAACACCCTTACCTGGATGCTAACCTTGCTTGAAGCTTCCATGCTTAGAAGCTTACCTCGCTGACGGAATCTCGCTGCGCTGATCCCTGTATCCTGCTACTGGATCATCCGCCTCTCCTGAACCACCCTTCGGCTGTATCGCTAATAGTGCTAAGTACCCCGCAGGGGAATTCTCTATAAACTTATACTAAGCTTACACTATCTAGCTCTGCATAGTAAAGACTGTTTATCACATCTGCATAACTAGATTGCTAGCTCTTGAGGCTACTGCTACTTTCCTGCACTGGGTTGATCACTCTTGTATGTCCACCTGCTACTCTGTCATCTGCTACCATACATGACTGCTAAACCTTCCTGCATCCATCTGCTACTGTCTCACCTTCAAGTGTCTATCACCTACCACCTTCACTCAACCTATCCCTCAAACCCTCATCATTGTGTTACCACATATATAAAGTCACACTAGGAACCAGCTTGCTAATTGTGTGTATTTACTGGCTGAAATAAGACCTTCCACACATGATGAGTCATTGAGGTTGGGAATGGTATCTCAGCATATCTCTTACATGACTACTGACGTGGAACTATTTCTGCAGCTGAAAATCCACACCATATAAGAAACGCAGAAGCGTTACAGCATGACTATACTAAAAAATCCTTTATAATTATAATAAAATGTGCCGGAATTCAGAGGGGGGACAATGCGGATGTGCTTCCCATCTATAGCACCCCCACAATTGGGAAAATTCCACTTCTCCAGAAATTGAGCAGAAATCTCCAGCCATTGCTCTGCGTTTGAAGGAAACTGTGGGGGAAACCAAAAAAAAACAAGATTTAGTGCTTGAGCACATCACATTATTAATTACACACACAGTTGTCTGTTAAATGCTTATGCAACTTTTTAAAATATAAACAACAGGAAGGCAATTGTTTGGATTTGGGGATGTAACATCTACATACATTTATTTTACACCTCCTATTGTTCTTATATTGTAAAGGGCCATACACACTATAAGATTCTCTGAAGACTTTTTCCTTCAGATTTACCTTTTCTATGTAGTGCAAGGGCCTGCCAGATTGCATAGGATTTGAAAGTGTTTGTTTGACCTCATATTATCTGGTTTTGGTAAATCGTAAGGAAAAATTGTTCTGAAAATCTTATAGTGTGTATGGCCCATTATACTCACCAGCTAGAGCTGAGATTTACAAAGTACGGCCCTCCAGCTGTTGCAGAACTACACATCCCATGAGGCCTTGTAATTCTCTGACATTCACAGACATGACTAGGCATGATGGGAATTGTAGTTGCTAAACAACTGGAGGGCCATAGTTTTGAGCTAGAGCTTTGGTATATGCTGACTTTTAGATTTAGCATGTGGGTGGGGGGATGGGTAAGTAAAACTGGGCATTTATACATCAATAAGGGCTTGTGGTCAGTGAAGGTTTTAACATCATTACATAAACATACACAATCATAGGTGGGAATGGATGGACTGATGTATTTAAGATAAATCATAAACTAGGTACTAAAACATTGGCCAAGGAATAATTGTTTGAGGGAAAGTAATAAAATGACCCAAATTCAAAATACTGTTAACACGCAATGCGTTTAGGGACACATAGGAGAGAATGCTGGGGTGGTTAGTGGGTAATTTTACAAATGGTTAAAGATAATCTACATCTTTACTACTATGTGCATGCGGACAGAGGGTAGTTCAAAAATAATGGCCTGTGTCAATTGCTGTACATCCAAAAACATCATAATTCGGGTGAAATGACTAATACATGTAATGTAATGTAAAAAATTAAACATACCTTGATATAGTCCTTCTGCAAGACCTTGATGATAGCAGAGCAGGTCTCAGGGATGATGATACCAAGTGCTTGGGGGGAGATGCCTGTGGTGAACTTCAGATCCTGCAGGCTTCTCCCTGTTGCAAGATACCTCAAAGTCGCAATTAACCTTTGTTCAGGAGTAATTGCAACCCTCATACAAGTATCCTGCTTCAGAATATAGGGGGACACCAGGGCAAGAAGACAGTAAAAGATGGGATCCGTCATCCTCAAATAATTCCTGAAGTCATCAGGATTATTTTCCTGGAGCTCCCTCAGCAAGGACATGTGGGAAAATTGATCACGGTTAAGCAACCAATTTTTCGTCCAGGAGGTCCGGTTCTTCTTCCTCTTGCTCATACGTTGCCTCAGAGCCAAAACTCCAACGCTAAGTACAGCAATGGTCGAATCCACGGTCTCCATAATAAATTCTCGAACGATGTCTCGGAAAATAGCGAAATGTCGTCAACCAAACAAATGCTACCGAAATCAGCGCGAGATGCCCAGAAGGGTCACGGCCAAACACTCACTTCCTCTTTTGTAGAGGCGGACGTGCGTGGAACGTGCGTTGAACGTTCTGATGTCATTTTCTGTCGGCAAACAAAAGTCCTGGGCAAGTTTTGAGCACTTTTCAACAGACAAACAACAAACACGACAGCCGTGGACATTTGACGGCCGATCGGTCGGCCGATGATCGGCACGTGTGTACGAGGAATAAGTTGACACAATTCATCTGCATCAATTGCAGACATTTTACTGCATATGACCAACAACAAAAAGTCAGCCAATGAGAAACAGAAACTGAAAAGGAGAGCCAGCATCAGCCCCCAGACCATTATAACCCTTTTCCTTGCATACTCTTATTACATGTAATTTATTTTATTTTGATGTGTGATAGACTAAAACATTTTATACAATTGAAATACTGAAAAGGAATAATAATACTAATGAATAAACAGGAAGAAAGCCTAAGGCTGGCCATACATGACACAATTTTCTGTACAATTTTCTTGAAATTTACCTTCAACTATGTAGTAAAAAGGCCGGCCTAATTGGATACAAGTGAAAGTGTTGTTTAGCTTTGACCTCACATTATGTGGTTTGTGGTAAATCTAACAGAAAATTGTACAAGAAAATTGAACATGTATGGCCAGCCTTAAGCTGGATACACACTATACAACTTTTGTTGTCAGATTTCCTTTAGATTTACCTTTTCTATGTAGTGCAAGGGCTTGCCTGATTGCATACAAATTAAAAGTGTTTAGGTTTGACCTCATATTATATGGTTTTGGTAAGTCTGAATGAAAAAATCTAAAGAAAATTGCATAGTGAGTATGGCCCTTTAGTCAATAGGGTTTAATATCGAGTTGGCCAACCCTTTGCAGCTATAACAGCTTCAACTTTTCTGGGAAGGCTGTCCACAAGGTTTAGGAGTGTGTCTATGGGAATGTTTGACCATTCTTACAGAAGCGCATTTGTGAGGTCAGGCACTGATGTTGGACGAGAAGGCCTGGCTCGCAATCTCTGCTCTATTTCTTCCCAAAGGTGTTATATTGGGTTGAGGTCAGGACTCTGTGCAGGCCAGTCTAGTTCCTCCACCCCAAACTCGCTCATCTATGTCTTTATAGACCTTGCTTTGTGCACTGGTCCAAATAATTTGGTGGAGGAGGGAATTATGGTGTGGGGTTGTTTTTTAGGGGTTGGGCTTGGGCCTATAGTTCCAGTGAAGGGAACTCTTAAGGCATCAGCATACCAAAATATTTTGGACAATTTCATGCTCCCAACTATGTGGGAACAGTTTGGGGATGGCCCGTTCCTGTTCCAACATGGCTGCGCACCAGTGCACAAAGGAAAGTCTAGATGAGCGAGTTTGGGGTGGAGGCACTTGACTGGCCTGCACAGAGCCCTGACCTCAACCCGATGGAACAACTTTGAGATGAATTAGAGCGGAGACTGCGCTCCAGGCCTTCAAATCCACATGAGAGCCTGACCTTACAAATGCGTTTCTGGAAGAATGGTCAAACATTCCCAGAGACACACTCCTAAACCTTGTGGACAGCCTTTCCAGAAGAGTTGAAGCTGTTATAGCTGCAAAAGGAGGGCAAACTCAATATTGAAATTGCACTGCTTGTCAATAAATTAGCCAAATATTAGTAAGTGATCAGAAAGTCCAAAGTCCATGTATGAACATGATGAATGTCCACCAATGCTCTAGAAGAATTAAAAAATGTATAATATATAAAGGATATGTCCACTAAAATTTAAATCCATCAAAGCATATGGAATCCTATGGATATACTGTATATCCAAACAAGAACAAGTGTCTGATGATACTGGGCTCCTCAGATGAATTATCTGTAGAATAATATGCAAGAGGAAATGAGAAAACAGATCATGGTGCAGTACCTACACACTGAGATGTAGTACAAACATGTACTTCACCAGTCATTCAACTCAATATTGAACCCTACAGACTAAGACTGGGATGCCATTAAAGTTCATGTGCGTGTAAAGGCAGGGTGTCCCAATACTTTTGGTAATATAGTGTATGTATATGGCATAGCTGTGGAATCACTAGTACAGTGATCTTCACTAGTTTCCAGGTCCAATGCTGAAGGATTGTCTTGCTGCTTACTGAACTCAGGAGGTTGCACACTTGGCACAGATGCCATTCACAGAACACTTGGCATTTCTTCAATGAATGCAGAGTGTTCTCTGATTGGATAAGGTGGAAATCATGATGTCACCACTCCGCCTCTCCACCTCATCCAATCAGAGAATGCTTTACATTCATTAAGCAAATTGTTCCCTGAACAGTATACATGCTGAGCCAAATACAGTGATTTCCAACTTCATGAGGATCCCACAGATTTGGTACATTAAGTAAACACCTAAACTAGACCCAGCTGGACCTATGTAACTATATAAAATTGCCGTACCTAAACTTCAGCTGTAAAGTAACCACCACACCTTGCCACAGAAACAAGATTAGTGAAAAAAATTGCTGCTCCAAATTCTATATAGTGTTTACTATATGACTTACTTTTAGAGAATCGAAAAATTCAGATGGAACAGACAGCAGATGCATCCTGTCTTTGAGGTTTAACAGCTCTTTCTAGCCTGAATAACAGAGAAATAGGCAGAACTATTTGAATAATTTCCTATCATGGCATATTTTACAAGAAATTACATTAAACCCCTTAGGTGATGGAATACAATATATAAACAGTGGGTCTTGCAATGTGGGGGTTCTACTCTACAGACCAAACCAATCTGCTGGCTTCAGTTGCTTCTTCCAGACAGAGGCATAGTGACAGCTGAAGCTGGCAGGCTGCGGCTGTCACAGTGTAATAAAAAAAATAACCATTTAAAAAGTTTAAAGTGGAGCTCCACCCAAAAGGGGAAGCTCAGCCTTTTTGCCTTCTCCCCCCTCCGCTGCCATGTTTGGCACCTTTCGGGAAGGGGGTGGGTACCTGGTTTTGACAGGTACCCGCTCCCACTTCTGGCTGACCTTGCCGTGAGGAATTTCATCTCTAAGTTTGGCCCCCCCTCATCCTTCCCCCGCCGCCAGGCCATTCACAAAGTACAGCAAGCTTCGCACATGCGCAGTACAGTAGAGAACTGGCAGGGAAACTGCCTGTTTTCCTTACCCGAGATAATTTATATATTGACATATCAGCATGGATGTCACACCACTTCCTCAAACTCAATCTTTCTAATATAATATTTCCTCCTGCCTGTGTCGCCTCCCCTGAAATCTCCACCAAGATCAATATTACAACCATCAGTTCCTTCCCTCATGTAAGGTGCTTGGTGTAATCCTGGACTCTAACCTGTTTTTTTAGCCTTGAATTCAATCGCTATCCAAATCTTGCCGACTTCACCTCCGTAACATCTCCATAATACACCCCTTTTTAACCGTTGAAACCACTAAGCAGCTTATTCCCTTGTTATCTCTAGCCTTGACTATTGTAACTCTCTCCTCATAGGCCTACCTCTCTATCTTCTCTTTAGTCTATCATGAACGTTGCTGCCAGACTCATCCACCTTACCAACCATTCAGTGTCTGCCAATCTCTCCACTGACTTCCCATGGCTCCATGTATAAAATTCAAAACACTAACAATAGCATACAAAGCCATTTACAAATGTGCCCTGAGCTACATCACCCATCTTGTCTCCAAATATCACCCAAATGGTCCTCTCCGCTCCGCACAAGACCTCCTGCTTTCTAGCTCCCTTGTCTCTTCCTCCCATGCTCATCCCCAGGGCCTCTCCTATCGTCTGGAACATACTACCGCAATCTCTCTGGTTATCTCCTATCCTGTCCACTTTTACGTGATCCCTGAAGACTCATCTCTTCAGGGAATCCTATCCTGCCTTCAGCTAATAACTGAATCTTCTATTTCTCCCATCAGTTTATCCCTCAAAGTTATCTCTCACAGCTCCTCCATTTTAGATTGAAGGCTTGCAGGAGCAGGACCTTCCTAACTCTCTTGTATTGAATTGGATTGCATTGTCTCCCTTTTTACTGTAAAGCGCTGCACAAACTGTTCACGCTATATAAATCCTGTATAATAATAGTAATAATATTAAAACAATGTAACAAATAAAATGCAAATGTTCTTTTAAACAGTGTTAAAATTATTTAGGTACAGATTACAAATATTAACCATAGAATTATTGTCAAGATAAGCAAATGTATGCTCATGCTGCTAAATTTGGCCCGGGAATCTAGGCTTCAATGACCTCTGGTTATGACAACTTTAAGCTCTTAATAGCGAAGGCGAATGGTTAGTAAGTCCTACTATTAGTAACAGTAGTAACAGACATTGTAGGGGATTCACTGTGCATCTGCAGAGCATCAAGTCTCAAAGTGTTTGCAATCTTTTAATCTACATCTACAAACTAGAAGAACAAGAGGATGAGGAAAGATGTGTGAATGAGATATCAATGAGGTCAAGTCCATGTCATTTGAAGACAAAAAATTGAAGACACAAAGAAATTTGTGTCTAAATACCTCTTAAGGACTTAATGACCCTCATGAGACATGAATAAAAATATATAAATGTTTATTGAAACAAACACATAGAGAGTATATAAAAACATGAGATACTCAAAGTATCCTATTAGGGAATCGCATAACAGCATAACCGTAGGTATACATAGGATAACAATAAAGGCAAATAGCAACATCAGCAGTTGGCTTAGTGGGGCCAATGTACTTGGAAGTCTCTTGGTATATAGGCGGCACCTGACATGTTTCGCGATATAAGGGTATATGTCCTTCTTCAGAGGTGGCGCTGATTAACCTTGGACTTTTTAGTTCACAGTATCTATGAATATAAGAAAATTAATTTTCAAAATTATACTAACAATAATTCATTCATTGTAATAAATGCAATTAAACAAATTGTAAAGTAAAATAATTGTAAACATTTTTAACATTTTTAGAATAAATTATAATTTTTTTTTTTTAAATGTAAAAAACAAGTAAAAAGGGCTAATTCACACAAGTTCACTGTTATGTTTGTGTCCGCTAATAATGATTTTAGTGTTTTTTTAGTGAAAATTTTGTCTTGATATATTCGGGTATACAGCCAGGTAGGCTGTATTGGCCCCCATGATTTCTAACAGCAGCCCTGTCTATGGACATGTTACCAAAACAGAAAAGGCCCATAATATTTAGATTGCTATGTGCGCGGTTTGGTAGTTGTCATCTCACCTGGAGTACTAAATGTAACCCATCAGTAAATATACTCACGCACATGAGGCTTTGAGGCTTGGCAACGGAAAAAGGTTGTGGCTTTACTTTGCAGTTCTGTACTTCCTTTTTTTGTTTTGCTTGTGTCGATTGTAGATTGTACATCATCTTTCCCACAAACACGATGCACGATGCAGCTCTGACAGCTCTGCGCTGCAAAGGTAAGGTTTACATTCATTCTCCTTTACATATTATATGTACAGTATATAGACCATGTAAAAAAGACATTGAAAGGTTACCGTACATTTTATAGAGGCATTTTTAGCTAGGAATATAAACATCCTCATTATAATTCAGACACACCTCCTGCAAATTATTGCAAATCAAAAAAATATATATTGTTATACGGTCAAAATGTAAAATCATATATTCATAGTCACATTGTGTTTCAATAATTTCTTGTCTACTCCTATTAATCTGAATGATCTTGAAGTTTGTACATTTACTTTGTAAAGATCCCCCCACATATACATTCTGGAATTCTGTGACACCTGTTATTGTGTGCTGTGAGTAGGCACTGCTGGGTCACACATTTAACAGAGCCTGCCTTCTGAACCACAAAGCTGAGAGGAGGAATTTCAGGAGGCGGAGTCAGTACAGGAACCATTGTTTGCCAGCAGCAATGTACCATGGGAGACATAGTCTTTAGAAAGTGAAGGTAAACAGCAGAGGAGAAGCTGCAAAGCATGCAGGGAATCCAGGAGATGACGGAAAGAGATGACCAGCAGACAAGCAGAATTCACAACATGACAGGAGACTTTTCAAGTAGACTTATACTGGACTTTTCAATATAACTATTATTTATTTGGCTATTACAATGTTGATTTTTTGGAATGAAAATGTATGCTGTGATCATAGAACTCCTTAACCACTTAAGCCCCGGAGGATTTGGCAGCTAAAAGACCAGGGGGTATTTTGCGATTCGGCACTGCGTGACTTTAACAGACAATTGCATGGTCGTGCGACGCTGTACCTAAACGAATTTGGCGTCCTTTTTTTCCCACAAACAGAGCTTTCTTTTGGTGGTATTTGATCACCTGTGCGATTTTTTGATCACGCGCTATAAACAAAAAAAGAGCGTCAATTTTGCAAAAATAACAATATTTTTCACATTTTTTTATATGAAATTCCCCCCAAAAAAAAGTAAAAATCAAAATTTTTTAACATTTTCGGCCAATTTGTTTTATGCTACATATGTTTGGTAAAAAAAATCGCAAAAAGTGTATTTTGATTGGTTTGCGCAAAAGTTATCGCGTTTACTAACAAAGGGAAAGATTTTTGTAATTTTTGTTGTTTTTTTTTTTAACACGTAATGGCGGTGATCTGCGTTTTTTTTTTTGCGGTACTGCGACATTGCGGCGGACAGATCGGACCCTTGACTGACATTTTTGACACTTTTGGGGTTACCAGTGACATTTCTACAGTAATCAGTGCTATATATATGCACTGTTACTGTAAAATTACACTGGCAGTGAAGGAGTTAACTTTATTTGAGAGGGAGGGGCTGTGTATGTCCCTAGGGGCGTGATTCTAACTGTGATTGGCTGTGGCTTGAGCTGTAGGAACACTGATCAACGGTCCTACATAGTAGAACCGTATGATCAGTGTTTCTACACAGGGGAGAATGACAGGCAGCTTGTTTACACTAGCTGCCTGCCTTTCTCCCTCTCCGTGACCGCGTGGGAGCGGGAGCGCACCTCTGGCGGCGCACGCTCGCTCCCCAGAGCCTCACAGGCTAGTGACGTTTATTTACGTCACTTTGCCTGTGAGGGGCTGACTGCCGCAGTATATCTACTTGCGGCGGTCGGCAAGCGGTTAAAGCACATTTGCAGATTATTTACAACGATCTGACTCCTGCAGCATACAGAAAAACTCTTGAGTGCCAAAACCTAACAGGATCTATTATGCAGATATTGCTTTCAGTTTCTGAAGTCAGGACTTAACTCCCTCCTATCCGGCCAATAGCAAAATGACAGCCGGGCGGTGGATCAGTTATCCTGATTGGGCATCAAATGACATCCTTCAGGATTCACCACTGATGCACACCCGCAGGGTCGTGCAGTGCGGCGATTGGTATTGCAGTGTGTTGCTCCGCATTTCTGATCACGGTAAAGAGCCTAAGATGTAGGCTCTTTACAATGTGATTAGCTGTGTCCAATCACAGCTGATCACAACATAACCAGAAAGTGCCAGTTATCGGCATTCCTCTATTCACTGCTGACACCGCATGAATAGAGATTGCTGATAAGCAGTGCAGTGATTATCAGTGCAGCTCCCTCAGCGATGCATACCAGTGCCCATCTGTGATGCCCACCAGTGCCCAAAAGTACCCACCAGTAATGCCAATCAGTGCCCATAAGCAATGCCAATCAGTGCTTATCAGTGATGTCAATCAGTGCCCATTAGTAATGCCAATCAGTGCCCATCAATAATTACTGTTAGTGCCTCCTTATCAGTGCCACCCAACAGTGCCATCTATCAGTGCAAATCAGTGACGCCTATCAGTGCCCATTATTGCTGTCTATCAGTGCCAACTATCAGTGCCCATCAGTGCTGCCTATTAGTGTCTATCAGTGCTGCATATCAGTGCTACCTATCAGTGCCCATCAGTGCTGCATAACAGTGCCACCTATCAGTGCCCATCAGTGCTGCATATTAATGCCACCTCATCAGTGCCCATTTCTGTCCAGCAGGGACCAATGATTAGGCATTCGGCCAATTAGGTACATTCAATAAGTTACCCATACAAGTCTACACTTTTCCTTGACCTGTTGCATAAAAATGTAAACGCAGTAGCACAGTCAGCTGGCACAGCAAAAGGAGATGTACACACAGCTGACGTTCCTCCTTCCGTCTGAAGGAACAAGTCTCTGGTCTGTTGAAGGTGTTGGAGAGGGCAAGGGAGAGCTTTAGAGAATTTTCCACCATCATTTCAAAGTGAACCTATTATTAAAATCCACATATTAATAAGACCCGTGTCAGCATTACCAGTTCCATTTACATTTTGAGTAAAAGCTACCTTTTTTGCCGTGAAAATAACAACTACTAAAACAAATATTAACCGAAACAACAATCACTAACCCTAATAGCTTAGCCTAGGTTAAGATCACTTTAGCTACTACTTTAAGAGTATTTCAGGCTATTAAAGTCTGCGGTAAGTCTACTTATTCCAGACAGATCCTGTCTGAGTTGTGAGCGCACAGAGGAACTTCAGTGTTTTTTTTTTTTTAATTCAGTAGTTACAAACACTGTAGCCGCTGACTTTAGGATGCAGGCATTTACCAGTGCCTGGAGTTTAGACCTGTCTTCCCGAAGCCAGTTCTTTTTACTGCTGTGGGTCTCCCTACAGCACCATCTTGAATATGAGAGCTTCCTGAGGAACCACAGCCGTCTGCCCACTGCGCATGCACAAGCCTGCGCAGCACTCTGTGAACAGTCCTGCATCCTCCTGAAACATATAATGTGTCCCAGGAGGCTGCGGGAGGGGGCAGGGAAAGCAATGTCATCCTTGCCCAGGTGTGAATTGCAAAAGTGGGAGCAGGTACCAATAAAAATCAGTAACTGCTCCCCTCTACCTCCCCAGAAAATGTCTGTAACTCAGTTACAGGCTTTGGGGGAAGGAGCAAACCAGCAGTACTTCACTTTTTGAGTGAAGATCAGCTTTATTTAAGTAAAAACAAAAAAATATTTGATTGCTTGCTTTAAAGTGATTGCAAAGTCTCCTTTTTAAAAAAACAAACATGTTATACTTACCTCGTTGGTTTTGCACAGAGCAGCCCAGATCCTCCTCTTCTCGGGTCCCTCTTTGCTGCTCCTGGCCCCTCTCTCCTGTCGAGTGCCCCTACAGCAAGAAGCTTACTATGGCACCCAAGTCCTTGTGTCCATTCAGACCGGCCCCACCCCATCTCTCTCCTGATTGGCTAACTGGCCTATATTGACAGCCGCACGAGCCAATGGCGCTGCTGCTGTGTCTCAGCAAATCAGGAGGGAGAGGGCGGCCGAGGGACTCCTGGACATCACTGGACAGAAATGGGACTCAGGTAAGTATTGGGGGGGGGGGGGGGCTGGGGAAGTTGCTGTACACAGAAGGCTTTTTATCTTGAAGCATAGAATGTATTAAGATAAAAAACCTTCTGCCTTTACAACTTCTTTAAGCTGATCTCTTTCACATCCAAAAATGATTTAGAATCTTTAGGTCCTCTTTAAATCTCATGTAAACTAGTAAACAAACAAAATGATATATTACCAGCTCTTAAATGTGATGACTGCATTACTTTTCTCTTTCCTGTTTTTTCCCCTCATTTTCACCTGTTGATCCTGCCAGTAACACACTTCCTGTCTATGCACTGTACCTATGGAGGAGCAGGTTGTCACACTAAATAACTTTTCTGATTTAAAGTACAAACATCCTTCTTCTCATTTAAAATACCTAGGGAGGAGGTGTCCTGTAGTTTTCAACTAACTAACAAAAGTTAGTTGGAAAGGATGAAAACTTTGTTTCAAATTTCAGTTCAGGCCACAGGAAGCTGCAAAGACACAAGATTTCTGGAAAGTTCAACAGGTATTTTTCTGTACTTATAAAAGATGTAATAAAAAGAAAACAAATGCAGCCTTCACGTCTAAGGACTGGTAAGCAGCAATATATTATGATTTTCTTCTTGAGTTCATATACACCTTAAACACGTTTTGGATCCCTGTAGACTTAAAGTAGGGCTTCTGAAAAACTCCTGAAACAGTGCGTAACACACAATTATTTGTGTTACTACTTTTCCTAATAACTAGCTATTCATTGGCACAACAAAAATGATCACACGTAAAAACATTTCAAAAATGCATGTACAAAATGGTAAAAAACTGTTACTTTAAAGAAAAAAACGCTACAAGAGGCACAAGGTTTTAAAGACTCCTATGTTAGTGAAGCCCCTGTCATGAAAAATGTCTTCCACTTTGGGTACTTCTTTCCAGGGCTGGCGCAAGCATAAGGCTGGTAAGGCATCCGCCTTAGGGCACCAGGATATGGGGAGCAGTAAAATCCGACTCCTCTGCTCTGCTGTTACTCAATTTCTGCTACTCAGTCTTCTCCTTCCCTCCATCCCTCCTGGTTTTCTGCAGTTCTGACCTTGTCCTGCAGGCGGAGAGGCTGCCCGGGATGCTGCAGAACAGAGTTCTATCCGATAACTTTTGTAGCCATGTGAAGGCAGGTCTGGAGAGCTCTGTGATTTAAAGGGCCCAGCAGCAAAGTAAGAGGAAGTTGCTTAGTTTACTGACGGCACTGTATCTTCCCTCTCCCAGCCCTGCAGAACATCTTTCCTGTCATGTGATGTTCTCCAGGGCTGAGAGAGGGGAAATAGGCTTGATGTTCTGCAGGGCTGGTAGAGGGGGGACAGGTCTCAATGCCTCCCTTCTATCACCCCTATGCCCCCCCCCCACCACACCCCCAATGTTTGAAGTGGTGCAAAATGTATGGGGCAATGTTTACACAGAGGGGCCATGTGTACCAGTGAGTGGTAGGGGGTAGAGTGTGCATGGGACTGGACAGGGGATAATGGCAGTGTGCACAGGGGATAATGTGTGGAGAGGAAAAGGGGACAGTGTGTACAGCAGGAGAGCAGTATGTGTGCAGGGGAAAAGGGGGCAGGGTGTACGTCAGGAGAGCAATGTGTGTGCAGGGGAAAAGGGGCAGTGTGTACAGCAGGAGAGCATTGTGTGTGCAGAGGAAAGGGGGACAGGGTGTAAAGCAGGAGAGCAGTGTGTGTCCAGGGGAAAAGGGGGTAGTGTGTACAGCAGGTGTGCAGGTTATGTGCAGGGGAAAGAGGGACAGGGTGTACAGCAGAAGAACAGTGTGTGTGCAGGAGAAAATGGGGCAATGCATACAGTAGGAGAGCAGTGTGTGTCCAGGGGAAAAGGGGGCAGTGTGTACAGCAGGTGAGCAGGGTATGTACAGGGGAAAAGGGGACAGTGTGTACAGCAGGAGAGCAGTGTGTGTGCAGGGGAAAAGGGGCAGTGTGTACAGCAGGGGAGCAGTGTGTGTTCAGGGGAAAAGGAGCAGTGTGTACAGCAGGAGAGCAGTGTGTGTGCAGGGGAAAAGGGGACAGGTGTACAGCAGGAGAGCAGTGTGTGTGCAGGGGAAAAGGGGGCAGGGTGTACAGCAGGAGAGCAGTGTGTGTGCAGGGGAAAAGGGGACACGGTGTACAGCAGGAGAGCAGTGTGTGTGCAGGGGAAAAGGGGCGGTGTTCACAGCAGGAGAGCAGTGTGTGTGCATGGGAATAGGGGACAGGGTGTACAGCAGGGGAGCAGTGTGTGTGCTGGGGAAAAGGCGGCAGGGTGTACAGCAGGTGAGCAGTGTATGTGCAGGGGACAAGGGGACACGGTGTACAGCAGGAGAGCAGTGTGTGTGCAGGGGAAAAGGGGGCAGTGTGTACAGCAGGTGAGCAGGGTGTGTCCAGGGGAAAAGAGGGCAGTGTGTACAGCAGGTGAGCAGTGTATGTGCAGGGGAAAAGGGGACGGGGTGTACAGCAGGAGAGCAGTGTGTGTGCAGGGGAAAAGGGGCAGTGTGTACAGCAGGAGAGCAGTGTGTGTGTGCAGGGGAAAAGGGGACAGAGTGTACAGCAGGGGAGCAGTGTGTGTGCAGGGGAAAAGGGGACAGGGTGTACAGCAGGGGAGCAGTTTGTGTGCAGGGGAAAAGGGGGCAGAGTGTACAGCAGGAGAGCAGTGTGTGTGCAGGGGAAAAGGGGGCAAGGTGTACAGCAGGTGAGCAGTATGTGTACAGGGGAAAAGTGGCAGTGTGTACAGGAGGTGAGCAGTGTATGTGCAGGGGAAAGGGGGACATGGTGTACAGCAGGAGAGCAGTGTGTGTGCATGGGGAAAAGGGGAACTGTGTACAGTATGTGAGCAGTGTGTGTGCAGGGGAAAAGGGGGAAGTGTGTACAGCAGGTGAGCAGTGTATGTGCAGGGGAAAAGGGGACAGGTTGTACAGCAGGAGAGCAGTGTGTGTGCAGGAGAAAGGGGGCATGGTGTACAGCAGTAGAGCAGTGTGTGTGTAGGGGAAAAGGGAGCAGGGTGCACAGCAGGAGAGCAGTGTGGGTGCAGGGGAAAAGGGGACAGGGTATACAGCAGGAGAGCAGTGTGTATGCAGGGGAAAAGGGGGCAGGGTGTTCAGCAGGAGAGCAGTGTGTGTGCAGGGGAAAAGGGGGCAGGATGCACAGCAGGAGAGCAGTGTGTGTGCAGGGGAAAAGGGGGCAGGGTGTTCAGCAGGAGAGCAGTGTATGTGCAGAGGAAAAGGGGGCAGGGTAATCTCTCCCAGCCCTGCAGAACATCTCTCCTGTCATGTGATGTTCTCCAGGGCTGAGAGAGGGGAAAAAGCTTGATGATCTGCAGGGCTGGTAGAGGGGGGACAGGTCTCAATGCCTCCCTTCTATCACCCCTAACCCCCCCCCCCACCCCACCCCCCAATGATTGAAGTGGTGCAAAATGTATGGGGCAATGTTTACACAGAGGGGCAATGTGTACCAGTGAGTGGTAGGGGGTAGTGTGTGCATGGGACTGGGGTGGGGAGATTTGTACAGAGGGGAGCAGTGTGGACAGGGGATAATGTGTGGAGAGGAAAAGGGGACAGTGTGTACAGCAGGAGAGCAGTGTGTGTGCAGGGGAAAAGGGGGCAGGGTGTACGTCAGGAGAGCAATGTGTGTGCAGGGGAAAAGGGGCAGTGTGCACAGAAGGAGAGCATTGTGTGTGCAGGGGAAAGGGGGACAGGGTGTAAAGCAGGAGAGCAGTGTGTGTCCAGGGGAAAAGGGGGCAGTGTGTACAGCAGGTGTGCAGGTTATGTGCAGGGGAAAGAGGGACAGGGTATACAGCAGAAGAACAGTGTGTGTGCAGGAGAAAAGGGTGCAATGCATACAGCAGGAGAGCAGTGTGTGTACAGGGGAAAAAGGGGCAGTGTGTACAGCAGGTGAGCAGGGTATGTACAGGGCAAAAGGGGACAGGGTGTACAGCAGGAGAGCAGTGTGTGTGCAGGGGAAAAGGGGCAGTGTGTACAGCAGGAAAGCAGTGTGTGTGCAGGGGAAAAGGGGCAGTGTGTACAGCAGGGGAGCAGTGTGTGTGTGCAGGGGAAAATGTGCAGTGTGTACAGCAGGAGAGCAGTGTGTGTCCAGGGGAAAAGGGGGCAGTGTGTACAGCAGTTGAGCAGTGTATGTACAGGGGAAAAGGGGACAGGGTGTACAGCAGGAGAAGAGTGTGTGTGCGCAGGGGGAAAAGGGGCAGTGTGTACAGCAGGAGAGCAGTGTGTGTGCAGGGGAAAAGGGGCAGTGTGTACAGCAGGGGAGCAGTGTGTGTGCAGGGGAAAAGGTGCAGTGTGTACAGCAGGAGAGCAGTGTGTGTGCAGGGGAAAAGGGGACAGGTGTACAGCAGGAGAGCAGTGTGTGTCCAGGGGAAAAGGGGGCACTGTGTACAGCAGGAGAGCAGTGTGTGTGCAGGGGAAAAGGGGACACGGTGTACAGCAGGAGAGCAGTGTGTGCAGGGGAAAAGGGGGCAGGGTGTACAGCAGGTGAGAAGTGTGTGTCCAGGGGAAAAGGGGGCAGAGTATACAGCAGGTGAGCCGTGTATGTGCAGGGGAAAAGGGGACACGGTGTACAGCAGGAGACCAGTGTGTGTGCAGGGGAAAAGGGGGCAGTGTGTATAGCAGGTGAGCAGGGGGTGTCCAGGGGAAAAGAGGGCAGTGTGTACAGCAGGTGAGCAGTGTATGTGCAGGGGAAAAGGGGACGGGGTGTACAGCAGGAGAGCAGTGTGTGTGCAGGGGAAAAGGGGACAGGGTGTACAGCAGGGGAGCAGTGTCTGTGTGCAGTGGAAAAGGGGGCAGAGTGTACAGCAGGAGAGCAGTGTGTGTGCAGGGGAAAAGGGGGCAGGGTGTACAGCAGGAGAGCAGTGTGTGTCCAGGGGAAAAGGGGGCAAGGTGTACAGCAGGTGAGCAGGATGTGTACAGGGGAAAAGTGGCAGTGTGTACAGCAGGTGAGCAGTGTATGTGCAGGGGAAAGGGGGACATGGTGTACAGGAGGAGAGCAGTGTGTGTGCATGGGGAAAAGGGGCAGTGTGTACAGTATGTGAGCAGTGTGTGTGCAGGGGAAAAGGGGGCAGTGTGTACAGCAGGTGAGCAGTGTATGTGCAGGGGAAAAGGGGACAGGTTGTACAGCAGGAGAGCAGTGTGTGTGCATGAGAAAAGGGGGCATGGTGTACAGCAGTAAAGCAGTGTGTGTGCAGGGGAAAAGGGGGCAGGGTGTGCAGCATGAGAGCAGTGTGTGTGCAAGGATAAAGGGGGCAGGGTGCACAGCAGGAGAGCAGTGTGGGTGCAGGGGAAAAGGGGACAGGGTATACACAGGGTATACAGCAGGAGAGCAGTGTGTATGCAGGTAAAAAGAGGGCAGGGTGTTCAGCAGGAGAGCAGTGTGTGTGCAGGGGAAAAGGGGGCAGGGTGCACAGCAGGAGAGCAGTGTGTGTGCAGGGGAAAAGGGGACAGGGTATACAGCAGGAGAGCAGTGTGTGTGCAGAGGAAAAGGGGGCAGGGTGTTCAGCAGGAGAGCAGTGTGTGTGCAGAGGAATAGGGGGCAGGGTAATCAGCAGTTGAGCAGTGTGTGTCCAGGGGAAAAGGGGGCAGGGTGTACAGCAGTTGAGCAGTGTGTGTGCAGGGGAAAAGGGGCAGTGTGTACAGCAGATGAGCAGTGTGTGTGCAGGGGAAAAGGGGGCAGGGTGCACAGCAGGAGATCAGTGTGGGTGCAGGGGAAAAGGGGACAGGGTATACAGCAGGAGAACAGTGTGTATGCAGGGGAAAAGGGGGCAGGGTGTACAGCAGGGGAGCAGTGTGTGTGCAGGGGAAAAGGGGGCAGGGTGTACAGCAGGTGAGCAGTGTGTGTCCAGGGGAAAAGGGGGCAGAGTATACAGCAGGTGAGCAGTGTATGTGCAAGGGAAAAGGGGACACGGTGTACAGCAGGAGAGCAGTGTGTGTGCAGGGGAAAAGGGGGCAGTGTGTACAGCAGGTGAGCAGGGTGTGTCCAGGGGAAAAGAGGGCAGTGTGTACAGCAGGTGAGCAGTGTATGTGCAGGAGAAAAGGGGACGGGGTGTACAGCAGGAGAGCAGTGTGTGTGCAGGGGAAAAGGGGCAGTGTGTACAGCAGGAGAGCAGTGTGTGTGCAGGGGAAAAGGGGACAGAGTGTACAGCAGGGGAGCAGTGTGTGTGCAGGGGAAAATGGGACAGGGTGTACATCAGGGGAGCAGTGTGTGTGTGCAGGGGAAAAGGGGGCAGAGTGTACAGCAGGAGAGCAGTGTGTGTGCAGGGGAAACGGAGGCAGGGTGTACAGCAGGAGAGCAGTGTGTGTCCAGGGGAAAAGGGGGCAAGGTGTACAGCAGGTGAGCAGTATGTGTACAGGGGAAAAGTGGCAGTGTGTACAGCAGGTGAGCAGTGTATGTGCAGGGGAAAGGGGGGCATGGTGTACAGCAGGAGAACAGTGTGTGTGCATGGGTAAAAGGGGCAGTGTGTACAGTATGTGAGCAGTGTGTGTGCAGGGGAAAAGGGGGCAGTGTGTACAGCAGGTGAGCAGTGTATGTGCAGGGGAAAAGGGGACAGGTTGTACAGCAGGAGAACAGTGTGTGCAGGAGAAAAGGGGGCATGGTGTACATCAGTAGAGCAGTGTGTGTGCAGGAGAAAAGGGTGCAATGCATACAGCAGGAGAGCAGTGTGTGTACAGGGGAAAAGGGGGCAGTGTGTACAGCAGGTGAGCAGGGTATGTACAGGGGAAAAGGGGACAGAGTGTACAGCAGGAGAGCAGTGTGTGTGCAGGGGAAAAGGGGCAGTGTGTACAGCAGGAGAGCAGTGTGTGTGCAGGGGAAAAGGGGCAGTGTGTACAGCAGGAGAGCAGTGTGTGTGCAGGGGAAAAGGGGCAGTGTGTAAAGAAGGGGAGCAGTGTGTGTGCAGGGGAAAAGGTGCAGTGTGTACAGCAGGAGAGCAGTGTGTGTGCAGGGAAAAAGGGGACAGGTGTACAGCAGGAGAGCAGTGTGTGTCCAGGGGAAAAGGGGGCAGGGTGTACAGCAGGAGAGCAGTGTGTGTGCAGGGGAAAAGGGGACACGGTGTACAGCAGGAGAGCAGTGAGTGTGCAGGGGAAAAGGGGCAGTGTTCACAGCAGGAGAGCAGTGTGTGTGCATGGGAAAAGGGGACAGGGTGTACAGCAGGGGAGCAGTGTGTGTGCAGGGGAAAAGGGGGCAGAGTATACAGCAGGTGAGCAGTGTATGTGCAGGGGAAAAGGGGACACGGTGTACAGCAGGAGAGCAGTGTGTGTGTAGGGGAAAAGGGGGCAGTGTGTACAGCAGGTGAGCAGGGTGTGTCCACGAGAAAAGAGGGCAGTGTGTACAGCAGGTGAGCAGTGTATGTGCAGGGGAAAAGGAGACGGGTGTACAGCAGAAGAGCAGTGTGTGTGCAGGGGAAAAGGGGCAGTGTGTACAGCAGGAGAGCAGTGTGTGTGAAGGGGAAAAGGGGACAGAGTGCACAGCAGGGGAGCAGTGTGTGTGTGCAGGGGAAAAGGGGACAGGGTGTACAGCAGGGGAGCAGTGTCTGTGTGCAGGGGAAAAGGGGGCAGAGTGTACAGCAGGAGAGCAGTGTGTGTGCAGGGGAAAAGGGGCCAGGGTGTACAGCAGGAGAGCAGTGTGTGTCCAGGGGAAAAGGGGGCAAGGTGTACAGCAGGTGAGCAGTATGTGTACAGGGGAAAAGTGGCAGTGTGTATAGCAGGTGAGCAGTGTATGTGCAGGGGAAAGGGGGACATGGTGTACAGCAGGAGAGCAGTGTGTGTGCATGGGGAAAAGGGGCAGTGTGTACACTATGTGAGCAGTGTGTGTGCAGGGGAAAAGGGGGCAGGGTGTACAGCAGGTGAGCAGTGTATGTGCAGGGGAAAAGGGGACAGGTTGTACAGCAGGAGAGCAGTGTGTGTGCAGGAGAAAAGGGGGCATGGTGCACAGCAGTAGAACAGTGTGTGTGCAGGGGAAAAGGGGGCAGGGTGTACAGAATGAGAGCAGTGTGTGTGCAGGGGAAAAGGGGGCAGGGTGCACAGCAGGAGAGCAGTGTGGGTGCAGGGGAAAAGGGGACAGGGTATACAGCAGGAGAGCAGTGTGTGTGCAGGAGAAAAGGGGGCAGGGTGTTCAGCAGGAGAGCAGTGTGTGTGCAGAGGAAAAGGGGGCAGGGTAATCAGCAGTTGAGCAGTGTATGTGCAGGGGAAAAGGGGCAGTGTGTACAGCAGATGAGCAGTGTGTGTGCAGGGGAAAAGTGGACAGGGTGCACAGCAGGGGAGCAGTGTGGGTGCAGGGGAAAAGGGGACAGGGTATACAGCAGGAGAGCAGTGTGTATGCAGGGAAAAAGGGGGCAGGGTGTACAGCAGGGGAGCAGTGTGTGTGCAGGGGAAAAGGGGGCAGGGTGTACAGCAGGTGAGCAGTGTGTGTCCAGGGGAAAAGGGGGCAGAGTATACAGCAGGTGAGCAGTGTATGTGCAGGGGAAAAGGGGACACGGTGTACAGCAGGAGAGCAGTGTGTGTGCAGGGGAAAAGGGGGCAGTGTGTACAGCAGGTGAGCAGGGTGTGTCCAGGGGAAAAGAGGGCAGTGTGTACAGCAGGTGAGCAGTGTATGTGCAGGGGAAAAGGGGACAGAGTGTACAGCAGGGGAGCAGTGTGTGTGCAGGGGAAAATTGGACAGGGTGTACATCAGGGGAGCAGTGTGTGTGTGCAGGGGAAAAGGGGGCAGAGTGTACAGCAGGAGAGCAGTGTGTGTGCAGGGGAAACGGAGGCAGGGTGTACAGCAGGAGAGCAGTGTGTGTCCAGGGGAAAAGGGGGCAAGGTGTACAGCAGGTGTGCAGTATGTGTACATGGGAAAAGTGGCAGTGTGTACAGCAGGTGAGCAGTGTATGTGCAGGGGAAAGGGGGGCATGGTGTACAGCAAGAGAGCAGTGTGTGTGCATGGGGAAAAGGGGCAGTGTGTACAGTATGTGAGCAGTGTGTGTGCAGGGGAAAAGGGGGCAGTGTGTACAGCAGGTGAGCAGTGTATGTGCAGGGGAAAAGGGGACAGGTTGTACAGCAGGAGAGCAGTGTGTGCAGGAGAAAAGGGGGCATGGTGTACAGCAGTAGAGCAGTGTGTGTGCAGGAGAAAAGGGTGCAATGCATACAGCAGGAGAGCAGTGTGTGTACAGGGGAAAAGGGGGCAGTGTGTACAGCAGGTGAGCAGGGTATGTACAGGGGAAAAGGGGACAGAGTGTACAGCAGGAGAGCAGTGTGTGTGCAGGGGAAAAGGGGCAGTGTGTACAGCAGGAGAGCAGTGTGTGTGCAGGGGAAAAGGGGCAGTGTGTACAGCGGGGGAGCAGTGTGTGTGCAGGGGAAAAGGTGCAGTGTGTACAGCAGGAGAGCAGTGTGTGTCCAGGGGAAAAGGGGGCAGTGTGTACAGCAGTTGAGCAGTGTATGTACAGGCGAAAAGGGGACAGGGTGTACAGCAGGAGAGCAGTGTGTGTGCAGGGGAAAAGGGGTGTGTGTACAGCAGGAGAGCAGTGTGTGTGCAGGGGAAAAGGGGCAGTGTGTACAGAAGGGGAGCAGTGTGTGTGCAGAGGAAAAGGTGCAGTGTGTACAGCAGGAGAGCAGTGTGTGTGCAGGGGAAAAGGGGACAGGTGTACAGCAGGAGAGCAGTGTGTGTCCAGGGGAAAAGGGGGCAGGGTGTACAGCAGGTGAGCAGTGTATGTGCAGGGGAAAGGGGGACATGGTGTACAGCAGGAGAGCAGTGTGTGTGCATGGGGAAAAGGGGCAGTGTGTACACTATGTGAGCAGTGTGTGTGCAGGGGAAAAGGGGGCAGGGTGTACAGCAGGTGAGCAGTGTATGTGCAGGGGAAAAGGGGACAGGTTGTACAGCAGGAGAGCAGTGTGTGTGCAGGAGAAAAGGGGGCATGGTGCACAGCAGTAGAACAGTGTGTGTGCAGGGGAAAAGGGGGCAGGGTGTACAGAATGAGAGCAGTGTGTGTGCAGGGGAAAAGGGGGCAGGGTGCACAGCAGGAGAGCAGTGTGGGTGCAGGGGAAAAGGGGACAGGGTATACAGCAGGAGAGCAGTGTGTGTGCAGGAGAAAAGGGGGCAGGGTGTTCAGCAGGAGAGCAGTGTGTGTGCAGAGGAAAAGGGGGCAGGGTAATCAGCAGTTGAGCAGTGTATGTGCAGGGGAAAAGGGGCAGTGTGTACAGCAGATGAGCAGTGTGTGTGCAGGGGAAAAGTGGACAGGGTGCACAGCAGGGGAGCAGTGTGGGTGCAGGGGAAAAGGGGACAGGGTATACAGCAGGAGAGCAGTGTGTATGCAGGGAAAAAGGGGGCAGGGTGTACAGCAGGGGAGCAGTGTGTGTGTAGGGGAAAAGGGGGCAGGGTGTACAGCAGGTGAGCAGTGTGTGTCCAGGGGAAAAGGGGGCAGAGTATACAGCAGGTGAGCAGTGTATGTGCAGGGGAAAAGAGGACACGGTGTACAGCAGGAGAGCAGTGTATGTGCAGGGGAAAAGGGGACAGAGTGTACAGCAGGGGAGCAGTGTGTGTGCAGGGGAAAATTGGACAGGGTGTACATCAGGGGAGCAGTGTGTGTGTGCAGGGGAAAAGGGGGCAGAGTGTACAGCAGGAGAGCAGTGTGTGTCCAGGGGAAAAGGGGGCAAGGTGTACAGCAGGTGTGCAGTATGTGTACATGGGAAAAGTGGCAGTGTGTACAGCAGGTGAGCAGTGTATGTGCAGGGGAAAGGGGGGCATATTGTACAGCAAGAGAGCAGTGTGTGTGCAGGGGAAAAGGGGGCAGTGTGTACAGCAGGTGAGCAGTGTATGTGCAGGGGAAAAGGGGACAGGTTGTACAGCAGGAGAGCAGTGTGTGCAGGAGAAAAGGGGGCATGGTGTACAGCAGTAGAGCAGTGTGTGTGCAGGAGAAAAGGGTGCAATGCATACAGCAGGAGAGCAGTGTGTGTACAGGGGAAAAGGGGGCAGTGTGTACAGCAGGTGAGCAGGGTATGTACAGGGGAAAAGGGGACAGAGTGTACAGCAGGAGAGCAGTGTGTGTGCAGGGGAAAAGGGGCAGTGTGTACAGCAGGAGAGCAGTGTGTGTGCAGGGGAAAAGGGGCAGTGTGTAAAGCAGGGGAGCAGTGTGTGTGCAGGGGAAAAGGTGCAGTGTGTACAGCAGGAGAGCAGTGTGTGTCCAGGGGAAAAGGGGGCAGTGTGTACAGCAGTTGAGCAGTGTATGTACAGGCGAAAAGGGGACAGGGTGTACAGCAGGAGAGCAGTGTGTGTGCAGGGGAAAAGGGGTGTGTGTACAGCAGGAGAGCAGTGTGTGTGCAGGGGAAAAGGAGCAGTGTGTACAGAAGGGGAGCAGTGTGTGTGCAGAGGAAAAGATGCAGTGTGTACAGCAGGAGAGCAGTGTGTGTGCAGGGGAAAAGGGGACAGGTGTACAGCAGGAGAGCAGTGTGTGTCCAGGGGAAAAGGGGGCAGGGTGTACAGCAGGAGAGCAGTGTGTGTGCAGGGGAAAAGGGGACACGGTGTACAGCAGGAGAGCAGTGTGTGTGCAGGGGAAAAGGGGCGGTGTTCACAGCAGGGGAGCAGTGTGTGTGCAGGGGAAAAGCGGGCAGGGTGTACAGCAGGTGAGTAGTGTGTGTCCAGGGGAAAAGGGGGCAGAGTATACAGCAGGTGAGCAGTGTATGTGCAGGGGAAAAGGGGACACGGTGTACAGCAGGAGAGCAGTGTGTGTGCAGGGGAAAAGGGGGCAGTGTGTACAGCAGGTGAGCAGGGTGTGTCCACGGGAAAAGAGGGCAGTGTGTACAGCAGGTGAGCAGTGTATGTGCAGGGGAAAAGGGGACGGGGTGTACAGCAGGAGAGCAGTGGTGTGCAGGGGAAAAGGGGCAGTGTGTACAGCAGGAGAGCAGTGTGTGTGCAGGGGAAAAGGGGACATGGTGTACAGCAGGGGAGCAGTGTCTGTGTGCAGGGGAAAAGGGGGCAGGGTGCACAGCAGGAGAGCAGTGTGTGTGCAGGGGAAAAGGGGGCAGGGTGCACAGCAGGAGAGCAGTGTGGGTGCAGGGGAAAAGGGGACAGGGTATACAGCAGGAGAACAGTGTGTATGCAGGTGAAAAGGGGGCAGGGTGTTCAGCAGGAGAGCAGTGTGTGTGCAGGGGAAAAGGGGGCAGGGTGCACAGCAGGAGAGCAGTGTGTGTGCAGGGGAAAAGGGGACAGGGTATACAGCAGGAGAGCAGTGTGTGTGCAGGAGAAAAGGGGGCAGGGTGTTCAGCAGGAGAGCGGTTTGTGTGCAGAGGAAAAGGGGGCAGGGTAATCAGCAGTTGAGCAGTGTATGTGCAGGGGAAAAGGGGCAGTGTGTACAGCAGATGAGCAGTGTGTGTGCAGGGGAAAAGTGGACAGGGTGCAAAGCAGGAGAGCAGTGTGGGTGCAGGGGAAAAGGGGACAGGGTATACAGCAGGAGAGCAGTGTGTATGCAGGGGAAAAGGGGGCAGGGTGTACAGCAGGGGAGCAGTGTGTGTGCAGGGGAAAAGGGGGCAGGGTGTACAGCAGGTGAACAGTGTGTGTCCAGGGGAAAAGGGGGCAGAGTATACAGCAGGTGAGCAGTGTATGTGCAGGGGAAAAGGGGACACGGTGTACAGCAGGAGAGCAGTGTGTGTGCAGGGGAAAAGGGGGCAGTGTGTACAGCAGGTGAGCAGGGTGTGTCCAGGGGAAAAGAGGGCAGTGTGTACAGCAGGTGAGCAGTGTATGTGCAGGGGAAAAGGGGACAGAGTGTACAGCAGGGGAGCAGTGTGTGTGCAGGGGAAAATGGGACAGGGTGTACATCAGGGGAGCAGTGTGTGTGTGCAGGTGAAAACGTGGCAGAGTGTACAGCAGGAGAGCAGTGTGTGTGCAGGGGAAACGGAGGCAGGGTGTACAGCAGGAGAGAAGTGTGTGTCCAGGGGAAAAGGGGGCAAGGTGTACAGCAGGTGAGCAGTATGTGTACAGGGGAAAAGTGGCAGTGTGTACAGCAGGTGAGCAGTGTATGTGCAGGGGAAAGGGGGGGGCATGGTGTAAAGCAGGAGAGCAGTGTGTGTGCATGGGGAAAAGGGGCAGTGTGTACAGTATGTGAGCAGTGTGTGTGCAGGGGAAAAGGGGGCAGTATGTACAGCAGGTGAACAGTGTATGTGCAGGGGAAAAGGGGACAGGTTGTACAGCAGGAGAGCAGTGTGTGCCGGAGAAAAGGGGGCATGGTGTACAGCAGTAGAGCAGTGTGTGTGCAGGAGAAAAGGGTGCAATGCATACAGCAGGAGAGCAGTGTGTGTACAGGGGAAAAGGGGACAGTGTGTACAGCAGGTGAGCAGGGTATGTACAGGGGAAAAGGGGACAGAGTGTACAGCAGGAGAGCAGTGTGTGTGCAGGGGAAAAGGGGGCAGTGTGTACAGCAGGAGAGCAGTGTGTGTGCAGGGGAAAAGGGGCAGTCTGTACAGCAGGGGAGCAGTGTGTGTGCAGGGGAAAAGGTGCAGTGTGTACAGCAGGAGAGCAGTGTGTGTCCAGGGGAAAAGGGGGCAGTGTGTACAGCAGTTGAGCAGTGTATGTACAGCAGGTGAGCGGTGTGTGTCCAGGGGAAAAGGGGGCAGAGTATACAGCAGGTGAACAGTGTATGTGCAGGGGAAAAGGGGACACGGTGTACAGCAGGAGAGCAGTGTGTGTGCAGGGGAAAAGGGGGCAGTGTGTACAGCAGGTGAGCAGGGTGTGTCCAGGGGAAAGAGGGCAGTGTGTACAGCAGGTGAGCAGTGTATGTGCAGGGGAAAAGGGGACGGGGTGTACAGCAGGAGAGCAGTGTGTGTGCAGGGGAAAAGGGGCAGTGTGTACAGCAGGAGAGCAGTGTGTGTGCAGGGGAATAGGGGACAGAGTGTACAGCAGGGGAGCAGTGTGTGTTTGCAGGGGAAAATGGGACAGGGTGTACAGCAGGGGAGCAGTGTGTGTGTGCAGGGGAAAAGGGGGCAGAGTGTACAGCAGGAGAGCAGTGTGTGTGCAGGGGAAACGGGGGCAGGGTGTACAGCAGGAGAGCAGTGTGTGTCCAGGGGAAAAGGGGGCAAGGTGTACAGCAGGTTAGCAGTATGTGTACAGGGGAAAAGTGGCAGTGTGTACAGCAGGTGAGCAGTGTATGTGCAGGGGAAAGGGAGGCATGGTGTACAGCAGGAGAGCAGTGTGTGTGCATGGGGAAAAGGGGCAGTGTGTACAGTATGTGAGCAGTGTGTGTGCAGGGGAAAAGGGGGCAGTGTGTACAGCAGGTGAGCAGTGTATGTGCAGGGGAAAAGGGGACAGGTTGTACAGCAGGAGAGCAGTGTGTGCAGGAGAAAAGGGGGCATGGTGTACAGTAGTAGAGCAGTGTGTGTGCAGGGGAAAAGGGGGCAGGGTGTACAGCATGAGAGCAGTGTTTGTGCAGGGGAAAAGGGGGCAGGGTGCACAGCAGGAGAGCAGTGTGGGTGCAGGGGAAAAGGGGACAGGGTATACAGCAGGAGAGCAGTGTGTATGCAGGGGAAAAGGGGGCAGGGTGTTCAGCAGGAGAGCAGTGTGTGTGCAGGGGAAAAGGGGGCAGGGTGCACAGCAGGAGAGCAGTGTGTGTGCAGGGGAAAAGGGGGCAGGTTATACAGCAGGAGAGCAGTGTGTGTGCAGGGGAAAAGGGGGCAGGGTGTTCAGCAGGAGAGCAGTGTGTGTGCAGAGGAAAAGGGGGCAGGGTAATCAGCAGTTGAGCAGTGTGTGTCCAGGGGAAAAGGGGGCAGGGTGTACAGCAGTTGAGCAGTGTGTGTGCAGGGGAAAAGGGGCAGTGTGTACAGCAGATGAGCAGTGTATGTGCAGGGAAAAAGGCGGCAGGGCGTACAGCATGAGAGCAGTGTGTGTGCAGGGGAAAATGGGGCAGGGTGTACAGCAGGAGAGCAGCGTGTGTGAAAAGGGGACAGGGTGTACAGCAGGAAAGCTGTGTGTGTGCAGGGGAAAAGGGGGCAGTGTGTACAGCAGGTGAGCAATGTGTGTCCTGAGGAAAAGGGGCAGTGTGTACAACAGGTGAGCAGTGTGTGTGCAGTGGAAAAGAGGGCAGTGTGTACAGCAAGAGAGCAGTGTGTGTGCAGGGTAAAAGGGGACAGTGTGTACAGCAAGAGAGCAGTGTGTGCAGGGGAAAAGGGGGCAGGGTGTACAGCAGGTGAGCAGTGTATGTTCAGGGGAAAATCCGGCAGGGCGTACAACAGGAGAGCAGTGTGTGTGCAGGGGAAAAGGGGACGGGGTGTACAGCAGGTAAGCAGTGTGTGTCCAGGGGAAAAGGGGGCAGTGTGTACAGCAGGTGAGCAGTGTGTGTGCAGGGGAAAAGGGGGCAGTGTGCATAGCAGGTGAGCAGTCTATGTGCAGGGGAAAAGGGGACAGGTTGTACAACAGGAGAGCAGTGTGTGTGCAGGGGAAAAGGGGGCAGGGTGTACCGCAGTAGAGCAGTGTGTGTGCAGGGGAAAAGGGGGCATGGTGTACAGCATGAGAGCAGTGTGTGTGCAGGGGAAAAGGGGGCAGGGTGCACAGCAGGAGAGCAGTGTGGGTGCAGGGCAAAAGGGGACAGGGTATACAGCAGGAGAGCAGTGTGTGCGCAGGGGAAAAGAGGGCAGGGTGTTCAGCAAGAGAGCAGTGTGTGTGCAGGGGAAAAGGGGGCTGGGTGTACAGCAGGAGAGCAGTGTGTGTGCAGGGGAAAAGGGGGCAGGGTATACAGCAGGAGAGCAGTGTGTGTGCAGGGGAAAAGGGGGCAGGGTGTTCAGCAGGAGAGCAGTGCGTGTGCAGGGGAAAAGGGGGCAGGGTGTTCAGCAGTTGAGCAGTGTGTGTCCAGGGGAAAAGTGGGCAGGGTGTACAGCAGTTGAGCAGTTTGTGTGCAGGGGAAAAGGGGCAGTGTGTACAGCAGATGAGCAGTGTATGTGCAGGGGAAAAGGTGGCAGGGCGTACAGCAGGAGAGCAGTGTGTGTGAAAAGGGGGCAGGGTGTACAGCAGGTGAGCAATGTGTGTGCTGGGGAAAAGGGGCAGTGTGTACAACAGGTGAGCAGTGTGTGTGCAGGGGAAAAGGGGGCAGTGTGTACAGCAGGTGAGCAATGTGTGTGCTGGGGAAAAGCGGTAGTGTGTACAGCAGGTGAGCAGTGTGTGTGCAGAGGAAAAGGGGGCAGTGTGTACAGCAGGAAAGCAGTGTGTGTGCAGGGGAAAAGGGGGCAGTGTGTACAGCAGGAGAGCAGTGTGTGTGCAGGGGGAAAAGGGGGCAGGGTGTACAGCAGATGAGCAGTGTATGTGCAGGGGAAAAGGGGGCATTGTGTACAGCAGGTGACCTGATGTGTGCAGGGGAAAAGGAGGCAGTGAGTACAGCAGGTGACCAGTTGTGTGCAGGGGGAAAGGGGGCAGGGTGTACAGCAGGTGAACAGTGTGTGTGTGCAGGGGAAAAGAGGGCAGCATCACTCTTTGTTAGGAATCTGTCATTTGTGAAACTGACAGCATCCTTGACAACCAGTAAAACAAGAGGAGGGAGTAGTGGTGGCAAACAAGCTGTTCTGTTGCATAGTTCACAGAGATAGGCACGCTTAGAGCTAGTCTTAAAGCGGGGGTTCCACCCAAAAGTGGAAGCTCCACTTACCTGCTTCCTCTCCCCTGGATGCCAAATTTGGCACCTTTCAGGGGGGAGTGGGGAATAGGTGCCTGTTTTTGACAGGTACATGTCCCCACTTCCATGAGACTCCGCCGGGATGAGGTCCCTTGGAAGTTCAGGCCCCCCTCCTTTCTCCGCCGCCATGCCAGTTAAAAAGTGCAGTGCGCTTCGCGCATGCGCAGTAGCGAACCAGTTGTGAAGTTGAAAGGCTTCACTGCAGGTTTCCCTTAACACAAATGGCAGAGGCAGCACCCGAGAGCTGATCCGAAAATAGGCTGGGGTGCCGACATTGCAGGATCCCTGGACAGGTAAGTGTACTAATATTAATAGTCAGCAGCTATAGTATTTGCAGCTGCTGACTTTTAATTTTTTTATGGGGGGGGGGGCATAACTCCGCCTTAATTACCTCCAGTTTTTTTTAACAGGGGGCCTAATTCACTAAGAGTTTGGAGCAGAGCTGCTCACTTCTCCAGAAATAACTCCAGCCTAAACTCATTAGCATCCTAATTAGGTAAGTGGCTAGATTTAAACCTTCAACTAGGTGCTTCAGGGAATTCGGAGTTGGAGTTAACCAAGATTGAATTTGGGATTGGAGTTAACCAAATTCCCTTTGTGTTTTTCATAAAAGAAAATTTGTCTATTCTGAATCACTATTACATAGCAATGTCATCTATTATGGTTTATATTAATTTTAAGGTATAGTTATGTATCTTATGTTTTAACCTTGAGATTTAATAATAGCAGACTACACAGCTGTCTAATTAGCAATCTTCATTCTTTATTTATCTGAAACTTTCAGGCATGTCTGATTGTATTCAGCACTTTGGTGTAGTGGTCTATAGACAAAGTTTGCTAGGTCATGAGTTCAAGGCCCAACCCTGATAACACCCTGTGTGCTCACAGTTGTGTGTCATTATTTTTTTTGCCACATAGTAATACATTGGCTACTTCACCTAAAATTGCATGTCAATGGCCATGTATATTCAAGAAACAGACATGCATATGTGCAGGGTGCAATTATGCATTTGCCAAGTTTCAGTATTTATTTACAGTTGTCTAAAAGTTAAGGAGGTGATGGCACACTTGGGATTTGAACTCATGCTTGCAGTGTTTATAGACTGGAACACTAACCACTAAACCATTGAGCTGAGCATGATTACCCATGGAATATTTATTCCCATTTTTCAATAGTTAACCACTTCCTTACAGGGCAGTTACACCCCTTCCTGCCCAGGCCAATTTTCAGCTTTTTATGCTGTTGCATTTTGAATGACAATTGTGCAGTCATGCAACCCTGTACCTAACACAAATGTATGACATTATTTTCACACAAATATTGCTTTCTTTTGGTGGTATTTGATCACTGCAAGGTTTTTTGTTATTGGCAAAAAGAAGACCTAAATGTTTGACCCCTAAAAAAATGTGTTTGTGTTTATGTAATAAAATTTGGTAAATCAATATGTTTTTTTGTTGCACTGACGAGCATTGATGAGGCTGCGCTGGCAGGCACTAATGAGATACTAATATGCAGCACTGATGTACACTGATAGGCGGCACTGATATGCAGCATTGATGGGCATTGATAGGTGGCACTGATGGACAATGATTGGCACTGGTGGGCAGCACTGATAGATGGTAATGATGGGCAGCACTGATGAGGAGGGCAATAACAGGTTCCCTGAGCACTGATTGGCATCAATGGTGGCATGGGTGGGCATCCCTGGTGGCCATGGGTCAGCAATCCCTGGTGGCTCTAGTGGCATCCCCCAAGGGTCTGCACTGGTAATAAATGCTCTGATTACAAGCACAGACCCCCCCCCCTTCCCCACACACACACTTACTTTGCATATGAATGCCATTTCTTCACAGCTGAAAGTGGCCCTCACCATGATTAGCCAGTTGATTGTGACAACTTGCTGGAATGTGTGCAACCCAATTTGGTGTCATTTCTGGTCCAGGGCGAACGCCAATGTGCCATTTGCAATTTATTGTAAAGAGATTTTGCTTTATTTTAAAAATGGTGCACACAGACAACTAAAATGTATTGGAAATGTTTTACCTAGGCCAGTGATGGTAACCCTTAACCCTCTAGATGTTTTTGCCCTACATTTCCCATAATGCTCATGTACTCTGCAGTGTAGGTGAGCATCATGGGAAATGTTACAAAACACCTGTGTTGCCAAGGTTCATCATCACTGACCTAGGCCTTTTTTTTTTTTTTTTTATGGGGTGGGAGGGAGGGAAGGGAAAGAGGAAAAAGAAGGGAATTTCATGTATTAGCAAAAGAAGATGTCATATTGTACATTAAGTTGGAAAAGTATGAGACACTGAACAAAACTATGTATACTGTTTTTTGCAAATTCCTGAATAAAAAGTTGATATTTGAAAAAAAAATAAAAAGGTGAGTGAGCGCTGTAGCAATCTTTTATTTAATAATCATTTTTAGTGATTTTTTATTAAATGTTTTGGTTACATTCATCCACAGAGGCTGAATGGAAATTTTGTATTATTCCTTAATTTATATATATTTTTAGCTAAATATATACATACACACTTTAATTAATTCTTACAATTTAGCCCCCCCACACACTCCCCCTCCTCCCCCCCACACACACTCCTCCCCCCCCACACCCACACACACACTCCCCCCCACACCCACACACACACACACACGCACCCACACACACACACACACGCACCCACACACACACACTCCTCCCCCCCCACACACACACACACACACACACTCCTCCCCCACACACACACTCCTCCCCCCACACACACTCCTCCCCACACACACACTCCTCCCCCCACACACACACACTCCTCCCCCCCCACACACACACACACTCCTCCCCCCACACACACACACTCCTCCCCCCCCACACACACACTCCTCTCACCACACACACCCCCATACACACCCCATTCACCCCGCCATACACACCCACACACCCATACACACTTCGCTGGAGTAAAGGGAGAAACCCTACCCCTGTACACGGAGAAACCCTACCCATGTTCATACTGTACTGCCATTGCACACACAAAAAATACAAGAAATGGATTACATTCAATAGACACAAAAGATATTTGAATTACATCCAGACAGATATGAAGAAAAGAAAACAAAAAACCAGGAGCTGTGTACAAATGAATAAGCTTTATTGAACATGTATAAAACATCAGTAATCACTCAAGCAGGCATGAGAAATTTGAAATGTGAAATGTCCCCCCCCAAAACCCCCAAATCAAGTAATCTTTATTCAAATTACAGTGCAAAGATACAACATATGATGAATAGATAGAGCTTACAATATCCAACAGTCAAGCAAAATAAGTTGTAGACACCTTAATATTAAGCATAAAACATACCCAACATACTTTTATGGTTATTGTTTGCATGAGCCTGCCTTTCCATTTAAATACCATCAAATCAGTAGAACATACAGCTACACAGAGGCATGAAAATAAAAAAAACACATGTATAGAGTACATAAAGACACACTTTGCAAAAATTATACAAAACATTTAGAGCATGAAAAGTATTCATACAACAAAATTCACTTACTGCAATATGGGTCCTTAGGCATGTCAGCAAACCCCCCCCCACCCCCACCCCCACAAGCAAATTTGGACATATAGACATGTGGCCCTGCTGCCAGAGGCCAAATGAGCTGCTCTTAAACATCCCTTTATATAACCTTGGTAAACTACACCCACCCAGTATAGGAAATGCTCAGCAAAGTAATTAATTGGGTCTGTTGGTTCTTAAACCAAAATAACCAGTTCACTAATGAATGAGTGTTTGGCTGTCTATACATGATAAAATTTTCTTAAAATTTTCTGTCCAATTTTCTTGAAATTTACCTTCAAGTATGTAGTACGAAGGCCTGCACTAATTAGATACAAGTGAATGTGTTCTTTAGCTTTGACCTCACATTATGTGGTTTGTGGTAGATCTAACAGAAAATTGTACAACAAAAGCATATGCAAAAACCAATATGTTATTGTTACTTTCTATATTTAACCAACCCAAAAATATATTAATTTCACACATATACAATGTTTTCTTTTTTGGGGAGAAGCCATATTACTGTTGCTTTTCATATATATATATATATATATATATATATATATATATACATGTACACATAGGCAAATCAATAAAAAAACATATATATATATATGTATATATATATATATATATATATATATATATATATACATGTAATAATTTTTTTGGCATCTATATATATATATATATGTGTGTGTGTGTGTGTATATATATATATATATATATATATATATATATATACACACACACATATATATATATATATATATATATATATATATATATATATATATATATATATATATATATATATATAGATATATAGATATATACATATATATATATATATATATATATATAGTTTTTTTTGTGATTCATATATATATATATATAGACATACATAGATATGTGCATTTCTTTCATTAGCAACGGAATAGCGCCGTTTTACAGTTAATTTGCGGCACTATTTGCCACAAATTCACTATAACTCCCACTAACGTTTTCAAAAATGTGATTTTTAGCCTACTTTCTGGTATGGAACATGCGCACATGGGCTATCTGCAAGAAATAGACTCTGGAGCTATTTTTGCGTTTTACACTTTTATTGAAATCTTTTTTTCTACTTAACTTATTCACACAGTTTAAAAGCAGTTTAGCTCAAAATCATATAACACATCTTTCTCACGCATTTTTTTTATTTTTTTTCTGCCATATTTTGTGTTTTTGAACAAAACAGTCCACCTTTTAGCTGGACTGTTTTTAAGTCCAGTCCTGACGTTATTTGATCTTAGTGAATTTGACACTGCTCATAACGTTTCTAATGGAGTTATAGTGAATTGCATTTGCACCTAAAAATAGTCAAAATTGAGGTAAAATAGAACTAGATCAGCGTTGGAGGTACAGTGAATTAGGCCCTTAATGTGGCCATAGCACTACTTTGTAAAAGCTGTATTTTGTATTGTTCGCTATAGTAACCATTAGAAGTCTTTTGCTGTTAACAAAAATATAAATGCTAACATTTCAGTTAGTGTATGTAATAACATTTTGCTACATAATGATAGTTCATTCTTTTATTTTATACAATCTGTTATCCATACATATATTTTTGGCACCAGGCTAAATTAAGCATAACCTCTTCTATAGTGATCCTATCTTATCACGCAATGAACGTTGGTTGACAGTTGACAGTTAGTACGCAAGAGCCACATTTATGGTAACACTTGAGAGTCAGAAGACGTAGGATGTGCAATTGACAACACAGAGTGAAATTCCCCTGTTATGTTACAAATAAACTCAACCAGACAAGACAGCTTTTGAGTTTAAGATGTTTAGTATAACCACAAGCAAAGTCTGATAACGAATTTGCAAAAATATTTTGACTTAACTACAAAATTAGGCTGAAAAAGATATGTTCATCTAGCTTAAAAACAAAAAACAAAAACAAAAAAAACCTTGCATCACCAGAACTCCAAATTCTCAGATCATGCAAAGGAAAGGAAAATACTTCTCTAACAGGGAAAAAAAATATTTCCTGATTGCCAAATGGCATTGGATTGCATAACTCCCTAAATCAATATTATTCAGTGTTATCTCCCAAGACCACACTCCAAGAGCTCTCTACGATTAGGCCCCACATGGGTGAAACATGTTAGAAGGGTTTTCCTAATGAGTGGAGAGCCAGCTGAAGATTCAGTGTGATAATTTGCAAAATTATATTTTTTTTCTCTGTTTTGTTAGAATTTTGTAATTTTGTGTATATGTATTTGTGTTTGTATGTACAGTATACCCTTTAAAAAAAAAAAAACAGAAGGGGAAGCAGTGGCAAGGGCTGTTGATAGAAAGTAAACATTTCTTAGATTTTAATTCAGGTTGCTTAAAATCTTTCCCTTTTTTTAAATTGAAATTTTATCTTATGTTATTTACATATAGCAGATAGTATTCTGCCTTCGTCCCGGTTCACACTATAGTGATGACAGACATCACATGTGATTCGGAGCGCACTGCTCTGAAAATCACATGTGATGTCTGTGCCATGCGAATTCAGCCATACAGATTATATGGCTGAATTTGCATCGGATTCGGACACAACACGCGCTGGACCCTTTTTTGGGTCAGCAGCAGAATTGAATCGCATGGTGGTTCAAACCAATGTGATCCGATTCATGGCTGAACTGACAGTTTGCAATGCGATATGCAAACTGATCTGGGGGTGTCGTTAACTTTGTATTGACACGCCCAGCGATTCGTATATGGCAGTGTGAACTGCCTGCGATTTGAATGCGATGCGGAAACCCGCAGTGAATTTGCAGGGTTCCTGCATCGCATATATGTGAACCAGCACTTCAATTGGTACATTCCTGCTTCAGTTTTTGCAAAAAGCCTGTGACAGAAGGGGAAGGCTGTAAAATGGCTGTCAAATGTTATACTTTATGTGTATAGGGCTGTATGATACCTAATTACATCCTTGGCCCTGGGCACTTCAATGTAATTTGTCTAATAGGTTTATTTTCTGGGATCATCAGCGCCATCTAGTTGTCTGGTCACGTAGTCCCTCCATCAAACTTTGTTTTCTGCGGGACTTACTTTGTCCTCTAGAACAGTGATCCTCAACCCTGGTCCTCAGGGCCCACTAACAGGCCAGGTTTGCAAGATAACTGAAATACATCCCAGGTGATATCATTTGCTGCTCAGTGATTGGAGTATTCTAGTCTGCATGTCCCCGAGGTAATACTTAAAATCTGGCCTGTTAGTGGGCCCTGAGGACCGGAGTTGAGGACCACTGCTCTAGAACAACTGATATTATGTTTGTTGTAAGACAGCTGGGCAGCATTATTTTTAATTATTATTATTATTTATTTATGTAATACAATATTCTGCTCTTATACGAATTAATACATATAAAAAGAAGGGTATTCTTAATAATAAGGTAAATAAAATGTTGCGCTGGTTGTAGCCCAAACATTTTACACGTCATCAAAAACACAACCCAATATTTAACATTTTTCACCATGTAGAGACAGATGGGGTGGCCAGTGGTTGCTTAATTCTTTCCTCTTTATTTGGAACTGTTTCAAAGCCAGAAAGGCCTTGTGTAATGTGTAAAATCTCTTTGGTTCACAGAACATTAAAAGTTACAAGTGTTTAGAATGGAAACCACCAACCACAAAAGGCTAAGTTTGTGAGAAGGTAAATGTTAAATCATGTTTGCACTAATCAGCTGATTTATGTTATGCAACTTTTATTTTCTTTACCAAAGGTGTACCTAGCATATTTGGCAGCCGGAGCATATCATTTGTTTAACACTAACCCATATACATCAAAATTATTTTCAGTAATAATCATGAAATTAATCATTATGCATGCTGGGGGTGGGGGCAGAATTAGCTGTATGTATGGATGCAACTTTATGCAGAGATACCGAACTAAGCAAATCAATTTGCCTGAAGTTCAGGAGCATAGTGTTCCTTCCGCATAGTTGCCAACCTAAAATAGTAAATAGTTAGGAGAACACAATTAATAGACAAGAAGAAAAATGCAACGCACAATGCAAGCACCTGTGGCCAATAAAGTGGGTGTCACTTCACTGTGGGTGGCTTGTAGTGTGGGAATAAAATAAGCCCCAGCATTGTTGCCACTAATAGCAACCCCCAACATTGGTATTATTGGAAGCAATAGTAACCCTCAGTGATGGTTTAAGCACCTCCACATTAGTGGCAGGCTGTAAAAGTAACCAAACCATAACCGTTGGTCAACGGCTGCCTCTAAACGTAACACTCCCAAGCATTGATGGTCAGTAACTGGCTAAAACAAAAATAACCCCCCCAGCATTGGTGGTCAGCCACTGGGTATAAACACAAACCCCCAAGCATTGGTATCATCATTGCCAGCAACAATAACCCCTTAGCACTGGTGTAAGGACCTCCATTGGTAGTCAGTATCAAACTTTAAAAGTAACCAATCCAGCATTGGTGGTCAGTGGCTGGCAGTAAACATAACCACCCAAACATTGGTGATCAGTGACTGGCTAAAGCAATAACCCTACCCCCCAGCAATGGGGTTCAGTGGCTGGTTGTAAGATAACCTCCCCTAGCACTGGTGGTCAGTGGCTGCCTGTAAAAATAACCACTCCAGCATTGGTGGTTAATATCTAGTTATAAAAAAAACCTCCCGGCATTGGTGGTCAGTGGCTGGCTGGACCGATTGACCAATAATAATATATATGTATTTTATTAAATAATAATAATAATTCTCAGTATAGCATAATATAGCATTACGATTCATATGTGCTTAATACAGAATATCCAACTATATATAACAAAAAATTATGAAGCTGAGTGTAAACCAATACTTCACATGAAGAAGATCTTTACAAGGGGTGACAGGTGATGAGACTGCCGTCCAGCAAGATCAATTGATGTTGTATTCAGTTGTTCATAATGTTAACATTCATATTGCTCGACATGTTTTGCCATGATTAGCTTCGTCTGGAGCATTTATAGTAAAGTATTCTGTATACTGCTGTAAATAGAAAAAAACGCAATAGCGACACATGTAACTAACGAGGAGGGTATCATGGATCACAGAGGGAGTGAATGGAGCATATAAGCAAATAGACAGTAAGCCATTAAAGCTGTAACAACCAAAAGTTGGTGAATGCCTGGCTGACATCAGAAAATGATAGTAAGCATGGATAATATAGCTCAGATACAGCCTATACATCCATAAAGGTGGGTACATCCACAAGCTCCTGTGTGAGTAACCAGATATCCCTCCCCGGATGGGGAACCGCTGCCAATATATTCTGTATCAAGCACATATGAATCATAATGCTATATTAATGTATGTGGGCCTTGTTTAAGGCTAATATTTAGATTTTATTGTACTCTCAGGTTTTTATCAAATATCCATCAATAAAAATTGATTTTACTATTTCTGTGTGCCAAAAAATCCTTGCCTCCCAATCCTTCTATATTTAAGTCAATTAAGGATTTGGCACCACTAGTATATATTTTTTATATGCTCAGACTGCTGCTGTCTGAATGCATATTTCTTTCAATATTTCAAAATATCAATTAGACTGTTGTGCTCAACCAAAACTCAGAATAAACAATTACGGTAAATTAGATGTAAACCCTTTTTAAAATATTTTGTTACATATTAGCACTGCTTAACTCCTGTGTCCTTTTCCTTTCTACGTGCATGTACGCTTGCAACTGCTGCATGCCATTTTCAGGGTGGGTTTCCTAAGAATGACAACAGTAAATCATACCTGTGCAATGTGCAACCATTAGTAGCATGTGTGACTGGGTGGCAAATTAGGAGCACAACTGGGAGAGAGAGAGACGGAGCATTGATTGTAAAATACAGACCAGTTACATTTGGCTGACCTATATAGTGTATTCATATATACACTCACTGCCAACTTTATTGGGTACACCTTGCTAGTACCTGGGTTGGACCCCCTTTTGACTTCAGAAATGCCTTAGTTATTTGTGGCATAGATTCAACAAGGTGTTAAAAACATTCCTCAGAGATTTTGCTCCATAAGGACATGATAGCATCATGTAGTTGGTGCAGATTTGTCGGCTGCACACCCATGATGCCAATCTCCCATTCCACCACATCCCAAAGGTGCTCTATTGGATTGAGATCTGGTGACTGTGGAGGCCATTGGAGTACAGTGGCCTCATTGTCATGTTCAAGAAACCAGTGGTGAGATGATGTGAGCTTTGTGACATGGTGCATTATCCTGCTGGAAGGAGCCATCAGAAGATGGGTACACTGATGTCACAAAGGGATGGACATGGTCAGCAACAATACTCAGGTAGGCTGTGGCATTTAAACGATGCTCAATTGGTACTAAGGGTCCGAAGGTGTGCCAAGAAAATATCTCTCACACCATTACACGTCTACCACCAGCCTGAACCGTTGATAAAAGGCAGGATGGATCCATGCTTTCATGTTCTTTATGCCTATTTCTGACCCTACTATCTGAATTTCGCAGCTGAAATCGAGACTCATCAGACCAGGCAAAGTTTTTCCAATCTTCTTTTGTCCAATTTTGGCGAACCTGTGTGAATTGTAGCCTCAGTTTCCTGTTCTTAGCTGACAGGAATGGCACCTAGTGTGATCTTCTGCGGCTGTAGCCCATTTGCTTCAAGGTTCGATGTATTCTGCATACCTTGGTTGTGATGAGTGGTTATTTGAGTTACTGTTGCCTTTCTATTATCTCCAACCAGTCTGCCCATTCTCCTATGACCTCTGACATCAACAAGGCATTTTTCCCCACACAACTGCCAGTCACTGAATATTTTCTCTTTTTCCCACCATTCTCTGTAAACCCTAGAGATGGTTGTGCGTAAAAAATCCTAGTAGATCAGCAGTGTTTGAAACACTCCGACCAGCCCGTCTGGCACCCACACCATGCCATGTGCAAAGTCACTTAAATCCCCATTCTTCCCCATTCTGATGCTTGGTTTGAACATCAGCAATCGTCTAGATGCCTAAATGCATTGAGTTGCTGCCATGTGATTTGCTGATTAGCAATTTGTGTTACTAATAATTTGAACAGGTGTACCTTTATAAAGGGGACCGTGAGTGTATATACTGTATATATATATATATATATATATATATATATATATATACATACAGTTAGGTCCATATGTATTTGGACACAGGCACAATTTTAGTTTTTTTCAAGTTTTTAACCAAAACATATTCAGGCTATAGTTATATAATGGATATGGGCTGAAAGTGCATACTCTCAGGTTTAAGGGAGGAAGGGTTTAGGAAGGGTTTAGGAATTACAGCTCTTAAGAATAGCAATCCCCCCTTTTTCAAGGGATCAAAAGTAATTGGACAGTTGAATCAAAAGCTGTTTCATGGCCAGGTGTGGGCCACCTCTTTCGGTATTTCTTTATCAATTAGGCAGGTAAAAGGTCTAGTGTTTATTCTAAGTGTAGTATTTGCATTTGGAATCTATTGCTGTGAACCTACATCATGCGTTCAAAGGAGCTGTCCATGCAAGTGAAAGAGGCCATTGTAAAATGACCAGAGAAAATAGATATATTTCACTACATGTAATGGGGTGGATTTACTAAAGGCACATACAGTGCCTTGTGAAAGTATTTGGCCCCCTTGAACTTTGCAACCTTTTGCCACATTTCAGGCTTCAAACATAAAGATATAAAACTGTAATTTTTTGTGAAGAATCAACAAGTGGGACACAATCATGAAGTGAAACAAAATTTATTGGATATTTCAAACTTTTTTAACAAATAAAAAACTGAAAAATTGGGCGTGCAAAATTATTCAGCCCCCTTAAGTTAATACTTTGTAGCACCACCTTTTGCTGCGATTACAGCTGTAAGTCGCTTGGGGTATGTCTCTATCAGTTTTGCACATCGAGAGACTGAAATTTTTGCCCATTCCTCCTTGCAAAATGGCTCGAGCTCAGTGAGGTTGGATGGAGAGCGTTTGTGAACAGCAGTTTTCAGTTCTTTCCACAGATTCTCGATTGGATTCAGGTCTGGACTTTGACTTGGCCATTCTAACACCTGGATATATTTATTTGGGAACCATTCCATTGTAGATTTTGCTTTATGTTTTGGATCATTGTCTTGTTGGAAGACAAATCTCCGTCCCAGTCTCAGGTCTTTTGCAGACTCCATCAGGTTTTCTTCCAGAATGGTCCTGTATTTGGCTCCATCCATCTTCCCATCAATTTTAACCATCTTCCCTGTCCCTGCTGAAGAAAAGCAGGTCCAAACCATGACGCTGCCACCACCATGTTTGACAGTGGGGATGGTGTGTTCAGAGTGATGAGCTGTGTTGCTTTTACGCCAAACATAAAGTTTCGCATTGTTGCCAAAAAGTTCGATTTTGGTTTCATCTGACCAGAGCACCTTCTTCCACATGTTTGGTGTGTCTCCCAGGTGGCTTGTGGCAAACTTTAAACAACACTTTTTATGGATATCTTTAAGAAATGGCTTTCTTTTTGCCACTCTTCCATAAAGGCCAGATTTGTGCAGTATACGACTGAGTGTTGTCCTATGGACAGAGTCTCCCACCTCAGCTGTAGATCTCTGCAGTTCATCCAGAGTGATCATGGGCCTCTTGGCTGCATCTCTGATCAGTCTTTTCCTTGTATGAGCTGAAAGTTTAGAGGGACGGCCAGGTCTTCGTAGATTTGCAGTGGTCTGATACTCCTTCCATTTCAATATTATCGCTTGCACAGTGCTCCTTGGGATGTTTAAAGCTTTGGAAATATTTTTGTATCCAAATACAGCTTTAAACTTCTCCACAACAGTATCTTGGACCTGCCTGGTGTGTTCTTTGTTCTTCATGATACTCTCTGCGCTTTAAGTGGACTAGGACTATTGCAGGTGCAGGTGCATTTATACAGAGACTTGATTACACACAGGTGGATTCTATTTATCATCATTAGTCATTTAGATCAATATTGGATCATTCAGAGATTCTCACTGAACTTCTGGAGAGAGTTTGCTGCACTGAAAGTAAAGGGGCTGAATAATTTTGCACGCCCAATTTTTCAGTTTTTTATTTGTTAACAAAGTTTGAAATATCCAATAAATTTTGTTACACTTCATGATTGTGTCCAACTTGTTGTTGATTCTTCACAAAAAATTACAGTTTTATATCTTTACGTTTGAAGCCTGAAATGTGGCAAAAGGTCGCAAAGTTCAAGGGGGCTGAATACTTTCGCAAGGCTCTGTAGACTGAGAACTTTGCAAGTGCAGTTACTTCAGGGCCTAATAAGAGAGAGGAAACTCTGCTGACTTCCACCGTCCAATCATGTGCAAGAAGAATGCATTTTTTGTATTTTCCTTGCATGTGATTGGATATTCTTTATAAAGTGAAGCTTTACCTCATGTACTAAGCACTAGAGCAACTTGCAGATTGCTCAGTCTTTGTGCCTAAATATAAGCATAACTTTTTTTTTCATTTTGGCTAGAGTAAGGGAGGGTTATAACCTCTGTCACTTTTGTTTTTTTTTTGTTTTTTGCCATCTGTGTCCCATAGGAAGATTTCCCCTCTATTATTTTTCTGGGGACAACCCAAAACCTAGGGTTTTCTTTTACTTTCAGTGATAAAGGTAAACAGGACAAATATAGAGAGGGTGAATCTACCTATTGGGCTATATAGTAAACTGAGGAGAAAAATGTATTTGACATAGTTGCTTTATCCTTGTCACTAGTAAACATCTACCCCTGATTATCATTTACAGTGCCTTGCGAAAGTATTCAGCCCCCTTGAACTTTGCGACCTTTTGCCACATTTCAGGCTTCAAACATAAAGATATAAAACTGTAATTTTTTGAGAAGAATCAACAACAAGTGGGACACAATCATGAAGTGGAACAACTTTTTTGGATATTTCAAACTTTGTTAACAAATAAAAAACTGAAAAATTTGGCGTGGAAAATGATTCAGCCCCTTTACTTTCAGTGCAGCAAACTCTCTCCAGAAGTTCAGTGAGGATCTCTGAATGATCCAATGTTGACCTAAATGACTAATGATGATAAATAGAATCCACCTGTGTGTAATCAAGCCTCCGTATAACTGCACCTGCACTGTGATAGTCTCAGAGGTCCGTTTAAAGCATAGAGAGCATCATGAAGAACAAGGAACACACCAGGAGGTCCGAGATACTGTTGTGGAGAAGTTTAAAGCCGGATTTGGATACAAAAAGATTTCCCAAGCTTTAAACATCCCAAGGAGCACTGTGCAAGCGATAATATTGAAATGGAAGGAGTATCAGACCACTGCAAATCTACGAAGACCTGGCCGTCCCTCTAAACTTTCAGCTCATACAAGGAGAAGACTGATCAGAGATGCAGCCAAGAGGCCCATGATCACTCTGGATGAACTGCAGAAAACTAAAGCTGAGGTGGGAAACTCTGTCCATAGGACAACAATCAGTCGTATACTGCACAAATCTGGCCTTTATGGAAGAGTGGCAAGAAGAGCACCATTTCTTAAAGATATCCATAAAAAGTGTTGTTTAAAGTTTGCCACAAGCCACCTGGGAGACACACCAAACATGTGGAAGAAGGTGCTCTGGTCAGATGAAACCAAAATCGAACTTTTTGGCAACAATGCAAAACGTTATGTTTGGCGTAAAAGCAACACAGTTCATCACCCTGAACACACCATCCCCACTGTCAAACATGGTGGTGGCAGCATCATGGTTTGGGCCTGCTTTTCTTCAGCAGGGACAGGGAAGATGGTTAAAATTGATGGGAAGATGGATGGAGCCAAATACAGGACCATTCTGGAAGAAAACCTGATGGAGTCTGCAAAAGACCTGAGACTGGGACGGAGATTTGTCTTCCAACAAGACAATGATCCAAAACATAAAGCAAAATCTACAATGGAATGGTTCACAAATAAACATATCCAGGTGTTAGAATGGCCAAGTCAAAGTCCAGACCTGAATCCAATCGAGAATCTGTGGAAAGAACTGAAAACTGCTGTTCACAAACGCTCTCCATCCAACCTCACTGAGCTCAAGCTGTTTTGCAAGGAGGAATGGGCAAAAATTTCAGTCTCTCAATGTTAAAAACTGATAGAGACATACCCCAAGTGACTTACAGCTGTAATCGCAGCAAAAGGTGGCGCTACAAAGTATTAACTTAAGGGGGCTGAATAATTTTGCACGCCCAATTTTTCAGTTTTTTATTTGTTAAAAAAGTTTGAAATATCCAATAAGTTTCGTTCCACTTCATGATTGTGTCCCACTTGTTGTTGATTCTTCAAAAAAAAATTACAGTTTTATATCTTTATGTTTGAAGCCTGAAATGTGGCAAAAGGTCGTAAAGTTCAATGGGGCCGAATACTTTCGCAAAGCACTGTAATAGGCCGATATGTTCTGACTTTGCCTTTTTACTATTAATATATTTTTTAAAAATGTGGGATTCTTTTTACCCTCCTCCACTAGGCATCTCTTGTCTCTTTTCGCTGCCCTGATCATGCTCTTACATTTCTTATTGCATTCCTTGTTTTGTTGGAATGCTGACAATGTCCCCTCAGCCTTATATTTATTAAGGACAGTTTTTTCTCTTTATTATGCGTTGTTATGCTAAAATTTAGCCTCCCAAGTTTACCCTTAGTTCTTTTATATTTGTTGCCTATTGGAATACACTGGCTAATGACATTATTTAGGATTTTCTTAAAGCACTTCCACTTTTCTTCTATGTTCTTTGATTCTAGAATATCCTCCCATTTAATGTCACATGTCAGGATGTGCACCTCAACATTTCATGAGGGATTTAAGGCAAAACGTAGATTTTTCAAGGTACTGCTTAACCACAGTAATTCTTACTATAGACTTCCTGTAAGACTTTATAAGTAAAAACCACAGCTGTTGATATTGAATCTAACAGAGTAATCTTGTTCATTCACACAGAACGTTGGGAGATCTTCTAGAACAATAAAATGTCCAGTGGAAACTTTTCAAACTGCCGCAGCCCCCCAGATTTCCAGCATACCCTATATGCTGTCACTTATATTGCCATCTTCATACCTGGCCTGCTCTCTAACAGTGTTGCTCTATGGGTTCTCCGAAGCTTTATCAACAAGAAGAACAAGGCCATTATCTTCATGATCAATTTGGCAACTGCTGACCTTGCCCATGTCTTGTCGTTGCCTCTAAGGATCTATTACTACATAAATCACTCATGGCCATTTAAACAATTTGCCTGCTTGTTGTGCTTTTATCTTAAGTACCTGAACATGTACGCAAGTATTATCTTTTTAACACTTATCAGCGTCCAGAGGTATGTCTTCACCGCAAATCCTTTCAAAGCCAAAGACTGGAAAAGAAGGTACGATGTTGGAATCAGCATATGCGTATGGATAGTGGTTGGTACTACATGCCTGGCATTTCCTATATACAGAAGCTCTGGAGGAAAAAACTCAACCACCAGTTGTTTTGCTGACCTAGGTAATAATCAGATTAACATGGTTGCCATGTCTGGCATGCTGATTTTTGCAGAACTGTTAGGATTTATAATTCCTATGACTGTCATTACTTACAGCTCTCTAAAAACAAGGACAAAACTAAAACTGAATTCCCTACATTGTGCAAACAAGAAAGAAAAGAGCAAAGCTCTTCGACTGGTAATAACATGCGCTTGTGTGTTTTTTATTTGTTTTGCACCATACCACATCAGTTTCTTCTTCTATGTATTGGTCAGTGCAAATGCTATCCAAAACTGCACAGCGCAAAAAATCATCCTGACTTTTCATCCCATTTCTATTAGCCTAGCAAGTATTAATTGTTGCCTAAACCCAATTCTGTATTACTTTATAGCATCAGAGTTCCAGAGTGAGATAGCTAGACGTGGGTCTTCCATGATCCGTGGCCGTCTCATGAGCAGAGAAAGTGGTTCTTCTTTCTGACGCTTCCGATATGGGGTTAATACTTTTTATTTATTGTCATTTTTACTTCAAGGATGGCCTTGATTGTATTGCTTGATTATTTCTCAAAATGCTTACAAGTCATTAAAGGCCCATTCAACCTTTAACGCTTGTGTCACAGAATAATGCACTTTGCGTTAAGGCAGCCTATTCAAATTAAATGGGCCACCAATGCACCACAAACATAATTAAAAATGGACATGACATTTTTTTCAACACTGCAGTATATGTTCATTGCTTGCTACTCTATTAGTGTGTTGCAGTACCGTTCAAAATGAATGGCAGTGCAATACACAGCACTGTGGTATGAGAGCTGCTGTAGACTGCGGTACTTTAACCACTTAAGGATGGGAAGGTTTTACCCCCTTATTGACCAGGCCATTTTTTGCGATACGGCACTGCATTACTTTAACTGAAACTTGCACAGTCGTGCGACACTGTACCCAAATAAAACTGATATCCTTTTTTTCCCACAAATGGAGCTTTTTTTTGGTGGTATTTGGTCACCTCTGCAGTTTTTATTTTTTGTGATATAAACAAAAAAAGAGCGACAGTTCCAAAAAAACAAAACAAAAACAATATTTTTTACTTTCTGCTACAAATCGTTCCCAATAAAAAAAATTAAAAATTGTTTTTTTTTTCATCATTTTAGGCCAATATGTATTCTGCTACATATTTTTGGTAAAATAAAATCCCAATAAGTGTAAATTGATTGGTTTGGGGAAAAATGATCACGTCTACAAACTAGGGGAACGATTTATGTCATTTTTATTTATTTATTTATTTTTTTACTAGTAATGCGATCATCGATTTTTAGCGGGACTGCAACACTGTGGTGGACAGATTGGACCCCTAACTGACATTTTTGACCCTTTTGGGGGGGGGACCAGTGACATTACTACAGTAACCAGTGCTTAAAACATGCACTGTTATTGTACTAATGACACTGGCAGGGTAGGGGTTAACACAAGGGGTGATCAAAGGGTTAAGTGTGTCCCTAGGGGGTGCTTTCTAACTGTGCAGGGGATGGGCTTGCTGAATGAACACAGAGACCTGTGTTCCTAAATAAGAGGAACATAGGATCCCTGTGTTCATTACTGACAGAACAGGGGTCTGCTGTGTTTACAACGGCAGACTGACGTTCTGTCTCCACAGGAAACAATAGCGAGTGTATGGCGGACATCGCGGCCGTCGGACCCGCAGATTGGCTTCCCCTGTAGCCAATCGGCGAGCGCATACCCCCCACTAGCGGTGCCGTGAAACGACGTACAGGTACGTCATTTCGTGGGACAGAGCCGGGACCTGCCGCCATATAAGTATGCCAGCTGATCAGCAAGTGGTTAAAAGGCTTTCGTCCGTTTTAAGGAAGCCATATCTGAGCGCAATGTTTTTCTTTTAAAGGATGCAATTGTATTTTTTTTTGCATTAATGTCAATGTTTACACCTCAAAAAATCTAATCCAGAGCACAAATTTAGGCTAGATTACTTTTTCCCTCAGACTAGGGCAATGTATGGAGATTTATAATACAATGTCATGATTAAATGTTGAAATGTACTATATGTATATATATATATATATATATATATATATATATATATATATATATATATATATATACAGGGAACTGATGGAAAATAATGCAAGAGAACAGACATACATTTTTCCATTTACAAGTACATCTCTCAAATTAAAAAGGATGCTTTTTAGTGCATTGGTGTATCACTGAAATGTAAAATGTTATTTCCACCCCATTATGGCTTGAACAATAATTTCTTTCCATGTACCTTTATAAATCCAAACAGTCACAGCGCTGGGAGGGTGAAAAAATAAAAAAAACATTATTCTCTTTGATTGCCATTCCTTGTGCTTAGTGTTGGACTTTCAGAACTGCCAAGCGTAATATGGAAAATATAGAGGTATGCACAGAAGTAGGGAGTGGTGTGAGCAGCGAGTCACCTATGAATAGTTAGGAAGGCTTATCAGGCTTGATACATTTTTAATATTTATAACAGGGTCTATGGAGATATCTGCACATCATTCCTATGCGGGAATATGTTACAAACTAGTTACCTAATGATATGTAAATATATTCCAGTGCTCTCCCCACAAATAAACATACATTGTAGACACACACTTACAGTATGTATTTACAGCTAAACTCCAGGCACAAATAATCCAGCCCTGTAATCATGAATATGTTATTAAAGCAGAAGTAAAGAGGGATATCTTATGCCCTAATGTGCAAGTATGCACAACATGCTCACGCATTATAGCAGACTTACTTTATAGCACTCTCCCCCAGTCCTGACTGATTGATGTTGTTAGGCTCCGCCCCCTACTACCAATATTACCCTTGCTACTATTTCCAGGTCCTCCGTCATCTTCTTCGGCCATTAAGTGGCCTCTGATAATATAACTTCTGCCAATGTGTAAAAGAGTTACAGCATCCCTGGTACTTGGCTCTATTCCCAGCATCTTACAGAGGCGAGAAGTAGCAGTATTTTGTCAGAACAGACATTCCTTGCTCCTTCTGCAAAAAAAATCTCTATTTTCTAACAGTTTTTTTTTTCTTTTTTACCTTAACTTCCACTTTAAAAGCATTTTATTAAATACAAGTGATGTAACTGCCTAAATTTGATGGGTATCAACCTTGTGCAGTCTACTGTACAGCAGAGCTCAGAGAGGGGGACAGAAAAGCAGCACTAGAAGCCCACCAGGTGTTCTGCACTGTAAGGAGTATAGGAGGAGAGAGCAGAGTGATGGAGAGATCTACTCATCAGTCCACTGCTTCCCCTTTCGCTGTCAAGGCACAAGGTAGGCTAGGGAAGAGACCTGTAAGTCAGAGTACAGGAGAGAAAGATCAGGTCCCATCCCCTGCCAAACAGAACTGTGCTATTTAGCGGAACTGTGTAAATCCTAGCACTGGATAGACAGAAATACAAATCATACAGCAGGTAAAACTGTATTTGTGTATTTACTTGTTTGCCTGGCGATCAGTGTTAGCATACTGATTCACCACAGGACTCTAAAAGCTAGAATAATACATTTTTTCCATATCATATTTTGATAATTAAAATTGCCATGTGTATAGTCAGCAGTTCATATTCCCTGGATTCACCACCAGTTCAGTCTTTTCAATCTATCTACAAAATAAATATTATTTTGCCTAGCCTTTACTGCCGGTTCACACTACCGCGACGTGTGCTCCATTCTGTGCTATGGGAACCGTTCTCAAGTCGCTCCGACTTAGAAAAAGGTTCCTGCACTACTTTTGACCGAAGTCGGAGCGACTTGCATTGACTTCCATTATGTGAAGTCCGTGCAAGTAGCGCCGAAGTCGCGGTGCACAGTGACTTCACTAGTCGCCCCTGAAGTCCTGTCGCCATAGTGTGAACCAACTCTTAAGATGGAACTGCACTCTCTCAATCAATATTGACTATTTTTAATCCTTATGCTGCTAGCATTAGCAAACAGATAGGAAAGTATAATAACTTGTAAACTTTTTTTTTTTACGTTTTTTCAGTTACATCCTAAGCAAATGACACATCCCAGGAGTCTTCGGGAGGAGGGGAGGGGTTTTCTCAGCTAAGCACACCCTCATGCCTGCATGCCTGAACTTAGGACAGGTGGATTCCAGGAAGTAAATGCTATGTAAATCAGTTGCCCTTACTCAACATGGCCTCAGCCAGAGATGTTAGGGAGTGTTTTTTTATGTGATTTAGCAGCAAAATAATGCATTGAGACATAGATGAATGTGGGGGGTGGGGGGGTTGTTTTAAACATTTAAAATTAATTAAATAGTTTTTAGTTTGTGGTGCTCAGATGCAGTGTAGTTCTGCATTAAGTTTAGGTCATCTTTAGTTGATCTATTCTCTAAGACCCCAAAGTGTGTTTTAAAAAAATCCATTTTTGAACTGCTTTCTTTACAGCTTTTTTCACTTCTTGGTTTCTCAAGGTGTAAATGATGGGATTCAGCAGAGGAGTCACTACAGAGGGAATGATAGAAACAGATTTGTTCAAGTGTAAAGTATCAGCAGCGGTAGGTCGTACAAACATGAGAATATTGGTGACATAAAACAAACAAACCACAATTAGATGAGAAGCACAAGTTGAAAACGCCCTACGTCTACCAGTTGATGTAGGAAATGATATTGTTGTACGGATGATCTGAATGTATGACATAACAATTAGCAGAAAACAGCCCAAAATGATAAAACAAGCAGATATGAAAAATAACATTTCTACGCTAGAAGTTTTACTACACGATAATTTGATTAGGGCTGCAAAGTCACAGTAATAGTGGTCAAGCTCATTCCCATTACAATATGAAAGATTGGAGACCTGTAAACATAGAACAACAATAACAATGAACCCTCCAGCCCAGCAACTAATAAGCAGCTTCTTACAAGTCCTTGGACTCATGATAACAAAATAATGTAAAGGATTGCAGATGGCTACATATCGATCATAGGACATAATTGTCAGTAGGAAACTCTCTGTCGTACCTAAGGAAAAGTGGAAATAGAACTGAGACATGCAACCAGCAATAGAAATGTGTGTTTTTCTCATTAGAAAGGCCCAAAGCAGTGTGGGAACTGTGACAGTAGGGTACCAGATCTCTATAAATGAAAGTCCACCAATAAAGAAGTACATGGGCTTGTGAAGCTGTCGTTCAGTGACAATGACAAAGATGATGAAGATATTAGCTGTAATTGTCACAAGGTAAACAATGAACACCATGACAAAGAGACACAATCCTACTTCGGTTAACAACGAAAAACCTAAAAGCTGGAATTCAGTAATGAAAGTTGTATTCTTCAATTGCATTGCCAATATTGTATCTGTAAGACAAGTTATGAAAAATAATAAAAGACCAGCACGTCTGAATGTTAAGAAATACTTATTGTAATATTTATCCCTTGTAAATAGGTAAAAGATTAACTGAAGGCTGTACCATGTCCAAGTTGTCTGAGCCTTCCACTTCACCTTATGACTGACCATCCGTTCTTTAGAAAAAAACTTCTATTAGTATCACATAGAAGGATTTTTATGAACTTTAGCTTATGTTTTTAGATCAACGAGGGCAAAATGCAACTAGCGCAATACAATCATTGCAGTTTGAAAGTAATCCTTTTACTGAAGGCCACATCAACAGCATACCTGCAAAGCATCCAGTCCCTTCACATTGCATGAGAACTTCTTCACATCTTAGAATTCTCAGATTGCTAAACATATTGAGAAATAATTTGGTCATGGAATGCAGTACAAACAAGCCATCCAATATTATTCCCAGATCTTTTTTTTTTAGTAATATTAATTGTAAAAACACTGGTTAAAGGAAAGAGAATATTCTGCATTTTGTTTCTTCTCTAAATGGTAGTCATGGTCGAAGAACATGATAAGAGACTAGGGCACAACACAAGACAACTGTTGGGACAGTTGGGGAGCAGAAAGCACTACGAAATTGCCATGAATAGTGATTACATTTTATAGAGTACACTGTTTTTAACAAATCTTTTATTAGGTGTCTGTTGGGGAATTAAAAATGATAGGCTACTTACCACAACAATCAAGAACAGTGTAACCTTTTTGAAGCAGAGAAAACAATGCACCAAATTATTTACAACTAGGTTCCTTTATAAATACCTGCAGAATACATTACCTCCCTCTATAGCATTATAGCCAACTCAAGAGCATTCAATTCCCCAAAATACAATCAAACCAATTAAGTCAATTACCCCTATTATAAAGGAAGAAACACATTTCAGTAGGGGAATAAATCAAAGACTAATAAGCGATGATTTGTGTTCTTTTTGAAAATATCAGTGATTTATTGAGTTGTTTTCTTAAAGTTGCTTTATGTATATTTTAATGCTATAAAAGAAAAATTTATTTGAGAACATAATGCATTGTGAAGAAAAATGGACAATCTGCTGGAATGCAGATTATTATACTTAGTGAAGATATATATTACTAAATGCAAAAAAAAAAAAAAAAAAAACATATATTTTTTTAAATGTTAATTATGTAAATAACCTATATGTTTGAGGATGTGTGACCTCAGAATTGCACCCTAAAGGGACTGTACAGTATTCTCAATGTATTTTTAGATAAACTTGAAAGAGATTAGCTTACTGTAAATGATCTAACAGCCTTACATTGCACCCATGATCCATTCAGGAAAAAATAAAAAATAAATACTTTTTTTTCTGCAAAAATCTGAACATTTATTATTTTTCCCCAAAAGAGGAACTTAGCCTTTAAGCTGGGCTCATTCCCGATGAATTGTTTGAGGAACAGCAATGCCAAGTCCCCGGTCCCCCCGGTGATTCCTACTGTCCCTGATTTTCTGAGAGGATTCTGAGCGACGAGAAGACTCCTAGGGGTTGATTTACTAAAGGTAAAAAAAATAAATAAAAAATTATTTACCTTTAGTAAAGTTCAGTTCAGTTGCTCCAGAGTTTAGTAAATGAGGTGAAGCTTCACTTTGAAAAGAATACCCAATCATGAGCAAGGAAGAAAAAAAACTGTATAATTGCTTGCACTTGATTGGATGATGGGAGTCAGAAAAGCTTCTGGTCATTTACTAAGTTCTGGAGCAACTTCTCTTGCAGAGTGCACAGTCTATTTGCCTTTAGTAAATCAACCCTCTACTGTCTCTGGCTTTCTGAGAGGATTCTGCATGATGTAAAGACTTGAATTGTGTGGGGAGGGCATAGTGCACCGAAGTATAGGACCTTGAGTGAGCTCTCGTTAGTGCCCCCAGAGGGGGGCTAAGGTCTGTTATCATACCGATACAGAGATAAAACAGCACTCCAACCTAAAGTGAGGCTCCTCTGTGAGAACACAGTTTGTAATTCGTAATTTAATTGTAATTTGTAACTCTTTGTAATCCATGGCCACGTTCTGTAACACTTCACATTGTTCACTATGGACACAGTTCTTCACTACACTTTTGAACACTTCTCTCGCTTAAAGTGTAACTTCACTCTCCCAATCAACATTATTATTTTTACAATTCTTCAGGTACTTCCTGAAGAGAGAGAATGCTGCTCCAGGTGTGTGGTGATAGCTAGGAGATGGAGTATCCCATAGAGTAGTGGCCCCGGCCCGCCTCCGTAGAAAACTTGTAGAAAAAGAAATAGCCGCACATCCAGGAATTCCAGTTGCCTTTAGATTTCTTTTAATTCCAAAATGTTACAAGTGATGACACCAAAGACACCAACATGACGTCAAGTAGATGCTTTTCACACATACATCTTGTGCTTAATCATTACCAAATTAATAATGATTAAGCAGAAGATGTATGTGTGAAACGCGTCTACGTGAATTCATGTTGGTGTCTTTGGTGTCATCACTTGTAACATTTTGGAATTAAAAGAAATCTAAAGCCAACTGAAATTCCTGGATGTGCGGCTATTTCTTTTTTTTCAGGTCCTTCCTGGTTTCCAGGCCTTTAAAATATTACCATACATCCTAGGAGTCTTCAGGAGGGGAGGAGCGGTTTTCTCAGCTAAGCATACTCTCCTGCCGCCATGCTTGAGCTAAGGGTAGATGGATTCCAGGAAGTAAATGCTACATAAATCATTTGCCCGTACTCAAGAAGGCCACTGCCAGAAATGCTAGAGGGTTGTTTTTTTACAGTGATTTTTCAACAAAATAAAGCATAGAGACATTGAATGGGATGGGGGTGCTTTAAATATTAAAAATGAATAAAATAGTGTTTTTGGTTTGTGGTGCTCAGATGCAGTGAAGATCCACTTTAAGTTGAGCAGCATTTCTGAGCTGTTACCACTTAGCTTATACTGGACCCCACCAACCCAGTAACCTGGCACCTCATTCCCAATGTCATTAATCGGTATGTTTCACTTGGATACTAAGATTCTCACTTGTACATATCCTGTGCTTATTCTTCTCCTGAGGCCCCACTACATCTTCCTCTGTGTCTCCCAGGCTAGGTCCCTTGGATGCCCAGTGTTGCAAGGTCAGTCCCAATATGTAGGGAACCAGTCACTAAGGAAGGTGCCTAAACACCAAGATCCTTCACTACTAGTTCCTTTGTCACCCTTGCCATGTCACCCGCTTCCTGACTGGCTGGCTGTTTATGCCCACAGCACTAGTACTGTAGTCATTAGCAAAGGCAATATAGCCTCCTCTGGATAGGTTCTCTGCCCGTTAGATATTCGTACAGCATCTTCACTAACTTCTCTTGTTCCTTTTTTAAGTCCTGTTCCTCCATACACATTCCTGTGCAAAGTCCTCTAAATACCATTTTAGTCGTGCTCCCTTTTTCCCCATGAGGTAGTCTTACCTTCAATAGACAAGAAAGTCTTTTAGTCCATTAGTCCATTTAGAAGCAAATTCCATATCCCTTGGAACCTTGACTGAGATCCCACAATGGGTAGTAGTAGCAAGGTGGCAATTAAAACTTCAGCAGCACTCTTCTTCTCTTCCCACGCAGAGAGCAAAACCCTTAACCCTTAACCTAAATATAGATTCCCTATTTATAAGTTAACCCTTACCTCTCAGGCACCACCACTTCTACTGAGAAGAAGTGAACCACTTTTAAAATTAACTAAGTAGTGCAACTCACACAGCAGAAAAAACATTTAACCCAGACAGATAATAAAACAGGGAGCAACAGCACCTTAATTATGCACCTGCTTACAAGTGTTCTTGATTTTCAAAGAGATTATTGCTTAATGCTGATACTGTAGCAGGAACCCCCTTGTTCCGGTGACTTTGTAAGTGTCTTCCAGTGCCTTGCAATGTTATCGCCATACCTCAAGCAACGATACAAGATGAAAAAATATCTAATAGATTTTAAAATCCTTCAAAGGGATTGTATAGTGTTTTTGTACATTTTTTTTATTATTATTGTCAACGCTATAAATATTAATAAAGAAATACATAAACCAAATGCTTATTTTAGTCAGATAAATTTAAAACATTTCATATGAATATTAAAGAGTCTTCTATCCATCCAGCAGATAGGTCTTTAGGCTCATTTTACATGTTTTTCCAGTCTCTCCTTGGTCATACCAAGTAAGCGCTAATAAAACTTTAATAAAGCACTTTGAGTATGCCTAGTACACCTTGGTCCTCCTCCCCTGTGGTATCTCCAGAGCTATGGGACATTTCTGGGACCTGATCTATGCTGTAGGACCACTGCCAGTTACTTCTGTAAGTGAGTGATATGAGATCAATGTAAAAAATATTATCAGTATGTGTTAATGTGTTAATATGTATGCAGACTACAGCAGTTATTTTGCTCATTACATATGCAGATTATGCTTCCTGTTTAATACATCTGCACTTGAATTGTTTGCTGCTTCTCCTTTTCTGTGCAAATACACCAATTTTTTTTGGACTAAACTAAACATATTGGACCCTTTATATGGTTAACTGCTTTTTTTATTTATTTATTTATTTATTTTTTTCAGTAGTTAGTGTCAAATCAAAAATAACTTTTAAATATTAACAATATTAACTCCAATGGGCATTTATAAAGCAGTGAATGTGACATTCGGCCAACATTCACTGCAGGTAAATCAGCCACTTAAAAGATGCACCTGCTGTGAATATCTGGTGAATGTCACATTCTCTGCTTTCAAAAGACGCCACCTGTGTCTTTGTTATAGTTTGTATTTTATTCTTTTTGATAACGTGTTCAAAAAAATGTTTGTGTTTTTTTTTGTTTTTTTGTTTTTGTTTTGTATTTATTATATCTGGGACCTTAAAAAAAATGTGAATATTACATATTAATATTTGCTAGTTACAATTAGTAGAGGAAACACTCAAGACTCTTTAGTTTTTTACAAGTTGACAATGCTGTGCTATACATAGCCTGAATAGCCTAAATTGTAAATGGTCCTGATAAACAGGAGCTCAGATTACACACAAAGCTTAATTTGCATGTGCAACAAATATGTATTATTCTTTTATTATAAAAAGTATATTTTGATTTGGCCTAAAACATTTCTAATCTTTATTGCAATAACATAAAACAAACATTAAAGACATTTTAAGATACTAGTCAGTAAGAATATTTTTGTTTAGGCATGATAGTCTTTCCATTTTTTGGCTGTTTTGCAAAAGGCTTCTTTGACCTCTTTGTTTCGCAAGGTGTAGATTATCGGATTTAAGAGAGGGGTAATTATAGATGGAACAATAGATATTATTTTATTCAAATATAAAAAGTCTCTAGCTGTGGGTCTGACAAACATGAATATAGTGGTAGCATAGAAAATAACAACAACTATCAGATGGGATGCACATGTGGAAAATGTCCTACTTTTCCCAAATGAAACAGAAAAACTCAATGTTGTCTTTATAATCCAAATGTAAGACATAATAATTACCAAAAAACATCCCAATATTACAAAGCAGGAAGAAACAAAAACCATCTTTTCAACATGAGAAGCATCAGAGCAAGACAACTTGATCAATGGGGCAAAATCACAGTAATAGTGATTAATTTTATTACAGCCACAAAAAGAAAGCTTTGTTATTTCTAAACAAGGGATGGCTACAACCACAAACCCACATAACCAGGAGCCTGATAACAGCAGAAAGCAAGTATTGGGGCTCATAATAAGTAAATAGTGAAGAGGATTGCAGATAGCCAAAAAGCGGTCAAAGGCCATTACAGTCAGCAAAAAATTTTCTGTTGCACCTAAGGAAAAATGGAAGAAAAACTGAGTAAAACATCCGGCTGGAGATATTGACTCTTCATCTGTGAGCAGAGCCCATAGCAGCCTGGGAACGGTCACTGAAGGATACCAGATCTCTAGAAAAGACAGTGCACCAATAAGGAAGTACATGGGCCTGTAAAGTCGCGGTTCATTTCTGATTATAACAATAACAAAAACATTTGCTGTTATAGATAGGATGTATATAATGAAGATAAGAACAAAGAGGTAAAAGCCTGCTTCTTTCAGCAATGAGAAACCTACTAGATAAAATCCTGAAACGTTGGTTCCATTGGAGCATTTTATTTGGAAGATGTTGATCTGCAAAAAATAATGTCAAAACTTAAATAGAACCTAAAAGAATGTTGGAATATACTCATAAACTATTTTTAAAGAAATTCTGTTGCTAAATTAAAAAACATAAAAGGTCCTCCTGCCAAAAAAAGAGCTAAGCTTGTTAGAGAATCTTCAGTATCTGATACACTTTGAAATGTGTTAGATGCCTTGTCCTCTTCTGCATGCTGGGGTTCCTTCCATTGAACTCTTTGTAACTACAGGACAACAGAAGGAACCACAGAGAGCAGAGGAGATGCCAGGAATCTGACACTTGTAAAGAAGATTCTGCAGCAGCGGTATTTCTTCAAAACATGGAAGACTGGCATGGGATGATCTGAACTGCCCTGGGTTTGGTTCAAGCACGGTTCAGCAAATTTCAAAGAAGTTTGGATGCCAACCACCTGTAGATCAGGATCTTCCAGTAGATTGTGACCAGGGGACTGGTAGATCGTGGCCTGGGCTTGCTGACCCCCCCATCCAAGAGCATCAAACAGAATGTAATGCAGTGGGACTACTTGTAAAGTTGGAGCTGTAGTAGAGAGCAAGAGCCGCATAAGTTGATGCCTTCTCTGTAGTGCTGGCTTCTGTCCCATGTGCAGTGATACCAACTGCACTCCTCCTCTTATCCTGGCTAACGATCTCCAGAGTGATGCCAGCAGCAGAAAAGAGGAGATCTTCAAGTCAGTGAAGCAATACACTGGACATAATAGAATAGGGCTGCTTTCACACTGGTGTGCTGCTGTATACCCTGCCCGCGGGTGCAGTACAGTGTACCTGCAGATTTCCTGGGTTAGCTGTGCTTAGCCATAGACTTCTATTATAACCTGTGGGTTTGGTGCACTTTCTAAAAGCTCACCAAAATTCCTGAATGCACCCCCTGTAGCTGCAGTGGCAAGGGGTGTACACATGCCACAGCAGGAATTATACGCCTTGTCATGGTTGGTGAGTGTAGCACCTGCCATGCATTGCCCATTCAAGTGAATGAGGCTGCTCTGCAAGTGCCCTGCAAGCTTGTGCAGTACAGCAAACAATGGGTTGAAGCAGGCAGCGTTGTGTTGCTTTCTCACCACCTGCTTTAACTCCTTGGACCTCAAAGAAGCATGCATTTGCGGGGCACTTGCAGAGTGGCCCCATTTACCTAAATGGGTCCCAATTGGCAGGCAGTAGCACCCACCAAAAGCAACAGTAAGTTTAATTCCTGCTGCAGCATGTGTACACCTTTGGCTGCTGCCTCAGCAGCTAAAGGGGGTAGGGATTGGGGTTGTAAAATCATGACTCAACTGCAGGGTTTTACTACCCCCAACTTTACGTGTAAACAAGCCCTAAGGGTGCCGCTGTGGACTCTTCTATGCTTGAAGGTAAAGAAAAACTTCTGTATGCAGGAGCCTCCCCAGCCCCCCTAATGCTTACCTGAGCCCCCTCTTGATCCAGCGATGTCCACGAGAGCTTTGCCTCTGTCAGTGAGCCAATCAGGAGATGGAGTGGGCCAGGGCTGAACCACAGCTCCATGTGTGAATTGACACACAGAGCCGCGGGCCAGGAGCGCGCCTGCTTGGGTGCCCCCAGAGAAGCTGCTTGCTGTGGGGGAACCTGGCAGGAGGGAGGAGCCAGGAGCACAAGCAAGGAACCCACGAAGAGGATCTGGGCTGCTCTGTGCAAAACCATTTGCACAGAGCAGGTAAGTACAAGCAAAGTAGGTTAATAGGCACAAAATACATGAGCATCGAATGGACAGAGGCCCTCTGTTGAAGTCATCCAATGATGAAACGCGTCAGAATGCGATCACCCCAGCAACCTAGACGCTGAACGGCAGTCACGGAAGAGCCCGAGAATCTCCGAACGCTGACGGAGCAGGGGGGCGGTGAGACCTCGGAGACAGAGCACTCTATCTGTCTCTGTCCATTTGATGCTCATGTATTTTGTGCCTTTTAACCTACTTTGCTTGTGAGTTTAATGTGATGGGGAAGGGGTTCTTTGTGAGTCAATAAATTAGTTTTTTTTGGACTACTGCCCTATGAGTCTCTTTCTCCCCATGCTCATATGTGATCCTGCTGGAAGTGTTACAGTCATGGTATTTGGGCTTATACCTAAGAGCCAGATTTTGAAGCAGATTCCTTCCTGAACGGTCTGGACGGGGATCCATTCAGAGAAAAGATATCTTTAAAAAGGCCTATTACATTATATCTCTGGTGAGTGTGCATTGCCTTGGGGGGTCACGAGGTGCGGTGGAAGTTTTCACAATTACATCTTCACTCCGTGGTGATTGGCCATCCCTCCTTTGCTGAACTTTTTGTGGACTTTATATATATATATACCAGTGTATGAACTGTTCGCATAGTTACCAGCGTTTATTATTGCTTATTAAATACCAGCGCTGCTTATGTGTTTGACTTTTCTGTCTGGATTGACACCTGATGAGTATTTTACATCTTTATTTGCATTATGTAAAGTAATAGGTGCAGCGCTAGAAAACAAGCGTATAAAAGTTCCAAAAAATCTGTGTGTAGTCCTATTCGGTTTAAATCAGCAAATGTCTGTGATTCCAAGATGGTATTGCTGGGTTAAACATATGACCACCACCAGATGTCACCAAACACACTGACCCTTACCGTCATGCTGATAAGACTGCACCAGATAAATAATCTCCACGCTGGTTCATCCAAACTTAACCACAGATCTCCATAAGTTCTCAGGAACATGAATGACAGATGAGTCACAGATCCTCAAGATCCTCATATGGCCCCAAAAATAGTGAAAAGGCTCATAGTGCAGTAAGTTAAATTATAAAATACACTCACATTCTATTAGGATGGCTTCAGCGTATAAACAGTGTGGGTTATTTCCTTCCAAGAAGATGGCCGCTGCGTTCTCCAGCGCAATAACGTCACACGATCCCTAGCCCGCCCAACGTGGCGTTTCATCAACAATGACGTCGTCAGGGGCGTGGTTTGTGGATGGCATTGCGTACATTTATGTACCCAGGACAGAACGAGCGGCACTCAGCTAATGGAGAACATCCGCCGGATGTTCATTATGCTCCGGGAACCAGAATTAGTCTTTTATGGGCAGCAACATTGTTAAAGCCAAAATTAAAATACAATAAGCCCAAAGATGCCAAAATAAATAGGGGCAATATGGGGCAAATCTGCATATTTGACTTAAAAGAAATTATTTTAATATATTATATGTATACGGACCTAGCTACACCATATACCGTATACCAAGCCCCCATGATTAGGGATGATCGAACGGTTCGGGTCCACCATCGGTTCGGCCCGAACATTGGGTGCTCGAGGTTCGGCCGAATTTAGAACTTTTTGCCCAAAAAGTTCGGAATTCGGCAACCAGAACCGCCCAAAATGCAATGCTTCAGGAAATGGGCTTAAAAAGCCAGTGATTGGACCAGAACCATTAGCAAAAGCCAATTGAGGGGGCAGGAGAATGCTAGGAATGTGATTGGAGTGACTAGGGGGTCCCTAGACCAATCATTAGTGAATACGCCCCCCAGTATATAAGATCACCCCCGCCATATTCCTAGCATTGTTATACTGGACATGGAAGATAGTGGAAGCAGTTCTGTGAATTTTACTTTAAAAGTGTCATTTAGCTATTTTTAGTGTGAGGAAAGGGATATCTAGTGTAGTTAGAGTGCTCCTTTACACTTTAGTTAGCTTCAAAAATTCAGTTTCTGTAGGGAAATTGTTAAGTGTAAGGGGACCGTAGTGTAGTGTAGGGTTAACTGGCAGTGACTGCTATGGCAGGGTGACAAAACCCTTCCATAGCAGGGTGACCGCTATAGAGAAATGATCTTTTCTCTGAATAGCTTCATCACACCCATATGGCTTCTCACCAGCCAAGCATTTTTTATGCTGCAGGGGCTGCCACTGCCAGTGCTTTTTTGAGGACATGTTTGATGTCACACATGACATCTGAACATGTGTATAGGGGGTATATATAGACATATATGTCTGAATATATACCCCTAGACATATATAGGTGTGATAGTAGCAGAAATAAATGCTTGCGCTAATGAAATCATTTACAGTAATATATTTCTGCTACTATCACACCTATATATGTCTAGGGGTATATATTCAGACATATATGTCTATATATACCCCCTATACACATGTTCAGATGTTTTGCCTGCCTCCAAAACCCCCCAAAAATGCCAGCAAAAACACACCTGGGCATTTTTTTTTTTGACGCTAGCGTTTTTTTTGGCATTTTTTTGGGGGGTTTTTGAGGCAGGCAAAACATCTGAACTTGTGCACAGTACCACTATACACAAGTTCAGATGTTTTGCCTGCCTCAAAAGAACCCCAAAAAAATGCCAAAAAAAACGCTAGCGTCAAAAAAAAAAAATGCCCAGGTGTGTTTTTGCTGGCATTTTTGGGGGGTTTTGGAGGCAGGCAAAACATCTGAACTTGTGCACAGTACCACTATACACAAGTTCAGATGTTTTTCCTGACTGCAAAGATCCCAAAAAAATGCCTTCTATTAAACCGGCAAGGTGTTACAGGAGCGAAGCAAACCCCCTGTCAGAAAGTTTTCTAATACAAATGATCTTTTTTTTATGGTTCTGGACATGCTACAGAGCTGAAACTTCACAAGTACACATTTTAGACCCCCCAGATCTGAAATCCAAAGTAAAAATCAAAAAATCTCTTTTTTTTTTCAATAATTGGCTTTTTTTATCAAAAATGACAATTTTTAAGAACTTTTTTTGTGTGATTTTGTGTCTGGGGGGTCTAAAAGGTGTACCTGTGAAGTTTCAGCTCTGTAGCATGTCCAGAACCAGAAAAAATTGGCTTTTTTATCAAAAATGACAATTTTTAAGAACTTTTTTTGTGAGATTAATAGTTAATGGGGCATGACCCAGAACCCTAGGCACTTTTTAGGGGCATTTATTGGGTTTTAGGGCTTCAAAATGGTGTTTTTTGATTACCGAAGTTCGGGTCCCATTGATTTCAATGGGGTTCTGAAATCCGGGCCGAACTTTTGGAAAATTCGGGTGTTCTGGTCGAACCGAACTTTTCAAAAGTTCGATCATCCTTACCCATGATCACAGGGAGCATAAAAAATCCTTGGTGATATCCAAGGGAGTACTCTCAAAGCGGGCCTTCAGTGCGAAATCAAGTGACTGTATGTTATCTTTATTTACAGGTCTGGTGCACGCATGTGCTGCCGGCGACTCGCTCTCACTGTGATTGGACAAAGCAGAGCCAATTAGCAGGTCCGGTGAACCTGATGTTCGCCGGCTCCCGGGATCACTCGAGAGAGAAGCAGAATGGCGTTCTCTAAACAAGGCAGATCACTGTTCTGTGAGAGTTGAAGATTGAGATCCTGTGTTTCTGCTAAGCAGGAATATGGATCTCTGTCTTGCCCCAGTGAAAGCATCCCCCGACAGAGTTAGCAAGCATTCCCAGGGAACACATTTAACCCTTTGATCTACCCTGCCAGTGTCATTAGTACAATGACAGTGCATATTTTTTTAGCACTGTATTAGTGTCACTGGTTCCCAAAAAAGTGTCAAAAGTGTCACTTGCATGTCCAATTTGCCCGCCGCAATGTCCCAGTCCCACTATAAGTCACCACAAGTAAAAAAAAGTAAATAAAATTTCCATAAAAATATCCTATAGTTTGTAGACACTATAACTTTTGCGCAAACCAATCAATATATGCTTATTGGGATTTTTTTACCAAAAACATGTAGCAAAATACATATTGGCCTAAATTGATAAAGAAATTCGATTTTTTTACATTTTTTTTATTGGATATGTTTTATAGCAGAAAGTAAAAAATATTGTTTTTTTTTTTTTTTTTCAAAATTGTCAGTCTTTTTTGTTTATAGCGCAAAAAAAAAACTGCAGGTGATCAAATACCACCAAAAGAAAGATCTATTTGTGGGAAAAAAGGACATCAATGTTATTTGGGTACATCGTCGCATGACCTCGCAATTGTCAGTTAAAAAAATGCAGTGCCGTATCGCAAAGAATGGCCTGGTCATGAAGGGGGGTAAACCTTCCGGAGCTGAAGTGGTTAAACAACTCACATTTACAGAGGCAAAATGGTTTTAAACAATGTCATTGCCAAAATGTCCAGTGATAATATTTGTATAGTGATGTCACAGCTATCCCTGTTTCTTTTCTTGCATGGCTGGGCATTCCCAGCCATCTAAGCAATGTACTGCTGGCAGCAGTTGCTAGGGATGCAGCGGGTACCAACACCTTCTGCTTCCCTAGGAAACATTGATAGTGGGAAGCTGTCATTAATAGAGGTGGTAAGATCAGGGGAATGAACAGCCACAGTTTGGTCCGAACCTAGGTTCATCCTGATTGGTGGTGCAGCAGCAGAACAAATACATTGATTGTAGGAGGATGGGGCGGGATTCTAAACTGGTATACAAGTATGCCACGGTACTACCCCTCACAACTACAAATAGACAATGGGAAAAACTTCAACCCTCATACTCCCATAGGAGAACCAGGGGTAAATGTAGAGGGATTTAAGGGTACCAGGCATAGATATACATATCAACATATATAAAAGATAATATATTTTATTGGTATTCAAAAATATAAAAACAAGACAGTTATCAAAAACCGAGTACATCATATAATATAAATCTCACTAAACAGTGATAACATCAGATGTGGGTCAATCTGAGTCTGGATGTACGTGTCTCACCCGAGGATAAGGGCTTCTTCAGGATTCCATGAACAGACACCACTAAAAATATTAAGTACAGCCAAAACAAATCCTATAGATAATCAATAAAATAATGTATGCATAACAGAACACACACACATATATATATATATATATATATATATATATATATATATATATATATATATATATATATCATTAACCCCATCTACGTATTAATTAAAATCAACAATATTCTTTATAAATAATCACAGGTCAAAGTTCAGGATGATCAAACAGAAGGAAAAAAAAGGGAGGGGGGAAGGAGGGAGGGGTGGAGGGGGGTAAGAGGGAGGGCGGGAAACGACAGGGAGGAAGGAGGGAGGGGAGAAAAGGAAGTAGCCAGAGGAGCGATAATGGAGAACCCAAAAGGATATCAGAGACTGGGGGAGCGGGATGTATGATCAACAAACCATCACATGCACAAAAACTAAAAATCAATGATGGAAAATATTTGTATATAAAATTTTTTGGTAATATACCTTCGATGATAAGTGAGGACAGAAGATAATCCCCCCAACCAACAAAAATCTAGCTGGATGAGAAAACTAAGGATATACTCCAGTAAGAGACAGAAAAATATATGCATAGGCATTGAAAAATATATACAACAATACATTGTATTCTTTGCAGGGAGACTTTCCTTAAAGCTGTAGATTAATCTGCTTATATTTTTCCTTCCCTTGTTCCTCTCCCCCCTCATAATCAACATTATAATAAAATTAAAAAAAAACCTTTCAGTACATACCTTATTTTGGACCCAGTGACAGCATTATTAGGTCTCTTTGCTTCTCTGTGCAATGTAGACAGATCATGACTGGTGGGAGAGGCCGGCAGGGTGTTGTACATAGCTTCCTGAAAACATCACAGCACCCTTCCTCAGTACTCAAGAGCCCTCAGTACTGATGGAAGCAGTGGGCTGGATCTTGGAAGGAATTATGCAATTATTAAAATGCTTTGATTGGTGGGTGTCAGTCTGGAGGAGTGGGTGATCCTAGACAGACTGAATTTACACGCAGACCACCCTAGAGAAACTCTTACATATAATGCTAAGCCTCCATGATTGAAAGAACTAAAATCCAATGAATGAAAGGGATGAGCCATGGCCATTCAGGCTGGGGAGTAATTGGCTAGATAATGATGGACATTCTCCAACCAAAAAATGAGGCAGGCTCATCTGGCAGGTAAAGATGGGCCACCCCTCAACCACCCCCCCCCCCCATTCGTTTGCTCCAGAAATTTCCAACATCATAAAAGTTTGTACCCGAATGGAACCATTGAAGTCTATGGGACCTGAATTTGAAAAATCAAATATCCCCATTTTGAAAGCTTATATGCAAGTTATTGCCCATAAAAAAGGCATGGGAGCCCAGGTACTGCCCTGGGAAACATGTACCAATACAAAGAAAACTTAAAAAAAAAACTTTTTTTAAAGGAGCAGTAATTTTAATGATGTTAAGTGAAACAATATTAATAAATTGTTTAAGGAAAACAATAAAAATGAAACATTTCTTTAAATATAGTGCCTGGTGGGCATCTTAGTCTGTATGTAAAGTGGTGCATCTGTACCATGGAAAGAACCTGCTGCAGCAAAACTGACATTTATAAAGAAAAAAAAATGACATTTTAATTGATTTTCCCTGCAAGCTTTCTTTATTTTGTAAACAACGGCTTGGGGAGCCAGCCTGTATAATGAGGCCACAATTTAGTGCATTCAGAATAATATTAGAGATTTTTTGGATAAATTCTGGTGTTTGCACCACAGTGGGCAAGCCTTATGTGAAGAAGCCATATTATAGTACACTCAGGCCAAGATTACCAATTTTTGTTTTAGATAAAATCTGGCATCTCTTTCGCAGACCTTGGATAGAAGTGACTGGTGCAGAAAAATTGAACTTTGGGTGTTGGTGGTGCCTTCACACCTAACCCTATAGAGGTGCTCTTGATGAAAGGAAGAATTGGCCTTGCTGTAAAAAAAAAATTAAATTTGATGCCCCTGTCACACAATTGCTGAAAAATTGGGCTTTGGGTGTTGGTGGTGCCTTCACCCCATAACCTTCTAGAGGTACTCTTGATGAAAGCAAGAATTGGCCTTGCTGTAAAAAAATTAAATTTGATGCCCCTGTCAAACAGTTGCAGAAAAATGTGGATTTGGGTGTTGGTGGTGCCTTCACCCTGTAACCTTCTACGGGTACTCTTGATGAAAGCAAGAATTGCCCTTGCTGTAAAACAATGAAATTTGATGCCCCTGTCACACAATTGCGGAAAAATTGGGCTTTGGGTGTTGGTGGTGTCTTCATCCCATAGCCTTCTAGAGGTACTCTTAATGAAAGCAAGAGTTGGCTTTCTGTAAAAAAAATTAAATTTGATGCACCTGTTAAACAGATGCAGAAAAATGGGTCCTTGGGTGTTAATTTTGCCCATGAAACCTATACCAAAAAATTACTTCAAGATAAAATGAACACCCACAAAGCTAGGCAGCCTAGAGTGTCTTGCAGAGAATTGAGATCCCAATAACACTTACTTAATCAGCAACATTGGCATCAGGGGATTGAAAGCTGCTGCTAATCCAGGACTGACAAATGTCAGCTGGTCAACGGAGCCTGTGGACAGACATGCTCTTTTATCTGTCACAAAACCTCTGGCAGCACTGAATGCCCATTTGGAAAGTACACTGGATGCAGGGCAGCCCAGCAGCTTACTTCTTATGACCCTGGAACCCAGTGGATTAGCTACTGGAAAGCTCTCCATGTCTGTTTTTGCCCCTAGATAATCTTCAACAATATGATGCAAATGCTGCTGATGAGATCTTGAAGCTGACAGCCCTGGGTGCCAAGGACAAAAAAAATGTGAAATGCATCCCTGAGGCAGCCCCCTTCTCCACTGCTCCTCCTTTGACCAACAAAAGCCTCAAAGCTAGCTTTCACACAAGACTGTTACCTACCAGAGTCTGGAAAGACATTGCATAAACTCCTCTTTAAGGTGTCCTCAAGATATTTCTCTGTCTATAATGCCTTGCAGAGCATGCTCCATCAGAAACACAACAGGGATTGTGTCACTGATACATGCATTGCCACGGCTCACCATCCTTATCGCCTCCTCAGAAGGTGACAGTACAGTGCATGCATCCTTTATCAGCAGCCATTGGCGTGGGGAAAAAAAGCCAAGCTTCCCTGAGGCTGTCCTTGTGCCATACTCACACAGGTACTCGTTGACAGCCCTCTGCTGCATGTGCAGCAGCTGCAGCATTGCCAAAGTTGAGTTCCACCTGGTGGGCATGTACCAAATAGGGCAGTTAACGGGCAGGTGGAATTCCTGCTGAATTTAAGCCAACCGAACACTGGCTATGTATAACCGCCTGAAATGGCTACAGATTCTTCAGGTCTGCCTTAGAGGATCCTGCAACCCTGGGTAGCTGTTTAAGAAATGCTGCACCACTAAATTGAGTGCCAGGCATGGTACACGTGTCAATTTTCCCTGTCAAAGGGCGGACAGAAGGTTAGTGCCATTATCGCACACCACCATTCCTGGCTCCAGCTGGGGTGGCATGGTGTGAACCACCTCTGGGCCTGCCCCTGCAGAGTTGAAAGAATCTCTGCCCCGTTGTGTCTCCTGTCCCCTAGACAGACCAGCTGGAGAACTGCATGACATCTTTTAGCCTGACTCATTGAATAGCCCCTTAAATAGGGGGCATAGTAGGTACTGGTGGTTCATAGGACAATTCAGCAGAGGAGAGCATGGAGGAGGAGGAGGGGTGGAGCTGACAGATCTCACTTTATCACCACCAGCTGTATGGAGACATAGATCCCGTACTGAGCCCTGTCCTGCATTCTTCCTAGTTGCAAGCAGAGTTACCCAGTGTGCTGTGAATGAAATATATCATCCCTGACCATGCTTGCTGGACCACTTGTCAACAGTAATGTGGACCTTGCTGCTGACTGCCTTACCCAACGATGAAAAAACATTGCCTTCCATGTGATGGTACAGAGCTGGAATGGCCTTATGTTACATAGTTACATAGTAGGTGAGGTTGAATAAAGACAATAGTCCATCCAGTTCAACCTGTGTAGGTGTGTGTGGCTGTAATCATCTCACATAGCCCTTAATGTCCTGATCCTTGAGGTGTACATCTAAGAGTCTTTTGAAAGCCACCATACTTCCCGCCGAAACCACCTCTTGTGGTAGAGAATTCCACAATCTTGTAGCCCTAACAGTAAAGAACCCCCCACGTTGCCTGAGGTTAAAACGCTTCTCCTCTAATTGCATTGTATGTCCTCTTAGTCCTCATGCAATCCCTTCGAATGAACAGCTTTTTTTCTAAGCTGAGATCCCCATTAAGATATTTATAAATTGCTATCATGTCCCCCCTCAGACGTCTCTTCTCCAGGGAGAATAAATCGAACGATTGCAGACGCTCTTCATAGTTAAGGTCCTCCAATCCCCTAATCAGTTTAGTTGTCCTTCTCTGGACTCTCTCCAGCTCCAACACATCCCTCCTGAGGACTGGCGACCAGAACTGGACAGAATACTCCAGATGCGGTCGGACCAGAGTTTTATAAAGTGGAAGGATTATAGTTTCCCTTTTTTATGCATGCTAATAATCTGCTGGCTTTGGCAGCTGGCGCTTGACATTGCATGCTGTTGCCTAATCTATCATCAACCAAGACTGATCCTTCTCCATTTTTGATTCCCCCAAGGGTTCCCCTCCTAACGTGTATTGTGTTTTTATGTTTTTAGTCCCCAAGTGCAAAACCTTACACTTCTCCACGTTAAATCTCATTTGCCATGTCGTTGCCCACTCCGTTATTTTGTCCAGGTCATTTTGTAGGATATCTGCTTCATGCTGTGCAGTTATTGCCCTGGCCAATTTTGTGTCATCTGCAAAAACTGATAACGAACTACTGATCCCGTCCTCAATGTTGTTTATGAATAAATTGAACAAGGTTGGTCCCAGGACTGAGCCCTGGGGCACCCCGCTTACTACCTCAGACCAGTCTGAGTATGCACTGTTTATTACCACCCTTTGGACACGGCCTTTTAGCCAGTTCCGTATCCAGGAGCAAACCCTGCTGTTGATACCTGCAGACCTTATTTTATAAATTAAGCGCTTGTGGGGAACTGTATCAAACGCCTTAGCGAAATCCAAGTACACCACATCCACTGGTCTGTCCCTATCTAGCTCACAGCTCACCTCCTCGTAGAATGCTAAAAGAAATAGCAACTGGGAACCTACCATTGTGGTACAACACATTCTGCAAATTCACAGAAGGGGGCAGAATCCACCAGATGGAAAGGCAGTAGTTATAAAGGCAACAATTTGGACAAGCTGGAATTTAGACACTGGACAAGTAGGTGGCAGGGAATGTATTTTTTTTCAATGCAGCAGCTGGAGCAGAGAAATTTGCCTGCTATACTCTACAGCTGGTGATGTGCTGCTGGCAGATGTGTTGCAAGGACCTGTGACATCCTTTGCTATACCATCATCTCTATTAGCAGAGGCTGCTGTGAGGTCATGAGATAAAGCGGGGATAGACATGAAATGTGTGGAGTGAGGAGGAGAAGAATTGTTTCCCTTGTGTGAGGCTTTCAGGTGCTCTTGCCAATGGGCTGAGTGGTGGGAAGTTAAAGGCCTTGTTAAGCATGTGGTACCCAAAAGGCTGGTGTTTTTGCCACACTTGATCTGCTTGCAGCAGGGATTGCAAATTGCAACAGTGCAATCGGCTGCAGATGTGCTAAAACAAAGGCCACACAGCTGAGCTGTGGGAAGTGAGCCGCAAGATAACTGCTCCACAATCTAAATAGGGGGGTTGCTCTCTACTGTTCCATGATAGCTGCCTCTGGAGGACATCCTGCCTCATTGGGGTTGTGCCTCCCCCTCACTTTCCTCCTCTGCTCTATCCAGGACCCAAATCACGTTAGTGACCTCATCATCATCATCCCCTCCATCCAAGAGGATGAAGATCGTTTAGTAAGCAGGTCCACCACCTCCTCTGCATGCTGTGGCTGTATATCGCGGGCAAGATCACTAAATAGAGAAAAACGTGCTCTGCCTGAGGATGGACCATGTCCACCTTTGCCTGTGGACACATACGCTGCTGGCCCCCTCATAGTGGCATGGGAAAGTCTGCCTCTCCTTGTTAGCATGCCAGACATGAAGGAGGGGGGGGGGGGCTATTACCCAAATTAATTAATTATTGAAAGAGAAGTAGAGTTTGGTGCACTTTAAAGTGAGGACTGCCACTGACAGAAATGTACAAACTATAAAAAAATAAAATATACAAAAGGGGGAACAACAGTGTCGCAGTCAGAAAAACTGCAGCTGCCAATTTAAGTTACTTAAATAGTGGGCAGGCAGGGGACAAAAAAAAACCTGCAGCAACCAAAAAAAAAAAAAAAGGGTCTACAGCACTAAATGTTATGTAATGCTGTGTTAAAAACTGCACTACACTAACAAACTATACTAACAAACTATACTGACAATATTCTGACACACTATACTCACGTTATACTGACATGCTATACTCTACACTACACTCTGAGTCACAATAACACCCCAATTCGCTAGTAGAAAACTGAGCCCTCCTCTATCTATTTCCAACAACACACTGCAAAAGCTTCCTGTGGGAGGGAATCTTTTATTGTGCGGGGTGGGACTATGAGAACTGAGCCATGTTTGGGCAGAGTCATCATGACTTTGTCCAATCATGGCTATGACGGTGCCCTGATTGTCCCTGATTGGGCAAAGCCCTGCACCTGATCAGCGGTCAGGTGCATTGCTTCGGCCAATGAGGGCATTAGAATGCACTGTGCGGCATGCATGTAAAGTAGTGAGTGTACAGCTTGTATAACTGTACATTTTCTGTCCGCTCAAAATAACTCAACACACAGCCATTAATGTCTAAACCGCTGGCAACAAAAGTGAGTACACCCCTAAGTGACAATGTCCAAATTGTGCCTAAAGTGTCAATATTTTGTGTGGCCACCAACTATCTTGGGCATGGAGTTCACTAGAGCTTCACAGGTTGACACTGGAGTCCTCTTCCACTCCTCCATGACGACATCACGGAGCTGGTGGATGTTAGAGCTCCTCCACCTTCCATTTGAGAATGACCCACAGATGCTCAATAGGGTTTAGATCTGGAGTCATGCTTGGCCAGTCCATCACCTTAATCCTCAGCTTCTTTAGCAAGGCAGTGGTCTTCTTGGAGGTGTGTTTGGGGTCGTTATCATTCTAGAATACTGCCCTGTGGCCCAGTCTCTGAAGGGAGGGAAATCATACTCTGCTTCAGTATGTCACAGTACATGTTGGCATTCAATGTTCCCTCAATGAACCGTAGCTCCCCAGTGCAGGCTGCACTCATGCAGCCCCAGACCATGACACTCCCACCACCATGCTTGACTGTAGGCAAGACACACTTTTCTGGGTACACCTCACCTGGTTGCCACCATCTGAACCAAATACACTTGTTTTGGTCTCATCAGACCACAGGACATGGTTCCAGTAATCCATGTCCTTAGTCTGCTTGTCTTCAGCAAACTGTTTGTGGGCTTTCTTGTGCATCATCTTTGGAAGAAGCTTTCTTCAGGGACAACATTCATGCAGAACAATTTGATGCAGGGTGCGCCTTATGGTCTGTGTACTAACAGGCTAACCCCCCACCCCTTCAACCTCTGCAGCAATGCTGGCAGCACTCATACGTCTATTTCCCAAAGACAACCTCTGGATATGACGCTGAGCGTGTGCACTCAATTTCTTTGGTCGATCATGGCGAGGTCTGTTCTGAGTGAAACCTGCCCTGGTAAACTGCTGTATGGTCTTGGGCATTGTGTTGCAGCTCAGTTTCAGGGTCTTGGCAATCTTAGCCTGGGCCATCTTTATGTAGAGCAACAATTCCTTTTTTCAGATCCTCAGAGAGTTCTTTGCCATGAGGTGCCATGTTGAACATCCAGTGACCAGTATGGGAGAGTGAGAGTGATAACACCAAATTTAACACACCTGCTCCCCATTCACACCTGAGACCTTGTAACACAGAGTCACATGACTTCGGGGAGGGACAATGGCTAATTGGGCCCAATTTGGACATTTCCACTTAGGGGTGTACTCACTTTTGTTGCCAGCTGTTTAGACATTAATGGCTGTGTGTTGAGTTATTTTGAGGGGACAACAAATTTACACAAGCTGTACACTCACTACTTTACATTGTAGCAAAGTGTCATTTCTTCAGTGTTGTCACATGAAAAGATATAATAAAACATTTACAAAAATATTAGGGGTGTACTCACTTTTGTGAGATACTGTACATTACACCCACTTCCCAAAGGTTTTTTCTGAAGTTCATTTCTGGAGTTCTTCTTTAAGGCCCCTTTCACACCTACTTTCCGATCAGGTCCGCCTATCAGTTTTTCAGGTGGACCTGATCGGATGCTCCATGCACCCCAGATATCAGCAGCAGATATCAGCGGTGACATGTCCACTGACACCCGCTGCTCTCCGATCCGATCCTGTCTGGGAAATCCAGACAGATGGAAACCCTATTTTCCATCCATTTAGAGGATCGGATCAGATCGGATAGGACCTGATGAAACTGGGCAGGTGGTCAGTTTTCAGCCGATCTCCCATAGAGGAGAGGGGGGCTCTGACAGATCTGTCTCTGCAAAGTAAGCGGAGACGGAGCTGTCATCTGCCTGCTCAGCGAGGATCAGCGGATTGATCCCCGCTGAGCAAAACGGAGTCTGCCGGGCGGAAAGCCGGTATAAAAGGACCCTAACTTAATTGTCTAGAAATTATAATTGTTTTTTTACACTCTTGTATTGATTTAAAAAAATGAATTAGAATACACATAAATAAACAATTCATATGCCGTTAAGGATAAATAGATAAAGAGATAAAGAGACTATTTCTACATTTTAACAAACCAAGTGGCTAAAATGATGACATCTAAATGTGACATATAGGAAGTATTGCTCAGTTGTAGATGATGCATGTTTGTTTTCTGGGTCTGTCATAGTTGAAAGCAGGAGTGTGAAGTGATGCATGAAGAACGACACGCCAGTCTTTTGTGTGCAAAGGCTTTGCAGCAAAGCTATTGCGACATAAAGCAGAGTGGTTGATGTATGCAAAGTATCTAATCGGATCTGCCTAAATGAAATATTTTCAAAAAAAGGTTAAACCTGTTAAACATTACATTCATCGCTGTGTTTGTTCTGTCCCCTCTCCTGTATAATAGTGTTGTATCTCTTTGCCATGAAGCCAGAAAGAGAGAGAGAGAAGATTTCAGCCTTTTATATATATATATATATATATATATATATATATATATATATATATATATATATATGTATACTTTAGAATAGCTAAACTATTCCCAGATTACTTTCACAGCTCACACTGGAATGATCTGGGGAATAGTCACAATTAAAACCTCAATGTCTTAATGTGAGAAAAAACAATAGGTCAAATCAACCATGTTATATGTATATTTATATATTTATATGAGCACATTAAATGTACTGTATCTATAATCAAAATACATTGATGAGTGCTTTACTTTTATAAAATTTTAAGTTGTAATATACTGGCTTTAACTTGGCTATGAAAATAAGGTCAAAACTAACAAATGATATTGCACAGAGTTGTAATGAAGCCGGATTGTTTTCACTTCCAGTTAGGCTGGCCATACACTATACAATTTTCTTATTCCATTTCCTTTAGATTTACCTTAAACTATGTAGTGCAAGGGCCTGCCTGACTGCATACAAATTGAAAGTGTTTAGGTTTGACCCTATATTACATGGTTTTGGTAAATCTAAAGGAAAGTTGAACAGGAAAATTGTATAGTGTATGGCCAGCCTTAAGGCTCGGTTCACATTGGTGTGATGCGGGAAACCCTGCGAATCCACTGCGAGTTCCCGCATCGCACCCGACTCGCAGGCAGTTCTCACTGCCATATGCAAACTGCTGGGAGTGCTGGGAGTGTCAATACAAAGTTAATGACACCCCCAGATCAGTTCGCATATCGCAGTGCGAACTGCCAATTCGGACAGGAATCAGAATTTGGACCGAATGCGATGTAAATTCAGCCATACAATCTGTATGGCTGAATTTGCATCGCACAGACATTGCGTGCAGTGCGAATCACATGCAATGTCTGGCATCTCCACAGTGTGAACTGGCCTTAAGATTCGGTTCACACTGAGGCGATCCGACTTCGGGGGTGACCTGTGAAGTCGCGTGCACCGCTGTGCACCGCGACTTTGGCGCGACTTGCAGGGACTTCACATAATGGAAGTCTATGCAAGTCGCTCCCAGGTCGCCCCAAAGTAGTACAGGACTCTTTTTCTAAGTCGGAGAGACTCGTGTCGCTCCTATTAGAACAGGTCCTGTACTACTCAATGGACCGCGACCGACCGCGATTTGTCAGGCTGACAAGTCGCCTGACAAGTCGCGCTAGTCTGAATGGGCTCTAAAAGTGTTACTAAAGTCTGTTTTTGTTTTTTTTTTCTAAATAACAAACATTTTATGCTGCTCTGTGCAGTTGGTTTTGTACAGAGTGGCCAGGATCCTTCTCTTATCGGGTCGCTCTTTGGCACTCCTGTCCCTTTCACTCCTGTTGAGTGCCCCCCTCCCCCAGCAAGCAGCTTGCTATGGGGGCACCCAAGCCATGCTGCAGCTTCCTGCCTGTGTCCATTGAGACACAGAGCCAAGGCTCAGCCCCGCCCTGCCCCCTTTCTCTTCTTATTGGCTCATTGACTTTGATTGACAGCAGCAGGAGCCAATAGAGCCAAGTTGCTGTCTCAGCCAACGAGCAGGAGAGTCCCGTACGAGTCTTTTGTGCAACATCCCTGGATAGAGATGGAGCACACAGAAGATATATTACCCTAATGCATAGAATAAATTAAGATAAAACCTTCTGACTTTATAACCACTTTAGGGGCCAGTTCACACCTGAATTGCACAGGAATGCAGCCCAAAAACGCACTGCACTGGATAGCATGGTAGTGTCGTACCATGCAATCTGGTGCGGGCAAATGCGATCTGCATTTTGGGTATCATTAGGATTATATTTATACCCGCAGATTACACACCCAGTGTGTTTTGAACACAATCTGTGTTTCCCGCACTGAGTTACAGTGCGAACCAGCCCTAAAGCAATATTAAATCCAAAACCAAATTGTAATACAGTATATTGTAACTTACCAGTAATTAGATAGAATGGCTGCATTAGTTATCTTTTTTAGTCTTTTTTCCCCCTCTGTTTATTACCTAGTGATATTGCCAGTAACACACCTCCTTTATTAGAGGGCCTCTACTCTAGATGAGGAGGGAACAGAGACACATTTGGACAGCAGCATTGTCCATCTGTGGGAAGGGGAGTGTTAGATATACTAGCAGATTTAGATACACTAACAAATTAAAGCCAAACCCCAGCTAACATATTTTAAGCATTCAGAGCAAACAGTTTTGCTCTTTTTGGGATAAAGTTTTTACATAAATACAGTCAGGTCCATAAATATTGGGACATCGACACAATTTGAATCTTTTTGGCTCTTTACACCACCACAATGGATTTGAAATGAAACAAACAAGATTTTCTTTAACTCCAGACTTTCAGCTTTAATTTGAGGGTATTTACATCCAACAGTTTGTATATGTGCCTCCCACTTTTTAAGGGACCAAAGTAATGGGACAGATTAACAATCATAAATCAAATTTTCACTTTTTAATACTTTTTTTTAAACTTCAACTTTATTAAATTCTTCCAGTCATACATAACAAATACAACACACTCTTGGCAGAAATCATTCCAGACACTGTTGGTAATTGTGACAGTAGTAGAATGCGGCAGATATAAATAATAAACGAGTGCTGAGTGCTGAGTTATAGTACAATAAAATATCATAGCACTATAGAAGATAGAGAAAGAAAAAGGGGAAAACAAAAACCAGGAAACAGTCGGTCTATCGAATCAAAATGCACAGAAATATGGTCATGTTTTGGGTATCAAACAAAAAGGAGTAACAAAAAAGCAGGAAGGGGGAATTTAAACCTCCTCTGCAGTAGGGATGATCGAACGGTTCGGGTCGACCATCGGTTCGACCCGAACATTGGCTGTTCGAGGTTTGGCCGAATTTAGAACTTTTTGCTGAAAAAGGTTGGAATTCGGCAACCAGAACCAACCAAAATGCAATGGGACAGGAAGTGGGCTTTAAAAGCCCCTTGATTAGACCAGAACCATTAGCAAAAGCCAATTGAGGGGGCAGGAGAATGCTAGGAATGTGATTGGAGTGACTAGGGGGTCCCTAGACCAATCATTAGTGAATACGCCCCCCAGTATATAAGATAGCCCCGGCAAATTCCTAGCATTGTAATACAGGGACATGGAAGAGAGTGGAAGCAGTTCTGTTAAATTTTCTTCTAAAGTGTCATTTAGCATTTATTAGTGTGAGGAAAGGGATATCTAGTGTAGTTTGGGTGCTCTTTTACACTTTAGTTAGATGCAAAAAATTTGTTTCTGCAGGGAAAGTGTTAAGTGCCAGGGTGACCGTAGTGTAGTGTAGGGTGAACTGACTCTGACTGCTATGGCAGGGTGACCAAACCCTTCCATATCAGGGTGACCGCTAAAGAGAAAAGATTGTTTCTCTTATGTCACATTCAGAGCAGGGATATGGCTTCTCACCGGTCAGCTTGCTTTTTGGCTGCAGGAGTTTATAGGGATTTTTTGAGGACATGTTTGGAGTCAGGCATGACATCTGAACATGTGTATAGGGGTATATATACACACCCATGTATGTATATATACACCTGCACATATATAGGTGTGAAAGGAGCAGAACACTATACTTGCGCTAATTCAATAATTAACATCAATATGGCTCCGCTCCTATAACACCTATATATGTGTAAGTGTAAAATACATATAAGTGTGTGTGTACATATATACCCCTATAGAGAAGTTCAGATGTTTTGCCTGCCTCCAAAGAACCCCAAAAAATGCCCAAAAAAACGCTAGCACCAAAAAAAAAAAACGCCCAGGTGTGTTGTTGCAGGCATTTTTTGGGGGTTTTTGGATGCAGGCAAAACATCTGAACTTGTGTATAGTGGTATATATACACACATGTATGTATTTTTACACTTACACATATATAGGTGTTATAGGAGCAGAGCCATATTAATGTTAATTATTTAATTAGCGCAAGCATATATTTCTGCTACTATCACACCTATATATGTCTAGGTGTATATATACATATAAGTATGTGTGTATATATACCCGTATACAGAAGTTCAAATGTTTTGCCTGCCTCCAAAGAACCCAAAAAAATGCCCAAAAAAACGCTAGCGCCAAAAAAAAACACGCCCAGGTGTGTTGTTGCAGGCATTTTTTTGGGGCTTTTGAAAGCAGGCAAAACATCTGAACTTGTGTATAGTGGTATATATACACACATACTTGTATGTATTTTTACACTTACACATATATAGGCATGAAAATAGCGAAGCCATATCCCTGTTCTATAAGTGACATAATACAAACAATCTTTTTTTTCTGGTTCTGGACATGCTACAGAGCTGAAACTTCACAGGTACACTTTTTAGACCCCCCAGACACTAAATCCAAAGTCAAAATAAAAAAAATCTCATTTTTTTAAAATCTTGTCAATAATTGGCTCTCTATCCAAAATGACAATTTTTAAGAACTTTTTTTTGTGTGATTAATAGTCCCTGGGGCATGACCCAGAACCCTATGCACTTTTTAGGGGCATTTATTGGGTTTTAGGGCTTCAAAATGGTGTTTTTTGATTACCAAAGTTCGGTCCCATTGATTTCAATGGGGTTCTGAAATCCGGGCCGAACTTTCGGGAAGTTCGGATGTTCTGGCCGAACCGAACTTTTGAAAAGTTCAATCATCCCTACTCTGCAGCACAAGTTTCAACCATATCAACGCATCCACCCCAAATTTTGGTAAACTTCTCCAGGCAACCTCTAGCTTCATATGTCAATTTATACAATGGGAGAACTTGATTGATCATATTTTTCAAAAGATTCAGAGAGACTCTGTTAGTACTGATCCATTGCATCACAACCGTCTTCCTAGCATAAAACAATTAAAGTCTAAGGAATTGTTTCTGACTAGAGTGAAGACCTATGTCTTCCAGGATTCCCAAGGTGCACCATTTGGGGTTACACACATTAGGAAGATTGATGTGCGTGAAAACAAAGTGGGTAACCTGAGACCAGAAGGGCCTAATTTTATCACAATATAGTGAAAAAACTATCAGCGCAAGACTAAGTGAAATTCAAATGTGTATAAATGTGCTAGAATAAATCAATATATAAATCCGGCTGCATACACAAATTGTGTCCACACCTCACAACAAAAACATAAAAATCAAAAAACGTGCTGCGCCAGAAGTGCACAAAAATAATAAGTGATTAATGAATCAACAAGTGTTATCAACAAAATATGGTGTCCATCATATGTGCTCTGATGAAACATAAATGTTCATATAAAGTGCTCCAAAGTAATGATTAGTATATCCAGGTGATGACAGGACAGCCTCAATCCCTTGTGAATCAAGCAGGAACCACCAGTGTGTGAACTCCCTCCACCAGTAAGATTGGCCTCTCACCTTGATACCAGACCCAAACGGGCCAGCATGAGCATATCAGGGGATAAACAGACTATCACAGGTAACCTCTCCAGCCTTCACATTTGTTGGGCACTCAGCCGTGCCTGCTGTTATGGCATTCAGTGTTAGAGAGTAGCACCCGAGCGATCGGCGTCAGGCACGCAGGCTCCGCCTCCCTATACGCGTTACGCCTGGAGCGTGGGCTCCGTTTGGCTTCTTCGGTAGGGGTTTGACCCCTACCGAAGAAGCCAAACGGAGCCCACGCTCCAGGCGTAACGCGTATAGGGAGGCGGAGCCTGCGTGCCTGACGCCGATCGCTCGGGTGCTACTCTCTAACACTGAATGCCATAACAGCAGGCACGGCTGAGTGCCCAACAAATGTGAAGGCTGGAGAGGTTACCTGTGATAGTCTGTTTATCCCCTGATATGCTCATGCTGGCCCGTTTGGGTCTGGTATCAAGGTGAGAGGCCAATCTTACTGGTGGAGGGAGTTCACACACTGGTGGTTCCTGCTTGATTCACAAGGGATTGAGGCTGTCCTGTCATCACCTGGATATACTAATCATTACTTTGGAGCACTTTATATGAACATTTATGTTTCATCAGAGCACATATGATGGACACCATATTTTGTTGATAACACTTGTTGATTCATTAATCACTTATTATTTTTGTGCACTTCTGGCGCAGCACGTTTTTTGATTTTAATTTTATCACAACCCCACAACATGTGAAGCAAATCACCCGTCATTTTGCGGCATTTATGGCACTCCGCATTTGTCCTGTGTTTCATGAGGTAAAGTCTATGGGGAGTATAATAGGTTCGATGAAAGATCCGCAACTGGATCAGCCTATCCCTAGTGGATATTGCCAATGTGAAGTATGTGTGGAGCAATTCCTCCCAATCGTCATCCGACAAATCCGGAATATCTCTCACCCACTCGGCTCTAATGGCATCTAGTCAAGACGGTACACTACGAATCAGAACACTATAGTAGGAGCTGATTAATTTAGTGTGTACATTGCACAACAGTTCCTTTTCCAACAAGGAGTTAGCAGGAGACACTGGGCCAGACCCAAATTGGGCCACAGCCACAGCCGCATTCCGCAACTGTAAGTATCGATAGTGCCAGGAGCCAGGCGTCTGAAAGTCCAGCTGAAACTGGCAGAACATTTTAAAGATTCTATCAGAGAACAACTGGTGGGCATATTTGAGACCCAACGCCCTGCCCATGCTGTAGCATCCTGAGAGTCGTAAAAATGGGGGAGACTGGGGTTACACCACAAAGGTTGATTAGGCGAGAACAACAACACAGGGTCCTGCATCTGGGAGGCACATCTAGTGTAGATCTTAAGGGAGGCCTCCAGGAGTGCTGTACCCGTAAAGGGCGCAACAGAGCGTCGGTAATTGAGGTTTGTCAGAGTTTTATAGGAAGACACCACTGCCGCTTCCGCGGCTGTGGCCGCGTTGCCCCATTGGGGGAAAAGTCATCCATGGATGTGCACCAGTTGCGCAGCATAATAATAGAGGTGCAGGTTCGGTAAGGCCAGGCCTCCGAGAGATACAAAGCTGGGCGCCTTGGGGAACCACAGGAACGCAGAGATAAGAGAATCCAATTCTTTAAAAAACTGATTGGGTATAAAAATGGGGGAGTTCGCCAGGATATATAAGAATTTCGATAGCATAATCATTTTGAACAAATTTACCCGCCCGGTCAGAGTCAGCGGCAGATGCTTCTTTAGATTTAAAGAGGGCTATGCAGGGGAGAAGATTATCCATCACATACATAGAAAGAGGCTGCTGCACCAGGACACCCAGATAACGGAAGGACATAGTGACTCGCAAAGGGCATCCGGTAGGTAAGGAAAGAGGAACATCCACATCCACCAGAAACAGACTGGACTTGGACCAGTTAACCCTAAAACCAGAGAAGGTCCCAAAGTCTTGGATAAGTCAGAGGACCTTCATAAGCGTGTTGTATGGGTCAGATAAGTAGAGCAACATGTCATCTACGTAAAGCGACACTCGTTCTTCCAGAATACTGATATGCATACCCTGAATCTCCCTGGAATTACGGAGTAGCTGTGCCAAAGGTTCTATAGCAATCACAAAAAGGAGTGGGGACAAAGGGCAGCCCTTCCGCTTACCCCTGTATGTGTAGTGGCTTGGATACCGACCCATTCACCCAAATACGGGCCAAAGGTTGGTCATATAGAATCCTTATCCAAGTAAGGAATACTCTCCCAAAGCCAAATTTCTCCAGTGCATAGAATAAGTACGGCCATTCCACAGAGTCGAACGCTTTCTGCTTATCGAGTGACAGCACCACTCTAGGCAGGGGAGAATAGGCCAGCACCTGAAGATGGTAAACAGACAACAGGTATTAGTATACGCGGAGCGTCCCGGGATGAAACCGGTTTGATCCACCCCCACTATGGTTCTGACCACCTTATTAAGTCTTAAGGCAAGAATCTTAGATAGAATCTTAAGCTCTACGTTAATCAGAGATATTGGGCTGTAGGAATCACAATACTTCAAATCTTTGTGTGGTTTGGGGATCAGAACTATGAGGGCTTCACGCAACAAGTCTGGTAAATGACCCGCATCATAGATATGTTTATAAAGAGCCAAAAGACGGGGCAACAATAGCTGCCCATGGTGCAAATACCATTCCACCGAGAAACCATCAGGCCCCGGAGTCTTGTGTTTGGGGAAAGTTTTAATTGCAAGCTCTATCTCCTCCAAAGTGGTCGGCTCATCCAGACTGGAACTTTGGGCATAAGTAAGACTGCGGAATGGTATCGAGTCTACATACTCATACAGTTTGGGAGGTGTATAGTGGGCTCTGGATGTGTAAAGGTCAGCATAATACAGGAGGAAGGATTGAAGTATCTCCTAAGTAGAGGAGCACGGCCGATTATGCCTATCAAAAATAAGGGGTATAGTGACCGGGTCCGGAATGGGCCTTGCCAAAAAGGCAAGAAGTTGTCCATTCCAGTCTCCAGATTCAAAGATTCCCTGGGATTGGTACAGAAGCCTCTTCTGGGTCTTATCCATCAGGGCAAGCTCATAGGCTCTCTGGGAAGATCACCATAACTGATAATTTGCGGGGGTAGGGTGCAGCACATAGGCCCATTCGGATCTACTCAAAGCATCCGCCACTTCCTCAATATTTGCCGCAATAGCTTTCTTGAATCCCGTAACACCCTTCATATAAGCCCCTCTCAGGACCGCATTAAAAGCATCCCATCGAACCAAATCTGAGACCTCCCCCACATTCTCAACCCAGAAGTGTGACATGGCAGTTGTGCATTCCGCTGACACCATGGGTTCCGCCAACCAGTAGGAGCTCATGCGCCAGACCTCTATTGTCGGTGGTCTGGCCACCAAGAGGTCCAGTTCCGGGGGGGGGGGGGGGTGATCAGAGATCGCTTTAGGTAAGTAATACACAGCGGTCAATTTAGGGAGCAGCTCAGAGGCCACAAAAAACATGTCCAGCCTGGAAAAGGTACAGTGAGAGCTGGAGTAACAAGAGTACTCCCTCCACGCGGGATACTTCCAGTGCCAGATGTCAATCAGGTTGTATGCCGCCGCCCAATCGGCAAGGGACAGTGAAGGGTGCACGGAGCCGCGCAGTCTGTCCAGGGCCGGATCCAACACCGCGTTGAAATCCCCTCCCATGACAACGGTTCCCTGAGCGACCGAGAGGACAGCCTTCATACAATCATCTAGGCGCTGAGCTTTAAAAGGCGGAGGGAGATACACATTAACAATTGTGAACAATTGGTCCATATATGACAAAACCACTATGACATAACACCCAGAGCGATCAGTCTTCACCTCCACGATTTGCACAGGGCAATCCCTAGCAATCAGAGTAGATACCCCCCTGGAATAGGTAGAATATGTGGCATAAAAAGCATGAGCTATGCGGCGTCTTTTCAACGCCCTCATTCTGGGATCCATCAAATGGGTTTCCTGCAGAAGGAGGATGTTGGCCTTTGTACGCTTAACATAATCAAATACCAAGGAGCATTTGATTTTGGAGTTCAGGCCCCTAACGTTCCAGGTTAACAATTTTAGTGACATGACATCGTAATGCAAAAAATGGACAGACAGAATACCATTTCATGCTGCAGCCCCACGGCAGACCCCTAACCACCCCCAGTAAGTGAATACATACCGATGCAGGAGGAGCGTGTGAGCAGAGAACATCCCAGGAGCACCCACCTGGGCCGCATGACCGCTAATACATAGAGGTAGATAAAAGAAACCATCTCTATAAATCAATACTAAAGGAGAAAGCCTAACAATAACAGGTAATTAGCAAGAAAAAGAACAACCCCCCCCCCCCCACAGAGAGCTTTAGCCCATAAACAGCAACGTCACAAGATGGCATAACTACACCAGAGTGTCCCAAGGGAAAATGTAGTGGGTAAGGTGTAGACAAAGGCCCAGAAGGGCAAGTGCCTAAGGCAAAAAAAACAGCAAAAAGGGTAATAATCAATCCAAAAAAAAAGGGGGGGTTGGGTATGGCCAGAGCCATGGCGGCAGCAAGTGTTAGGCCGCAGGCCTATATTTGTGGGAGGAGCTAGCGTGCCTTTAAGACGCTGCTCCTCCCCTCCCCGCCTGCCGCGTCACACGCTGTCACCCCGGACAGCCGAACTTCCGGTTGGGCAGCAGCCGCCGCTGCCCCCGCCATCTCCGCTGACACGGCCGACACCGCCATCTCCGCTGTCACGGCCGGCTCCGCCATCTCCGCCATCTCCGCTGACGGCCGACACTGCCACTCCGCTGACGCCCCGGCCACCACCGCTGTTTCCTCCCGGCCTGCCTGCAGCTGGCTTCCAGCCTCATGCACCGTCATCTTCCGCTCGGGCGGCCCGTCCATCCGTCCGGCCGCCGGGCGGCAGGTACTGCTGGGGGGGGGGGATGTTACTGGGGGGGTCCTGCGGGGGCTTGATTCTGCCTTGCCTGCTCCAGGCCACGGCTACACTTCTTCATACGAGGGTCTCTGGGGGGGTCTTGTTTTCTGCCTTGCCTGCACCAGGCCACGGCCCTGCTTCTTTCTACTCTTTCTACTCTTTCTGTCCGTACCACTGTACTAGCTGTGTACTTCTACTGTTATTTTCTATTTGCTACTTTGGGTTCTGTTGCCCTGCCTATGGCACTGCCTTGTTACCATGGTACTGCCGCTCTAATACTATCGTGACTAGGGGTACTGCTACTACTGATACTCGTGCTTTGGGTTGATACTCTTATACTATTGTTACTATAGGCACGGCTACCTTAATACTGTTGCTACCAGGGGTACTGCTACTCTGCTATACTATTTGCCTTGGGCATTGCTACTCTAACACTATTGTCAACACGGGTATTGTTACTCTATTGGTACTAGGCATACTACTCCGTAATACTATTTCCATGGGTACTGCTGCTATGTATTGTCACACTACTGTTACTGCTGTTATCTTTTGGTCTACTGCTATTCGTGCCACTTCACTCCCATGTCGTGTTCTACTGTTTCAGCTACACGGCTATACTGTTAAATACCACAACTACTGCGTGCCGATACACTGCTATGCCGGTACTGTGTGCACCATGACGGTATATACTGCCACATTTTCTATTTCCACCGCACGCGCTACTGCTTACACCTACAGAGGCGCTGCCAATATCATTCCTTCATGCACCATTGCTTACGTGCCGTCATGCATGTCACTACCATGGACGCTACCATACGGCCACGCTATATCACCATTGATACTATTCCCACCACATGACTACTATACACTATTGTTTCACTACCTACGCTGTTACCACCGCCGTGCTACGGTTACACTGCTACACTACTTGACTTCCTATACGCATGTGGTGCCGCTGTTATACTACTACACTACATACGCTACTTCCGTGTGTACCACTACTACTTTGTTATGTTGCACTACCCTTTCATCAAGCCTCCGTATAGGGTTAGAGAACTGGCTATTTAGGGCTAGGCGCTGGCCTTAGTCTCCCTGGTAGCTGGTCCCGCGAGGCCAACACCCCAATCTCAACACGGAGATTTTTTCGCCCTCGGGCCAAATCATAGTTAGTGCCTCGCATCCACCCATCTCTTGGGGTCATAGTCAGGGCCTCACCTGTCACGGCCACACGTTAATCTTTTACCAGTCACCGAGAGGCCAACCCCCCGCCACCACGCTAGTGGCTCGTGCCCCACGCCCAAATCATAGATGGAGCCTCTCATCTGCCGCTCGGCAACTAGCAGGGCCTCACCTGTCACGGGGTAGTCAGCTTTCGCCTCGGCACTAGTTAGCCAGCCAGTTCTGTTTTAGCTCAACGGTGTTTGTTTAACCAATTTTTCTTGTGTGTTATTTTCTCCTTTCAGGGAATTCCGAGAACCTTCCACGCCAGGCCCCTTGTAAGACCCTGGTCCATCCCCAGGACTTCGTCTGTTTTTAGCCATACGGGCTCCCCTTTTCAGCTACGGCAAGGAGGCTGTATCCTGTGTACAGCTCTCAGCACATCCTGGGGTTCCTGGACTGGGTACCAGCTCTCGGGGGGGGGGGCTCGGACGGACATTAAAGGACGCTAGACTCCATCTTCTGATCACTACAATCAAACAGTGTCAGACTGTCCAAACTGGAAACGCTGTCCATCCCACATGGTCCCACTTCCCTCTAAGCCGTTGCAGGCTCTCACTCCTAACAACTGATGGAGTAGGCCCCCAGCCTCGCCTTTCTTCCCTTCTGCTTCCCCAATCTTTTCCCCGGCACATTGTCCCCCCAGCACTCCGCTAGGACATTTTTGAGGGGTGGACGTGTACCTGGTTTCCTTACTATCTGCCTCCCTAGTTGATGTAGGAAACTGGGTGTACAGTTACGGTGATTCGGCCATCATGATGAAGGCCGGAGACCCAAGACTCTACAAGCTTCCATACCAGATTTTGTCCTAGCCTTCGGCATCCACAGGGACATTGCGTGCTCCGTGCGTTGCAATGCCGGAAGGTATTAGGTTTTAACTTCTCGTGGTGGTTGACTTAGGCGGCAGTACGGGGGTTTTCTTGTCCTTCGACTTCCACAATCTGTATCAGCAAGCAGTGGCAGCTTGGCCCAGTTTTACGTCCGTTCTCACTGGAGCCTCTTGGGCTCAGAACTATTTTTCAGGCATTTTTTCGCAGGCTTAGGCAGTCTGCTCCTCCACCTCTCCTACTGCCGACCTGTGCCCCTCGGAGGCTGATCCCTCCTTTCCTGGTTCCTCATGGGGGAGCTAGCAAACCCGATCTACGTAGCCTAAGGGACAGGCTTGGTCGTCCCGTCATTTGTTTGGCTCAATTGTGCTTTAACCCTTATGGAGGTGCCTGTAATTTTAGTGCCTGCAGTCTGCTGCACATCTGTTCCATATGCCTTGGGCCCATGCCAAATCCATGGGCCTGCTATGCCGCCAAACTCTATTGGGGTAGCCACCAGCGCATATTCCAATAAACTTCTTGTCATTATCTGTCTGCTCTTCGTTCGTCCACTAACCCGAGCCTGTATTTACCCTCATTCTATCTACCTATTCTCTCCTTACCGTTTCACCCTGGTCATGCCATCCAAGCCAACTTGAAGGCAGGTAGGGCCGCATGGCTCAGTTAGTCCTTCACCCCTACGCCTTGAATTGCTACCCATTCGTCCTTCCTTGTTCATGGTGTCAAGGGCAGTAGTATGTTCCTTCCTGTTAGTCTCACGTTTGGGGCCTTGAGTAGCCTGGGAAGTTTCGACACTTGCTGAGACTCCCTGCTGGTTCCTCCTCTTTTTCTCTAGATGCCCCACGATGTTTCATCACGTGGATGATTTCCTGTTGGTCGCACATAGCGACTGCAACCCTGTCAATCCCTTGGCACTGTAGCACCGTCACTACCTTAGGCGTCCCCCTGTCACTAGACAAGACTACTGTACCCACCACTAGACTAGTCCTCTTAGGCGTCACACTCGTTCCACGCCACACAGTCTAGTCTCCCCGTGGTCAAACTCGGGCGTTTCGCTAGGAAGTAGTTAAGTTCCTACTAGTTGGAACTTATTCGTAAGGATCTTCATTCTGGTTGGTTCCTTGAATTCTGCAACGCGCATTATTCCCCTAGGTAGATCATTTATTTCTAGGCTGTTGGGCTTATCAACGGGCCTTCCAGATGAACCTTGGACGCTCAGATTCCCCGGCTAGGGTAGTCCTGGCTATGTGATTGGTATTCCTGGTACACCAGCATGGGGTCTCCATGTTCATCCCACCGGGATCCGCCCGATCCTCCACATTTGGCGAACCCTCTACGTCTGGACGGACGCAGCCGCCGTTACCGGGTTGGCAGCACTCATTAACTCTTCTTTAGGTGTTTGTTGGCCGGTTAGGTCTCTTGACTTATCCGCCTCTCGTGAGACTTCGGCCTTATTAGGGTTTTACCTGATAGTAACGCCGGCTTTCGCATGGGGCAATCCTGGACAGGTTTGGCTGTGAAGTATTAGTATCAACTAGGCAGCCGAGACGAGATCAAGTAGGGCCGTTCATCTTCTTTGATCATCATGAGGCTGGTTCGCTGGCTGACCTGGGAGGCAGCCACCGGTCAGTTCTTCCTCTTTGGCGATATTCACAAGTTCCCCAAGTTCGTCAAGTTGTTCCTGGGCTAGCCCGGTTTTTGGCTCACGGTGACAATTGTTCCGGGTGGCCGTATCTGCGGACACCAGGAGGACTCACGCCAGAGCCTTGACCATCTTCCAAGGTTCTCAATTGAACTTGTCTTACATGGTCGTTCAGTTCACCATGGTCGCATTCGCTGTTTTTGCCACCTTTTAGCTCAGACTTCTCTATAACACGGGCAAACTTTACTTTGTCTAGCGTACAATCCACGCTTTGTCATCTGCTCCAAGCCTTTCTCCTTTCCTCAGGGTTGCCCAGTGAAGAAGGTATTGTAGGTTTGGTAGGGAGAGCATCACGAGACATCAAGCGCTGCCCTTAGATGGGAATACCGGACCTTCTGGCGTACTGGACACGTCACCATTCGAACCTCGTACTTCCTAGTCATCAACTTCCATTTATTAGTCCATGGGCTCTTGGTCCCGGGATTTCACCTTTGCAACCCGGTCGGCTAGGCAATCGTGCCTCCTCGAGAGGTTAGGTAGGTAGAGGACCGCTGTCCTTTCACTCCGACGTTCAAAGGCCGGGCAGACATACCATCCATTGGCATCCCCGTCTACCCGACCGAGGTTAACTGGTGCCTAATTGGAATCCTGAAATCTTCCAGCTCGGGACTCTCCCAGCCGCTCTCCGCTATTCTCCCTGACAGGTAGTCCCCTAACCACTACTTAATTTATGTTTTACATTCGCTCGTTGTGCATTGAATTAGGCTGGGACCCCTCTTCGCATTCCGGACATTCATTCAGAACAGGGGCGGCTTCAGCTGCTTCTAGTGCCAATACGCCAGGGCACATAATTATAACCAGGGCGATGGGAATCAGCTATTTTCCACGCATACACCCCTCACCCGGGGAAAGAGGTAAGGTTAGCCTTCAAGAATCTTGTATCGTGAGTTGTGTCAAGTATTAGTGTGTTTACCGCTTACTTTTTGCCCTCTTTTATTTACAGGCCTACCCCCTACGTCGGTTCCGGCACACCACACCGACTTATCCATACCTGCAGGTTCTAATCATCATTAATTAGCCGACCACAAGTGTTAGGCCGCAGGCCTATATTTGTGGGAGGAGCTAGCGTGCCTTTAAGACGCTGCTCCTCCCCTCCCCGCCTGCCGCATCACACGCTGTCACCCCACCCACCTTCACCCTTTTTTAATACTCTATCCCTCGGGTGGGCCCTCTTTTATTTACAGGCCTACCCCCTACGTCGGTTCCGGCACACCACACCGACTTATCCATACCTGCAGGTTCTAATCATCATTAATTAGCCGACCACAACAGTACATTACAGTATAGGTAGGTGAGCATCTATTGTACAGTTCCATAGGATTCCTGGGTCCAGAGACGAGAAAGGAAATGGGCCTGCGAGCAAGTTTAGAAAAGGAACAAGGGCCCAAACTATTGTCAAAAGAACAGGTGTTAAAAAGAAGAACTGAAGTAGGGCAGAAAAAGCGCCTCAACCAAATCCATCAAGCCAGTATGAGGCCTCCTGAAGAAAGAGAAAAAAGTGGGCCTTGCCATCATTAAGGATCCGCAGTTTAGCTGGATAGAGCATACTGTATTCAAGGTGTTTGTCTTGAAGTCTACACTTGACCGCGTTGAAGGCTGTTCTCTGCTTTTGGGTGGACGCCTAATAATCCGTAAAGATAGAGATCTTGTTGCCATTAAATTGAAGATCAGGATGATTGTGGGAAACCTTCAATATGAAATTAAGGAATTTTGCAAGCATAGGTCTCAGGGTTGCCCCTGGGGGGAGGGGGCACATGGGAACCCGATGTGTCCTCTCAATGGCAAACATGAGAGATAGGTGCTCAGTCCCTATTGTGCTCTTCAGCCAAGACTCCAGAAAGTTCTCCACATCCCTGCCCTCATATTTTTCAGGAAAGCCAATAAAGCGAAGATTGTTCTGCCTCATGCGGTCTTCAAGATCTCCCAGTTTAGCAGAATGGTCTTTTAAATCCCTCTGTTGAGACCGCAGGTCAGCAGCCACAGGGGTAACAGTATCCTCCACATCACCAAGAAATCCTGGCACAGATCTTTTGCATGTCATGCTTGACAATAGAGAGATTAAGCCTGACAGCCTCTATCTGGGAGGTTAAGGCTGCCTGACAGGTGTGTATGACCTCCATATTAGTGTGAGGTCACCCCCCGAAGTCCCATCCTTGTCCGCACCCACCTCCTGGGCACTAGGGATAGGCAGCACTCCCTCATCCCACGTCCCCTCAGCTTCCAAGGGGTCCAAGTCCTCGACCAGGCCTGATGCAACAGCGGAGGGCCCACGAGAGGACGTAGGAGAGTCAGCAAAGTGGTCTCTGATGGTAGTGGGGGGTCGGGGCTTGGAGGATACTGCACCCGACCGGTTAGATGGCGTGAGTATCCGAGTGCTGACTTGCGTTGCATGCCCGTGCTACTCTCTGGGCGGGAGCACCTGTTGAGAAGAAGGGCCGGCGCCATCTTGGGAGACCTCAGGGCCTGGTCCGGGTCTGGAAGTCCCACAAGGATTTTGGCCCCTGGGAGCCGATTTTGACCATGTCGCCAGTGATACGATCACGCCAGGATCAGTGAGTGCCGCCGGACCTCCGTAGCCGCGCTGCTCACATCTCAGCCACTAGCCATGCCCCCCCCCCCCACTTTTAATATTTGGTTGCAAATCTTTTGCAATCAATTACAGCCTGAAGTCTGGAATGCATAGACATCACCAAACGCTGGGTTTCATCCCTAGTGATGCTCTGCCAGGCCTCTACTGCAACTGTCTTCAGTTCCTGCTTGTTCTTGGGTCATTTTCTCTTCAGTTTTATCTTCAGCAAGTGAAATGCAGGCTCAGTCAGATTCTGGTCAGGTGATTGACTTGGCCATTGCATAACATTCCACTTCTTTCCCTTAAAAAAACTCTTTGGTTGCTTTTGCAGTATGTTTCGGGCCATTGTCCATCTGCACTGTGAAGCGCCGTCCAATGTGTTCTGATACATTTGGCTGAATATGAGCAGATAATATTGCCCCAAACACTTTAGAATTAATCCTGCTGCTGTTGTCAGCAGTCACACCATCAATAAATACAAGAGAACCAGTTCCATTGGCAACCATACATGCCCATGCCATGACACTACCACCACCATGCTTCACTGATGAGGTGGTATGCTTTGGATCATGAGCAGTTCCTTTCCTTTTCCTTACTCTTCCCATCACTCTGGTACAAGTTGATCTTGGTCTCATCTGTCCATAGGATGTTGTTCCAGAACTGTGAAGACTTTTTTAGATGTTCTTTGGCAAACTCTAATCTGTACTTCCTGTTTTTGAGGCTCACCAATGGTTTACATCTTGTGGTGAACCCTCTGTATTCACTCTGGTGAAGTCGTCTCTTGATTGTTGACTTTGACACACATACACCTACCTCCTGCAGAGTGTTTTTGATATGGCCAACTGTTGTGAAGGGTGTTTTCTTCGGTCATCCACCACAGTTGTTTTCTCGCGGTCTTCCGGGTCTTTTGGTGTTGCTGAGCTCACCGGTGCGTTCTTTCTTTTTAAGGATGTTCCAAACAGTTGATTTGGCCACACCTAATGTTTTTGCTATCTCTCTGATGGGTTAGTTTGTTTTTTCAGCCTAATGATGGCTTGCTTTACTGATAGTGACAGCGCTTTTGATCTCATATTGAGAGTTGACAGTGACAGATTCCAAATGCAAATAGCACACTTGAAATGAACTGTGGACCTTTTTTCTGCTCCTTGCAAATGGGAAAATGAGGGAATAACACACACCTAGCCATGGAAAAACTGAGCAGCCAATTGTCCCATTACTTTTGGTCCCTTAAAAAGTGGGAGGCACATATACAAACTGTTAGAATTCCTACACCTTTCACCTGATTTGGATGTAAATACCTTCAAACTAAAGCTGAAAGTCTGCAGTTAAAGCACATCTTGTTTGTTTCATTTCAAATCCATTATAGAGCCAAAAAGTTTAGAATTGTGTCAATGTCACAATATTTATGGACCTGACTGTAAATAAAAGCTGATCATTGTAAACACCCAGGTCAGTGGTAAATGGTTTATCTCAACCCTCTAACTGCTAAAGTACATCTGCAGGGTAGCTTATCCTGTTTAAAAACAACATACTTACTAGCAGGATCACCAGGTGAAAATAAAGGAAAGAAAGACTAAAAAAGAAAACTAATGCAGTCATCAAATCTAAGAATTGGTAAGCTGCAATATATTAAATATTTGCTTTTGGGTTTAATACTGCTATAGGTTGGCAATATGCTATTATTTTTGCATAGGATTCTAGGTAAATTCAGTTTTTGGCTCCTTCTTTAATCAGGGGAGCAATAATTGTTTTGGCCTGCCCGAGGGGACTTTAGTTAACCCTGCCTCTGAAAGAAGCTTCTAGAGCTTAGGGCAGGAGACTCAAATAACCAGCCTGAATATTTATCATGCTCAAACCAATTCATGTTTTTCAGCTGTGAAGCCTTAGCCTATCCAACCCTCAAATACTTAAGGATAAAATTGTCCTTTCATTGGCATGTGCTAATCTTTTTGGAGTATCCCATGCCCCAGCCCTCTCTGGTTAAAGATTCTTCAAGCAATACATCTTAAAAGGAAATCCTGTGTTATTTGTAGCTGGTGTGAATGGACTGGTTCTTGTGGTGGTGGGCAGCCTCTGTACTTTTGGGAAGAACAAGTTGTTACTAGCAACACCTTAAGTGGTAGCGCTATATTTTTATTTTTTTTTTAGTTCAGGCGGCAAGAGTACCCCCACCTAGACATTATATTCTTACAGCAGCACCCACAGCTGTCAGAATACATTGATCAGCAGCTGAAGCCAATTGGTTGCAGCCACATGTAGGCAGGTGGCCTACTATATGGTCAGTTAGCATCTGGCTGCCCAGGTCAGGGGGAAAGGGATAATGATTTGCCACCTTTCCCAAAGAAGGCTAAATTTGAGTTTTTTTTCTTTTCTTTTCTATATTGTTTTTTAAGTGCAAATGCCTTTAAATGTTTTTTGAGGTAAAGTTAAAAAAAATGTAATGCAACAGTGCACAAATATAAAAAAAATACACAAAATAATAAATAATGCACAAAATGCACAAATAATGAATAATACAAAGTACACTAACTAAAATAAACTTCTTTTTTTTTTTTTTAAAGCAACTTTTGAATAAGCATCACAATAAGCAACAGACAAATAGTTACCAGTTCAACAATATTTCACTAGTGGCAAAATCAGTAAATTCACAGCAAAATCAATTTGGCCTGAAACCACTCTGCTCATTTCTAGTTCATATTCATGATGCCTTACTCTGGATGCACATTTTTTTTTATTCACAATTACAAAGTTACATTTTAAAAATGTATATATAAAATTCTAAAATCAAAGTAATTTACTTAATTTCAAATTCCTGTTGGAAACTATTTAAAATAAACTGTTTACATATTATTTTCAGTTAATCACCCTTTTTAAATTACATCACCACTGTGACCGGTTTCATTTATGCTTACACACAAATTCATGCACAGTGTTGCCTGAGGAAGTGAGCATCAGTTTCATGGTAAGTGAACATTGCCCACCCTTTCTGGAAGAGTAAACTTGATAAATCAGGCCCATATCACCAGGAATCATTTTTCACCAATCAATTTATGGGAAGTTTAGTATTAGTATAGCACAACATAGCATTCTGCAGGGGCGTAACTACAGGGGTTGCAGGGGTTGCAATTGTACCCGGGCCCCATGCTCCAGGGGGCCTGTGCAGCTCCCCTGTACACCTGGATAGGTGGGGGGGGCGGGGGCGGCATGTAGAGAAATCACTGTCCTCCTTTTTCCTCCTGTAGCTGCAGGAGGAAAATGGAGGAGATTGGTTCCTCTGTATGTTGCCCCCGCCACTCCTCCTATCCAGTTCACTTGTGTTCTGCTGTCTCTGGGCCCCTTTGTGCTCCCCTGGTCCCCCCAACTGTGCTCCCTCCCCTCTCCTGCCGACTGCTGCAGGGGATGTGTCACAATAGAGAACCAGGAAGGGGTCGGTAAATATGTAATTTACCAGCTCCTTCCTTTTCTGAATAAAAAGAGTCATAGTCAGTGATATTTAAAAAAAATAAAATAAATAAAATGATGAAAAAATGCAATTAAAATACCAAAAAATAAAAACTACTGACACCAGTGGGTGAACTTCCAGGATTGCAAAGGTCACTCTTGCAACCAGGCCCTGGCATTCTACCACCGTGGGGAGGCCCCCAGATGGCAGGAAGGGGCCCCACTGCAGAACTTGTGAAAGGGTCCCGCTGTGGGACTGTAATAAAGTTCCCCGCAATGAGAGTAAAGGGCCCCAGGATCAGTGGGAAGAGCCCCAGGATTGAAGGGAAGGACCCTAACCAGGGGTCCAGGGGGGCCCTACATGGTTTCTTGCACCTGGGCCCTGAAGGCTCTAGTTATGCCTCTGGCATTCTACGAACACAATACTAATTAGTTTGTTTACTTCTGTGAACATTTAAGGGTTATTTGAAGCTCTTAATTTGAAGCTCATTGTATTTGTCTATTCTCTCTAGTTTCTTTGAGAATTGCTGTGCTCTATCAGCCCCCTGGACCAGTATTAAGCTTCCTTGAAGACTTTTCTGCCTGGCTACTAAGGATGATCGAACTTTTGAAAAGTTCGGTTCGACCAGAACACCCGAATTTTCCAAAAGTTCGGCCCGGATTTCAGAACCCCATTGAAATCAATGGGACCCGAACTTCGGTAATCAAAAAACACCATTTTGAAGCCCTAAAACCCAATAAATGCCCCTAAAAAGTGCCTAGGGTTCTGGGTCATGCCCCATTAACTATTAATCACACAAAAAAAAGTTCTTAAAAATTGTCATTTTTTAAATTTTTAGACCCCCCCAGATCTGAAATCCAAAGTAAAAATCAAAAAATCTCTTTTTTTTTTCTAATTTTTTCAATAATTGGCTTTTTTATCAAAAATGACAATTTTTAAGAACTTTTTTTGTGTGATTTTGTGTCTGGGGGGTCTAAAAGGCGTACCTGTGAAGTTTCAGCTCTGTAGCATGTCCAGAACCAGAAAAAAAAGGATTGTTTGTATTAGAAAACTTTCTGACAGGGGGTTTGCTTCGTTCCTGTAACACCTTGCCGGTTTAATAGAAGGCATTTTTTTGGGATCTTTGCAGTCAGGAAAAACATCTGAACTTGTGTATAGTGGTACTGTTCACAAGTTCAGATGTTTTGCCTGCCTCCAAAACCCCCCAAAAAATGCCAGCAAAAACACACCTGGGCATTTTTTTTTTGACGCTAGCGTTTTTTTGGCATTTTTTTGGGTTCTTTTAAGGCAGGCAAAACATCTGAACTTGTGTATAGTGGTACTGTGCACAAGTTCAGATGTTTTGCCTGCCTCCAAAACCCCCCAAAAAATGCCAGCAAAAGCACACCTGGGCATTTTTTTTTTGACGCTAGCGTTTTTTTGGCATTTTTTTGGGTTCTTTTGAGGCAGGCAAAACATCTGAACTTGTGTATAGTGGTACTGTGCACAAGTTCAGATGTTTTGCCTGCCTCCAAAACCCCCCAAAAATGCCAGCAAAAACACACCTGGGCATTTTTTTTTTGACGCTAGCGTTTTTTTGGCATTTTTTTGGGTTCTTTTGAGGCAGGCAAAACATCTGAACATGTGTATAGGGGGGTATATATAGACATATATGTCTGAATATATACCCCTAGACATATATAGGTGTGATAGTAGCAGAAATATATTACTGTAAATGATTTCATTAGCGCAAGCATTTATTTCTGCTACTATCACACCTATATATGTCTAGGGGTATATATTTAGACATATATGTGTATATATACCCCTATACACATGTTCAGATGTCATGTCTGACATCAAACATGTCCTCAAAAAAGCACTGGCAGTGGCAGCCCCTGCAGCATAAAAATGCTTGGCTGGTGAGAAGCCATATGGGTGTGATGAAGCTATTCAGAGAAAAGATCATTTCTCTATAGCGGTCACCCTGCTATGGAAGGGTTTTGTCACCCTGCCATAGCAGTCACTGCCAGTTAACCCTACACTACACTACGGTCCCCTTACACTTAACACTTTGCCTACAGAAACTGAATTTTTGAAGCTAACTAAAGTGTAAAGGAGCACTCTAACTACACTAGATATCCCTTTCCTCACACTAAAAATAGCTAAATGACACTTTTAAAGTAAAATTCACAGAACTGCTTCCACTCTCTTCCATGTCCAGTATAACAATGCTAGGAATATGGCGGGGGCGATCTTATATACTGGGGGGCGTATTCCCTAATGATTGGTCTAGGGACCCCCTAGTCACTCCAATCACATTCCTAGCATTCTCCTGCCCCCTCAATTGGTTTTTGCTAATGGTTCTGGTCCAATCACGGGCTTTTAAAGCCCATTTCCTGAAGCATTGCATTTTGGGCGGTTCTGGTTGCCGAATTCCGAACTTTTTGGGCAAAAAGTTCTAAATTCGGCCGAACCTCGAACACCCAATGTTCGAGCCGAACCGATGGTGGACCCGAACCGTTCGATCATCCCTACTGGCTACCCTACTTTCTCTCTTCTGAAATTCCCACAATCATTCTCGGTTACTTCAACATCCCTGTTAATCTTAACACCCCTGCTAATTCTAAACTTCTGAGCCTAACCTCCTCTTTTGACCTAAAACAATGGACACACGCTTCATCTCACTGTGATGGCAACTGCCTTGATCTTGTATTCTCCTACCTATGCACTCCTTGCAACCTCTCCAGCACTCCTTTTCCTCTCTCTGATCACTACCTTATCAGCTTTACACTCTCCTTGTCTTTCTCCACCTCACCATCCAACTACCAAACAGTTACCCATAGAAACCTTTGCCATCTCAACCCTTCTCTTTTTTTTTTTCTGCAACAGATTGTCTCTATGACAAAATCTCAGCCCTGTCCTGCCCTAACCTGGCCACTTCTGTCTACAACAGTTCACTGTCATCCACCCTGGACACATTGGCCCCCCTCACTACACACAGAATCAGGCCTGACCCCTAAAACCCAGGCAAATAGACAATATCAAAAGCCTTAAAAAACATAGTTGCACTCTTGAGCGTATGTGGTGTAAGACCAAGTCCCAGCAAGATTTCCACCAATATAAATCTGCCCTCCAAAAATACAATTATTGCAATTACACTGCCAAACAGACCTACTTTATCACTCTCATTAACACCCACTCACGCAGTTCCCGTCAACTCTTTCCTACCTTAACCTGCTGCCATCCGCGCTACAGCCTATATACGGCTGCAGCGCTGACTTGAATTTTCGGGAGGCCGTTTTTAAACGGCCTCCCAGAAAGACTCTCCCCGCGCGCTCCCGCGAGCGCGCATCGGGGAGAATCTGTGTCGGCCGTGTCCCTTGGACACGGCTGATCACAGATCGTGGTGAATGGCCAATCACAGCGGCCATTCACCACGTGATCAAGCCGTCCAATGACATATGAGATCATCTCTCATCGCCGGCGCTCCTTCCTCACACAGAGCCTGCAGTGTGAGGAAGGAGGGGGAGCCTCACAGCGCCGGGGACACACAGCAATGTAATCAGGGCACCGATCACCAGTGCCCTGATTACTAAAGGTAAAAAAAATACACAAATTGCCCCCCCATCAGTGCCCACAGTGCCCGCCATCAGTTCCCCCCATCAATGCCCACAATCAGTGCCCATAGTGCTGCCAGTCAGTGCCCATCAGTGCCTGCTCATCTAGGCTCTGATGAGCACTGACTGGCAGCACTATGGGCACTGAGTGTGGGCACTGATGGTGCTGCCCATCAGTGCTCATCAGTGCCGCCCATCAGTGCTCATCAGTGCCACCCGTCAGTGTCCATCAGTGCCATCCGCCAGTGCCCATCAGTGCTGCCTATCAGTGCCCATCAGTGCCGCCCGTCAGTGCCGCCTCTCAGTGCCCAGCAGTGCCACCTCTCAGTGCCACCTCTCTGTGCCCAGCAGTGCCGCCTATCAGTGCTCATCAGTGCCGCCTATCAGTGCCGCCTATCAGTGCTCATCAGTGCGGCATATTAGTACCTCCTCATCAGTGCCCATAAGTGCCACCTCATCAGTGCCCATAAGTGCCACCTCATCAGTGCCCATCAGTGCAGCCTATCAGTGCCGCCTCATCAGTGCACATCAGTGAAGGAGAAAAATTTATTTTCAAAATTTACTCGCAGAAAATAAGAAAAACTTTTTTTTTTTTTTTCAAAATTTTCTGTCTTTATTCTTTTTTTTTGTAAAAAATAAAAAACCCAGAGATGATTAAATACCACCAAAGAAAGCTCTATTTGTGTGAAATAAATGATTAAAATTTCATATGGGTACAGTGTAGCATGACCGTGCAATTGTCAGTCAAAGTGTGACAGCACTGAAAGCTGAAAATTGGCCTGGATGGGAAGGGTGTTTAAGTGCACAGTAGGCAAGTGGTTAAATTCTCTACTTTGTCCTATATCATTACCTCCACCCACTTACTTACTCACTGCCCAGGAGATTGCAAATCACTTGAAAAAAAGATTGATTTATTTGGAGATGAGATCTCCACTGTACAGATACAGTGCCTTGCAAAAGCATTCACCCCATTGGCATTTTTTGTGTTTTGCTGTCTCACAACCTGGAATTAACATGGATTGTTTGAGAATGTGCATAATTTAATTTACAGAACATGCCCACAACTTTGAAGATGTTTTTTTTAAATGTGAATCAAATAACAAATAGGACAAAATAACATGTGCATAACTACCCCCCCCCCCCCTTACAGTCAATACTTTGTAGAGACACCTTTTATGCAATTCACAGCTCCAAGTCGCTATGGATAAGTCTCTATGAGCTTGCCACATCTTACCACTGGGATTTTTGCCCATTCCCCCTTGCAAAACTGCTCCAGCTCCTTCAAGTTGGATGGTTTGCACTTGTGAGCAGCAATCTTTAAGTCTGACCACAGATTTCCTATTGGATTGAGGTCTGGGCTTTGACTAGGCCATTCCAACACATTTACATGTTTGCCCTTAAACTACTCAAGTGTTGCTTTAGCAGTGTGTTTGATGTCATTGTCTTGCTGGAAGGTGAACCTCCGTCCTAGCCTCAAATCACGCACAGAGTGGTACAGGTTTTGCTCAAGAATATCCCTGTATTTAGCTCCATCCATCTTTCCCTCAACTCTAACCAGTTCCCCAGTCCCGGCTGCTGAAAAACTTCCCCATAGCATGATGCTGCTACCACCATGTGTTCTTTGGGTGATGTGATGTGTTGGGTTTGTGACAGACATAGCGTTTTCTTTGATGGCCGAAAAGTTCAAATTTAGTCTCATCAGACCAGAGCACCTTCCTCCATACATTTTGAGAGTCTCCCACATGCCTTTTTGCAAACTCAAATTGTGCCATTTTGTTTTTTTGCTGAAAGTAATGGCTTTCTTCTGGCCACTCTGCCATAAAGCCCAACTCTAAGAAACATACGGCTTATTTTCGTCCTATGTACAGATACTCCAGTCTCTGCTGTGGAATTCTGCAGCTCCTCCAGGGTTACCTTAGGTCTCTGTGCTGCCTCTCTGATTAAGGTGGTTGTAAACCCACTTTAAAGTCTTTTGCCTATAGGTAAGTCTATATTAAGGCTTACCTATAGGTGCTATAAATATCTCCTAAACATGCACAGTTTAGGAGATATTTTCAGTGCATGCAGCCGATGACATCATCGGCACATGCGCTCTGAAGGAACGGTCACCCTTGTTGTTCCTTCAGAGCCCTATGCTGTGAATGGCGGCTCCCGTGCGTATGCGCGGGAGTGATGTAATCGCGCCTCCGGCCAATCAGATAGCCGGAAGATGCGAACAAGGAAGCAGGGTGGCCGGACATGTCGGCCGCCCTGCCGCTGAGCGGGCGGCACTGTGAGGGCTTCGTTTTAAGGTAAGTATTTCATAAAGAGCTAGTATGCGATGCATACTAGCTCATTATGCCTTTGTCTTTACAGGTTTTTTTTTCTCATTTTTTTTTACTTCCTCTTGATGCCCTCCGTGAGTTTTGGTGGGCGGCCGTCTCTTGGCAGGTTTGCTGTTTTGCCATGTTCTTTCTGTTTGGTTATGATAGATTTGATGGTGCTCCTGGGGCTCATCAAAGATTTGGATATTTTTTTTATAACCTAACCCTGACTTGTACTACTCAACAACATTGTCCCTTACTTTTTTGGAGAGTTCCTTGGTCTTCATGGCAGTGTTTGGCTAGTGGTGCCTCTTGCTTAGGTGTTGCAGCCTCTGAGGCCTTTCAAAAAAGGTGTGTATATGTAATGACAGATCATGTGACACTTAGATTGCACACAGGTGGACACCATTTCACTAATTACGTGACTTCTGAAGGTTGCACCAGAGCTTTTTTTTTTTTTTTTAATTATATTTTTTATTTGCATAAAAAGAATAAAAACACAACATAGGAATGTCATAACAGCAAAAAGGACATTCAGTACATGGAGTGGTGCCCCCAGAATGCAGAATTAGAGCAGAAAACATTGTAGTGACAAATCAGACAATTAAACAGTACCGTATTTGCCGGCGTATAAGACGACTGGGCGTATAAGACGACCCCCAACTTTTCCAGTTAAAATATAGAGTATGCATAAAACAGTGCAAGTGGATTAAACTTTTACAAATTCACTCTAAAGCTGAAAGGAAGTATAAAACAATAAATCCATGGGAGCTGCCATGCTCTACAACCCCCCTCCTTGCATCCCAGTCCCCTCCACAGTACCCCTCCTTGTTTCCCAATCCCCTCCACAGTCACCCTCCTTGTATCCCAGTCTCTTCTACAGTTGTCCCCCCCTTACTTGCACATTACTCCCTTTCACAGTGCCCTTTACAGCCCCCCCCCTTACCTTACACAGCAGATAGAGGATGCAGCATGTCCGAGCATAAGGCAGGAAGTGTCCAACTTTCCATTTAACAGGCAGATTGGTTGCTAGGACCGCCCCTAGCAACAACAAATCACAGGCGTTTTAACTTAGACAGCGGCAGAGGTAGGGGCGGGGGAGCCTGGATGGGAGTTCTGTTAGCTTAGGCAGTCTGTGTGGCAGCATAGCTGAAGTGCTGTCACTCCCCCACCGCATATTCTCCATTTCGGCTCCAGCATCCGCCGTATAAGACGATACCCGGCGTATAAGACGACCCCCGACTTTTCAAAAGATTTTCCTGGGTTAAAAAGTCGTCTTATACGCCGGAAAATACGGTACATAACTGCAAAGAATAAGAAAAATTCTGTGAAAACATAGTAACATACACTCGTATACAATTTACACCTCAAGAAAGGAGCAATGGGATTAAGGGAAGTTCAGGGCATAAGAATCCCAGGCTTCCCAGACAGCATTGAATTTAGGCAGCTCATCATGCACCCTGGCCGTCAGAGACTCCAATTCCCGAATTTCAGAAACTAGTTTCCAGAAAAGAGCCCTATAAGGAGGGGACTGCTGCAACCAGCACAGTGGAATGGCCCTCCTAGCAGCCAAAATGAGAAAGGATACCAGCTTGGATGCCGGCTTGGAGATCCTGGGAAATGGTAGGCCTAGTAGACAATGTAAGGGGTCTAGTGGCAAATCTAATCCCACCACGGCTTGAAGCGTTTCCAAAACCATAGACCAAAAAGGACAGATAAGGGAATACGACCAAAAGATATGATAATGAGAACCTGTATCCCCCTTGCACCGCCAACACAGGGCAGAGCACGAGGGGTTCATCTTGTGAAGGCGCTCCGGGGTCCTATACCAAAAAAGGAGTATCTTAAGGGCAGTCTCCCTCTGCGCCACGCAACTGGAAGATTTAAAGGTAGACGTCCATATTCTATTCCACATAGGCAACGTGATCGGTTGACCCAGTATCCCAGACCACCTGCGCATATAAAAATGGGAATCTTCAGTGAGTGGAGCAGCATCGTGTAAAATATTATATATCAAAGACACCAAGTGTGCCTCTCCAGGGCAAGTGGCGGCGCCAACTTCCTAAAAAAGTTGCAGACCTGGAGATAAAAATAAAAGGATTGTTTTGGCAAGGAGAATTTCTCTCGAAGCTTCTCAAAGGTGAAGAGCGTACAGGATACCGGGTGGACCAAGCTGCACAACTGGAAGAGTGGAGGTTGAGTCCAAGCCCATAATTTACGCACCCGAAGACCATCGGGGAACAATGGGTTTATCAAAATTGTGGTGAGGGGAGGGCATGGCGAGGAGAGAGAGTAAAGACCCAGGCACCTGCGTCAAACTCCCATGGTGACCAGCATTGAATCCAAACACATTCCCTTCAGGACGCCATCTGTATGCAAGGCTGGTGACCACACCATCGAGCAGGGGTGCACCGGATAAATCACCCCCCTCTCAATCTCCGACCACCGGTTGGGGGCCAACCAGGAAGACCAGGAGGCCACCACCCGGAGGTGGGAAGCATAATAGTATTTGACTATGTCCGGAGCGCCCAATCCCCCTCGCCTCCGGGGAGCAAACACCACAGAGGAAGCCACCCTATGCGCCTTATTGTTCCAGATAAACCTCAAAAAAGAGCGTTGAAGAAGTTTGAGTTGAGACATTGGGATCGCTACAGGAAGGGTGTCAAACAAATAAAGCAGTTTCGGCAAAATAGACATCTTAAAAACATGAATACAGCCCAATAAAGACAGGAGGAGGGTAGTGCATTGCTGTAGGGATATAGATATCTCACGGACCAGGAGGGGAGTATAATTGGCAGTATAGAGCATTGAGTGGGAAGGGGTCAGTTTCACCCCCAAATACTTGAGCGACTGCATGCACCTGTCACGGAACCATGAACCAGACGTACAACAACAGATAAGTGAAAATAAGAAAGCTTTATTGAAAAACAAGCTGTAAAGCAAAAGTCCAAACGGATGGCGAAACTGATGCAGAGTCTATTGCGAAGCCAGGGGTCAGGAACCAGCAGGGTAGTCAGACGAAGCCAGGATCAGGAACCAGCAGGGTAGTCAGACGAAGCCAGGATCAGGAACCAGCAGGGTAGTCAGACGAAGCCAGGAACAGGAACCAGAAGCAGCAGCAGTCTTAGAAGCATGTGAACACAGGAGGACCAAGCAGGGAACTGAAGCCACAGACCTCCTATATATATGAGCTAGGCATCCAGCTCCTCCCAGTGGGAAGGAGGAGCCGCAGGGTGGGAGGCTACAAGAAACCCAGAAACCAAGATGGCCGCCAGCACATGTCAAACGAAGGAGAACAGCAAGAAGGTAAGACCATGACAGTACCTCCCCCTCAAGGGCCCCTCCTCCGCGGAGTAAAGAACGGTTTCTGATGGAAGCGTGCGTGGAAGGCTCGGAGCAAGGCAGGAGCATGGACATCTGCGGAGGGAACCCAGGAACGCTCCTCTGGACCATAACCACGCCAATGAACCAAAAACTGCACCCGACCGCGGACCAGGCGTGAGTCCAGGATATTGCTCACCTCATACTCCTCACGATTGCCCACTCGGACCGGACGAGGCAGAGGAACCGAGGAAGTGAAACGATTACACACCAGTGGCTTCAACAGGGAGACATGAAACACGTTGGAGATCCGCATGCCAGGAGGAAGCGCAAGGGCATAGGCTACCGGGTTTACCCTGCGAAGCACTCGGAAGGGACCAACAAAGCGAGGCGCCAGCTTGGGAGTGGGCACTCGAAGGTTGAGGTTGCGGGTGGACAACCATACACGGTCTCCGGCCTGGTAGGAAGGAGCAGGCGCTCGTCTGCGATCAGCCTGGAGTCTCTGGCGCTGCGCAGAGACCTCAAGGGACCTCTGGATCTGTACCCAAGAAGCACGTAGGACGGAAAGGTGATCCTCCACAGCCGGAATATCCTGGGGAGAGAATACCTCCGGTAACACGGCAGGTTGGAACCCATAGTTGGCCATGAAGGGAGACGTCCCAGAGGAAGAGTTCACCGCCGTGTTCCTGGCAAACTCAGCCCAAGGCAGGAGGTCAACCCAATTGTCTTGGTGATCGGAGACATAGGGCCTGATTCATAGTACGGCGAATTGGCGTTTCGGCGTGATTTTGCGAACCGGCGATTATTTAAGTCTGAAATTGGCATTCAAAGAACAGCGGGCGGAAAATAGCGCCTAGTGTGAGATTTATTAAGATGCAATATGGTCAGAGCGCGACTTAAAACCACGCCAGCTAAAAGCTCGACTAAAGTTTAGCCAAATTTTCCCCTGTACCCCCAAAAATCCCAAATCACTGTGGAAGGTGTGGAAGTCAATTTGGAGATGACTTGCGTTTAAAAAATCTCAAAAACTGACTTAGAAAGAGAGATATCTGCGAAAGTGTGGAAAGGTTAAACAGCTCCTCCAGCCGCGAGCTGCGAACGCGCGAATGTGCGCATGCGCAACGCCAAATAGGCTCAAAAAATTTCGCCAGCGCGATTTTGGGTCAATTTTTTTTTGAATACCGCTTGCAAATCCGCTGTCTCGCCCATAGAAAATGGCAAAAACCGGCGGAATTGGAAAAACATGCACACTTCCAACAAGGGATCCTTTAGTAAACACCATCACATTCCATACACCTTTCCTGCTAACTCCGAAATCATAGCAGTCAAATCTACAGTGTTTATATAGAACCTCCACATTCTCTGGAAAAACCCACAAAATATTACATTGGGGAATTGGTCGTCAGATAGAAAAAAAATAGATGTAAAACATATTTCAAAGAAAGATTATTAGCATTTCACACATATCAAGGAAATGTCACAATTTTGACAATATTTTATGTGTTTCCAAAGAATGTTTTTAGAAATATATTGCAAATACTACCTTTTCTTCCATATGGGTATGGCCAAGTGTTACCATTTTACTACACATTTAACTGAAGGTATATATATATATATCCCTTATACTTGGCTAATTAGCAAAGTATGCCCAACAAACAAATAGAGCTTTAGCTCACAATATTGCTACATATTGACTTTATGTGGCATCTTTTGTATTTTGTTCATGTCTTTAGATTAAAAGTTTGCTGATACACATGCCTTTTTCAAACATGAACAAAATTAATGATGTCAACATTTGGAGGATTGGAGATATCCAAGTGTTGCCCATACAGAGGGCACCTTCCGGATTCGAACTTACAAACCTACAGCAGGAAGGCAGACTCCCTAATCATTGTGCTATTTCTCAGTGAGCGTTGGGTGTTTTCCTCATGCCGTCAAAATGCTCACATGGGAACAGGGGCCATTGAACTGAATAGGATTGGATTTTTTGCCTGTTTTGGGAGCTGATCCTTGAGCTGGACAAATCCCCCTCAAACGCCCCCAAACGGGCTACGTTCACATGTACGTGTTTGTGGTCTGTTTTTGGGGCTTTTGTAGGTGATTTCATATAACAATGCCTGCCCAAAAAATGCATGTCAAAACGCCTGTGAAAACGCCAGCCAAAATGCACATAAGAACGCCTGATATAATTGCCACGCCAAATTTAGGGATGTTCATGAGTGATGAGTCAGATTGTTGGCTTACATATCTGGTCAATTGTCACAATCTCACTTCCCAAATCCCAAAAGGTGTGTTTCAATTGTTTACCTAAATATATATTTCTCTCTCTCTCACGTAATTGTATATATATGTATGTATTCCTGTATCTAAACATTCTAAATAATGACTAGCAAACTTGAATAGAGAATTTTTTCAATTCACATATACTATACACACCTACATACATTTCTATTCCTCATTTCTATTTCCCTTGTTTTGGCAACTGAGCATGCTCCAAAACACACAGGACACACACAGTTAATTTTTGGACTGGGCGTTACCATTCTGGGTGTGTGTTTGCTTGGATTATATATAGCTCACTCAGACATCAGGAAAGATTTGACCTACGAAGAGGTCCAATATATTTGTGTGTCACATGCTTTATGGGTAACATTTTTGGCCCTTTGTTATTTATGGAGGTGAGATTTGGCTGTGTTGTGTGTTGACTCTCTGTAAGTATTTATTGCTGTTAACATAATTCTGTCAATCTGCACATGCATCTGTTGATTATGGGCTCTTTGTCGATGTATATGGTCTAAATGTTGTACAAAGGTTGTTTTTGTTTGAAAAATACAAATGTAATAAACAGCATGTTTCCAATTTTTTTTTAAAATGTCTTCATGTGTCTAAATAAAGTTTTCTGGTGTCCACAAATGTATGTATTTGTATTTCTTTTTCTAAGTTAAATCTGCTTAATGGTTGTGTATGTTCACTATTCGCGAATTCGCGAATATACAAAACCGCGTTCTCACATTTATACATGAAACCGGAAACGAAACTTTTGGTGCGTGCACACGTTTCCGGAAATTGTCCAGGCCCTGTCGTAAGTGTGCATCATGGCTCCTGCACTGTTTACTGCCGAAATAGTGGCATTTGTGTGTAAGGTAAGGAGGGGGTGTGAATGTGCAGGGTGCGGGATGGGGGATGGTGGCTGGGTGGGTCGCTTATCTAGCGGGTGTGCAAGAAACGTTTGGTCTGCTGATCTGCGCATGCACTTTCTGCCTATTAGACGTGATCTAGAAGCTTCCTGTTATAGAAACTTCCTAGATGTGAACCTGTTCCCTATATATATATATATATATATATATATATATATATATATATATGTGTGTGTATATGTGTATATATATATATATATATATATATATGTATGTGTATGTGTATATATGTATATATGTATATATGTATATATGTATATATATATATATATATATATATATACACATACACATGTATGTATGTATATATATATATGTATGTGTATATATATATATATATATATATGTATGTGTATATAAAAAATATATATTATACAAAATATATATATTAGACAATATATATACTATGTATATATTATATACAATATATATACATTAGATACATTATAGAATATGTTATATACCATATATTAGTGTATATAATAGGGAACAGGTTCACATCTCTGAACTTTCTATATAGATATAGATAGGCATACCCTGCTTTAAGTACACTCACTTTAGATACAATCGTGAGTAAGGACACAGCTTGTTCAGCTTGCCATGACACTGCTCACAAACCATAAGTGACAGGGATAACAAACTTAGGGAGCAACGACAGGGTACCCAGGTACCCAGGACTACACCATATCCATTTTGTGGCTGGCCAGCTTGCCTAGGTAATCTATCATGTCATAGTCCTGGCTCCCCTTAACATGCTCCCACATGGTTTGGGAGTAAGGCTATGTCAATGTGGCCAAAATTTACAATGGAGCTGGTGTATTTTCATGCATCGAGAAAAGAAAAAAGGGATTGCTTCACTTTAAGTACATTTTCAGTTTACATACATGCCCTGGTCCCATTGTGTACTTAAAGTGGGCTATGCCTGTATATAGATAGATTTGATTCGTTTCAACTTTTACACAAAATGAAACACAATTATCCGTGACAGATTGCTCTGACGCTTTGGAATCTGTCTCGATAAAGACAAATGTATTGACCCTTTTCATATATGCAAGATTAGAAACATTATATTCCCTAAATGCATAATGCCAAAAATTATTGCCTTACATACATCCATACACACTGCAAGCTCGGCCCCGTTTGTCTTGTCTGACACTCTTACCATCATAAGCTGGATCTGCACACAGCAGCTAATTGGTTCACCTGAGATGGAATCAGTGATCACAAAAATCTGGAATGGTTATGTCTTCAAAGGATTGCCTTGAACAAATCACCCATCTCACACTGCCATATGATAATGAATGGGGGTGTCCATTGCAAGTTAAATACACCCCCAGATCACATTGCTTTGTTAATTTACAGATCTAACTGGAATCTGATGGCACTGCTGTGAACCACTATGCCATCAAATTCTGCTGGGGACCTTTAAAAAGGATTATGTGTGATTGTGTGGATAATTATGCCACCTTAAATTTGCATCTCCCACATACCATGTGCAACTCTTGCAGGAATTGTGAATCAAGGATAATTCAGCACAGCTTAATGAACAGACACATTGAGGAGTGTAGGAACACACCGTCAGATTACCCGATCACACTATGGGGTTTTAACTCCTCCATAATTTTGCCACTTTGGAAACCAAGTGCTTACTTTATGTATACTTTTTAGACGGAACTACAATTTCTAGTAGGGTGATATCATTGCATGAGATTTTCCCTCACTTCCTGTCTTAGTGTCACCAAGACAGGAAGTGAGGGGAATATCACTGTGGGGAAATAGCTTGCAATTGTTGCCTTATAATGTCCATAGTATATATAAAAGGAAAGAATTGCTGGCTATATCCCCACGGGAGATTCCCTCACTTCCTGTCCTGGTGACACCAAGACAGGAAGTGAAGGGAAATCTCCTGCAATGATATAACACTGTTACATGTTCTAGTTATGTAGCAAACTTAAGAATATACAAAGCAAACATCTTTTTTTTTCCATTTTGGCAAAATCATGGATTAATTTAAAAAATATCTTTGTTTGTCCCGTGGCTTGCAGGAAAAACATTTTGCCTTGATTCCACCATCAACACAGACAGGGGAAACCCTCCTGCGGAGCCATTGTGTTCTCCTGGTGCTGCCCCTGCCAGGAAAACACAGTGATTATTGCTAGTGGCTACAAGAGATGCTAGCGATAAGTGTGTGTAAAATCTGACAGACTGGTTGTACGTTGTCCTCCAGGTGATCGACCAATCAACTTGGGTACCTTCAGCCTGGCCATACACAGTTTAAATCTGCATCTCAAATGAAGCAATCCCATTTACATATAACACTCCATAAAGGAGAATTGAGGGGCTTATCAGGTCTGCGTTAAAAATTAACAGCCACACCCAATCAGACAGCTCGTGTTAAAAGGGACCTGAAAAGCAATCTGCATGGCTTGCTTTTCCAAGCATTGGCTAGTTTAGTGAGCCTGGACTAATAACAGTCACTGTAATGCTACCCATACTGCTGTCCTTTTAACATGGTGACAAAAGTTGATACCTATGCTACATGTGTGTAAAGTTACTTGCACCCTGCTAAATGGACAGCAATAAGGTTGTAAATACAGTGACTGCCTGTCCCCCCCTGATGGCGGCCCTGGGTGTGTCATGAAAGGCCAATTGAGAAAATGGCTATATCATGTAGAGGAAATCACCAGTGTGGGGCAACCTATGTCATGGAGGTAGATTTGGACATCGATGTATATGTATCACCAGAAATGGAATTCTTTGTTCTACAATATCTCAAAGACGACCTAGCATGTTATTTGAAGACTGTACTATTTTGGACATACTTGGACTCAAACATACACTGCTCTTTCCACAGCTCCTCCTCCTCTGGGGGTATGATAAAGTTTATACGCATCTTCACCAAAAGCACAAGATGATGTGTCGTCTCCGGATGAGGCTGCAGCGGAGATTTCAGTTCCTGCCTGATATAGTGGATCTGCAGCGGGCCTGGAGTGATGCCAAAAGGCGCTCACCCAGGCTCCTGCTAAAGGCTGTGGAGCAAATCTCCGGTAAGTAAAAATATACATTACATGTGACCAGATAGGTTACAATTTTTTGGGTAGGTGGACATGTGTTTAGCTATGCAACAACACTAATACCAACACCCCCCCCCCCCCCCCTCCCTCTCGCTCCTACCTTTCCTACCTCCATCAAGTGTCTCTTCACAACCTTTAATACTACTATGTACATTCGTATTTTTTATGTTTCTTTTTTTTCTTCTGCTTCTAGCCAAAGCGGACGGCCGGCACCCTCTTGTGCTTTTGGTGAAGAAGGGGAGGAGGAGGACGGCCACACTCCAATATGCCTTCAGAGACAGCGAGCCATTTGAGCAGCTGAAAATTGTGGATCGTAAGTAGAAAATAAAAATGTTAGAAATTTCTAATCTCTAATCACATTTTACAGAGCCCCCTTTACATCGGAGTCTCCAGACTTACTACACTGTAAGAGGGAAGTGTGAAGACTCTGATATAAGGAGAGTTTGGGAACCATTATTTGAGGGGGGAAGCTGGGGACTCTGGTGTAAAAGGGAACTCTGTGTTCCCCAAAGCTCCCCCATACATCTGAGCTTACAGAGACCCTCTTACACTTCCCTTCCTCAGTCCACCACAGTCAAGGGCACAACAAGTCCCACTGCAGAAGGCTACCTGCTTGGACTTGTAATCCTCTCTGTAGGGGAATGAGGAAATACTGCCTGCTATGCTAAGACTTGTAGTGCCCTCTGTTAGGGACTAAGGATTCCTCAGTCCTCAACATTCTAGGGCACTATAAGTCTCAGCATAGTGGGCTGTCATACCTCAGTCCCTCACAGCTCGGGTCAAAAACAACACAGTTAAACATCTAAAGGACAACTCCAAACAAAACTACCAATAATGGACAGAGTCCATATGCTCTATAATGTCAAAGACCCGCTACCACTCACCTTCCACCTCTGGTGCTGTCATTGTGTAGGGCAAAGGGCTCCATCTACACCATGTTTGGCTTTCAGGTCAGATAGGCAGGACTTGCTCAGCTCCACTCTCTTCCTTGGCAATTGACTCTGGCGTCATTGTGGATCTTTCCTCCTCTAGAAAACACCCAGGGGCCCTCTCCTTGTCCCCCAGCCACCCAGGGCCTTCTTCTCCTCCTCCTCCACCAACCATTTTCAGACTCTTCCAACTTCCCTTGGGCAACTCAACCCCTTTGCATAGTGGACACAACAAATCTATGACCAGCCTGCAAAATATCAAGTCTGGGCCTGGTTACCTGTATGTTCCGGGTCCAGGGCGGAGCTCTCCTCCCAGAGCAACAAATGATGATAGCAGAGTGAGTTGACCGGCCAGTCACTTCCTACTGGTGCAGGTACACACCTACCGATTCCTCCACATCTTAGGATAACATGATCAGACGGCCAATCCCCAGGCAGAGAAGGAGGAGTAAGTGTCAGCGGACAACAGACACCTGGCAGACGCAGTGAAGGGACTGCAGCACACTGCTGCAACTTTTTGATCCGAGGATTGAAAGCAATCTTTTACTTGGGAGATTTCCCTGACTGCGCCCTTCGAAATGTTGGTGCTCCGCCACTGGCCGCAAGGCCCCTGTAGGTGCGAGGCCTTAGGCGCCCGCTTAATTTGCATGGTGCCCTCCTGTTTTAAAACATGGTCAATGCATCTCATTGGTGTAAGTGCACTTCTATGTTCTGAATTGTAGGGGCATTGAGTATGGTGCTAGCATGATGAGAGGTTACTGCCTATTTGTGTCCATAAATAATATATAATGTTTTTATTTTATTTTAGAAACCAGTGATCAGGATGTGGAGGCTCAGCCTTCTCAGGCCCCCTGTAAGTAATGTGGATGTGCTGGTGTGTTGTGTATTAGGTCGAACTTGGAGGAATGATTGTTTGTTTTGTTTTCTTTTGTGGTTGATGTAACTTCAGCAAGAGAGGAGCCTCAGGCAGGGCCAAGTCGCCTGGATCCGGGCCAGGAACACATTGTTGCCCAAGAAGAGGCCAATTCGTCTGAACCGGATGAGGACCTGGGCTCTCCTCAAATGGGAAGTAAGTATTCTACATGTGTTTGTGTGTTCAATGTGTCCTGGGAAATCTAAGGGCTGTAATATCTATATTTTGCCATTGGGGTTATGTAGCAGCTGACATTGAGGATGTTAGTTGTGGAGGACTGGGGAAGAGGGGCTGCTGCTTACCCAGTCCAAAGTAACTACTACCTTCAATGTTTCCCAACTACTTTCTGTGTGCCTTTATCAAATAGCTTTGGTTCAAGGATTGTATTTGTGTCTTTGTGTTTCTAGGAGATACGACGCCATCCCCCCATGAAGGGACACCATCCCCCCATGTAGGGTCTCCCTCATCCTCCCCCACTCCAGGCTCCCCTGAACTAGTCTGTAAGTACCTAAAATTAGATTCTCACATGAATTGTGTGTGCTAGGATGATGTGTATCTAGGATAATCTAAGTTGGAGTCTAAGCAAGTGTAGTTTTGCTATATGTGACAGGAAGGTTGGTCATGAAACACTCTTGCTTAACCTTAATGTTTGAAAGGTGGTTTTGGGCAGCTTTACAGGACATGTTATCTTTTGTAAGTTATCTCAAGCCACCCTATTCTAAATTGGTGTTAGTTTCTCTACATTGGAAATGGTGTGCTTTGTACTAGTAAATTTTTTGTGGACATTGTAATTTAATCATGTCCTGATTTAGTCAACACTGAAAATGTGTGTTTGTCAATCTTTCATAAATACTCTTCCTCGGTAATGTACCACATTCCAGTTCACAATTTGTGTTCTTTTTGTGCAGTTTCTCCCGAGCCAGCCACGCCATCAACTTCGGGGGCCCAAAAAAAAACTGATGATGGTAAGTTGTGTGCTTTTCCAGTAATGTGTCTACTTAGTAAGTGGAGAAATGCTAACTGTGTATGTCCCCGCTCAGGCTTCAAGTTCCTCTAAAGGCAGCAGGTTCTTTATGTGAATGCATTCTATGCATTAGTATTCCAAGTGATAGGTGTGCATATTCCCCCTAAGACTTACTGGGACCATTTTTTACTGTCCACATTTTTGCAGTAATACTTGTCTGGAACAGACTCCCCCTCCTCCTTAACTGAGGTGACAGCATGCCAATATTGCCTCCTGATGCTGTCACTCCTAATCATTGAGACCATCGGAAGGGAGGGGGGCAAGGCTGGCTCACAGCCTAGTGCCTGAACAGGCACAGGGTGCTTGGCTTCATCTCATGTGCCTCCATAGCAAGCTGCCTGCTGTGGGGTCAACCAACAGGAGGGAGGTGCCTAGAGGTGTGTACAGGGGCCATGTAAAAAGGAGGATTGTTATTTATCTTGTCCCCAAAAACCTAGAGAGTGTAAGTCTAACCTGATTAGTTTTCCACAGCCCTCCCAAAATGATATGTTTCCAACACTTAGAACAGGCAGGGCTGAGGCACAAAAAACATCCGAAAAACACAATCAGCACAAAAGCAGGGAGTACGTATCCTTAACGCTACAAGCTTCACCCAGTAGAATGACGCTTGCACTGTACAAATCTGCATCACCACCATATCAAAGTCTAAATAAAACTTTCAGGGAAATGTGGAGGGGTAATGAGTGGGTGTTAGAGCGTTTTCATGACTGCCTAACCTACAGTTAGCGTGAGTCCATTTGTTGATAAACTTTTTCTTCTCTCTTAACACAGCTGGGATGGCGGAAAGGAGATCAGGGGAGCAGACACATCTGCTCCGTCCACAACTGGCCCTCCGAATTCCAAAGGGTAAGTCTCTACTATGTGTCAGGTTCAATCTATAGACAGTAAGAGGGAGAGAGAACGCTACACAAACTCCAATGGTGATAGAGATAAATGTGTGCACATGTATCGTGTTGACCAATTGAACCCAAAACACCTTACATTCTTCTAAATGATTGCTTGTGTTGACATGAAGAAAAGCCTTTTACTTAGCTTTGGTGGAACTGCTACTAACATTCCAAGCCATCTTATGTAACCTTTTGAACAATTTGCTGTGAAAGTTTGAGTTTAAGGTTTACACCAGCAATTTAGCATATTTGCTTCAGAGTGTTGATAAAAGCCAACCAATAGACTCCTAAGCATATTTGTTGAGGCACATTAATTACAATCGTTGTTTGGATCATTTTGCATAAAACTAATTGTCATGTCTTTTTCTACCCAGGACACACCCACCTCACCTATGAGGTCCTTTTGGAATACGTAACATGGTGCATAGACCGAATATTATTTTTGGAAGACACTTATGGGGCCGATCCAGCCCCTCAGGAGCCATTTGTCAGAAATGTGTCACCCTTAAAAAGATTATAGTTTTTATTTTTTAATTTGTTTGGTTAATTTTACAATGTTTTTTAACTGTCACATTTCGACATTCTAAAAAAAAATATAACAAAAAAATAAAAAAATTAAAAACCCTTTTTTTTGGGACCAAAAAAAATAAAAAAATAAAAAAAACCTCGTTTTTGGGAAACAAAAAAATAAAAAAATAAAAAAACCCTTTTTTTTGGGACCAAAAAAAATAAAAAAATAAAAAAACCCTCGTTTTTGGGACCAAAAAAAATAAAAAAATAAAAAAACCCTCGTTTTTGGGACCAAAAAAAATAAAAAAATAAAAAAACCCTCATTTTTGGGAAACAAAAAAATAAAAAAAATAAAAAAACCCTTTTTTTTGGGACCAAAAAAAATAAAAAAATAAAAAAACCCTCGTTTTTGGGACCAAAAAAAATAAAAAAATAAAAAAACCCTCGTTTTTGGGAAACAAAAAAAATAAAAAAATTAAAAACCCTTTTTTTTGGGACCAAAAAAAATAAAAAAAATAAAAAAACCCTCGTTTTTGGGAAACAAAAAAATAAAAAAATTAAAAACCCTTTTTTTTGGGACCAAAAAAAAAAAAAAATAAAAAAACCCTCGTTTTTGGGACCAAAAAAAAATATAAAAATTAAAAAAGCCTTGTTTTTGGCAAACAAAAAAAACACAAATGTTTACAAAAAAGCCTTGTTGTTTTTATGGCAAACGACAAAACCACAAATGTTTACAAAAAAGCCTTGTTGTTTTTATGGCAAACGACAAAACCACAAATGTTTACAAAAAAGCCTTGTTGTTTTTATGGCAAACGACAAAACCACAAATGTTTACAAAAAAGCCTTGTTGTTTTTATGGCAAACGACAAAACCACAAATGTTTACAAAAAAGCCTTGTTGTTTTTATGGCAAACGACAAAACCACAAATGTTTACAAAAAATAATTGTTTTTGTGAAAACCTTCAAAAAAATGATGTCAAAACATAAAAAATGTTTAAAATGTTTATCTAAATTAAATTTAAGTATGTTGCTCTTTGCAACACAAATGTTACATTGGCAATTTAGTTCATTCTATTATATATTGTAATATATTTTTTGTACGCTACAGTTGGTAGACACCCACATGTGTTATTAAAACATTTATTTTATTACCCAAGTTTTCTTTTTGGTGTACACATCGAATGTCTTTTGTGTTGTATTTGTTTAGTTGAGTGGTGTGGTCTGTAATTGTTAGTATGTTGGCTTTGGTTTATGTTAGCCTTGAGACTTGTTTTGAAGCTACATTTGAAGGGAGACCTTTTCTTGGGTCGTTATGTGAACATTGAGTTATCTAAATTTACATGAAATCATATGTTTGGAGATCGAGAAGCACGTGTGTATAAATGCTTACATTAACCAGGGCCATTACTTGGCCACCAACACTCCTAAAAAACCAAAGAGCAAACACAAACTAATCATTTTGCATAAAATTTTATTTCATCCCCAAAAAAAGCACTATAATAAATCATATTGTGCCACCCTCAAATTTAAAAAAAAAATGGCCCCACAAATTGGCCAATGTAACAATCATTAACAAAACTAAACCAAAAAAAATAAATAAAAATAAATTAAGTTGGTGGTGGTGGTGGTGACTGAAGCAGTGTGGTGAGCAATGGAAAGGTTCCTGCCATCAAATGGTGGGCCAATAGTCCCATCTGCTCTGGGGTTAGCCTTAGAGTTCTGGTAAAGTGGCCCATTAGGATCAGATCTTGTGTCTGAGGCTGCTGCTGATGCAGGGTGTTGAACCCTGGAAATGTCCCAGACTGAAGATCTTGTGCCAATAGTCCCATCTGCTCTGTGCTCAGCCTAAGAATTTGGGTAACGTGTGCCATTACCATGAGATGGGATCGTTGCTGCTCCAAGGCTATTTGATGCTGCTGGTGGTGCAAGGGTTGTGAAGATGTGTGGGGAGTGGTGGTTGATTGGTTGTTGTGGTCCACGGTGCGGGGGCAAACGACATGTCGCATTGGTGACAAAAAAGAAGAACGGCCTGGGGAGGAGTGAAGTGATAAAGGTGTGGAGGGAATGTAGTCAGGTGGAAGGGGTACTGTGGAACCAGTGCGCATTGAGGTTGTGCAGGAGGATTGCTCATTGAGGGGTGTGGGAGTCCGAACGGAGTGTGAAGTGCTAGGAGTGGCTACAGGAGGAATTGTCCCATCCCCAGCTGCCTGACAAGTGGCCAACACTGGCATTACCCTCCCACTACCACAACCTGCAGTGGCAGGTGAGTGAGATGTTTGGGAGGGCTCTGCCAATGGGGCATCTTCAGATCCAAACAGGCATTGGCGTGTGGCCAGCACCTGAGTGTCAACACTTTGCCGATCCCGTTGATGCTGGTCTGCTAAACTTACCAAGCTGTTACGCATATCCTGTTGAACCTGTAACATATCCTGGTGAACCTGTACCATTGTTGCTACAGATTCCTGTATGAGCCCGAGCAGACGTACTGCCTCAGTAGATTGCTGAGTACGCCTCCTTAACTCATTTTGGACCTGATACTCATCAAGCAGCCTCTCGGCTACATCCAGCATAGATGGACGAAGTTGGGTAGGTGACAATCCCTCTGCATCTAAGGCTACCTGAAAGCAGAAGAAATAGACCAAATCATTATCAAACATCATGACTAAATATTTCAGATTAGTTTGACAACTTAACACCCCAAGTAGAACGTTGAAAAGTTTGATGTGCTTCTAATGAGTACTTGTTCATTGTAAGATTATCCAAGCTAGCAACACTTCTGATAATGGGTACATATTATATTGCTAGGACTAATATGACAAAGGCAAAAAAGATTCAACATGAAGGTGTTCCCAATTAACCCTGGTGTGGTAGGTTGTTTATGCTTTTGGTAAATCTGTTACTACACCAATGACTTTATACATCTACGTATGTTGTCTAAAATCTTGCCATCAATCGGCTAGAGGACAACCCAACCAAACGATACCCATGAATTTGGACCTGGAAAATCAAAGACGGGCCGGACTTTAAAGATCCTGGATGTTTTTGGAACATTAGTGGCACACCAAATTATAACATAATTCCCTGATGTTCAAGATAGAACTCTTGTTGTGCTGGTGCATCGTCAGAATGTCATAGCACTAATTTAACACACACAATGTAAGCCACATCTAGTCCAAAATCAATGCTACCATTGAAATGTTACATGTGCACCTTGTTCCCTTATATCACATACCACAGCACTGGATGCAGAATCGTCGCCAGCTCCTGATCCAACTCCAGCTGCAACGTCAAGAGGGGCCTGATGTTCTTTTAAAAACAAAAAAAAAAAAAACATGTTTAGTACATAACCTTAGTCAGTAATGATTATGGCCAGATTGCCCTCCTAGCTTCATGAATGAAGCATTGAGGCCAAACATTCAAAAGTGCTTTCCTGGGCTCATAGGACACTTGCTAAACCCTCCCAAAGGTTAAGAAGGCTTGGTCTGCCTACTAATGACGGCACCCATTAATGCTGTCAACTGTGTTTTGCAGGGTAAACATCTAAAAGGCAACACTCTTTCATAAGAAAAAACATGTGTGTTAATGGGGTTAATAAGATTCCAAAAAACATTATTTGACTAGACATACCAACACCTTCCTCCAGGCCTAGCTGCACTGGGTGTGTTCCCTGCTGCGGATCTTCTGTAAAGGACATAGCAATATGAGCTATCTTGGAAAAAAAAAACATCTACATTGTTTGGCACAGTATGATATTGGACCTACCAGGAGGAGGGTCAGCACTGATGTCAACACCTGTGAGTCCGTCTGGTTCGCCAAGCTGCATGGGCTGTGGAGGGGCTGAGATCCGTGCTACAGATGAACAAATTGCAGGTTGGGGAAAACAAAAAAAGGACAATTGGAAGGGCAAGTATCACATTCTATTAATGTCACACATAGGATAGTAGTTAATCTTTTCCAAACAACTCACACAATTGACATCCAAGATAATATCCTACCTCGGTGCAAAGCATCCAAATCTAAGTCCTCTCTGGTAAAGATGGTATCAGGTCCTATGATGTTCAAGAAAGGTAATTGATAATCCCAGAGAGAACTTCGTGCACGTTCATCCAGCCGACCTTGTCGGTCATAAAGACCCTCCGCAGCCCATGCAATTAGCTTCTTCCGAACGGACCCACAGATGTCGTTGACCTTCTTCCGCACACTGTCACGGTGGCGAGGTGCTTCACCCAGTGCATTTACAGCATCCCGGATTTCATCCCACAATCTGTTCTTCTCTGTTACTGAGTAAGACGCGGCCCTGGTCCCATGTATCGCCTGATATCTGGCCATATAGGCGTGGACCAGGGCACAGCACTGATTGTGGTTGAAACGGGGAAGCCGGGATAATGTGGACAAGCTGACTCTGGTGGACGGACCCGCTCCAGGACTACTGTCAGAAGAGCCAGCTTGTCCACTTGGTGTGTTACCACCTCCCCCGGCTTCCTCCTCCGGGATGGGGATGGTGGACTCCCTCATGGATACAGCTGGAGCCTCCCTCACACCAGAGCCAGACGATCTGCCCACCCTGCCCCCCCTGCCCCCCCTGCCCCCCCTGGCCACCCTGGCCACCCTGGCCACCCTGGCCACCCTGCCCCTTCTCATCCTTCCAGTGGGTGGGGCCATGGGAGCACGAGGTGGGCAGAGAATCTGGCTGTCCAGCAGCAGCAAAGAGCCCCAAACTCCTAAATCTGAAATGACAAAAGAGAAAACAGAAAAAACAGGATTTGCAGATTGCTCTTCATATACAGTATAATTAGTGAACAGTTACAGAACACACTTACCTAATGGCACAAACAGACTTGGTGGTGGTGGTGGTGGTAGTAGTGGGCAAAGAGCAGAAGAGGCTGCAAAGAAAAGGAAAAAAAAACACATAAGAAAACGCATATGGGTACAAATCACACGAGGCCCTCCAAACACTTACCTAATGGCACAAACATGGTGGTGGTGGTGGTGGCAAAAAAAGCAGAAGAGGTTGCAAAGAAATGTAAAACAAAAAATAAGAAAACGCATATGGGTACAAATCACACGAGGCCCTCCAAACACTTACCTAATGGCACAAACACAGTGGTGGTGGTGGTGGTGGTGGTGGCAAAGAGCAGAAGAGGCTGCAAAGAAATGGAAAAAAAAAACACATAAGAAAACGCATATGGGTACAAATCACACGAGGCCCTCCAAACACTTACCTAATGGCACAAACACGGTGGTGGTGGTGGTGGCAAAAAAAGCAGAAGAGGTTGCAAAGAAATGTAAAACAAAAAATAAGAAAACGCATATGGGTACAAATCACACGAGGCCCTCCAAACACTTACCTAATGGCACAAACACAGTGGTGGTGGTGGTGGTGGTGGTGGCAAAGAGCAGAAGAGGCTGCAAAGAAATGGAAAAAAAAAACACATAAGAAAACGCATATGGGTACAAATCACACAAGGCCCTCCAAACACTTACCTAATGGCACAAACAGACTTGGTGGAAGGGGGGTGGTGTAATCCTTTATAGGCAAAAGGAGGCTGCAAACATTAAACATACATGAGAAATCGCATGACCTACATACGTGCACATAATAAATTACAGTTATCAGGAAAGCAAAAATGGTGTCTTTGGAAGCTGGGAAGGTAAGGGGGCAGGTTTAGATGCCAAATCTAGACTGCACACCTTTAACAAACATGAGAAAACACATGTCCAAACCACATGCACATGGGGCCAACTGCCAATGATTAAAAGACACTTGAGGGGTTCCCAAGCTATTGTGGGTTGGAGGGGATTCACCATAGACAACTTAAGCACACCCAAGATAAGTACAAATTCTCTCCTTCCTTTTTTTTGGGAGAGAGAGATACAATTGTCTTACCTCCAGATAATGTAGGTTGTGGGTCACAGGGTCTTGCTAGCACATAAGAAACATCGATCTATAACATCCAGCAGCCATATTGGCCATGTGCTCCTTTTATAGCTGGCTCACAGGTGTGATAATTAGCGGCCGTTTCTATATATATTGCTATTGTGGGTTGGAGGGGATTCACCATAGACAACTTAAGCACACCCAAGATAAGTACAAATTCTCTCCTTCCTTTCTTTTGGGAGAGAGAGATACAATTGTCTTACCTCCAGATAATGTAGGTTGTGGGTCACAGGGTCTTGCTAGCACATAAGAAACATCGATCTATAACATCCAGCAGCCATATTGGCCATGTGCTCCTTTTATAGCTGGCTCACAGGTGTGATAATTAGCGGCCGTTTCTATATATATTGCTATTGTGGGTTGGAGGGGATTCACCATAGACAACTTAAGCACACCCAAGATAAGTACAAATTCTCTCCTTCCTTTTTTTTGGGAGAGAGAGATACAATTGTCTTACCTCCAGATAATGTAGGTTGTGGGTCACAGGGTCTTGCTAGCACATAAGAAACATCGATCTATAACATCCAGCAGCCATATTGGCCATGTGCTCCTTTTATAGCTGGCTCACAGGTGTGATAATTAGCGGCCGTTTCTATATATATCTGCGCATTCGCGAATTTGCGCGTTCAAAATGGAGGACGATATCCCAGACGCATTAGATGGTGCAATGCTGGCATTTATCGGTGCCTTGTTTGAGGAGGCCCTGGCACAGGAGGCAGCAGAAGGTGGGGAAGCTGCAGCAGCAGCAGCAGCACCTCCAGCAGCAGCACCTCCAGTCCGTGTGCCCTTACCTCGCCAGCCACGCATTTTTGCTCCAAGGATCTATTTGGACAAGCTGCGGGATTCTGATGTCAGGAGGAAGTTCCGGCTCGAGCGAGGAACTATTCTACACCTCTACCAGCTCATAGCAGAGAAAATTGACCCGGACACACAGCGCGGCCATGCGGTGCCCGGCATGGCCAGATTGCTGGCCACTTTGTATATTTTAGGGCGTGGCAGCTTCCAAGCCACTTCGGGAAGTATCATGGGCATTAGCCAGCCCACAGTTTCAAGGGTGTTCATGTTGGTCATTAATGCCATAGTGGATATAGTGCCCAATTTTATCCACTGGCCACAGAATGAAAATGAGTGGAATGAAGTCAAGTTGGGTTTCTACCGGCGGGCACACATGCCGCAAATCCTAGGGGCAATCGATGGCACCCACATAGCCATTAGGCCCCCAAGGAGCCACGAAAGTGAATACCGGAACCGCAAGCAGTACCACTCCGTGAACGTCCAATTAGTGTGTGACGCCAAACAGCGCATCATGAGTGTCAACACTGGTCACCCAGGGTCGTGCCATGATTCCAGTATGTTAAGAACAAGTACTCTGTACGAGGTGTTTGAAAGTGGACAAATGCCCGAAGGGTGGCTTATTGGTAAAGTATTTTGTCTTAACAACATAAACTGTAAGATTACATAGACATAGGAATAAGCTACATCGGTGTACACCCTGATTTAAGCAAAGCCTACCTAAAATGGATGTGTTAGGAGTTGTCAGGCTGTTCACACACAACCAGATCAGCAGCTTAGCAGCTCACAAAAGAAAGATTTGCAAAGTTGTCTTTGAGTCCAATGAAGGTGGTTAACCAATGTGTAAATGGTGTCCTCTAGCCACCCAAAGAAAACCTACAAATGATTCCAATGGTATTGCCATATCCCCAAAGTACTTTGCATAAGTGAGTCAATATTGGTTTCCTCACTCTAGTTGCAGATATATTCCAGAAGTAAGACCTAGGCTAATGTAATAGGAACAAAATAGGGGCCAAGTTGTAACTTGCAAGAGAAACCCACCACTTTGTGTGTCCTTTTTCCCATTTGTATTAGTGATTTAGGCAGTTAGACAGAGTTGAGATGTTTCATATGATTTTTTGCAAACAGACGAGCAGGTTGTTTAGTAAAATGCCTAATTGTCTCCCATTTTGAGGAGTCATCTAAAGTCACATGATAGGAAGAACTAATGTATATTTTTCTTATTTTTCAGGGGATGCTGGTTACCCGCAGCTGACGTGGCTGATGGCTCCAATCAGGTACCCCCAGGGCCCAGCAGAGAGGAATTACAACAGGGCCTTGCGGAGAAGCCGGAGTATCATTGAGTTGACCATAGGTCTTCTCAAGTCCCGGTTTCTCTGCTTGGCCCGGCCTGGGGGTGAACTCCTGTACTCTCCTACAAAGGCTTCCAAGATCATCCTGGCGTGCTGCGTGTTGCACAACATGTGCGTTGCCCGGGATGATTCTTGGGAGCTGACGGAGGAGAGGGAGCCAGAGGTCCGTCAGCCGGCGGCCCCCAGGCGGCGGAGCACCGCTGCCGGTATGGCCACCCGGAATACCCTGGTTGCTAGCCACTTTACATGTAAGTACTGTAACCGGTCAAGATAGGGCATGTGTATTAATTAGCTAGTTAGCAGAGGTGCCACTCACAGGGAGACAGAGGGTGATTATCATCTGCCAATGACACTTGCCATTGTAGATAAAGTGTAGTCAACATTGGTAAAATTGTGTTACTTGAGCAAAAACATGCACCTCTAACCATAAACATGTTGGTATTGTGAATAGTGTAAAGGGCTGAGAAGAGCTGGCAGGTGTTTATTTGTGTCTATGCCACCTGTGTAGTTATTGATAACATGAACGGCTGCTTGGTATCTTATGGTGTTGTAATTTTCCAGAACATCAACATCTTGGAATCATGGCACGTACCATGGGAAGCCAGTGGTGATGGGCTGTCTGGCGTCACAGGTGTGTATTCAAATGTTTACATTAATGATTTCTGGTTTGTGTAAGTTGGCATAAAATGTGTTATTTCACTCGTGATGTCGAAATTAAATGAAGTTCAGAATGAAGCAAACAGGCATTAAGATGTGATTTTCATTATGAAATGTCTTATCCTTTGTTTTATTTTTCCAGGAGTGGTACTGCTTGCGGGTGTAGGTGGTAGAAACCCACCTTGATGGACTCCACTCATTTTCTTTTGTGGTCAGTGGATATTTGGTAAGGCACATGGCCAATGACCAACATGAACACCCTGGAACTTCGAAAGTGGCTTGGAAGCTGACCAGCAACCTTGCCATGCCTGTCCCCTATGAGCTGGTAGAGGTGCAGAATGGATTCTGAACTCTGCCGGAAGTTGTGGAAGACATCAGAATCCCGTAGCCATGGAGCAAAGATCGTGGTCTGGCGCTGTAAAGGCACACGGACTGGAGAGTGACAATATTCTTTTGCTGCATCCCTCCTTCTGCTGTCATTCTCAAATAAATAAATACATTAGAATTGAACATGTGTTTTTTTGTTTTGTGTGGGTGCCTACAGACAAAAGGGCCATCCACACTGTAAGATTTAGAGAAGACTTTATCCTTCAGATTGACATTTTCTATGTAGTGCAAGGGCCTGCCTGATTGCATCCAAATTGAAAGTGTTGAGGTTTGAGCTTATATTATATGGTTTGGTTAAGTCTACAGGAAAAAGTCTAGACAAATTGTTAGTGTATGGCCCATTAAGCTGCCAAGGCCGGAGTTTTGCACTTTGCATGCTGCTTGTACTGGTGATGTGAGGGGTTGTAATGTAGAGTAGGGATGTGACAGTGTTGTGTTGAGGTGTGAGGCAAATGTAGTGTTGGACTATGAGGGTCTGTGTTGTTGAAATATGGAGAGAGTCCAATATCAGACACCTATGTTTATTGGTCAAAAAATTGTAAGAACCATGGTAAATATGTAAAGAATTGCATCTCGATAAAACTAGGACCACACTCATAAAATCAAAATTGTGTTGTTTCCATTGATGTGCTTGAAATTTGGGTAGGACACCCCCCCCCCCCCCCCCCAATTCAAGATAGTTTAAAAAAACTGTTAACAAAAATGAGAGTGAAAAGAGATCCCAAGTGTAGTGATGTGATTTGAACCCATGACGTTGTTAACTGCAGTGAAGTTGCAAAGCACTTAGCTATTGTGCAGAATAAAGCTGTATGGTGGAAAAAAAGGAGTGTGTTAAGGCTAAAAAGCACATATAGCTAAAGAACTAAACATTGTATGGAATGTGGGAAGAAGACCATGGTAAAATTGTGAGGTTTCATCTTGCCCTGAAGTAGGGTAGGGGTTTGGTCACTTGCCTTTGGTACTTTCCTTCATAAGATCGATTCGACACACAGACAAGATCAAAAAAACACTTAAAATGGTGTAAGCTTGCAAGCGCTTCTGAGTGTAACATTATTTAGCAATATATATGATGTAATCCGTTACATTTTAGCAATATAAACAAAAAAAGAAAATAAAAAAAGTAGGTGGAGATGGTAAGCCTCAAACCTACAGCAGAGGGAGATGAATTACAGACGTGTGATGTGTGCACTAATCCACTAGCCCACATCGCTATGTGAAACTGCTATAAGCACGAAGACATAAGTTTGCGAATTGGCGAAGCCGCGATCGTAAGTGAATCCCGCTGACGGCGGAATTCATTATTGCTGTTTTACTCGCCAATTCGCCGCAGCGCCAGTTAATTGATTTGAACGCGGCGAAACTGAAACACGTCATAGATGTTTGAAGCTGCAGTTTCTTTAAATCCGGCCCATAGCAACGAAGGAATTGCTCCAAGGCCTGATTGAATCGTTCTGCGGCCCCATTGGACTGAGGGTGGTAGGCCGAGGAGAAGGAGAGATGAATCCCCAACTGGGAGCAAAAGGCACGCCAGAACCTGGACACAAACTGACTCCCCCGATCCGACACAATCTCCTTGGGCAAACCGTGCAACCGGAAGACCTCCCTGGCAAAAATCGTGGCCAACTCCTGTGCAGAGGGTAACTTCTTGAGAGGAACACAGTGGCACATTTTGGAAAACCGATCCACAATCATGAGAATGACCGTATGGCCTCGGGATGCAGGGAGGTCCACAATGAAATCCATCCCCAGGAGGCGTGGGAGGAGAGGGAGGCACGGGTGGGACAACAAAGGTAGGCGCCAATCTGTTAGGAGGCCTCCGCAGACTCTCCTTAAAGGAAGGTCTCTCCCTGAGTCTGGTGTCAATCAAAATCAGGAAAGAAATAAGAGACTCGAGCCCACTGGTAGGTCCTTAGCTGCAACCTCATCCTTCAAGGCATCCGAGATACCATGAGAGAAAGCAGCGACCAGAGCCTCATTATTCCAGCCCACCTCTGCTGCCAGGGTACGAAACTCAATGGCGTATTCAGCTACGGGTCGTGAACCCTGTCTGATGGACATAAGGAGCTTCGCAGCAGAGGCAGCACGAGCCGGCACATTGAATACCTTCCGAAGAGAAGCAACAAAACCGGAAAACTCGGCAACCACCGGATTGTTGTTCTCCCATAAAGGGCTGGCCCAGGCCAAGGCCTTGTCCGAGAGCAGCGAGATTAAGAAGCCCACTTTTGATCTCTCAGTAGGAAAGGCATGTGGCAGCAACTCGAAATAAATGCCCACCTGGTTAAGGAAACCTCGGCACTGAGTTGGCTCTCCCCCAAAGCGCTGTGGAAGGGGGGCAGAACCGGACATACCCCGAAACACCGCAGGCGCAACAACAGGTGTCGGGGTAGACTCTGGCGCAACAACCGGAGCGGCAGTAGGAGCGGGCCCAGGAGCGACAACCGACCCATCGGCAACGGGAGCGAAATGAGCCGTGCGTTCAAGCAGGGTTTGCAACGCCACGGCGAACTGACCCAACAGGTGATCCTGCTGATCAAGTCTGGCAACCAGCGAGGGTAGTGAGGATGGCCCTGTACCGTCAGAATTCATGGCCTGTGGTACCGTGCGTTCAAGCAGGGTTTGCAACGCCACGGCGAACCGACCCAACAGGTGATCCTGCTGATCAAGTCTGGCAACCAGCGTGGGTAGCGAGGATGGCCCTGTACCGTCAGAATTCATGGCTTGGTCCTAATGTCACGGAACCATGAACCAGACGTACAACAACAGATAAGTGAAAATAAGAAAGCTTTATTGAAAAACAAGCTGTAAAGCAAAAGTCCAAACGGATGGCGAAACTGATGCAGAGTCTATTGCGAAGCCAGGGGTCAGGAACCAGCAGGGTAGTCAGACGAAGCCAGGATCAGGAACCAGCAGGGTAGTCAGACGAAGCCAGGATCAGGAACCAGCAGGGTAGTCAGACGAAGCCAGGAACAGGAACCAGAAGCAGCAGCAGTCTTAGAAGCATGTGAACACAGGAGGACCAAGCAGGGAACTGAAGCCACAGACCTCCTATATATATGAGCTAGGCATCCAGCTCCTCCCAGTGGGAAGGAGGAGCCGCAGGGTGGGAGGCTACAAGAAACCCAGAAACCAAGATGGCCGCCAGCACATGTCAAACGAAGGAGAACAGCAAGAAGGTAAGACCATGACAGCACCACCGATAAGGGTATGTATGTTGCAATCAAAACAAAAGATCTGGGGAAACATGAAGGGGCATGGCCTCCGTCTTAGATGTATTGACCTTGTACCCAGAGATAGCACCAAAGGAATCCAGGAGAGCATGTAACGAAGAAACTAGTGGGTTTTTCAAAGTCAACAGTATGTCGTCCGCAAATAAGGAAAGCTTATATTCTCTATGTCGCATAGTGACCCCAGCAATATCAGGATGGGAGCGAATGGCTTCTGCCAATGGCTCCAGGCACAATATAAACAATAAAGGGGAGAGGGGACAACCCTGTCGGGTGCCGTTGGACATGGGGAACACAGGCGACACAAAGGCAGACGACATATGAACTGGAGCCATGGCGGGAGAATAGAGGGCTTCTAAAGCTCTATAGAAGGGACCCTTCCTTGAAACCAAACTTCTGAAGCGTGGAAAAAAGATGGGGCCAACTCAACCTATCAAAGGCCTTCTGGGCAAGCTGAGAACCAGAGCTGGGCGGGGGAACCTGTTCAGAAGGGAGGTCAAATCCACAGTACGTCTAGTATTATCCCCTGCAGGTCTAGAAAGAACAAACCCGACCTGATCGCTATCTATCAATTTCAGAAGAAGACCGGCCAACCTATTGGCCAAAATCTTAGTGAATATTTTGTAGTCGGAGTTAAGAAGTGCGATTGGTCTGTAATTGTCTGGGAGTGAGGCGTCTTTACCCGGTTTGGGAATAACAGACATGTAGGAATGGAGAAAGTGAGAGTGAGGTGTCCTGCCCTCCAGCAAAGAAGCGTAGAGTTCCAGGAGATGAGGGGCTAGGGTCGGCAGGAAAATTTTGTAATAAATATATGGCAGCCCATCCGGCCCCGGAGCTTTTCGAGAATGCAGATCCTAAATCGTATCAGCCAACTCATCCATGGAAATATCAGCGTTCAGTTTATCTAAATCGGCTGTAGAGAGACTGGGAATGTCTAGGTCCTGAAAAACGCTCTCAAACTTGTCAGCAGAAAAGTGGAAGCGATTCTCAGGAGTCAAACAATTATAAAGGTTGGTATAGAATTTACCAAATGCCTCGGCCATGGTATAGGGGCAATGAGTGGGGCTACTATCAGGCTGGAGCAGAAGGTCAGGAACTGATTGGAAAAGTTTGGGTTTAAGCCTATTAACTAACATCCTGTGGGGTTTATTAGAATACTCATAAAATCTCTGCCGAGCCCACATCAGGGATTTAACCATCTTGGACATATCCAGAGCCTTGATACGGTTTCGGAGACTAACCACCTTCCTAAGTCCTGCCAAGGACGGGGAAGCCTGCAGACGCTCCTCGGCCACCCTAAGATCAGCCAGGAGCGAGCTGCGCTCTCTCTCAGCATCTTTCTTCAGACGAGAGCCCTCCGCAATGCATGTGCCCCTGAAGAAGGCTTTATGAGCCTCCCATACAGTAGACACCTCAGACACAGAACCCTCATTGAGTGCAAAATATTCCCGCAGACCTTCCTCCAACCGATTCCGGACTTCCGGGATTTGAAGGAGTCTATCATTCAAGCTCCAATGGCAGGCCCTAGGTGGGTCCCCCGCCATGGAGACATCAAAAGTAATGGGAGCATGGTCAGACCAGGAGATGGGAAGGATCTCCGACTGAACCATGCATGAAATGAGCGGAGCCGAAATAAAAAAATGATCTAACCTCCAATGCATCTTGTGGGCGGCTGAGTAAAAAGAATATTGTCTATGTGTAGGGTACTTAATACGCCAAGAGTCAAAAAGCCTGATTGAATGAATACACCTGCGGAAAGATTTAGCCTGACTCAGCTGCCTACGGGAAGGGGTGTCTTGACTCATGGACTGCCTATCCCTATATGGGGGACATGATAAGATTGAAATCACCCCCAACCACCATAAAGGGCTGGGAAAAATGAGAGGTGGCCGAAAGGGTCTTATCCAAAAAAGCCAATTGACCATCATTAGGGCCATAGATGTTAATAAAGGTAAAGGACGTAGATAGATAATCACAGACCAAGGCTATGTATCTCCCATGAGGATCCAGGAGCGAATCATGGACCCTGATGGGACAAGACTTCTGAATTAAAATGGCAACCCCAGCTTTACCCATCCTCTCAGAGGCAACATAAGCCGTGGGAAAATATCGTGCTGCAAACTTGAACGATCCGCAAGGACGGAAGTGTGTCTCCTGCACCAAAATCACGTCCACCCCGGAGGACCGGATAGCCTTTAGCGCCAGCCAACGCCTCTGAACCGAGTTCAAACCTTTAAAATTATATGACATAAACCTTAAAGCCATGGCATGTCCCAAACGTAGATCGTATGCATGTGTAAAACTACCTCCCATTGTATCATAACCCTCCATAACTACCTCATAAAAACACCTCGATGCAGTCTGTACTCCATCCAGAGATAGAACACAGAGGCACCAATCCATGTGTGTGACATAAAAAAGGTCGGACCAAGGACAAAAAATGTCCAACACAATAGAAAAAAAACATATAAAAATACAAAAGGAAAAAAAAAACAAATGAATAGAGAAACAGTGTTTATTCAGGATCTTCAGAAGGAACCCTGAAGGATTATAGAATCTCAGGGAGCCCAGGGCAAAGCCCACGGGCAATAAGGCAACACGGGAGCCTCCAGGATACAGTACTCCAACAGGGGTGGGCATCCCATCAACTCTCCAGCTAAAGTAAAAATAAAAACCAACTAGGCTTCAAAAACTGGGAAAACAAATGCCCCATGGGGGGGAAAAACTTTACCAGCCCAGCCAGCCCGGTCCAGGAAAGTCACCTGCATGGCAGCCAGCTTCCGATCAGTCCGTCCCCAGGAAACTGGAGAAACCAGAAAAAACAGAACACCGTGTAGACCCTTCATGGACTTCAGGGTGGGAATCTGGAGGGCTTCTGGCGCTGAGGAGTAGCGTAGGGCCTGCGTTGTGGTGTCTTGGCCGGGGTCCAGATGCGAGCAGGAGTTGCTGGAAGCGGACGGCTTGGAGGGTGCTGTTGGGCTAGCAGGTACTCTTCTGGAAGCGGTGGAAGCCCTAGGCCTCTAATAAAGGACTCTGCCTCGTGCATTTCTCGCATGGCATGCTGAACACCATCCTTGGTGACCACCAAGCGGAACGGGAAACCCCAGTAATAAGGAACCCTGTGTTTCTGCAGATGTAATGTCACCACGCGGAGGGCCCTCTGCTTATTCAAAGTGATAGGGGAGAGGTCATTAAAAATTTGTATTTTTGCTCCCTTATATTCCACCTGGGTCTTATTGCGGGTCGCCAGATTGAGGGCCTCCTTAGTATCATAATAGTGGAACCGAACAATCACATCACGGGGTCTTCCTCCAGAGGGTGGTTTGGGGCCCAGGGATCTGTGTGCCCTATCCAGTCTCCAATCAATGTCCACAATGTTGGGGGCCAAGTGATTAAAGAAGCCCAACAAAAAAGAGCGCAGGTTGTTATCCCCCACTGTTTCAGGGATGCCCCTGAAGCGCAAATTCTGAAGCCTCTCTTGATTCTCAAGATCTTCTTGCTGCAGCTGCAGTTGAGAGACCAAATGCTACAAATAGGAATGTTCCTCCTCTAATACGTGCACATAATCCACCAGTTCATCAAATTTGGTCTCTAAGGTGTCTGTGCGTTCCCCTATATGCGCAATCTCCCCCCTTAATTCCACCGACAACTTGCCCACCTCAGCAGCTATGCTGCGGGTAATCTGCACCAAGAGAACTTTCAGATTGGCATCCAGTATGTCAGGGGTTAAGATCTGCTGAGAGGTAGGGGGTAGGGTTCGATCGATCTGGTACCTGTGGTGGTAGAGGGTCTGCCTCATTGTCTGCTTCCAATAGAGGGTCCATCGCGGAGAACAGGTCTGCCTGTGAAATTGAGGCCGGGGATTGCGGCCTAGTAAGGAAGCGGTCCATGGACTCCTGCGGGGTGGAATAGCCCTGTTTTTGCTGCCCAATCTTGTCCATGGGGACGCCAAGGGTATCAGGAACACTGGCTGCCTGCTCCGGACCAGAAGAATGCGGACAGAAGCTTAAGCGGAGCGGCGGAGAGTCAGCATTGCCCGGAGCTCACCTAAGATGCGTCCTCCATGTCCGGAAGCCGCGCATGCGCCCCTGCACCAGAGCTTTTTATTGGCGTCATAACAAAGGAGGTGAACACATACGCACATGCCAATTTTCTGTTCTCTATTTCTAAAAAAATTGTTTTATGTATATATTTTTCTCATTTCACTTCACCAACTTAGACTATTGTGTTCTGATCCATCAAATAATATTCCGATTAACAAAACATTGAACTTAAGGCTGTAATGTAACAAAATAGGTAAAAAGTCAAGGAGGTGAATACTTTTGCAAGGCACTGTATCTCCCCCACCTTATACTCCTTGTCCAACTGCACAATCAATACTTCCCTTGTTCAACCCAGCTACTTTAGAGGAAGTCACTAAACTTTTTTCTAACGCCCACCTAACCACCTGCCCCCTGGACCCTGCTCCCTCGCAAATACTACGGTCATCCTCTAGCTCTAGCCTACAATCTTTATGTAAGGTAAGCCAGATTCTCCAAAACCAGTGCGAGCTTATGCTAATATTCATGCGCACGTACGTGCATTGTTCACGTGCTAATACTTCTAGGCAAAGATGTACTATTCCTTTTCAACATGCTCGCATTCGTGCATGCACTCATACGCATGCGCAAGTGCACAAACAAATTAACGTGCATACTTGGCGCCCAGCTGCCTATTTAAACTGGCCTGTCACCATGAGCAGTTGCTGAATGGTCTTCAGCTTGTACCTGTATTCCTGTGACCTGATCCACTGAACCTGCTTACCTGTGTGTGACCCGGCCTCCTCCTGGACTCTGCCTATGCTCCTACATTAACCTTGTTCTCCTGATCTCTTTGACTTCGGCCCATTGGGGATCGTGATCTACTTGCCATCAAGTCTGCCCTAGAAGAATGGCGTTACCTGCTGGAAGGAACTAATCATCCGATTCTGATTTTTACAGACTTTAAGAATCTGGAGTATCTCTGTACAGCCAGACGTTTGAAACCCCTCCAGGCTAGATGGGCTTTGTTCTTTTCATGATTCTCATTTCATATTACCTATAGACCAGTTTCAAAGAATGGGAAACCCAATGCTCTGTCACGCATGTTCCCAGAGGAAGCAGAGTCTACCCAGCTTAACACCATTCTGTTTCCACAGAGTTTCCTGTTACTTCTAGGGGATTTAGTGTTACAACTCAAGCAAGCCTCAAAGGAAGAGGGTTCACCACGTGACCCACAGTTGCAGGAACAGGACGGCTTGTTCCTTCATGAGCAAAAGGTGTTTGTTCCCTCAAGTTTGCATCAGGTAATCCTGAATCTATGCCATGACCATCCCCTGGCTGGGCATTCTGGAATATGCAAGACCCTGGAACTCTTGCAACGGTACCTTTGATGGCCTAGCTTAAGATCTGACTGTTGGGGCTATGTAAGGGCCTGTGAAATATGTATCAGAAACAAAGGTGACAAGACAAAAGCCTGGGGTCTACTAAGGCCTTTGCCCATTCCTAGCAAGCCATGGGAAATGATTAACATGGATTTCATTGTTGAACTCCCACTGTATGAAAACTTCCCGACCATTTGTGTAATAATTGATAGGTTATCCAAGATGGCATACTTTGTGCAGAAGATTGGAACACCATCTGCAGTAGAAATGGCACAAGCATTTGTCAAGGAAGTAGTAAGATTGCATGGGGTTCCACGAAGTATAACCTCTGATTGAAGAGTTCAATTCACATTCAGATTCTGGAAAGAACTTTGCAAGTCACTTAAAATCGAAACTTAGTTGTGATCAACATATCATCCCCGAACTAATGGCCATACGGAATGCACAAACCAGAGCCTAGAACAATACCTTTGATGCTTCTCTTCTTTTACCCAAGCAAATGGTCTTCACTCTTTCCTCTAGCAGAGTTCGCTTACAATAACTCTATTATTTCTGCTACAGGGTTAAACCCCATTTTTTGCAAAATTTTAATCTACCTTTCTTACCTGATATAATCGTAGATGCACCTCTACCAGCAGTTCAGGAGAGACTGGAGTTTCTGCAAACCAACAACAAAATTCTACAGGAAGCTATCGCTAAGGTCCAACAGTAAGAAAACTCTTGGGAACCGGAAGACAATGTTAATGCCCCAAGACTGGTAAGAAAGTTTTTCCAAACTCATCCTGAGAGTTTGGAAAAGCAATGTAAGGTAAACCAGATTCTCAGCACCAGAAAACCAGTGCAAACTCATGCTAATATTCGTGCGCGCGTGCTTTGTTCACGTGCTAATACTTTTACACAAAGATGTACTATTCCTATTCAACGTGCTTGCATTCATGCGCGCACTAGTACATACGCATGCGCACGTGCCCATGCAAATTAGCGTGCATACTTGGCGCCCAGCTGCATATTTAAACTGGCCTGTCGCCATTAGCAGTTGCTGAATGGTCTTCAACTTGTACCTGTATTCCTGTGACCTGGTTCACTGAACCTGCTTACCTGTGTATGACCCGGCCTCCTCTTGGACTCTGGCTTTGCTCCTGCATTAACCTTGTTCACCTGATCTCTTTGACCTCATGCTCTTTACTGGACTTGTCTTTGCCTGCTGATTCTGTACTGCGCTGCCCGGCTGTTACCAACCTTGACCTGCTTTCTGGACTTTGCTTTGTCTGCTGACTTGTCCCCTGTTCCCCGGCTGCTGCTGCTCACTGCCTGCATATCTGGTCTGCTACCATCCCCTGCTCTGGTGCCAAGCTGCTTCAGTGTCCTGTTCCTAGGACTGCAACCCCCAGCTTCATCCACCTAAGTGCAGACTTCATCAGCCAGCTACTCCAGCACTCGTGCCCTCAAACTCACTGTCTCCACCTTCAGGAGTGTTGGGCAGGAGGTGCAAGAGAGGCCTCCATGACATTCCAGTTGTCACCAGGTACGTGATACTTTAACTCATATCTTCAATCTCTCCCTCTCTACTGGCATCTTTCCCAACCCTCTAAAATATGCACTAGACACCCTCATACCTAAAAAGGGCTCACTGGACCCCACCAATATTAACAACCTAAGACCAATCTCCTTACTCCCTTTTGCCTCCAAACTCCTTGAACGTCTAGTCTACAACTGGCTGAGCTGCCACCTCATTGAGAATAACCTTCAGTCTGGATTTTGCTCGCAACAAGCCACAGAAACTGCTCTCCTAAAACTCACAAACGACTTACTAACAGCTACAACCAACAGTCACTATTCCATACTCTTACTCTTGGACCTCTGCACTGCCTTTGATACAGTTGACCACCCCCTCCTCCTCAAAAAACTCTATTCCCTTGGTCGCCGTAACTGTACTCTCCGTTGTTTCGAATTTTACCTATCTCACTGCACCTTCAGGTTCACTTACAACTCTACTTCCTCCTCTCCTATTCCTCTTACCCTTGGGGTCCCCCAAGGTTCTGTCCTTAGACTTCTCCTATTTTTGATGTATACCTCCTCCATTGGGAAGCTGATAGCTTCCCATGGCATTCAATATCATTTCTATGCTGATGACACCCAAATCTATCTGTCTACCCCTCAGTTCACCCCTTCAGTTTCCTCATGTATCACTGATTTACTACCAGACATATCTGACTAGATGTCACACTACTTCCTCAAACTCAATGTATCCAAAACCAAGCTCTTAATATCCCCCCCCCCCATGCCTCTTCACCTGACTTCCCTGTCAAGATCAATGGCACAACCATCAGTCCTTCTTCACATGCCAGGATGCTAGAGGTTACCCTGGACTCAGAACTGTCCATTCAGGCCTACTTTTAATCCCTGTCCAAATCATACCACCTCAACTTCCGCAACATTTACAGAATATGCTCCTATTTAACCAATAACACCACAAAGCTTCTTATTCGCCCCCTGGTCATCTCTTGCCTCAACTACTGCAACTCCCTTCTCATTGGATTACCTTTATATAGACTATACCCCTTCAGTCCATCTTGAATGCTGCTGCTAGACTCATCCACCTTACCAATTGCTCAGTGTCTGCCACCCCTCTCTGCTAATTTCTCCACTGGCTTCTGCTCACTCAACTAATAAAATTCAAAGTACTAACAACAACTTACAAAGCCATTCACAACGCTGCCCCCAGCTATATCACTAACCTGTTCTCACAATATCAACCAAACCGCTCTCTTCGGTCATCCCAAGATCTCCGGCTCTCTAGCTCCCTTGTCATCTCCTCCTATGCTCGCCTCCAGGACTTCTAATAAGCTTCTTCCATCCTTTGGAACTCCCTACCCCAATCTGCCTGACTATCTCCTAATCTTTCCATCTTTAGACGATCTCTGAAAACCCTTCTCTTTAAAAAAGCCTATCCTGCTTCTAACTAACACACTGTGTTTTTACTTTATCCATCAACCTATCTCCCACAGTTATTACCTTTTGTATCACTTGACCCTCCCTCCTAGATTGTAAGCTCTAACAAGCAGGTCCCTCTGATTCCTCTTGTACCAAATGATATTGAAACTGTAATGTCTACCTTTATTTTGTAAAGCGCTGCACAAACTGTTGGAGCTATATAAATCCTGTATAATATTAATAATTTGTATTACTATTATTATTAAGGATTTCTATAGCGCCAGCAGTTTACGCAGCACTTTACAATATTAGAGGGATACAGTACATATACAATACAATAAAATACAAGAGGATTAAGAGGGCCCTGCTCAGAAGAGCTTACAATCTAATGGATTATGAATAAGATTACATTTTTGTAGGTCTTATAGCCAGTTTTCTAATTGATATTGCCCTCCACAGAGAAAACAAATCTTTGAATTGTTTTCTTCATGGCATCATGAACCTCCTGGTTACGCAGAGTATAGATGATTGGATTTAAAAGAGGAGTTACTACTGACGGGATAATGGAAACAATTTTATTCAGGTGCATTAGGCCACCGGTGCTGGGTCTGACGAACATAAAGATGATAGGCCCATAAAAAAGCAATACAACAATAAGGTGCGAAGCAAAAGTAGAAAAAGTTTTGCGTCTCCCTATAGCTGTTGGAAACATCAGTGTTGTCCTGATTATGCAAATATAAGAGATAACGATTAAGAAAAAACAGCCTAATATTATGAACAAGCTAAGGCAAAAAAATAGTTTTTCGATGCTTGAAGTCTCAGAACAAGACAATTTGAGTATTGGCGCCAAGTCACAGTAGTAATGATCAATTTGGTTCTCCCTACAAAATGACAGGTTTGCAATCTGTACACATGGAGTAATCATTGAAACAAAGCCAACAACCCAGGACCCAAGTATGAGTATGGTGCAAACTTTAGGACTGATGATTGATATATAGCGAAGAGGATTACAGATGGCCACATAACGATCATAAGCCATCACAGTCAGAAGAAAGATTTCAGTTGCTCCAAGAGAAAAATGAAAATAAAATTGCGTTATGCACCCAGCTGGGGATATTGCTTCCTTTGTAGTTTTAAGAGACCACAAGAGTCTGGGGACAGTGACTGAAGGGTACCAAATCTCAAGGAATGAAAGTCCGCCAATGAAGAAATACATAGGCTTATGAAGACGTCTTTCAATTTTGACCATAATAATAATAGAAAAATTAGCTGTCATTGTAACAACATATGCAATGTGAATTAATATGAAAAGACAAAACTGTGTCTTTTTCTGGAGAGAGAATCCAGTGAGCTGAAATTCTGTTATAACTGTCTCGTTCTTATGTTTTACCGTCAATGTGTTGACCTACAGATAAGGAAAAGAAAGTGGAGAGAACATAACATAGTCTACTTCTGTAAAGTAGCACCAAGGATATAAGTGCATTTTACTTTAGCTAATATGATTTAGACTTTGGAGGCATCATGACCTCATCTGAGTGCAAAAGTCTTATTTGTTATGCATAGAGATTTTCCAGCTTGTTGAGAGAACTCTATATGAATTAACTTGATTTCTCATAGGCATTTCTGCAGGCCACATCTACCATGGCCTTCAATGGCTGAATCAACAGGGCCACCATTAACTTACTCAGATGATATGAGATGCACAAAACAGTGTTGTGATCATCAATTTGCTCTCCACTTATGTACCTGGCAGTATAGTGTTTACCACTTTATTGCTCTGCTTTGAGTTGATAAGATCTAGTGCCAAAGTCACAGGGTACCCTAGTTGTGTGAGTGGTATGTATTTCATTCAGTGTAAATAGCTCCCCTTGACTTATTCTAGTAACTCTGTTTTAGTACCAAACAGTAAACTAAAGTGAGTACATTTCACCCAAAGGATTCCTCAAGCCTCGTGCACATGATGAGAAAGATCATCCCCTTTTTTTTTTTTTTTTGTATGCTAGTCTCATATCGAAAACGAAGAGATTACTAATGTTATTACAATTTTTGTACAACAAAATACAACTTTGGAAGTGATGTAATGTGTTGTATTTTACTAAAATTATTATTATTATACAGGATTTATATAGGGCCAACAGTTTGCGTAGCACTTCAGAACGTTAGGAGAAACAATACAGTTATAATACAATTCAATTCAATACAGGGGTAATCAGAGGGCTCTGTTCATTAGAGCTTGCGTATTGTATTGTATTCTTTTGTTTCCGAGCATGCGTGGTCGTGGCCTTCTTAATTGTTTATGACAAATACTGTACTGATTAAATAACCATTGCTTGCTCTGCTATCGTCCATGAAAAATTTTCATGCTTGACCCTTCAAATATTGTTGCATGAACTGTCATTATCGGTTCTCAAATGCTGTGAAAGGGATTTTTGTCATCGGATTTCCCGATCGTGTGTTCTAGGCATCAGTCTCTTATTTACCCTGTTCTAAAGTTATGTTCTGGATTGTTTCTGGTAAAAGTTTATGCATACCATGCATAAATACTGTATATAGATTTCAAAGCTCCCAACTGTCTCTGATTTTTTAGGGACTGTCCCTGATTTGGAACATAGTCCCTCTGTCCCTCTTTCCTCCTCATTTGTCCCTCATTTTGGTCTGATCTATATGGTTGTATATTAAATGTACTTTTTAGCTTTTAAAAAGGGTTTCCCAGTGCTAAACCTTTCATCCAATTTCTAAATTGCTGCATTTGTAAATTTGTAGATTTCAAAAGTCAATATAAAGGAATAGTAAAGGTAAAAAAGCACTTGTGGGTTTTGTACAATGCTCCTTTAAGGAGGCGTGGCAGGGGATGTGTACTATGATGTTCCTGCTGATGCAAAACTGTCCTGTTTCCTTCAAGCTTTAATTAAGTATTAAGAGACTACAAATGATACAGCAGTGTTTGCCAACAGCAGGACATGTTTAAATAGCAAGGCTAGGCACAAATTTACTGAAGACAAAGAACACAGGCTGTTTCTTTACTACAATCATTAAGATGTTGTAGATGATACAGCAGTGTACTATTGGCTAGCAAAAGCACAGTTTTAAAGAGGAAGTAAACTTCCTTCTCTTGCTTTTACCTATAGGTAAGTCTATAATAAGGCTTACTTATAGGTAGTGTAAATATCTCCTAAACATGCACTGTTTAGGAGATATTTACGTTGTATGCAGCCAGTGACATCACTGGCACATGTGCTCTGAAGGAACGGCCACCCATGCTGTTCCTTCAAAGCCCTGTGCCGTAAATGGCGGCTCCCGTGTGCTTTCTCGGGAGTGATGTCATCGCGGCTCCAGCTAGTCACAGAGCCGGAGTCCATGAACCCGGAAGCAAGACAGGTGAAGTTGGAGGTGCCTGCAATGCTGACTTCTTGGCGTGGGAGGGCTTGTTTTCAGGTAAGTTCAACACAATATGCTTGTATGCAATGCATACTAGCACATTTTGGCTTTACCCACAGGTTCCTCCCCAAAAAATACAAACCTCTAGTGGTTTACAACCGCTTTAAGCAAAGATAGGCCTAACTGATGTATGCCAAACTTTTATTTTAATCAATGGAGATGGGGGGGGGGGTGCTCCTAATGTGAGTGATATGATGTGAGGTGGTTTAGGTGCACACTGTTTGTGTACCGTGTTTCCCCGAATATAAGACCGGGTCTTATATTAATTTTGGCTTCAAAAACCACACTAGGGCTTATTTTCAGGGGATGTCTTATTTACGGTATGTACAATGACTATCTTCAAATGATTGTAACCCTAAAATAAATATCCTGATCCTTTAAAGCATGATAGACAGCACAGTGCTTGTGCTGTGTCATTTAGCCCTCTCTATGTTCTAAAAAGCCTAGAATAAAACAATAAAATGTTAAAAAAAAAGTTCTCTCCCCCGTCAGCTCAGAAATCAGCATTATGACATTCTGTCCAATGCATATGTTTATTCATTCCCAAAAATAAACCTTGGATAAAGTCATTGCAAAATTATGTAATCGATTTTGTCAACTTTATTGTGGAAAATACCTTATTTACAGCGCCGCTGGGCGCTCACGTGACCCTCCGGAGCTCTACTTTACCTCTCTGAATACTGCAGAGGGAGGAGCTGAGATCAAGGATTTTACTAGGGCTTATTTTTGGGGTAGGGCTTATTTTGCAGCCATCCCTGAAAATCATGCTAGGTCTTATTTTTGGGGTAGGGCTTATTTTCAGGGAAACAGGATAGTTTGTTTTCTTTTTTCTTTTAAACAGTGACACATCCATCAGTGCATTGCAGTCATGTGAGAAAACACAAAAAAAAAGGTGCCTGCATTGAAACTTAATTAAAATGTATTCAGAAAAGATCATAAGAGAAGTGGGGAGAAAACATTTAATAATGGGTGGTTTTATTACCTTTACTTCTACTTCAATTGTTTTTATATCTGCCTAGAGTCCAGTTATGAATAGAATATTGCAAAATAAAAAAACATTATGTGTTGTATACAGCATGCTGTAGTTCTGCTTTACCTGCCACAGTGTGAGATCTTGTGCATGATACTCCAGCATCATGTTTTTCATGAATTTCTTCTGTAATTATAAGTCAGGGCATAATACTTTATATACATAAGTAATATAAGCCTCCACTGGTAAAATAACGTTTATAAATATTAACCAAATCCCATTGGTGTATCCATACAGGGGAATAATTTACTTTATATGTGGAGAGGGAATACATTCATAAGAAAACTTTTATATCAGTTATTTATTTCAGTAACACAAACTTTTAATGTGAACCTTTAATGTCCACCAAAGTTTATAAAGTTAATATTACTAGCCCATACCTGTGTTTGTCTTTCCTTTTAGTCTGGGAAGACACCTGGATCCTAAGGACATATTATATAGACAGCCTTGACTGTCAAGAATAAAATAAATCTTTATGGAAAGAAATGTAGGGATTATATTACTGACCTTTCCTCTCTAAAAAATGATCATTTATAGCCTATCAGACTTGTCTAGTATTGTTAATACTTTCTAAGTTATTAGCTCTAAAAATGCTTGCTGAACAGGAATTTTCTTCCATGTCAGTAATTCAAAAGCACAGACCCAGAGAATCATAAGGCCTCATGTACACTACAGCTGCTAAACTGAAGTTTAGGGACAGTTGAGCTTTTTTTTCAGCAGCCCCTGAACTCTCATTTATGTTATCCTATGTGTACATGTTTACTCAGTCATTTATAGTAGTTTAGAGGCAGTTGAGGTTACAGGCATGTTTTTGAAAGCCGAAAAATAGCGTTCAGGACTGTAGTTTACCGGCATTTCAAACGCCAAATGTTTCTAACCGTGTTAAACCGCATTTATGTATGTTTGCGTTTATAAGCATTTTTTAAAGGGTAAAAAATTTCGGATAATTTTTGAACATATTTTTTAAATATTTTGAAAAAACACAAATTTCACCACATGCTTTTGCCTGCCTCAATGGATGAGTCCAGTACCGACAAACTCTGGTCCTCTCATGCAATATTCTACGTCTTCGCATCCTCAGCAACATCAGGAGCATGGGATCACACGCAGCATTTATTCTTAAACAATCTTCAGACATGCAAATAAACACACAACTAGACTTCTTAATGGCAAAATTTTGGCCACGGCCTTTATTAACTGGTTTGAATATACACTTTATTAAAACTTCAACTTCATACTCATAACGATATAACTTATAACTTTTGACTTCCATACAAATTTTCAACTCAGCTATTAGAGCTCGAGCTGAATAACCATAACACAATATTATTACACTGTCCCCCTTTTCTTACGAAAAGGTGACCCACCACATTAATAAGGCCGCGACAAGGGGAGGGGGGGTTGGGTGAGCTCTGCAGCTTGTGTCATCCCGCGAAGTCTGGCGCCAATTCCAGTCAGCACCTATTATTTATAGACCCCAAAGGGGCTTCCAGAAGCTTCTAGCAGCCTCCGAAGCCCCCTACCTATCAGGTATAAGCCCCCCATGAGACCACGCCCTCACCTGCTAGGGGGAGCCTTGAAACCCTCAGGCTGCGGTGATCCCATGAGGAAAAGGGGGGCCTTGAAACCTATTTCCCCCTTTTCCCAACATGGGATCACACGCAGCATTTATTCTTAAACAATCTTCAGACATGCAAATAAACACACAACTAGACTTCTAAATGGCAAAATTTTGGCCACGGCCTTTATTAACTGGTTTGAATATACACTTTATTAAAACTTCAACTTCATACTCATAACGATATGACTTATAACTTTTGACTTCCATACAAATTTTCAACTCAGCTATTAGAGCTCGAGCTGAATAACCATAACACAATATTATTACACTGTCCCCAAACAGACAGAGGATGTGCACCTTGCACGACCTCTGTCTACCCCCATACCGCGGCCTTCTCAATGCATGTCTGAAGATTGCTGTTGAATATATCAAGTCCGATATCGGACAAATGAACTCCATCAGCTCTATATAACCCTTTAATGCTACCTTCCAATTCTAAATGGCGAAATGAAAAACCATAACCCAAAGACATGAACTTTTCCATTATCCTGTTAATTCTTTTACGAATCTTTTCCCCATAACGACAAAGAAACATGACCATTGTAACCTGGGTATAATCTCTGAGAAAATTATCACTGACCCAGGGTATAGAGCTTTAATCGTTCAGACATAGTGCTTCATTTGAAACACCAAATCCAATGTTCTCTTATGACCTATATCATTCCCACCCAGGTGCACCAATAGTACATCCGGGTGAGAATACATATCCGCCATAGTTCGCAACTCAGCCAGGAGATCCGCCCACACCATTCCCCTAATACCATGCCAACAAACAGAATATAATTCTTTATCCAGACCAAGGGATTCCGTATAGCTTCTAGCAGCAGCTCTTCTGTGTGCCCAAAATATATATGAATGGCCGACTATCCACACTATCCGATGGATACCTAGGTAAGTCAAAAAATATTGTTAGGTCTCACGTATAATTTAAAAACGTTCGATTTCCATCTACCAATTTGCTTAATTTTATCAGAATTTAAACCTAACCTTGCAGCCTCAGTGGCTGCTCCTATACGGAATGAATGCGAGGATATGACTAAATCATTCAACTTACAATATCTTACCACTTTCTTCAAAACTGCTTGGAATTGGAATCTTGTCAAAGGCGAACCATCCCGGTGAATAAATAGGAAACCCTCCTTTCTTGGTCTAAACCCTAAATAAGTATTTAACAAATTCACTGGGCACACCAACCTTTTTTCACACCGAGCCAACGTGATCCAACAGCCTTTTCCCATTTGGTCAGTTTTGACCACTGCAAGAATAATTTAATATTCTTTGAATTAGCCAAAATATCGTCCCATTTCAAACCGTCCCCACTCTTACCATTTTTAGGAACTAATTCCGATATTCTCAGAGCAGCAAAGAAACAAATTGAGAAAGCTGCCCTGAACATATCAGCCTCAAACTGTGAATAGCAAACCTTATCTAAACTTTCACATAACTCACACAAAATCTGAAGCGTAATAGGACGTCTTTTGTCCTGAACCAAGTTAGCCCTTTTATAACCTTTCATAGCTTGTCTTATGGAGAAGAATTTTAAAAGATAGGAACGAATGCAACTGCAGAAAAAAGGATACCCCTGATAACACCTTACTAATATGTGACCAAGAGTATCCCTTTTCCATCAAATTATTCAAAAACAATAAAGCTAGACTTTCAGATACTTCAAAAATTCCCATATTGTGAGAATTCAAAAAGGCCAACCATAATAACCACACCGCCCTGTAACCCGACCAAGTTGAAGGAGCCAAGGATTTTAAAATGTTATCCACGATCACACTATTTCCATAGTTGCGGGGGGCAAGAAGATCCTTTCGCGTCTGCTTCTGGAAAAGACTGGAAGAAACGGTTCATTTGAAATCTAGATAAAGCATCAGCTACTACATTACTTTTTCCTCTTACATACTGAGCTTTTACCCAAGCCTTTATACACTAAATACCTCAGCAAACGAATCACAGGCTTAGATCTAGATGATAGGCAGTTTAGAGCATACAACACTCCTTTGTTGTCCGTAGAGCATAGTATCCTCTTATTCTTAAAATAAGTTCCCCATATTTCTATAGCTACAATTATTGGAAATAATTCAAGTAACACTATATTCTTTACTAAACCATTCTTAATCCAAGCTACTGGCCATCTGGCAGCACACCAATGGGTTCTCCATATTGTCCCAAAACCAACAGATCCAGCAGCGTCAGAATATAATTTAAAGTCTTGGTCGACAATAAATTCTTCCTGCCAGGCTGCTCTCCCGTTAAATTCTACCAGAAATGTATACCATACTAACAGGTCTTCCTTTATTTCTGCTGTAACTCTGATGTGTGCATAAGAGTTTGCTAAGCCTGCGATTGCTAGGTACATCCTGCGGGAGAAAATACGCCCCATCGGAAGCACCCTCATCGCAAATGCCAACAAACCCAATAACTGTTGCATCATTTTTACAGAAACCTTCTTAAGACGCATTACCTTCAGAATTGTACTACAGATATTTTCAATTTTTTCTAGAGGTAATCTATATTCCATACTTACAGAATCTATCGTTATTCCCAAAAATTCAATACATGTAGTAGGGAATACAGTTTTATCATGTGCCAATGGGATGCCAAATTTCTCGCACACTTCAAAAAATTTTAATAATAACCTGGCACAATCCTGAGAGTTAGGTTTTCCTATGAAAAATAAATTGTCTAGATAGTGTACTAAGTTACTAGACCTTGCTTCTTTTGCTACCACCCACTCCACAAATGACGAAAAATTCTCAAAATATGCGCAAGAAATTGAGCATCCCATTGGTAAAAATTTGTCAAAAAAGTACATACCTTCGAATTGGAAACCCAATGAATTGAAGCTTTCGGGGTTTATGGGTAACAGTCTAAATGCTGATTTTATATCGGCCTTTGCCATCAACGCTGCCTCACCTACATTCTGTAGTTTGACAATAGCTTCTTCAAAAGAAGCATATGTAACCGAGCACAAATCATCCCTGAATTGATCGTTCAGAGAAAATTTGCGTGGGTAAGATAGGTGATGGATTAGTCTATATTTTCCTTGTTCCTTCTTAGGGACGATCCCCAGCGGAGACAAATGAAAATTTGAAAATGGAGGAAAAATAAATGGACCCGCTATTCTATCTTCCTGTAATTCTTTTATTAATTTACTCCTAACAATATCAGATAGCTCCTTCACCGATTTTAAATTTTCTACCCAACTACAACCAAATTCATCAAAAATTGGTAGACTAAAACCAAATGCAAAACCTTGTCTAATTAGCTGTGCTGTCAACTGGTCTGGATATTGGCACAGCCATGGCTCCATGCTTTCCACTTTCACCGGCGTTCTGGCTTTTTTGAAAATTATCCTTACTTGATTGCTGAGCCAATTTTTTAAAGCATTTGCTTATAGGGTGAGGACCAGTGCAAAAAGCACATTCATGACGAAATTTGCATGAATTCAGCCATTTGCATTGTGTGTCATTAAATGCGAAACACACACCTTTTTTATATCCACTAGCCTGGCTACTCACTGCTACACTGTTCGATCGAGGTAAAGCAGGTCTCTGTGGGACAAATAGGTTCAGCCAGAGACCCACATCCTTATTACCCCAACCCATATTAGAGTGAACCGCCATTTTTTTCCTATATGCCTCATCATAGAAATACCATCCAAGCCCACCAAAGTTTCGGTAAGCTTCCAATATTATGTCTATGTGTTGGAATAGACCTGAACTAAGTTCTGGAAACTTCTCACATAAAATACTGGAAAATGTAACAAAGGCTTGCAGCCAATTGTTAAATGATCATGGAATTGGTTTCTTTTTATCCTCTTCGCTTTTCTCCTTTTCAGATTTAAAATAATATTCTTTTTGATTAGGGAGTAATGAAAACAATTCAATATACTCTCTCCGCCATATCTTTTCTTTTGTACTCAATGCTACATGAAAACCAAGCGGAGACAGTATACAAGGCATAATTTCCCTGCATGCTGCAGATGAGGAGTCTCTAACAGCCATATCGTTTTTATAGCTGAACTTGTTGCTACTTCAATTGGCAGCTTTTCTATCCTTGTATTCGTTGCCCCACTTTCACCTAACCATACTGACGCAAAATCATCACTCATCCTAGCTGTGGGGGCTGTAGATAAGTTATTTACAAGCTGCAACAAAGTTGCTGACAGGGAAGACAAAATATTTACACTTACCAGTACTTAACCTGTCTTGCTCTTCCAAAACCTCTGTGTCATTAATTGAAGCTGCTCTTTTCCTGCCAGGACCTGTGTTAGCACCTACAGCGTCCTGCCATTCATAACTCTGTTCTCCACTTCTTATTTGAAGCTCAGACGAATTGACCCTTGTCCCCGCCTCCCAGCGGGACGTGCATGGCTTCTGCTCTGCCCTGCTTCTTCTCTCACTGCCTCTCTTCTTCTTGTCTTCTGCCGCCGCTCTTCTTTCTTCAGCCCTACTGGGCACTGATTTTGGGCTATACGGCTTCCTCATCCCTCTTCCTTTACACTCCATCTTCCTGCCTCTTCCAGCACCGCCTTTATCTCCGCCTTGCTGTACCTTCCTCCATGTCATGTCCTCTTCCCTCACAGACTCAACACTTCTTGCTGCGCAGGTAAGCTCAGGCACTGTCAAATCCAAGCTTCTCCACCTTCTGCCTCAGCCCTCTCAATAAGTTGTCTGAGGAGAGTCTTCATTTCTTGAGGTGAATTGCCGTCCGCTATACAGTATAGCTCTCTTGCCTGAGCTCTGCAGCTTGTGTCATCCCGCGAAGTCTGGCGCCAATTCCAGTCAGCACCTATTATTTATAGACCCCAAAGGGGCTTCCAGAAGCTTCTAGCAGCCTCCGAAGCCCCCTACCTATCAGGTATAAGCCCCCCATGAGACCACGCCCTCACCTGCTAGGGGGAGCCTTGAAACCCTCAGGCTGCAGTGATCCCATGAGGAAAAGGGGGGCCTTGAAACCTATTTCCCCCTTTTCCCAACATTTCCTCACACATGCTCATGATGAAAAACACAAAAAATAAGACAGCTTTCTACAAGCACACTGCTCTCTCTCTGCTGCTCCTCTCTTCTCTCACAGAATGGCTGAAATAGTTAACAATGTACTTGTTTTTCATGCATTGCAGCCATTTGGGAGGGTCCCCTGAGGTGATCTTTAACCACTTGCCGACTGCTCACAGTATATTTACTGCGGCAGTCAGCCCCTCACAGGCAGAGCGACATAGGTCTACGTCGCTAGCCTGTGAAGGTCTCAGGAGCGAGCGCGCGCCGCCGGAGGCGCGCTCCCGCGCGGTCACGGATCCCCCCGCACGTGTGACCGGCGGAGCCGATCGTCCGCCGGTCAGTCGCGATCGTCGGTGGAGAGGGAGAAAGGCAGGCGGCCAATGTAAACAAGCCGCCTGTCATTCTCCCCGGTGTATGAATGATGATCATACGGTTCTACTATGTAGAACCGTTTATTACTGTTCATACATCTCAAGCCACAGCCAATCACAGTTAGAATCACGCCCCTAGGGACACACATAGCCCCTCCCTCTCAAAAAAAGTTAACCCCTTCACTGCCAGTGTAATTTTACAGTAACAGTGCATATTTATAGCACTGATTACTGTAGTAATGTCACTGGTAACCCAAAAAGTGTCAAAAATGTCAGTCAAGGGTCCGATCTGTCCGCCGCAATGTCGCAGTACCGCAAAAAAAATCGCAGATTGCCGCCATTACACGTTAAAAAAAAACAACAAAAATTACAAAAATCTTTCCCTTTGTTAGTAAACGGGACAACTTTTGCGCAAACCAATCAAAATACGCTTTTTGAGATTTTTTTTACCAAACATATGTAGCATAAAACAAATTGGCCGAAAATGTTAAAAAATTTTGATTTTTACTTTTTTTTTTGTGGAATTTCAAATAAAAAAATGTGAAAAATATTGTTATTTTTGCAAAATTGACGCTCTTTTTTTGTTTATAGCGCATGATCAAAAAATCGCACAGGTGATCAAATACCAGCAAAAGAAAGCTCTGTTTGTGGGGAAAAAAGGACGCCAAATTCGTTTAGGTACAGCATTGCACGACCGCGCAATTGTCCGTTAAAATCACGCAGTGCCGAATCGCAAAATAGGCCCTGGTCAGGAAGGGGGTAAAATCTTCCGGGGCTTAAGTGGTTAAAAAATGCTTCTAACCTCAAACACTCATAACCCCCACTAAACTCACATAAACACAGTATGTAAAAGCTGTAGAACTGATGTTTTTCACCATCGGTTTCCAGCTGTCAAGTGTCTAGCGTTCAGAAAAGGTTTTTAACATCCCTGTGTACATGAGCCCTTATAACAGACAGGCAACAAACATTTTAAAAGGAGGTCAACAATATCAGGCTAGATATTTCTGTCTTCACATGTTTCTTTCAGGTCCTGCCCTTATGGCACTAAGCTTTCACCCCCATCATCGAACAGCCAATGTACAGGATTCAGCAGTCTGGGGAATGTAAAGTATAGCACAATGAGGGAAGTATGATAGTACAGTGGTGGTTTGTGGAAAGTGCTTTTTTGCTGTAGCAGTAAGTCCAAACGTGTGTGGCTTCAGTAGTGGTCAGTAAAGAATCGCATGGGTTCTAAGCATCCAAGTGTTAAAAGTCCTACTGGCAATATAGAAGAACCAGAAAAGTAGGTAGGAACATAGAATACGGTTTAACGCTCACAGGGGCCTTTTCCTTTTGCATATTTAGTGCCCCATCATCTATTAGACATTCTGAATATCTCATTCACCAGGCAGTAAAATGTCCTTTGAACTCTTTCCTAATGTTATTGTTGTATTCACTGTAATAAAAATAATCATTTTGGGAACAGCAGACCAGGTTATCCATAATTATCCCATTCACACACTGATGCCCTACTCAGGCAAGGGTTTAGTCATTTAGAGAAACCTAAAAGGCCGGCCATACATGGTGCGAATGTCTTTCCTGGACATTCCTTTGCAGGAAAGAAATTTGCATGATCCCCCTTCAACACAGACAATGCTGACAGGGGAGTCAGCAATTGTGAGGGGGTGTTGAGGGGGTGAGGGCAGGTGGGGGAAGAAGATAGGGAGAAGATAGTGATTATCGCTAGTGACTCTAGTGACTATAGCAGCTGCTATAGATAATTGCAAAAGAATCCGGCAGGCTGGTTGTACCAAAGTTGATGGATAGATTGTTTTTCTTTTCGATGGATAGATCAACTTGGTACATTCAGCCTGCTTAATAACGGTTCAAAATCTGGCCGGACTAAGTGGCAAATATGATCTATTCTGTGATACATAACAATAGCCAAAGCCACCCACACAGCTGCTCTGTTGCCTGGGGTAAGAGGGGACCCAATTAAGGAGGCTGTTAAAGTGTGGAGTTTTCAAGATATAAGTACTGAATCCAGATCTAAGGATCTTCCTAGTCACAGATAACCCTCTGTATAATAAGAAGAATATGCTTATCTGTCTTAGCAGTGTAGATTTATTGTCCTTTGAACTTCTGCTACAGACAGACTACAAAACTTTACCCTATACGCTCAAAGCAATAAAAAAATCACAGAGTTTCTCTTCTGTTATAACTTTAAAAGACAGCTGACTTTTGTAGTTCTAAAAAAAGAGCCTAGAGTTTTGAAGACGTATGGATATCCTTTAAGCAGCACATCAAAGCAAGCCCGCTCGTGATGGTGCGTGGCAGCCTCAGCCTGGGCTCCTGCCAGGGCAGGCCCCCAACACGTTTCGCTCCTCGCTTAATCATGGGAATGAATTTTCCAAGCACAGGGAAATTTATATACATCGGTGGTTGCCTCAATCAATAAAGAGAAGTATCTGGTGTGCATGAGTCTGGCTGTGGAGCTCTCTAATGAAGTCAAATGAATGAGCAACACTGAAACCAGAGCTTCAAAACAAAAAAAGGAAAAAACAATCAAAACTCAGGCAAAAAACAATGATGCATGGTGTAGCCTAAAATATAAGCCAAACCCTATACCCTATATACAGAGATCATTTTTCTTATATTAGAACAAATAAAAATACTAACTTTTCGAGGCATTTCAACCAACTTAATCATTAGAATGTACAATCCCTCAAAGTACAGATTGTTGAAAGGGTTTGCTGCGCGGCCCGTGGTGGTGATCAGTTCTTCCTCACGTGTAGGAGGGAAGCGTATTGGATTCTAAAATTGGACACTCGCATCCCCAAAGGCCTAAACTTTGAGTGGGATATCACTCATTATTACAAATACGTTTCATATATTTTTCCCTTCCCCTATCATCAATTTATTTTATTCTTCCCTGCTCTAAATTACAAATCTTTAAAAATTGATTTAATATCAAAACATTGGATTCAATATCTAAACCTTTGATTTTACCCACCAGTACTTACATTTATCTGACCTGCGTAATTAAGATACATCCATATCAGAGTGTGCTATAGGAGGTCCTTTCTAATTATTCTCAGTTTTATATTTATATACAAAACCCCTTTTTTTTTCTTTAATCTGTATCCCAGTTGTTTTTACTTAGTGACTTAATAAAGATTAGCTTTCATAGGGTTTGGTTTTTATTTTAGGCTACACAATGCATCATTGTTTTTTGCTTAAGTTTTGATTGTTTTTTCCTTTTTTTTTTTGTTTTGAAGCTCTGGTTTCCATGTTGCTCATTCATTGACTTCATTAGAGAGCTCCACAGCCACACTCATGCACACCAGATACTTCTCTTTACTGACTGAGGCAACCTATGATGCAAACCCCCCCCCCCCCCCCGCGCTTGGAATATTCATCCTCATGATTAAGCTCCGAGGGGGCAAATGAAAGTGCTGGGGACATGGCCTGGCAAGAACCCAGGCTGAGGTTGCCATACACCATCCCAAGCGGGTTTGCTTTGATGTGCGACTTAAATTATATCTATACTCCTACACATTGACTTTTGGAGCCAGTACGGGCTCCCTCCCCAGCCAGCACTCACAGCAAGCACTTGGCACAGCAGTGTACCAAGATCAACACCCTTTCCTAGCCTGAGCGGCTCACATGTGAGGTTTTTGGTTACAGAAAAGAGTTTTGAAGAAGTTCGTGTTAAATTGGTACTAAACCCAGAAGCAAACATTTATTTTATTGCAGTTTACCAATTCTTAGATGACTAGTTTTCTTTTTATGAGTTCTTTCTGTTATTTTCACCTGGTGATCTGGCCAGTAAGTCTATTGTTTTACAAAAGGAGAAGCTCTCCAGCTGAATGTATCAGTTCACAGAAATTAAATAAACCATTTAACAATGATCAGCTTTTATTTATTCATGTAAGACCTTTAGGCTACATGTACATGGGACATTGTAAAAAGTCCTTTGAATGCTGGAATTTAAAGGACATTTAAAACGTCCGTTGTGTCGCGTTTGCAGCCGTGTTTAGCGGGCGTTTGCGCTCAGAACCGTTTCTAGAGGTCAAAAAATTATTCCCCTTTAAAATGGAAAAACGCGGAGCACTAAACGCGGGTGATCGCGTTCGGTCGCCTTTTTGCATTTGAAACGCCGGTAAACACATGTTCTGAACATCCTGAAAGCAAATAATTGCTTTCCAAAAAACGACACTGAACTTAACTGCCTCTAAATGACTGTAAACGACCCAGTATACATGGACAGATAAGATAACATTGAGGTGGGTTCAGGGGCTTCTAAAAAAAATGCCCAACAGCTCAAAAACGTCCGTTTACAAGTTGCAGTGTACATGAGGCCTAAGGGAAAATCTATTTGCTGTAACTGATTATAAAGAGTTTTTGTAGTGTTTTTAAATCTGCTAGTACATTTAACACTACCCCCCCCCCCCCCAGACTGACAATGCTGTCGTCTGCTGCGCCCCTTGTTCTCATTCATCCAGAGTGGGAGCACTATAATACAGTAAGTGTGTTATTGGCCAGATAACCAGGTGAAAACATAATTTAACCACTTCAGCCCTGGAAGGTTTTACTCCCTTAATGACCAGGCCATTTTTTTGTGATTTGGCACTGTGTTGCTTTAACTGAAAATTGTGCGGTCGTGCGATGTTTCACCCCAATAAAATTGATGTATTTTTTCCACAAATAGAGCTTTTTTTTGGTGGTATTTGATCATTTCTGCCATTTTTATTAGAAATGGTGGTGATCAGAGATTTTTAGCGGGACTGCGACATTGCGGCAGGCAAATCTGACACTAAGTGGTATTTTTTGGGGACCAGTGACACCAATACAGTGATCAGTGAAAACTGAGCTGCAGCATGGTGGCCAAGACCATACAGCAGTTTAACAGTACAGGTTCCACTCAGAACAGGCCTCGCCATGGTCGACCAAAGAAGTTAAGTGCACATGCTTAGCGTCATATCCAGAGGTTGTCTTTGGGAAATAGATGTATGAGTGCTGCCAGCATTGCTGCAGAGGTTGAAGGGGTGGGGGGTCAGCCTGTCAGTGCTCAGACCATACGCCGAACACTGCATCACATTGGTCTGCATGACTGTCATCCCAGAAGGAAGCCTCTTCTAAAGATGATGCACAAGAAAGCCCGCAAACAGTTTGCTAAAGACAAGCAGACTAAGGACATGGATTACTGGAACCATGTCCTGTGGTCAGATGGGACCAAGATAAACGTATTTGGTTCAGATGGTGTCAAGCGTGTGTGGTGGCAACCAGGTGAGGAGTACAAAGACAAGTGTGTCTTGCCTATAGTCAAGCATGGTAGAGGGATTGTCATGGTCTGGGGCTACATGAGTGCACTGGGGAGCTACAGTTTATTGAGGGGACCTTGAATGCCAACATGTACTGTGTGATACTGAAGTAGAGCATGATCCCCTCCCTTTAGAAACTGGGCCATAGGGCAGTATTGCAACATGATAACGACCCCAAACTCACCTCCAAGATGACCACTGCCTTGCTGTAGAAGCTTAGGGTAAAGGCGATGGACTGGCCAGGCATGTCTCCAGACCTAAACCCTATTGAGTATCTGTGGGGCTTCCTCAAATGGAAGGTGGAGGAGCACAAGGTCTCTAACATCCACAAGCTCCATGATGTCATCATTGAGGAGTGGAAGAGGACTCCAGTGACAACCTGTGAAGCTCTGGTGAACTTCATGCCCAAGAGGGTTAAGGCAGTGCTGAAAAATATTGGTGGCCACACAAAATATTGACACTTTGGGCCCAATTTGGACATTTGCACTTAGGGGTGTACTCACTTTTGTTGCCAGCGGTTTAGACATTAGTGGCTGTGTGTTGAGTTATTTTAAAGGGGACAGCAAATTTACACTGTTATACAAGCTGTACACTCACTACTTTACATTGTAGCAAAGTGTCATTTCTTCAGTGTTGTCACATGAAAAGATAGAATAAAATATTTACAAAAATGTCAGGGGTGTACTCACTTTTGTGAGACACTGAAAGTGTGCTCCTAGGGAGTGATTTTTAACTATGTGGGGGATAATCTGACTGCAGGAAGAGGGAGAACTGTGTTCCTGATTAGTAGGAACCCAAGATCTCTCTCTTCCTGTCTGAGAGAACAGCGGTCTGCCTTGTTTACATAGGCAGACCGTCCATCTGTCATTATCATGAACGGTCGCGGGTGGCTGCACGCAACCCCTAGAGCCTTTCAGGTACATGATTTTGCCACAGTACATGTACATGGGGCGGTCCTTAAGTGGTTAAAATATAGTTATGGGTATTATTGTTGCTACTAGAACTGTAACTTTTGTCCAAAGCACCACTTCCTAGTAGTGTACTGACTCTGTTGACTAGAGACGAGCTAAGCAAAATTCAATACCCTGGATGTTTACTGACAAAATTCACAAACCACAAACATAGCACATGAACCCCACTGAAGTCTATTGGATCAGAATTTTATTTTATTTCTCGGCTTGTTCAAGGCTAATTTGCGAGCATTTGGGAAAAAAATGTCATGGGTAGCTGGACACTGCCATGGAGGAAATGTACCAATGCAGAAAACCTTTTTTAAAAAAACATTTAGTAGGAAGCATGTTTTTATTAAGACTTAAAAGGCAATATTAAATGTGCTGTTACACTTGTTGTGTAAAAATATAATACAATGAATAGTCATGGTTAATGTTCATATTACTGTGAACTAAGAAATTATTTAAGGTCATTTTCTTAAGCCATTGTTTATTAGCCTCAGTATAGTTGCTTAATATGCTGCCATTTTTGTAGTCATTTTGGTTTTTGCATCATCCTTTTCTGCGTTCCCTCCCATTTTATCATGTATTTCCCTTGTTCTCACATTGTCTTTATGGCATAAAAATGGCTGCTTGCCCCATGGCTACAAGTTAATCTGCTCACATATGGGAATGTCCTTTCAATCATCTGCCACATCCTGTTGTCTGCTGTAACTTGCTAAATTCAATAAAGAGCTTTGTGGATGAGAAGGTATTTGGTGAGTTCAGCTCTCTAATAAAGACTGTCCGCGGTGATTATATCTGCTTATACAGGCCAGGCTTAAAGGTCTCAGTAAAGGATAAGTCAATACAGCAGTTGGAGTCAGAATAATAAATATATATCGTTCTTTGAATGACATGCTTGGGGGTTACATAAACCTGCGTGTGAAGTTGGGCACATGCACAATGTACTAAAGCAAAAGAAAAAAAAAACACACAAAGTACAGAAGAACCAATAATGTAGTAGGTTAGTGATGCTTTAATAATAAAATAGGGATTAAAAATCACTCACAAATATCTGAAAGGTATCAGGCAAAGCAGCAGTGTAAAGTAAAGTACCAGGGTCAAAACCTCCAATCTGGCCAGTAAACACAGTCTGCATCTGTCAAAACAGGGTCCATTGGAGGTAGGCATTACAATTGTATCCAAAACAGCACTGTCTAAAAACCACTCCAAGTCTGCTCGATGGACAGCCACCCCCCGGAAATGACATCACAGTTACACAGGAATGCATTTTGAGGAGAACCACCACTTCCTCAGCTTGCCTGTGGGGGTACCCCCACTCTCCTAAAAAAAAAAAACCCTGTCAATAATGCTATATCCACCCAAATCCTGACTGACATTACAAGCTGCTGTCTTTGGAGTTAGACAGCGGCATACACGTGAGTAAATTAATTCCAGATTTTTATAATGGTTTAACATTGTAAACTTTTTTTTTATGTAATAAGTGCTACACTATGAGACTACCTCCCTGTTTAATGTTATGTTATGTTATGTTATATGTTATGTTTTATGTGATGTAGCACTCAGTATTGGGACATGGAGGAAAATTTGGAAACTTCCCCCTGTGATCAGAGTGGATTAGTGCGGGTGGATTCTCAGGCAGAGGAAACCAATGATTTGGATGCAGTGTTTGGTTGTTGGAATCACAATAATGAGTATACTTTGGTGCATACAGGTGCAGTATTTGGTAAGTGTTCACTTTGTTTATTTCAGTGATGTGATTTAGACTGTGAAGATCTCAAAAAGGATGGCCTTTCTTCATGTTTAGATTATTCTGGTGTGTTCACAATCTCCTTGGTGGTTTCCTTGGAAGACATTGAAGATTTTTGTCCATGTATGCTTTTATACATTTTAGATGTGTTATTTTGTGAAGCACACATATGATTTCATACTATATGCTTTGATTGTAAACACTTGAGGTTTTCAAACACAGGAGTTTTATTTTTGTTTTTGTTTTGTAGCACTTATGTTTCATTTATAAAATGTAGTTTATTTTGTGGTGCTGCACATTTTACCTTTTATGTCATAAGGGATTCACAGTATATATTACATTAAAAGAATATATTAAAAGAAACATTTTTTTTCTAAAAATAAAACCAACTGTTAATTTTACATAGTTGGTAAGGTTGAATAAAGATACCAGTCTATCCAGTTTAACCTGTGGTGTGTGTGTGTGTGACTTTATGTCAATAGTAATTCCCATATCCCTGTATATTGCGATCATTAAGGTGCCCGTCTAATTTTTTTCTAAACCATCGATGCTCGCTGTTAGTACCACTGCTTGTGGAAGGGAATTCCACAAATATCTTAAAAAAAACGAATTTAATAACATGATCAAAATATTGTGTCAACATCTGCTTCTTCATTACAAACTGCCTCACTTAGAAGTGTAACAGCAAAGCAGATTCTCTGCGCTGGAAATATATCTAAAACGTGATCCAGCACTCCTGGGTAGGGGACGCATGCATGCATGCATGCCCACCTCCCTGGCTGTGCTGTCATTAGTCATGCATGCCGTCGCCCTGGCTGTGCTGTGATTAGTCATAGCACAAGCTGATCAGTGGGTGCCAGCTAATGATTCCATCACTACCACCACCGCTGTGACTCATTCCAATCCCATGCTCCAGGGGGCCCATGCCTCACCACTGTACACCTGGATAGGAGGGGTCGGCATATAGAGGTTCCAATCCCAATTCCGCTGCAGGAAGAAAATGGAGGGGATCAGTTTCTCTACATGCCACACCTCCTATCCAGGTGTACTGGGGGGACGCATGGGGCTGGGTCACCCCGGGGGTCAGGGGGGCCTCTCATGGTTTCTTGCACCGGAGCCCTGAAGATTCTAGTTACACCTCTGCACAGTCCCACTATAAGTCGCTAATCACCGCCATTACTAGTATAAAAAAAAAATAATTAAAACTATAGTATCTATACAAGACACTATAACTTTCCCACAAACCAAATAATAGGCAGCACAGTGGCTAAGTGGTTAGCTCATGGGGGAGCTCATGACCATAATGGGGATGGTATTGATACAGCCCCAAAAGATCTATAATGGCTCAAAAGTGACATGGTCCAGAAACATTTAGACAGAATAAAGTTGGATAAAGCACCTGGACCAGAGGGCATCTACCCACACCTCCTAAAAGAATTGAGTTCTGTCATTTCAAAGCCTTTGTTTCTCATTTTTTGGGACCCGTTAAGGACTGGAATAGTACCACTGGATTGGCGTAGAGCCAATGTGGTCCCTATATTTAAAAAGGGATCAAAGTCTTTGCCAAGTAACTATAAACCTGTTAGTTTAACTTCTATAGTTGGGAAGATACTGGAGAATTTAATAAAAGACCAAATAGATGAGTTCTTGTTGGAAATATATATTTTAAGCAACAGACAGCATGGATTCACGAAAAACAGAAGTGTTCAAACAAACCTGATTTCTTTTTATGAGGAGGTAATTAAAACCTTGGACAGAGGGGTGGCTGTGGACGTAGTAAACTTGGATTTTGCAAAAATGTTTGACACAGTTCCCTACACGCGGCTAATGTGTAAGGTAAAGTCTACTGGCTTGGAAACATTAGTTTGTAAATGGATAGAAAACAGTCCAAAAGATAGAATTCAGAGAGTAGTGGTTATTGATTCTCACTCTGAATGGTCTAAGGTTATCAGTGGTGTACCCCAAGGTTCAGTGTTGGAACCCTTACTTTTTAATATCTTTATAAATGATATAGGGTCTGGGATTAAAAGTACCATTTCAGTCTTTGCAGGTGACACCAAGCTATTCAGTGGAATAACATCCTTACATGATTTTTCCAACTTACAAGCTGACCTCAATGCACTGTTTCATTCGGCAACTGTGTGGCAAATGAGGTTTAATGTTGATAAATATAAAGTTATGCACTTGAGGACTAAGAATATGCATGCACAACACATACTAAGAGGAGTAGAACTGGGGGAATCCATAGTGGAGAAGGATCTGGGTGTTGTGGTACATCATACGCTTAATGCAATGCATGCAATGCCAAGCTGCAGTTTCCAAAGCAAGCAAATTCCTTTCTTGTATTAGGAGAGGCACGGACTCCAGAGAGAGAGATATCATTTTGCCCCTGTACAAAACATTAGTAATACATCATCTGGAATATGCAGTTTAGTTTTGGGCACCAGTTCTCAAAAAGGATTTAGGGAACAGGAGAAAGTGCAGAGAAGAGCAACCAAACTGATAAGAGGCATGGAGGAGCTCAGCTATGAGAAAAGATTAGAGGAACTGAATTTATTCTCTCTTGAGAAGAGGAGATTAAGGGGGGATATGATCGACATGTACAGTATAAATACATAAGGGGTTTATATAGTGAACTTGGTGAGTTATTCACTTTAAGGACATCACAGAGGACAAGGGGGCTCTCTTTACATCTAGAGGAAAAGAGATTTTGTCTCCAAATACGGAAATGCTTTTTCACAGTAAGAGCTGTAAAAATGTGGAATAGACTCCCTCCAGAGGTGGTTCTGGCCAGCTCATTAGATCGCTTTTAGATCCTAGGTGTACATAATATAACTGTGTACTAATATTTATAGGTAAAGTTGATCCAGGGAATATCTGATTGCCTCTCAGGGGATCAGGAAGGAATTGTTTCTCCTGCTGTAGCAAATTGGTTCATGCTTTGATGGGGTTTTTTGCCTTCCTCTAGATCAACTGTGGGTATAGGATTGTGTATATGGGATTGTATGGTTGTGTTTTCTTTTTTGTTTTCTTATTGTTTGAGCTAGATGGACTTGAGTTTTTTATCAACCCGACTAACTATGTAACTATGTAGTAGTTCCACCTAGCAGCACTAGGGTTGCCGATTCAAATCCCAGCCACGACACTACCTACCTGGAGATTGCATGTTCTCCTTGTGCCTGTGTGGGTTTCCTCCGTGTACTCCAGCTCTCTCCAACTCTCAAAAGACATGCTGGTAGGTTAATTGGATCCTGTCTAAACTGGCCCTAGTATGTGGATGTATGAATTTGAGTTAAAGGGTTACTAAACCCACAACAATAACATCTGTCTGTATATGCAGTAAAGCATGCTTGGTTTACTCACTGTGGAACTTAAGGGGTTAATAATTATGCATTGTGTAAAAAGGCTGTTTGATCCTGCTTGTACCGATCCTCCCTTCCTGCACTGTCCCCCTGGACAATCCAGAGGAGACCCAGTGTGTGTAGTCAGGCTGCACATGCTCAGTTTGGTCTCTATTTCTGGAGAGAACATTTCCTGTTTTATTTTATTTTTGGAACTGGTCATGTGATCTGCGTAGTGCCAATCAGCGCTGACCGGACAGAGGGTCAAGGGTCAGTGAGCATCAGAAGACACATCAGAGGAGAGTGAAATCTTCTCCTACAGGAACATTCAGCGCTCGACCAGACACTTCTGTATATCATGTGTAATGCGGGGGTGTGGATGTATTATTGTTACATTCATGGGGTTAGTATCAGTTTAAGCTGGGTACACACGGACAGAATACCGGGAGACATTGGCCGGTTAAAAAAAATGTCTGACATTCGGCCCATGTGTATGTTGGGCTGTTTGCTGGCTTCTGTTCGGACATGCATACTGGAAAACCGGTAGCCGACTGACTCCCAAATCCGATCAGCGCTTTTAGCCAATCTCAGAAAGCGCTGATCGAAGTGTTCCGGGGGGGGGGGGGAGGCCTTCCCCCGTTAGAACACAACAGCCCAGCGAAGGAGATCGCTGCAGTTACTTCACATAGTGAGTACAGCGGCTCCGACAGTTTTTTTTTTTTGTTCAACCCGCTGGGTTCAATGGAAAGAAACTTGTGTGTACCAGGCTTTAGAGACCTTAGATTGAAAGCTCCTTGAGGGCAGGGACTGATGTGAATCTACAATATACTGTATATACTACAAAATAAGGAGACTAAAGGTCCCCCCTGGAGAGATCAACTATGGACACCGAGGTGGGTGAAAAATAAAAATTATCTTTATTATTGCACATTCGCTGAAATTCATCAAAACTGGTGTGAACAGGTGTAATAGCAGACACTATAAAACATGATAAAAACAAGGCAACACACAATAGGACAAGGACATCAACCCGGGTGGATGCTGACAAGGCTGGTTGGATGGGAGATGCAGTGGGGATAATGTTGTTGGGCCAGTGAGGTTGGCTATTAGCAGTATTGCACAGTCCCAGTAGCAGCCGTCAGACACCATGTAGTGTATGTAAGGGAGAGAGTCCTGGTGGGGACAGTCCCATATACTTTGTTGAGGAGTAGACACCACTGGAAAGGATGGATCGGTAGCTGGAGGATACAGGGAGACCCAGGTTGGGGGCTAAGCCTGACGGTGCCAGTATACTGACAAGCTGAAGACGAGCAGGTTAGAGCTTGCTAGTAAGTAGGCTCCATGTGTATGGATGCGGTAAGCAATATCACAGTATGAGAGCCTCGGGTGGCATACCTCTAAGTTCCGTCCAATATGTGTTGATCCCGACCAGTAGGTAGATGTTCCTGGAGAACTGGGCCGACTTCTAAGTCGGTCACCGGCTCTTTGGTAGGGACGGATTGCACCTAAATGGGGTGGGTGCAGCCGTACTGGGTGCGAGGATGGCCAAAAAGTTAGAGGGGCTTTTAAACTAGGGAATGGGGGGAGGGTACAGATGTAGAATTAGCCAGTGGAAAGCAAGTTTCAGAGAGCAGAAATGGGGGCATTAGCGGTAGGGTGTTCGGAGCTCCTATACCCAGGGTGGGTACGGGGAAAAATCAAGAGAGCAGCCTAAAAACATCAAAATTACGAGGCTTATATACCAATGCCAGAAGCCTGGCCAACAAGATGGGAGAGCTGGAGCTGCTGATGTTTGAGGAGGACTTAGATTTTGTGGGGATAACTGAGACTTGGTTTGACAGCTCTCATGACTGGATGGCGACCATTCAGGGGTATTTATCGCAGAGATAGAGAGGGTAAAAAAGGGGGAGGGGTATGTTTGTATATTAAGAACAGTATACAGGTAAATATGAGGGATGATATTAATAATGGAGCTATGGACGAGGCAGAATCCCTATGGGTAGAGCTTCAAAGGAAAGGCACGGTGGGGAAGGTAATATTGGGCGTATGCTATAGGCCCCCAAACCAGAGGGAGGAGGGTGAGGCGGACCTCATGTTACAGATAGGATTGGCAGCAAGGATGGGAAATGTCATTATAATGGGGGACTTTAATTATCCTGATATAGACTGGGCAGAAGGAACCGCGCATTCAGCCAAGGCTCGACAGTTCCTAAATGTTTTGCAGGACAATTTCATGGGTCAGATGGTGAATGCACCGACAAGAAACAATGCGGTACTTGACCTACTGATTACCAACAATACAGACCTGCTCACGGATATAGAAATACGGGACAACTTAGGGAACAGTGACCATAGGTCAATTGGTTTCAGTATTAATTACAGTAATAGGAAACACAAGGGTAATATAAGGACACTGAATTTCAAAAGAGCCAATTTCCCTAAACTGCGCTCGCTGCTAGAAAATATCAAATGGGATAGAACCCTGGGAACAAAGAACACGGAGGAAAAATGAGAGTGCTTCAAGAGCATACTTAACAAGGGGGTGGGCCAGTGCATTCCACAGGGAAATAAATTTAAAAGAGCAAAACTAAACCCTGGGTGGCTAAACTCCAACATAAAAATGTATATTAGAGCTAAAGAAAAGGCCTTCAAAAAATACAAGACTGAGGGGTCATTGGCAGCATTTAAGCACTACAAAGAGTGTAATAAGAAATGTAAAGACGAAATCAGGGCGGCTAAAATAGAACACGAGAGACATATAGCAGAGGAGAGTAAAAAGAACCCCAAGAAGTTCTTTAAGTATATAAACAGTAAGAAAGCGAGGCCAGAACACATTGGCCCCATAAAAGATGATAAAGGAAAAATGGCCACTGAGGACAGAGAAAAGGCGGAAGTGTTAAATAATTTCTTTTCTTCAGTCTTCACAAAGGAATCGGGGGGCTACACGAACCCCGCTTGTAAGGCCGAACTAAATAATACACCTCAGGAAGTGCCGCCATGGCTAACAGAGGATAGACTTAGAGCTAAACTAGAGAAACTTAACATAAATAAATCCCCAGGACCGGATGGCTTGCACCCAAGGGTTCTTAATGAGCTCAGCCAGGTGATTGCCAGACCATTATTCTTGATCTTTAAGGATAGTTTACAGACAGGTATGGTGCCAGCTGATTGGAAAAAAGCCAACGTGGTACCAATATTTAAAAAGGGGCCGAGATATATCCCGGGTAACTATAGGCCGGTCAGCCTAACATCAGTAGTCTGCAAGATTTTGGAGGGGATGTTAAGGGACCACATACAAGACTTTAGTAATGAAAACTGTATTATTAGTTGTAATCAGCATGGATTCATGAAAAATCGTTCTTGCCAAACCAATCTATTAACCTTCTACGATGAAGTGAGCTGCCACCTAGATAAAAGTAAGCCTGTGGATGTGGTGTATCTGGACTTTGCAAAGGCCTTTGACACCGTTCCCCACAAACGCTTACTGTACAAACTAAGGAAGGTAGGTATGGACCATAAGGTGAGTACCTGGATAGAGAACTGGCTCCAGGGGAGAGTCCAGAGGGTGATGATTAATGGGGAGTACTCGGGTTGGACTGGTGTGGAAAGTGGGGTCCCCCAGGGTTCTGTCCTGGGACCAATCCTGTTTAATTTATTCATAAATGATCTAGAGGAGGGGATATCTAGTACAATCTCAGTATTTGTGGATGATACTAAACTAAGCTTGCCAATATCTTCTATGCAGGATGTGGAAACCTTACAAGCGGACCTGAATAAAATAACGGGGTGGGCAACTACATGGCAGATGAGATTTAATGTAGAAAAATGTAAAGTAATGCACTTGGGGGCCAGAAACCAGAAAGCAAGCTACTCACTAGGGGGGGGAACCTCTGGGTGAGTCTAGGATGGAAAGGGACCTGGGGGTACTGGTAGACAACAGGCTTGGAAGTGGCATGCAATGCCAAGCCGCCGCAAGCAAAGCCAACAGAATACTGGGTTGTATAAAAAAGGGGATTCACTCCAAAAATAAAGAGATTATTCTTCCACTCTACAAGACTCTGGTCCGGCCACATCTGGAGTATGCTGTCCAGTTCTGGGCACCGGTCCTCAGGAAGGATGTGCTGGAACTGGAGAAAGTCCAGAGAAGGGCAACAGAAATAATTAGGGGAATGGAGGACATCAGCTATGAGGAAAGACTACAAGCACTGAACCTATTCTCTCTGGAGAAGAGACGATTGAGGGGGGATATGATATCAATGTACAAATACTGTACTGGCGACCCTAGCATAAGGAACAAACTATTCAGAGAAAGGAGATACAATAAGACACGTGGCCACTCACTAAAACTTGAGGAAAGGCGGTTTAACCTTAAAGTGCGTAAGGGGTTCTTCACTGTAAGAGCTGTAAGGATGTGGAATTCTCTTCCACAAGTCGTATCAGCGGGGAGCATTGATAGTTTCAAAAAACTATTGGATGGACACCTTAAAGACCACAACATACAGGGGTATACAATGTACGGTTAAAAGCAAACACACACACATCATAGGTTGAACTGGATGGACTTGTGTCTTTTTTCAGCCTCACTAACTATGTAACTATGTAACTATGTAACTATGATGTCCCGGAGGAGATGGACAATGCAGACTCAGCAGCGGTGCAGCCCGGCCCAGCGTTCCCGGCAGATAGCCTTCCCTCTGCGGGATTCCCTGATAGATGGGCGGGCACTCGGATAGCAGCCCGACGTCACGCCGGACGTGGGAGGCGGGGAATGTTTGCTGCGGCCAAAGGGCGCCGGGCGGTCAATGTAGTCACAGTCCCATTGGTGGATGTCAAATGACGCTGGTGCTGACGCGTTTCACCGGCGTATCACAGGTTTCCTCAGAGCTGCAGGATTGGTGCATGGTTGCATGATTGTTGCTAGGATTGTGAAAGACCTAGGGCACCCAGTGGCACACAAAAAAAGGGCTTAGCATGCCATGGCAAGCGGTGGGCATGCAGAAATATCACCTAGTAGAAAGTTACTAATAGGTATAGGCAAAACTTTTTTTTTTTTTTCATTTTGGAGTAAGGAAAGGTTATAACCCCTGTCAGACTTTTTTTCTGCCATCTATGTCTCTTTGCCTTTACTTCCTGTCTTATAGCCAAAATAGGAAACAAGAAGAAATCTCTAAAAATTAAGGGAATGCCTTGGGGCCTTCCTGGTCGCCAGAACCAATGTCCCTGTTGGAAGATTTCCCATCTAGTACTTTATTGGGGACAACTCAAGATTTGGGATTTTCTTTTACTTTTGATGGTAATGGTAAAAAGAAGAAAGGGTGAATCTCCTGGGCACAGGCAGTAATAAAATCTGACAGGTGTTCTAATTCTTTTCCACACTATCCAAAACTAAAAAAAAAAAAAAAAAAAAAAAAAAAACATGTTTTGCCTATAGTTATACTATAGGAGCTCCAATAAAAGGAATCACCTGAACTTTTTATTTTATAAAAGCATTGTTTAAAGTTAATTTATGTAATTTTAATTTACTTATTTCATTTGTTTTGCCATTTTGATATTCTGAAACATTATTATAAAATGTCATGTTCTTGGCTGTAAATACAATTTTCTCTAAAAATAACTATTTGCTGTGTCCCTTGTTACTACTTAAAATTAATTTCTGTCAAAGAATAATTATTTCCCTCTTTGTGTCTGCAGATAATACATGAGCATGGGACCAATCAGTAAAGTGTAAATAACTCTGAGATGTTTAATTTCACTAATTTGAAATCTTCTGTTTTTATTCTATACCATGGCTTGTTTACTTAAAAAAAAAAAAAAAACTGTAGATAGATCAATGAAGTGCTAAAGCTGGTAGTAACTAATCATAACATTTAATTTTATCATAGTAACTGACATCATTAAAGGTCATCTGCAATTCATCTATATGGGTCTCAGCTTATATAGTTTAGCCCACTTAGATCCCTTTTTCAACAAGTCTAAAATGTCTAAAAAAACACAATAAATAAACAATTTAGTTTTAGAATGATGTGTGAATAATTAATACAACTGATGTAATCAGAACACATGTATTATTTTCAAAGATTGTCAATGTAAAATCAAAAAATGTCTTCAACTAGGTAGTTTTTTCAGTTTAATATGTAAAGTAGGTTAACATAGTTTATGTTTTTTTTTTTTTTTTTACAAATTGCCTGTATGCCATCATTGTTTATTAACATGTGGATATTTGGATGGCAGCATAGAAGAGACATCACACAAAGAGGGTAGAGATAAATGTATATTTAAAATGCATAGAATACCATATTTGAATGCTTCGAGTCCTTTGTTGGATCAGTAGAGAAACTGCCTAATTTATGGAACACTATAAAAAATATTTACTATACATCATAAAGCCAGATTAGACTATGGGGTTGATTTACTAAGGGAAAGAAGACTCTTCACTCAGAAGAGTGAACGAATACTTAGCTTAGACACCCAATCACATGCAAACAAACACTGTTTTTTTTTTTTTTTTCTTAGACATGATTGGGTATTCAAAGTGAACATAATCTTACCTTATTTACTATGCTAAGTGGCCAAGCACTCTTTTAAGTTAAGAGCCTCTATTCCTTTAGTAAATCAACTATAGTGGCTTCCATTATTTTAGGGGGCCAAAGGGTCTCTTTACCAGTCCACTTTTTCTGTAAGGAGGCGTTTAATTTGCAGGTCAATGTAAGCAGTAGCTTAGGACCCATAGGGATAGCTAATTGGCCAAAGCCCTGCACTTGCCTGTCAGTCCACAAAAGAGGATGTACTAGTTGGTGTCTGATGGAAGGAGCCAATAGAAAAAATGCAGGTGAGATGGCATCTCTGTGCCTATTTCAATCCTTATCAATGTCAGTAAAAGAGATGAATAATTTGATCAAAGATCAGCGCAAGAATTGGTTCAGCTGCTGGCAATAAAGGTAAACAATCCTCCTCAGAACATAAACTGAAAATTGCAGCGCTCATGTAAGTCCATAAAGTCAAACAAATTAGTCCTAGTAATCGAAGTTTATACCTGTAAATTCTGACATGTGGATAGTGTCAAAAGTTCATATAAATCCTCAAAAGATAGATCCGGGGGGAACCATGAAATGAAAGAATAAAAATCTCATGGTGAAGTACGTTCAGTGATAAAATGCAGCATACATGAGGGGGGCTGTGTACCCATGATGGAACCTCATAAAGATAAAGTGCTCTTAACCTTCACCCCACATGCAATGCAAACTCACCAAAACTCCACTTAATATCACTCCAAGATCTTCCTTAATGATAGATCCCCATGGGTAAAAGGCAAGTAAAAGGCAAGCATAGATGTCACAGTATCAGTATCTGATATCATCCATCAACAATCCTCCTTCCACTCCCACAACAGGCAGATCAGTGTTTGAAAGAAACATTTATTGTAAAACAAGGTAAAAACACCATATTAAAAAATCGTAGCCACTCGCTTCTGAGACTGCTACAAGAGGTGAATCACGTTGTGACGTCAGAGTGGGTGGCTCTGCGGAGGCTATGATTTTTTAATATGGTTTTTTACCTTGTTTTACAATAAATGTTTTTTTCAAACACTGATCTGCCTATTGTGGGAGTGGAAGGAGGATTGTTGATGGAAGATATCGGATACTGATGCTGTGACATCTATGCCTGCCTTTTACCTGCCTTTTACCCATGGGGATATATCGTTAAGGAAGATCTTGGAGTGATATTAGGTGGAGTTTTGGTGAGTTTGCATTGCATGTGGGGTGAAGGTTAAGAGCACTTTATCTTTATGAGATTTTATCACTGAACGTACTTCACCATGAGATCTTTATTCTTTCATTTCATGGTTCCCAACGGATCTACCTTTTGAGGATTTATGTGAACTTTTAACACTATCCACATGTCAGAATTTACAGGTATAAACTGGTCCTGTGAAATAAGTTGCTGATATACATTTACAGTAAATTCCCAGGATCTTCAATAGAGCAGTGACTTTACTATCTTGTCTCTCCACTTTGTCCATTTAGAGAACACCTTGAATTCTATGTAAAAATACAAGATGTTCTGTGATTAAGCACAGTGCCCAGCGAGTGATCCCTTGTGATTACTATGCAGAAGGAAAGCCACTCGGCACTGGAGATTAAAGACTGCTGGTATCACTGTAGTAGCACTGACTACAGCAGTGATTTGCAGCTTCCACAGGAATTGTTTAAGTATGAGATATTCATACTAACATTTGTTCAAGCTGGACCAGTAATCTAATAAATTAAATTTGCAAAAGGAGGGTTTGTGGGACTTTGAATGAGGCGCCTGATGCTAGACTAAGCACCTCCATCCCTTGTATGAATTAAAAAAGGAGGAATTTGAGACTTTATATGAGGCATGTGACACGGCCAGATAGAATAAAAACATAATAACATGTTTATTGTTACAATGGCAATACATATAACATATAACAGAGATAAAAATATTGATATTGGATGATAAAAAGTATAGTTATAAGCTGGTATACATTTCCCAAAATCGCAGATTATTGCACAAAGTAATTGTATAGTATGGCTGTAAGCACATAATGATAATAAAACTGCATCAAAATAGGCTCAACGCGCTTCTGTGGACTGTGTTCCACTTTATCAGGAGCTGGTGTGTGATGCGTATCTGCAAAAAATATGTATATCAAAAATATACCAATATGGTTTAGCAATTGAAAAGGAGAAAAAAAACAACCCCCATCAACTTACAATACAGCTCAGATCTAACAAAGCACGCTGGCATTGAGTGCTAGACTTGCCCAAAAATGCAACCCTTCCAGTAGCAGTGGGGGCACAAAAATGCGGGCAAGCAAGGCATGAACATGGCACAACTGGGAGAAAGATAGAAATGAAATAGTGATCAGTAGTGACAAGCTCACAGCATATAGGCTTATCTTCTAAATTTAACAATAGTGTATATTTGTAATAAAATGCCTAATGCTGCTTATATGCTAACATGATGTCTAAGAGTAAAAGCGAGGTCCCAAAATGAGTGAAAAGAGTGTGATAATGCAGAAAGTGCTGGGACGTATCCAAATGAGAATAGAACCCAGATTGGTGAATAAGTGCAAGGACAAAGACTAGAGAAAGGAACAAAGAGAAAAAAAATCCCAAGAGGATCAGAGTAGGGGAAAGATATAGAAAACACTGAAGCAATATGACTTACAAGTGTGTAATAATGGCAGGGAATCCAAATGGGATCTACAGGATAGTGAAAGCAAAAGTGAAATCCAGCTGGTCGAAGGAGAGAGTGCCACATCAATGTCCAAAGCTGGTCCACACTGCACCCCCAATGCCACACAAGCATGTCAAAGGCAAGAATCCCTAGGCGGGGGTGGGTGCCATTTGGCAAATAACTCCTGGATTGATGCCTATGAACACACTGGTTGGAAAAACGCAGCCAATGCCGCAGCGCCATGCTGATGACGTCATGTGCATGGCGTGAAGAATGGTGCCAAATTAGATCTGAGCTGTATTGTAAGTTGACAGGGGTTGTTTTTTCCTCCTTTTCAACTGCTAAACCATATTGGTATCTTTTTGATATACATATTTTTTTGCAGATACGCATCATACACCTGCTCCTGATGAAGTGGAACACAGTCCACAGAAACGCGTCGAGCCTCTTTTGATGTAGTTTTATTATCATTATGTGCTTACAGCCATCCTATACAATTACTTTGCGCAATAATCTGCGATTTTGGGAAATGCATACCAGCTCATATCTATACTTTTTATCATCCAATACCAATATTTAATTTCTGTTATATGTCATGTGTATTGCCATTGTAACAATAAACATGTTATTATGATTTTATTCTATCTGGCCGTGTACCACGCCTCATTTAAAGTCTCAAATTCCTTCTTTTTCAATGAATGAAATTCACACCTAAATTTCAGCTTTAGTAATCATAATGGCACAAACTACCTGCAACAATAGAGATCCAGACATGCTTGCAGCCATCTGAAAGGAAAATGGTATGAACCAAAAAAAAAAAAAACAGCCTATGTACAACCATATTTAAATGGACATTTAAATAACTCTAACATTTTTTAATAATAAAAAAGTTGTATTTGAAAGTATTTAGAATACACTGTTTTTAAATGATTGGGGGGGTCTTCTATAAGATAGACAATTCTTACATTTTAAATGCAAATCCTGATTTAGGAATAATACTTTGCTGATGTCCCATCTTGGCACAGCATTGTATAAAGTTCACCTTTCTGTGTACTCGGCTGGAAGTGGTATACCTATCTCTGTAAGTGCATGCCACTGATACCCCTCTTCTCTAATTAAAAAAAAAATCTTTTAACAGTTTTCTTCATGGCATTATGTACCTCCTTGTTGCGCAAAGTGTAGATAATTGGGTTTAAAAGAGGAGTCACTATTGATGGGATGATGGAAACAATTTTATTAAGGTGCATGAGGCCACCAGTGCTGGGTCTGACAAACATAAAGATGATGGTGCCATAAAATAGCAAAACAACAATAAGGTGTGAGGCAAAAGTAGAAAATGTTTTGCGTCTTCCAAAAGCTGTTGGAAACATCAGAGTTGTTTGTATTATACAAATATAAGAGATAATAATTAAGAAAAAACATCCCAATATTATCAACAAGCTAAGGCAGAAAAACAGCTTTTCAATGCTCGAAGTCTCTGAGCAAGACAGTTTGAGCAATGGGGCCAGGTCACAGTAGTAATGATCAATTTGGTTCTCCCTACAAAATGAAAGGTTTGCAATCTGTACACATGGAGTAACCACTGCAAGAAAACCACAAGCCCAGCACCCAAGTATGAGTATGGTGCAAACCTTAGGACTTATAATAATTAAATAGTAAAGTGGGTTGCAAATGGCCACATAACGATCATAAGCCATCACGGTCAAGAGGAAGATTTCAGTTGCTCCAAGAGAAAAATGAAAATAAAATTGTGCCATGCACCCAGCTGGGGATATTGCTTCTTGTTTAGTTTTAAGAGACCACAAGAGCCTGGGGACAGTGACTGAAGGGTACCAGATCTCAAGGAAGGAAAGCCCACCAATGAAGAAGTACATAGGTTTGTGAAGACGTCTTTCACTTTTGACAATGATTATAATAAGGACATTGGCTGTTATTGTAACAACATATATAACTGAAATTATTATCAAGAGATAAAATCTTGTCTCGTTTAGCATGGTGAATCCAATGAGAAGAAATTCTTTTATGAATGTTTCATTGTTATATTTTACTGACAACATGATGAACTACAGATAAGACAAAGAAGACAAAAGGAATATGATACGGTTTGTTGGTGTTGTGGAGCCACAATGCCTTTATTAAGGTACTGTAAGCACATGATGATGTCATTAAAGTCATAAGGATACTTCAGGCTCACCTTAGTACACTGATCGCAATATCCAGAAACCTGCAATTTTTCAAGTAGGGAGTGGTTTCTTCACCTTCCTCAAATGGACAATACAGTACATAAAAAGGGGGATTGTGCACCTGCGCCTATGGGTCACCTCTAAAAATTATTAAATATGTGCACCACAAATTTCCATAAATTATTCAGTGATAAATAAAGAGTTGTGAATAAATAAATAATGGTGGTGTGCAGCCGCAAAAAAACTCCTCCTGCCACGGAGATAGGTAAAATTAAGTAAAGAGGAATATAAAAATATACCCCATGCTTATTGCGCTTGCAACTAAATATGTCAAAAAATGTGGGGGGCATGGCCGGGATGTGAAGCTGAGAGGACGCACTGGATTTGAGCTCCGCTCCTTACCTTATCCTTCTGTTACCATCGGCATCCATCTGTCTGAGTTGCTTCACCCTTCTCCTCACCCTGAGGTCCAAGAAGACAGGGGGCGCCTCGCGGGCTCCTCCGCTTCCCCCGGGGAAGCTCTGATCCGCCAAATCCTCCGGGAGCACCTCACGGTCTACAGGTCCCGCGGCGGCCATCTTGGACACGAGGCCTCCTTCTTCCAACATGTCGGCGGGCACCCAGGCGGAGAAGGATCCGGGAGCGTCTTCCAGCCCATCTCCTTCCGATATCCTCGAGGCTATCATGGCCTGCAGGGATACCCTGACCGCCAAAATCGACTACTTGGCCACGGATGTCAGCCTCATCCGCCATGACCTCGATAAATTCCGGGCCCGGATGTCGGAGGCGGAGGACCGCATTACTCACCTAGAGGACTCCACCCGCGCTGATTCACGGGACCTTCATGCCCTTCAGATCCAAGCCAGGGCGCTGCAAGACCGGGCCATTGACACAGAGAATAGGCTCCGGCGTAATAACATTCGGATCCTGGGTCTGCCGGAGCGGGCTGAGGGGACTAAGCCCGCGGAGTTTACAGAATCCTTCCTCCCCTCCCTGCTGGGATTGCCCGACATGCTGCCTACCTTCATCGTGGAGAGGGCGCACAGGGTGCCCCCGGTCCCTCCGATCCCTGGCGCACAGCCCCCCGGCCCTTCCTCCTCCGACTGTTGAACTATAGAGACCGGGATCGCTTGCTGGCTGTGGCTCATGCTAAACAAGACCTCCGCTTCGAGAATGCGAAGATCCTGCTGTTCCTGGACTACTGTCCTGAAGTGCAACGTAGACGCCGGCTCTTTACTGACATCCGGAGGCGTCTGCAGGACAAGGGCCTGAAGTACAGTCTCCTCTACCCCAGCAGACTACGTGTGTCACGTACCTGGAGATGGAGCCTGACGTGGAGAGGAAGGCGATCTCTTACACCTCCGGCCTAGTACCCCTGATAATGCAACAGGAGACACAGAAGCCTGGAGTGGCACAAGTGCCTAGAAGTTCAGATGGTGAAGGCTGCAGATGAGGTCCGTGCGTACTTGGATGCAGACTGGATCGTGATGCAGACAGCAGGTACTTGGCAGACTGACTGGTCACAGGCAGCAGATGCTTAGCAGGCTGGCAGATCACAGGCAGCAGAGTAGTCAGGTTCAGGCAGGAGTTGGCAACGGCAGACAGGCAGACAGCAGGATAAAGCGGAGACGTTGTCGAAGAGCAAGCCAGGGTCGGTTCAGGCAGAGTTCAATCGTGGTCAGACGGATCAGGACAGCAACAGAGTAAACACCAGGAACAGGAAACAGGAAGCAGGAAGCTGTAGACCATAAGGCAAGGTCCTAGTACAGGAGGGGTGTTTATATAGGCCATTTGGCGCCACTTAGTGGCAGGTGTGGAAAGTGAACAGGAATCCAAAGTCCATAGGTTTGGCTAAATAGGCTTTCTCCGTTGGTTAACAAACACTCTCCGTCTGCACATAACTATGTGCCTGGGCTTACTTCTTCTTCCCTGACACTGCCCCCCCCTTACGGGCAGCCTCCGGATGCCCAACTGAGTAAATTTCTCAGGGTACCTGCAGCGGAAGGCCTGAATTAGTTCCTGGGCGTGAACATTCGATTCTGGTTCCCACGAGTTTTCCTCAGGGCCATAGCCCTTCCACTTGATCAGATATTGAAGCTGATTCCTCCTTTTCCTACAGTCTAAAATGGCCTCTACCTCATATTCCTCTTCGCCATTAATGACCACTGGTTCAGGAGGACCTGAGTTCCGTTCTGGAAAGGGATTAGAAACTGTGGGTTTTAGTAGAGACACATGAAACACAGGATGAATCTTCAGTGAGTCTGGCAATATAAGTTCATAGGAAACATCATTTATCTTCCTCTTTACTGGAAAAGGTCCCACAAATTTGGGACCAAGCTTTTTCATAGGACAAGCCAACTTGAGATTGGTGGTGGATAACCAGACTTGCTCACCTGGTTTCAAAATTAAATCTCCCCTTTTCTTCTTATCAAAGAATCTCTTGTTGTCCTCCTGTGCCTTAGAGATTGTTTCCCGCAAGATTCTGTTGTTATGTTGGAGAAATTCAAGGGTGTCTTGTACAGCTGGATTTGAAGAGTCAGGAACAGTATTGGACAGAAATAAAGGGTGAAACCCATAGTTAGCAAAGAAAGGAGATTGTTTTGTAGCAGAGTGTCTTGAATTATTGTATGCAAATTCAGCCAGCGGTAATAATGAAACCCAGTCATCCTGAGAAAAAGAAGTAAAACAACGGATATATTGTTCAAGAGTCTGATTTGTTCTTTCAGTCTGACCGTTAGACTGAGGGTGGTATGCAGAGGAAAATGAAAGTTCTATCTTTAGTTTTTCACAGAGAGCCCTCCAAAACTTTGACGTGAATTGTACTCCTCGATCAGAAACAATGTTTCCAGGAACACCATGGAGCCTCACAATTTCCTTTATAAAGACTCTGGCTGTTTCTATTGCGGAGGGAACCCCTTTCAAGGGCACAAAGTGAGCCATTTTGGAAAACCGGTCCACCACGACAAAGATGGCTGAGCACCCTTCAGATGTTGGTAGTTCTACCACAAAGTCCATCGAAATCATCCTCCAGGGTCTATCGGGGACTGGAAGGGGCCTAAGTAAACCCCAGGTCTTATTTCTGCTACTCTTGTTACGAATACAAATGGTGCAAGAACTTACATATTCCTTACAATCCTTGTCCAAATTAGGCCACCAGAACAGGCGCTGTACTAGATCTGTGGTCTTATGAACTCCGAAATGTCCTGCCAAGGGATGATCGTGGCATAGTTCCAGAACTGCTACTCGGACATTCTCTGGTACAAATATCTTATCCCCAGACCACAGTAAGCCTTCTCTAGCAGCAAGCGTTGTCCCAGGTGGAGAGGGAGCCCCCAATGAGGCCTGCTTGATTTGTGACAAGATATCTGTTTGCAGCAACAAAAAGTTTCCTGCAGATAATATAGTATCTGAAGTAGGTGGGTCTTTGGGGTCATCAAACATTCGGGACAAAGCATCAGGTTTGACATTCTTTGATCCTGGCCTGTAGGTTATATGAAACAAAAATCTTGAAAAAAAAAGTGCCCACCTGGCCTGACGTGGCTTCAAACGTTTGGCTGCCTTCAAGTACTCCAGATTCTTGTGATCTGTATAAATCAAAATTGGATGCGCTGCCCCCTCCAAGAGGTACCTCCATTCTTCCAGAGCTGATTTGATAGCAAGCAGTTCACGATCTCCCACATCGTAGTTTCTCTCAGCAGAGGACATTTTACGCGAAAAAAACGCCACTGGGTGTAACAGAGTCTTTGGGCCCTGGCGCTGTGACAGAACTGCCCCTACTGCGTTTTCGGATGCATCTACTTCCAAGACAAAGGATAACGCTGGATCTGGGTGGCTAAGAATGGGTGCTGATGTAAAGAGTCTTTTTAGAGTCTCAAAAGCAGCTTGTGCTTCAGGTGACCAACAGAACCGAATGCCCTGCTTGGTCAATTGAGTGATGGGGGCAATAATGGCAGAAAACCCCTTAATAAATTTCCGATAGAAATTTGCGAATCCGACAAAGCGCTGGACTCCCTTCTTGTCTGATGGTGCAGGCCACTCTAATATGGCAGAAACTTTCTGTGGGTCCATTTTGATGCCTTCAGTAGAGATGATCAACCCCAAGAACTGAATGCTTTGCTGTTCAAACTCGCACTTTTCTGCTTTGGCGTAAAGTCCATGTACCCTGAGCCGACCGAGGACCTTCTTGACATGACCTCGGTGAAGCTCCAGAGAAACAGAAAAAATCAGAATGTCATCAAGATAAACAATAACGAAAATGTCCAGAAAATCCTTGAAGATATCATTAACAAAGTGTTGGAAGGTTGCCGGTGAATTACATAGCCCAAACGGCATTACTAAATACTCAAAGTGCCCAAATCTGGTACGAAAGGCCGTCTTCCACTCATCTCCTTCTCGAATGCGTACCAGATTATAAGCTCCCCGTAAATCCAGCTTGGTAAATACTGTTGCTGATCTAAGTCTCTGGAACAATTCTGGAACTAACGGAAGGGGATACCGGTTCTTGACTGTAATTTTATTCAACTCGCGGTAATCCACACAGGGCCGGAGAGAGTGGTCTTTCTTTTCCACGAAAAAGATACCTGCCCCTGCTGGTGAAGTGGAGGGACGGATGAAGCCTTTACTTAAGCTGTCATCTATGTACTCTTTCAATGTCTCTAGTTCACGTACAGACAGAGGATAGATTCGTCCAAATGGGATTTCAGCCCCAGGCAGCAACTCAATCGGGCAGTCGTAGGATCTGTGAGGCGGAAGTGTGTCAGCTCCGCGTTTGCTAAATACGTCCAAGAAGTCATGGTAAACTGCTGGGACGGCTTGGTGTAATTCAGCATCAGAGTCCATGCATAGTAAGGGCAATGGTAGACCTGAAGGTCCTAGGAGGCAGTGTTCATGACAATATGAAGATTGAAAGTCCACTTTGCCAGTCACCCAGTCAATACTGGGGTTATGTGCCTGTAGCCAGGGTATACCCAAAATGACTGGAAATAGCGGGGATGAAATAGCGTCCAAACATAACAGTTCCTTGTGACCAGATGGTGAGGTTAGGACTGGCAAAGGTATAGTCTGTTGAGTGACTGTTCCAGATCTTATGCTGGAACCATCGGCCAGATATACAGAAAGTCCCTGGGCTTTGGGCTGCAAAGGGATCTGATGCTGAGTGGCAAAAGCCAGATCAACAAAGCAGCTGCAGGCTCCTGAGTCAATTATAGCGGAGACTGGAACGGTTCTTCCTGAAAGCTGGAACGAGATAGGGAGAGCAACATGAGTGGAACTAGAAAGCACTGGTGGCAGATTAACAGGTAAGATGGTCAGACACTTACGTGCCTTTGCTGGACAGTTCTGCACATAGTGCCCCGCTTCCCCACAGTAGAGGCATAGGTTGTTCTGGCGGCGGCGTTGACGTTCTTCAGGCGTTAGAGAGGTACGTAGCAGCCCCAATTGCATTGGCTCAGGTTCCTTAGCGGTGGGTGAGGCAGGAGCGGCTGAAGCCATGTTTGCTCTTGGCGGGGCTTTCCATACGGGAAACGCATGACTGGAGGACCTTTCCCACCTTCGTTCCCTGAGGCGGCGATCAATCTGGATAGAGAGATTAATAAGTCCTTCCAGTGAGCTGGGTACCCCTACACGAGCCAGTTCATCCTTTAAGGGTTCAGCTAGGCCCAAGCGGAATTGGTAACGCAAGGCAGCGTCATTCCAGCAGGTGTCAGCACTCCAGCGCCTGAACTCTGTCACATAATCTTCCACTGCCCTGCGGCCTTGCTGAAGCGAGTGAAGGGCCACCTCTGCTGATGCGGATCGCTGAGGATCATCGTAGAGTTGTGCCATAGCGTCAAAAAAGAGAGTCAGGGTGGACAGCTTGGCATCGTTTTTCTCTAGCAGATGGTGAGCCCAGGCTTGAGGTTCGCCTTGAAGTAATGATATGACGAACCCAACCTTGGTTGCCTCTAAGGAGAAGGTGCGAGGTTGTAAAGCAAAATATAATTCACATGCGTTGCAAAATGCACGGAATTTGCTACGATCACCAGAAAATCTCTCAGGCATAGGAACTCTGGGTTCTGGAGGCAGCATCAGGACAGTGGGTGCAGCTATGGCTCCTGAAGAAGCAACTGGATTAGCAGGAGTCGCATCAGTCGCTGAAGTCGCCACTGCAGGAAGTGTCTGGATGCGATTTTCCAGTTGAGTGTACCCCTCTTGTAAGTCCTTAATGGCTTGTGACAATGCTGTGATGTGTTGGCAGATCTCATCCAGGGGAGATGCCCCTCTCTCAGGCTCCGACATGGCCTTATGGTACTGTCACGTACCTGGAGATGGAGCCTGACGTGGAGAGGAAGGCGATCTCTTACACCTCCGGCCTAGTACCCCTGATAATGCAACAGGAGACACAGAAGCCTGGAGTGGCACAAGTGCCTAGAAGTTCAGATGGTGAAGGCTGCAGATGAGGTCCGTGCGTACTTGGATGCAGACTGGATCGTGATGCAGACAGCAGGTACTTGGCAGACTGACTGGTCACAGGCAGCAGATGCTTAGCAGGCTGGCAGATCACAGGCAGCAGAGTAGTCAGGTTCAGGCAGGAGTTGGCAACGGCAGACAGGCAGACAGCAGGATAAAGCGGAGACGTTGTCGAAGAGCAAGCCAGGGTCGGTTCAGGCAGAGTTCAATCGTGGTCAGACGGATCAGGACAGCAACAGAGTAAACACCAGGAACAGGAAACAGGAAGCAGGAAGCTGTAGACCATAAGGCAAGGTCCTAGTACAGGAGGGGTGTTTATATAGGCCATTTGGCGCCACTTAGTGGCAGGTGTGGAAAGTGAACAGGAATCCAAAGTCCATAGGTTTGGCTAAATAGGCTTTCTCCGTTGGTTAACAAACACTCTCCGTCTGCACATAACTATGTGCCTGGGCTTACTTCTTCTTCCCTGACAACGTGTCATTGATGGTGATCTGACCCGGTTCTTTGAGGACCCAGGCGAGGCAGCTGCCTGGCTGGATAATCGCTGATCTCCCCTTCTGCTGCTGGCGATTTCCCTGGCTGCTCTACCGCTGAACTTGTTGCGGCAGGTATCGGTGTCCTGTTCTTCCCATCCCTGCTTCTCATCCTTCCTTGCCTGCTCCTTCCTTGCTGCGGAACTGTTGCCTGCCTCATCATGATGGATGCCCACTATCCAGGAGCTCTCCCCCCCTACAGTGCCCCTTTTTTCCTTCTTGTTACTTTTTATCTGGTTGCGGTGCCTCCCTGCGCACCCCCCCCCCTTTTTTTTTTTTTTTTTGGTTTTCCTTTTTGCCATTTGCCTTTGCCTTTTTCTTTTTTTGGCTGGACTGTGACTGTGTCATGCTCTAGGGGTTGGCTTTTAGCGCTGCCCTTATTTTTTTCTAGCCTTCAGTAGTGTTTTGGGTATAGACCGCCCCCCACCCCCCCTGCTTTTTTATGGGGGTCGAGGGGGATGGTAGGGTGAGCCATGTTGGCTCGGGGACTGTTCACTTGTTTTGTGTTTTACTGTGTGTTCTGTTTTTGTTTTGTGTCCGTTGGTGTGAGATACTTTGTGCTGTTGCTGCTCCCCAGGTGCTAGTCCGTGTTTTATGGCCCGTCACAACGGGCTCTCCCAATCCCCTTCTTTATTATGGCGCCCTCTAATCAACACACCTTTTCGGTGCTCTCCTGGAATATCCGGGGTCTAAACTCAAAATTCAAAAGAGCGCTCCTTTTCCAATATGTCAAGTCTCATAATCCCTCCATTTTAGTTTTGCAGGAGACGCACCTGGTGGGCGGCCAGCTACAGGCCTTGAAGAGACCGTGGGTTCAGAAGGCGTTCCACACCTCCTATTCTAATTACGCTAGAGGGGTGTCTATTTTGCTTAACAAGTCCCTGCCAGGGGTGGTGGAGGCGGTTCACACCGACCCTTTTGGCAGGTATGTGATTCTGGTGCTGTCTATTTGGCAGAAACATTATGTTGTGACTGGTATCTATGTCCCTCCGCCATTTAAGTCTGAGGTTCTATATACTGTGTTGTACAAGGTGTCTGGCTATCACCCCGCCAAGATGCTTCTGCTTGGGGATTTTAAAGCCATTCTCTCCCCTGACCTGGACCGGCCCGCAGCCCCTAAGGTGTTCTCCGGAGACCTTCCCCGGTGGGCGGAGGCGGCTGGTCTTCAGGAGGTCTGGCGATGGAAATACCCCTCGCAGAAGGTCTACTCCTGCTTTTCCGCCACCCACAAGACGGCTTCTAGGATCGATTATGCATTTGCTAACCCCGGTATGATGTCAGATGTGGAGGAGGTGGCGTACTTGCCCAGCGGGTTGTCTGATCACAGTCCCCTGCTGGTCAAACTGCGCTCTGGCTGTACTCGAGATGGCTCTATGTGGCGCTTAGGTGCTCAATGGGTTGAGCAGCCAGATATTCTGGCCCAGACCCCCCCCCCTGTTTTGCGAGGGTACTGGGCTGTGAACGAGGGCACCTCCTCCCCGGGCATAGTATGGGATGCCTTTAAAGCTTTCACTAGGGGACACTATATCTCCGCCATCAAGGCGGTGCGGATTCAGCAGGCTGCTGGGGTTTCTGCCTTGGAGGCGGCGGCTGGGGAAGCTTCCGCCCGTTATGAGCGGGACCCTTCCTCCGCTAATTTTGAGACGTTGATGGCCTCCAAGCGGGATCTCCACCTTCACCACTCGGAGATGGCACGTTTGTCCCTGTACCAATCGCGTCAGCAATTTTTTGAACAGGGTGATCGCAATGGCAAGCTACTGGCAACTATGTCTCACCATGCCGCGACTCTAGTTCCTGAACTCACGTCTCCCACAGATGAGCCCATTACCTCCCCGGATGCCATCCTTGAGGAGTTCTGCTCCTTCTACGCTGGGCTCTACTCCACTGCCCTCCCGCCAGACTTCTGCCCGAGGGATCTGTTCCCCCTTTTGGATCCTATCGCTTTGGGCTGGTTGTCTGATCGGGAGCGTGCCGGTCCGGTCCAGCTGTTCTCTGCAGAGGAGGTTCAGGCGGTGATCTGCTCCATCCCCAGGGGCAAGGCTCCTGGTCTGGACGGACTGCCTGTCGAATTTTATAGGGCCCATGTTGACATTTTGGCTCCCCTGTTGGCTGCCCTTTTTAATGACTGCTTGGCGACGGGGTCCCTTCCTCCCTCTATGGCGCAGGCGCACATCATTCTCATTCACAAAGCTCCTAAAGACTCCAAATTGTGTGCCTCTTATAGGCCGATTGCGCTGCTCAACAATGATCTCAAGATACTTACCAAATTGCTAGCGGCCAAGTTACAGCCCCTGCTTCCTTCTGTTGTTGATCAGGACCAGACTGGCTTCATAGCCAACAGATCCATGGACGTCAACCTTCGTAGGTTGTATACCAACCTGCAGGCCCATCATACGAACTCCGGTTGCAGGGTGGTGGCCTCGCTCGATATAGAGAAGGCGTTTAACTCCGTGGAGTGGCTCTTCCTGTGGGAGATTCTTAGGCATATGGGCTTCCCCTTGAGATTTATTGCATGGCTCCAAACCATCTATAGGTCACCGGTGGCGGTCATCCGCCTTGGCGGCAGGTTGTCCTCGGTGTTCCCGTTGTCGCGGGGTATGCGGCAGGGCTGCCCTCTATCTCCGGCCTTATTTGCTATCGCCATGGAGCCGCTGGCGGAGGCGTTTCGCGTCTCCCCTCATATTAAAGGCTTGCGGGTAGCGTGGCTGGAGGAGCGGGTGGCTTTGTACGCGGACGACCTCCTGCTGCTTCTGGGGGATGCTGGTCCCTCCCTACTGGGGGGCGCTGCGGGTGTTGAATGCCTTTGCGGAGGTGTCGTGCCTGAGGGTCAACTGGTCCAAATCACAGCTCTTGCCCATTGACCCCGGGGAGAGGACCGGGGCCCCCCCGGATGTGCCCTTGCAATGGGTGGAGAGCTTTACCTACCTCGGGGTGAGGGTGTCTCGAGACCCGGGGGAATTCATTGCCCTCAACCTGGACCCGGTTGTACTTGGCCTTAGGGCCAGACTGAGGGCATGGGAATGCCTCCCTCTTTCCCTTTTGGGCAGGATCAACCTTGTGAAAATGAAGGTTCTCCCTAAACTCGCTTATTTGTTTCGCAATTCCCCCTGCTGGATTCCGAGGTCCTTTTTCTGCAAACTTAATAGGATGTTTTCTGGCTTTCTTTGGGGTGCTAGTCCTCCTCAATACAAATTTGCTATGCTTATGCGCCCCCGTTCCCAGGGGGGACTGGCGTTCCCTGATTGCCACAAATACTTCCTGGCATCACAATTGGTTACTGGGGTGTGGTGGTTGACCCCAGAGGCGTCTAATTCTGCTGTTGTGGTGGAGGCGCAGTGCTGAGATCGGTGGAGGCCCTGACCCATCTGCTGTTTCGGGGTCCTCGTGCTCCTCATGATCTCACTACCTCCATGAAAACGACGCTCCGGGCCTGGCGGCAGGGGTTGTCGTTGGAGGCATAATAAACAAGCATAAAGTTTATTATGTAATCGGTCTGACCAGACTACCGAGGTTGAGCAACCCATCCCACCCTCCACACACACCTGTACTCTATCAGTGTCCACTATCAAGTGGATATAGGAGGAGTCCCCTGTAGTGCATTTGCACATCTTTCCCAGCAAGGAGTGTTGTCTCCAAGGGTTAGAAAGGCTGGATTCATCTCTTTTTCATGGATAGTGTAGGACCCACTGACAATGGGGTACTTTGACGTAGTGGTGGGCTTGAGCACTATATGGCCATATGGTGGGACCAAATCCCCATTTTTATTTATGGATTGACTTCAAATTTGGTAGTAATGTCTTTTGCATGTGTGCGCTTTTCTTTCTTTTTTAATATACATGTCGTTGGAGGCATATCCGGGCTCCGCGGTCTCCCCCAGCGCTCCTCTGTGGCTCAACCCCTCTCTGCCACACTTTTATAATCTGCCTGACTCCATCCTTTGGACTAAATGCGGCATAAAGAGGATTTCGGATCTTACTGTTGACCTCTCCCTTCCTTCCTTCCTTTGCGCAGTTGGCTTCTGCTCGCAACCTCCCGTCCTTCTATTTTTTTCACTACCTGCAATTGTCCCATGCCTTTGGAGCTCAGTTCCCAGGCCAGGACTCCCAGCTGGTGCAGTCTGATCTGGAGAGCGTGTTGCTCTGCACGGGCCATGTCGGTGCTGCATGCCCATCTCCTCCGTGTCTCGTCTCAGGAGCTCTCTGGCCTTCACGCTCGTTGGGCTTGAGATGTCCCGGACCTAGACTCGGTGGACTGGTTGCACATCTGGGATTCTCCCTTCACTATTCTGGTCTCCTTTAGGGACCGGTTGGTCCAGTATAAGATTGTTCACAGAGCCTACCTTACCCCACATCGTATGCATAGGATTAATGCCTCCCACTCCCCGGAGTGCTGGCGTTGCGGACAAACTCCGGGAGACTTCATACACATCTTTTGGCAATGTCCCTAGCTCTTGTCCTACTGGTCCGGGGTGTTTGCGGTGTCCTCCGCTGTCTTGCAGGTCCCGGTGGCCCCGTCTCCCAGACTGGGTCTATTGGGTCTCCTGGACGACATAGTCCCAAGGGTGGCAGATCGTACTCTGTTGGGTCTGTTGCTCTTCTATGCTAGGAAGAATATTGCCCTCCACTGGAGTCAGCGGTCTCCCCCCCACGCTTCTTCAGTGGAGGAACCTGGTGGACGCGGCCATTCCGCTGTATAGAGATACTTACTGCCATAGAGGATGCCCCAAGAAATACGACGTGTGGACACGTTGGCTTGAGGAGTCTTCCTCCGCTCTCCGGTCCTAACTGCTCATGGGCCCCTGTCTCACGGTCTCTCTGGCTGGCCGCCCCTGCCTGAATGGCACTGCTATGTATATTTTTCCTGTTGATGCACCTCAGCTGTAATATGTTTTGTTGCAAGTTATGTACGGTATAACCCTGCTCGCTTCTTGTGATGGACCTGCCCTGGGTGGGCAGCACGACAGTACGTGTTATTCTACAGAACCTCCTTGCTGTGTGTTACTCACACCTTGTTTTGTTTTGCTTCTGTTTTGTTGAAGTTGTTCTTGTGTAATTCAATAAAAAGATTTAAAAAAAAAAATATGTGAAAAAATGTGATGTGATACAAACGTGTATAATAATAATAACATAAAAATTATACAGAGCTCACATGCACCAAAGACACCACTACAATATATATACCAATCCGGCTCTAAAAGGAATGATGATATAAAAGGTCCTTTAAAAAGTAACAATTAGTAGTGTACACAATATATAACACACGTTTCGTCATCAACGTATGACGTCCTCAGATCAGGATCTGAGGACGTCCTACGTTGATGACTTAACGCGTCATTTTGGAATGCACGTAGGGCATGTGACCGGTAGTTCGGCAGGACGGTGTGGAACGCACGTGGAAACCGGCGTTCCTCGTCCCCCCTCAACCTTCGGTGTACGCCGCTAGGGTACACTATCCGTGTCCGGATTGATCTTAAACCTTTTATCCTTGTTTTATCTAGTTTTTTAGTTGGTCTGTCTCCTATGCATGAGAGTTTTTTTATGACTGACCTTATATATATTCAATAAATTATATTTTTTAATATCCGTTACACACGGAGTCTATGTATAGGGGAATCTACAACCAGGAACAGCAGGAGGACCAGCAGCACAGTCTATGCACTGGGAGGAGAAACTTGTTTCATATAAGCCTGAATGATCCCCCTGCTGTAAGGTAGGAGGGGATCCAACTTTTCTGGTGAGTTTCCTGACACACACCCCCCAAGCACTGTGGTGGTCCCTAGCCTCTCTCTACCCAAACACTATCCCACCTGGATTGTCTTTATTGGGCTGTTACCTTGGATCTACACCCCTGCATGGTGTATTATTACACCCAACATAGACCTATATATTGTGGACACTACTAATTGTTACTTTTTAAAGGACCTTTTATATCATCATTCCTTTTAGAGCCGGATTGGTATATATATTGTAGTGGTGTCTTTGGTGCATGTGAGCTCTGTATAATTTTTATGTTATTATTATACACGTTTGTATCATATCACATTTTTTCACATATTTAGTTGCAAGCGCAATAAGCGTGGGGTATATTTTTATATTCCTCTTTACTTAATAATACAGTACATAGCTTGGTCTCAGAGAGAGCATATGGGACTTGATGATAATACTAGACAATAAAATTATATAAATGTTCTTAACAAGCAATACAAAATCTTTAAAACAAGCCTTCATTGGCCTTTATAGATACAAGTATTGTAGAGTAATTAATCCCTAAAGCAGAAGTCTGGGGTTTCTAAAAAAACAAACACACATACTCAACTCAATGGTGCAGCATCAGTGTAATGCTGAAGCTGCCCTTTGCTGCCACCAAATCCGAGAACTGAACAATCGCATGAATGTTGATTGCTTAGCTCTCGGTCTGTTTAGAGCAGAGAATGGTGAGTGTCAGTTAACGATCTCCGCTCTGCTCCTCCAGCAGAGCACTGAGCTGAGATTTGGAGCCAGCTGTCAATCAGGCAGCTGAGTGGATCCCAACAATACTGTTGGGATTCATCCAGAGCCTGAAGTGGTACTGCCATGTCAGCCGAAAGTAGGTGCACTCCTGTGACCCACAAAAGAAGTATGGCCAAAAAATCTTTGGGCATACTTCTCTTTTAAAGATTGCAAAAGATACTCTAATTTATTTCCAGTCAGTTTCTAACTACTTACAGTACCTGCTGTTTACATTAGAAAGTTGTCAGGGTGCCAGGTCCCCGATGCTGGAAAAAATAAGGTAATTCTTTTGCTGTCTTCAGTAGTGTCCCTCCTCTCCTGAAAATGCTGCAAACCTAAATTGCTGGCAAAAAAAAGAAACACCTGCTCCATGCAGCTGGTCAGGGAGCGACATGAGCAAACACGTGAGTATTTCACCTCCTTGCTGTGTTTTACATAGTGATCAAAAATGTGACATCGACCAACGAAAGCTGTGATTTTGTAGTCTCAGTTGTAAACTTCAGAAAATTCCTTTTTCCATAGTGCCTGCAGCTACAAAGAACAGTAAGGTCTTGTTCAAACCTATAATTATAATTAATAATTTAATGTTCATTGTCTGGACACAGGCGCACTTTAAAACCCAAATCTAGAAAGAACCTGGATAGGGAGAGGGGAACAGTTAGGGCCTCCATCAGGTTTTTCTTGCAATCTATGACCCTATTGGAGAGATTTCTCCTCACCTCTTGTCAGGACAATAGGTTATAGGAACTCATATGTAAGCAAAAATGCTTTTTAAGCAGAGAAAAGGGAGGAATTAGAACTTCTGAAAATGCTTTTATCACTGCGTGTGCCTTTCTATTTCAGTGATGACTGCACCTCTTATTTGTACAGGTGCCACAGGGAAGATATGAAAGAAAATCTTTCCAGTGGGGTCAACAAGAGACACAAAAACCTGACAGGAATTTTAATTCTTCCCTACTACATCCAAAAAATGTAAATAATTATCTAGGATTAGGCTTTAAAGTGTTTGTAACCCCCCTCTCAAAAAAAAGGATCCTGTTCCCTTAAAGCATGTTATACAGCACAGTGCTTGCGCTATGTAATTTGGCCCCTTCTATCACCTAAAATACCTGGCTGATCCTGCCTGTTCTGCCCTCCCTCCTGTAAACTGACCACACTTTATCATGGCTGCTGAGCCCTGACACCGTGGTCAGTTTACATGCCTCCATCATTGTGTCCTCTCCTCTGTCCTCCATCCCCTCCCTGCCTGTCAGCTTCGTCCGCTCCCTGATCCTCCCCTCCTACTGCTTTCATAAGAGTTTAATGTTACTACAATCCGCTCTGTTAGGTAACAATATTTGCCCCACTGTATGTCCTTTATTTAAAAAATGCCGATATTTACCTTTTTTCAGAGCGCCACTCGTCAACGTGACCAGCCGCCTCTCTCCTCCTCTCCTTCCAGCTGACATCAGCTAGATTTTTCAGCCCCTCCAGCTGCAGCTGTCAGATAGGGAGAGAGGGGCCTGTCATGTGAGCGCCGGGAGGTGCTCTGAAATAAGGTAGATATCAGCTTTTTTTTTAATAAAGGACGTACAGTAGGGCACATATTGTTACCTAACAGAGCAGATTGTAGTAACATTACAAGTGGCTTTACAACCACTTTAAATATTATCCTTGTAAAAAAAAACATTGCCACTTAAACCATAGATGCCTACATTTTTTTGCACAGGGAAGCTTTTTGGAATGCAATGTTTGTCTAGCTCTCTGAGCACTGTTTCTGTAAGCATGCACCCCATGTCATAGAAAACAGTCTACATGCTCTCCATCCAGGACCTTCATTGAAAGGTTTCAGGAACTCAACCTTAGTTTGAAGCCTCCTGCTTACTTTTCCATATACTTTAGTAGTAAATCACATGGTTAGATAGAGGTTATCTTCTATTTTCCCTTTTTTAGCCACAGCATAGCTTCTCTGTCTGCTCCCTGCAATCAATGTAAGACAGTGGTAAAAAGAATAAACAGATGATTAATAATGGCGATGATTGGGCCACAAACAATAGAATTACAGGTTAAGTTGTTTTAGCCAACGTCCGTATGTTCAGGTGCCATGAACTACTTTATGGCACCAGACAACCCAAATTCAATGACTACTTTCAAATTATTACCCGTTGCTCTGATCAACATTTGCAATTAAAAACATTATTAATAAGTACTGGTGCCTTCTTAGCATGGATCCCTCCATTGGCCCTTTTGTTCCCGAAAAAACTTTCCTTTATGTACAGATGGGCAAAATTGTACCGGGAGACCCAAGCAACCAGCCGGCACATCCACAGGCTGGTCAGAGTCCAAAGCTTGATTCGGCTTCGATCAGGTCTCCGATGAAGTAACCTGGAAGCGATTTCTCAACGTCAATTCAGGTTTACTTGGCTGCTAATGGTGCCGATTTTAAAAAATTACAGTATTCAAAATTGCAGATTTTAGTGTTTTGAATGCTTTTAAGTGCAAAGGAGGGATTTGGGGTCTTTTAGACCCCAGATCCTTCCATAAAGAGTACCTCTTACTGCCCATTACTGACACAAGGGATGTTTACATTCCTAGTGACAGCAATAATAGTGATCAGTTTTTTTTTTTTAAAAGAACAGTGAAAAAAATTAGAAATGAAATAAAATAATGTAAGTCCCGCCCGCAAATGTAAACAGTGACCAAATCACACATGGGAGGTATCGCCGTGTTCACCAGAGCGGGAGCAATAATTCAAAAGACCTCCTTTGTAACTCTAAACTGGAAACCTTTTAAAATTTTTAAACTGTCGCCTATGGAGATTTTTAAGCACCGTAGTTTGTCGCCATTCCACGAGTGTGCGCAATTTTAAACCATAACATGTTAGGTATCTATTTACTCGACGTAGGTACTTTGACGCAGTGATGGGCACAGTATGGCTATATAGTGTGACTAAATCCCCACATTTACTTATTAAGATCAGGTGTTTTTAAGTAGCCTTGAAGGATTTGAAAGTAACCTTTTTTTTGTATGTGTGTGCTATTCTCTGTGGTTCTATTTGTATATTGGTCTTTATAGCAGCACAGGCTTTAAAAATGTATGCTTAGGGTGTGCCCCCCCCCCTCCCCCAACCCTTTGTTGCTTTGATTGGAGGAATTGAACCCACCCTGTTCACACAGCAGAAAAACTGTGTTCTGAATAGACAAGCTCCGTTTTGAACACTATAGATATATGTGCTTTGCTCAGATTACAACACTGAGATTTACAACCACTTTAAAGTGGAGTTCCGGGCACAGAAACATTTTTTCAGTGAACATACCCCCGGGACAGTCAGGGCTAGTACATTCCACAATGGCTAGCCTCTGATCTGTCCCGGTTCGCACTTACCTGCAAGAAGAAATACTCACTTATAAAATTTCTTCCACAGCGTTGCCATTTCTGTTGTTGGCAGCTGAAGCCAGCGCGATCCTCTTCTGCATCCTCTTCCGCATCTTCTTCTCCCAGAATGCGCCTTCACCGGCCCCTCTCGTCACTTCCGGTGCGTCGCCGCATTCCTACACAGCTTCTGGGCATGCCAAGAAGCTGTTTAGCAGGGTCGCCCCGGAAGTGACGAGCGGGGCCGATGCCGTCGCATTGATTCCTGGGAGCGATGACGTTCAGCTCCCAGGAATCATTGCAAACCGGAAGTGACGGCGCGGGCCGCGGCCACAGAGGGAGGAAGTGAAAAAAGGTGAGTATTTCTTTCTACAATTACGAGGTAAGTAAAAAAAAAAATAACCCTAACTATCCAATTCCTTTACAGGTGAAGCAAAGCAAGCGGATGGGCACAAAATCGATTAGGTCGATTTTGTGCCCGGAACTCCGCTTTAAGCATGAAAACATGTAACCCTGACCTCCCTTGGTGCCGGCATGTGGCCTCTACAGAAGAGGGTAGATTTCCAAAACTCTATTTTTTTATTCTAGATCGTGTACACCCCAGTCCACAGGGAGATGAATGAAAAAAAGACCTTCTCCAGTATGAACTGGTGGATTCACGGACTTGAAGCAACATCTCCTCCTGGCCTAAACAATGCCATCAACTTTAGGCCTTTTTTAGAAGGGTTTGTATCGGGTAGTATGGAGAAGTAACTGATGGTCTTTCCCTAAAATACCCTTCACATCCTCCTGTCATGAACATTGTGTACTTTTAGTATGTTGGTGATCATGCCAAGTGGTCACTAAGCTATAGTTATATATAAATATAATATTTAGAATTATATCCACACAGCTTTTTACTCTTTTTGTATGACGGTGCTATTTTTGGTAGTCTTACCCTGCATTCATTTATATGCCTTTACCTATTTATTTTTGCATTAGATATTAAGCAAACTCAATATATCAGTACATTTTGCCATATGCGATTATTTACCGCTATGTACTTAGATTCACAAATTAATGTAATTCGTATCTACAATTTTGATATCCATTGTTTTGAAGTTGTTACATTCAATTTTGGCTGCAAGGTGTCCCTTCCTTTGATCAGTGCCCATTAAGAGTCAGTCTGGCACACACCAGTCATCCTTTTGGTTGTTTTTTCCAGTGGGCAGCATTTGGTATGGCTTGAATGCAGCTTGTTTGACACGTGGAATGGGTTGTTCCTGCCCCTCCTCTCCCTCTGACGCCGGATGTGATGCACGCTCCGGCATTCAGCGTCATCTACGTGTGCCGGCAGACTTTTGCCTGCTGTCATTAAACTGCTGCGCACCACCAGACAGTGATGGAGGCACTCCACCCACACATTTTTGTGGGCCTTTTCCCGCACTCATGAACATTTAAGGAGATGCACTTTTTGGAGCACTTTGCATTTATTTTCCCCCACCGAGTTGGCTGGCTTGGGGCCTGCAGTGAGGCTCGTTTTGGGCAGTTGCTATCTATTGGTAAGACGTTTTTGTGTCTCCTGGTGTCTGCCTTTACTTTAATAACTCATTTTTTTGATTGGTTGTACTTTACCTTTTGCCCCTTGTTTTGATTAGTTTTCCCTGTGTACTAAATAGGATGGGCCCTCGGGTTGTGGTATGCCTGCCTTTATACATTGGGAGATGTTTAGATATATATGACTTACATTTATTTTCACATTGGGAAATATTTTGATATGATATACTGTATATGACACTCATTATATCCCTGCCCAACATATATTCTATACAGGTAAACCCTTGTATGCAGGCCTTTGATTCCTTGGCATTAATTTCACACTGACATTTGCCAACTGAATATCACTTTTTGCACTTTTGTTTTTTGGTTATGATTTTTTGAAATACATACTCCTTACGTTTCCACCTTCTGGCATGCACTAGGTCAGCCCTTTGCGTGACCCTATTTGGGTGGGCGGGAATGTTGGCTATGACGACATTGTGGATGTTCAGCCTTGGTTTTTTAATGTCTTTGCGGCTGTGTTTTTGCAGTTGGTGCTCCACCACACTGTGGAGTGTTTCACAGCAATACAAGTGTTATATGTGATAATATATGGATTTGTATATGTACTTACCTGTTGTATACTTGCTCCTAGAGTGATGTTATTTCTGCATATGTTACACTCCTGAAGAAAAAAATTCATTTCTGAAACGCATTGGTGAGTTCCTGTTTGGTCCAAGAGACTATTGTATCATTAACGGGCATTTTGGAATGCCATCCCACCACCTACTGATGTTATTTTGGTGTAAAATCATGTTTGAGTGATGAGTGAGAGTGAGGTCCTTATCCTTTGATTTCACAGAGTTTAGTCTAACATACTTCATTACTCTCCTTACCCTCATTCACTGATCTTTTTTGGGTGGGAAGGATTAGAACCCCTGTCAAATGTTTACTGCTAGCTGGGGCTCCATTAAAGAGATTTACCTTAATTTCCTGTCTTGCTGACAAAGTTTTACAGAGCAAGAACTCTTCAACATCAACATAGGCAGAGGTAAAAACGAATTTTAGCAGAGTTTGGGAAGGTTAGAACCCCTGTGATCCTTTTGTTTCTGTCTATGTCCCTGTTGCAGATTTTCTCCCACTTGTCCACCCCCTGTGTGGTGAAACCATTGCCAGGAGGACAGGAAGTGAGGGGAAATCTCTTTAACAGAGATGTGGGTAGTAGTAAAAACCTGATGGGACTCTAATACTAACTCATTCTGATTAATCTCTTGTGAATGTATTAATGTCATACCTGTGCTTAGATACCTGGGCTCAGACTAGAACTCTTAGAACACTTTCAGAAAAATGAAACCCGTTTCTTGTTTTTAAGCAAGCAATGCAGTATTTAGAAAAACAACGTCAGACATAAGGAAATTTACATGTAAAGCAGTGGGATTGATTTACAAAAAGAATTGAGACAGTTGACTTAGCAAGTGAATGTTATGATTGGGTGATTGAAGCGAACATAGCTTTTCCCTATTTAAAATACATTCACTTTTGCTGAGCGAACAACCTCTTCTCTGACCCCAATTTCTCAGGAACTACTGAAGCCACTGGAAGAGTATAACAGTCAAGCAACTAGCATTTCCAGAAAATAAGGCCAGCAGTAGCAGCCTCTATAATATTTCATTGCAGGATTTACCATAAAACACACTTTCTGGTCTAATAGATTTTTGACACTTACTAAAAAAGCACATAGAATTTATGTTTAATGTAATCTGTTTTATATACAAATATGAACTTATTCGGACTTTCACAATTAGTGGGTTTTTTTTGTTTTTGCAAAGAAAAAAAATAAATGTACCAAACATTATAGTTTTCATATTTTATAATTTACCTATATACATATGGAATAGTGTGGCTGTAAATAATAAATATCACATATAAAGAATATTGAAAAATCTTAAGAAAACTTTACAATTATTTATATTTTTCTATTCTTTACCTATTAGGGTTTGTGAATCATTTGTAGGATACTCCAGCTTCACCGTTTTAAAAATTTCTTTTTACATAAATAAGGCAAGGGAGAGCAATATTTATATAAACAAGTAACAATGGCCTTTACTTATGAATATGCAACTCTGGAAAACAGCCAAACAACCTTCGGTGAACACACAGATGGGAATACAGTTGTAAGAAAAGAAAAATGTTCTTAAGAAAAGTTTTACTGTATAATAATTCTTTGTCTCAAAGGACCTACTTTTGCACAAATTTCTCTTCTAATAAATTAGTATTCTAATGCACGAGTGTATCAGCTAGTAAGCCTGCCAGATTGTATTGGAAGTCTTCTACCCTTCTTTCATGTGGTAAATCTATCTATTGCCTATGCAAAACCATAGGTTCACTTTAATGATGCCCTACCAGCTAGCTGTACATACATACTGCCCTTTTCTCCCCCAACACTCTTTTCTGACAATGGGAGTGTAAAGAAATACCAGGTACTTCTGAACATAAAGGAGCATGTGACTCATTCGCCATCTTCCCATGTGACGGTGCTTGTGCTCTGTGATTGGTTTTTCAGGCACCCAGCATTGTTCCATGGGTGATAAACTCTGTACAAGCTATCATATAAACTTAGAGCTTATGCAGGGCTTTTTTGGTGGTTGAACGGCAATACTTAACACTATTATGGAATAATAATTTGGAATTTACAAATTGAGTTATATGATTAAATAAGAATTAAAATTAACACAACCCGTCAACCTCACCACAGAATAATATTTATTTATTTAAGCACATTTAATTGATCACTATCTCCACTTCTAAAAGCGCGCCACACACCCCTATATATATCAGTGAAAAAAGGTTAATACTCTGAGCTGCAGAGAATATCAGTTAAAGTGTAACTAAAGACAAAACCTTTATTTTTTAGTTTTGGATAGAGTGGAGAGATAAGTACATCTGTCAATTTTTTATTTACACTTTGTAATTGACCTGTTTACCATTATCATTGAAAGTGAAATTATATTAAAATTCCAAATTTTGGGTTGACGCTTTGCATTCTTTGTTTAAATCTCCTTTCTTGACCCATGTCTGTTTTTTTTTTTTTTTTAATCATAAATATGCTAGCTGGAGGAATAACATGGCCCAGATGCATAACAATATAATAACTATTAACCACAATGTAACTTGATTCAGTGCTGAATCCACTGCTATTCATTACATGCTGGTAATAGATCTTTAGTTATTGCTGCAGTACACATTCAGAAAATAACTAGTGTACTTATCCCTATACTATTTATTAGGGTTTCACCGATACCGGTATCTTTATCGGTGCCGATACCAAACATTTTCATTCATTTTGTATGGGCTCAAAATGCACCGCACAGATATTGGTACTTGTTATCGGTGAGTACTTGACTGAAAGTATCAGTACTCATATTGCCAATAGAAATCTGGTATCGGTGCAACCCTTCTATTTATGTTTACTGCTATATTTAACGTTAATATGTGTACTGACTTGAAATAACTTTTAAAGTTAACTTAGGATTTACCAATGCAGGACAAAGCAAAAGGTTTGCCTAAATACTGATGTAGCACCCTCCTAGATAGGCTGCACGTAAGGGTAGGCAAATTTAGTTCTGCATCTCTCCTATAATCAGCAGAGCAGCACATTATTGCTTTAGGCGGCAATGCCGGTTGCACGTTTGACTGCTTTCCCCTGTCTTGTAGAGATTTCCAGAATATAGTGGATAGGAGAGTCTAATGAACAACCTGAATATTTTTGTAGCTCAGCCAATCCCTGGGGAGAAATGCCCAGGTGGGGGTTGGGGAGTGCATAAATAGTTTGAAGCCTCAGAGGGGTTCTTTTCCCAGGAGGAAAGGTTGGCAGCCCTTCTTGGCTGTCCTGATAAGGCTTCTGCCAGGCTATCCTACTGCAAGTCCTTTGGGAGGCAAAAGAGGTGTGCCACCGAGGATCTAATCTGGGAACTTTACAGAGGAGCCTGCCGGCCTGCGTTTGAGGGCAAGAACCAAGCACTGGGGACACTGAGTACAGACCTAAGGGAGACTGATCTCAGTGACTGTTGCTCTTGTCAACCCCTGCTGCACTGAGTTTAAAGTGGTTGTAACTCTAAAATAAAAAATAAAAGATCCTGTTCCTTTAAGGCATAATTTATAGCACACTATTTGTGCTTTGTAATTTGTCCCTTTCTGTGTTGTAATATGCCTGTGTCCCCCTGTGTGTGCTGACCACGGTAATCATGGCTGCTGAGCCATGATACCGTGGTCAGTTTATGTGCCCCTGTGTTCTGAGTCTTCCCCCTCTTTAAGGCTTGCCTGGTCTGGTATATTGCTAATGGTGTCCCAGTGCTGTCCATTTTATGTCCTACTGCTGAAAGGACTGTTATGAGAAGCTGCCGCCAAGGGAAGAGGGTCCTCGCATTCCTGTGTTAGTGTTCTGGATTATCCCACAGCTCCCTTAACTCCTTCCAATAAATGTTTAAAAAGGCAACACTTTGACTGTTCTTGAACCAGTGGAGTGAATGTTGCTGTTTGCCTGGCACAGAGGGAATATGCCCTGGGACACAAATCAGCAGCCTTTGCTGGGGTAGGACTGCATTGACCTTTGCAGATGCTTATACTTTCTTTAATTTCCCACCACTGTGATTGCACTCTGGAGTGACAGTCACACTGATTGTAACTCTTTAGTGGGAAGAAGGGCAGATGAGCACATGCTTTTAAAACCTGGATATTTCTTTTTACTCCTGATAGCTGAATAGTTTGGCAGAGGAGCGAATGGAAAGTGAGAATACTTAGGGAAGGGTTGGGCATTAAGTGATTTCAAACTGGAACTGGTTTAAAGACAATGTCATGAGCATTGTAATAACTTATGCTCTGCCTCTTTTATGGCCAAACAGAAGCAGGACATCATTTATAAAGAATACAGTGCATTGCGAAAGTATTCGGCCCTCTTGAACTTTTTGACCTTTTGCCACATTTCAGGCTTCAAACATAAAGATATAAAACGGTAATTTTTGGTGAAGAATCAACAAGTGGGACACAATCATGAAGTGGAACGAAATTTATTGGATATTTCAAACTTTTTTAACAAATAAAAAACTGCAAAATTATTCAGCCCCCTCAAGTTAATACTTTGTAGCGCCACCTTTTGCTGCGATTACAGCTGTAAGTCGCTTGGGGTATGTCTCTATCAGTTTTGAACATCGAGAGACTGAAATTTTTGCCCATTCCTCCTTGCAAAACAGCTCAAGCTCAGTGAGGTTGGATGGAGAGCGTTTGTGAACAGCAGTTTTCAGTTCTTTCCACAGATTCTGGATTGGATTCAGGTCTGGACTTTGACTTGGCCATTCTAACACCTGGATATGTTTATTTGTGAACCATTCCATTGTAGATTTTGCTTTATGTTTTGGATCATTGTCTTGTTGGAAGACAAATCTCTATCCCAGTCTCAGGTCTTTTGCAGACTCCATCAGGTTTTCTTCCAGAATGGTCCTGTATTTGGCTCCATCCATCTTCCTATCAATTTTAACCATCTTCCCTGTCCCTGCTGAAGAGAAGCAGGCCCAAACCATGATGCTGCCACCACCATGTTTGACATCAGGGATGGTGTGTTCAGGGTGATGAGCTGTGTTGCTTTTACGCCAAACATAACGCTTTGGATTGTTGCCAAAAAGTTCGATTTTGGATTCATCTGACCAGAGCACCTTCTTCCACATGTTTGGTGTGTCTCCCAGGTGGCTTGTGGCAAACTTTAAACGACACTTTTTATGGATATCTTTAAGAAATGGCTTTCTTCTTGCCACTCTTCCATAAAGGCCAGATTTGTGCAGTATACAACTGGTTGTTGTCCTATGGACAGAGTCTCCCCCCTCAGCTGTAGATCTCTGCAGTTCATCCAGAGTGATCATGGGCCTCTTGACTGCATCTCTGATCAGTGTTCTCCTTGTATGAGCTGAAAGTTTAGAGGGACAGCCAGGTCTTCGTAGATTTGCAGTGGTCTGATACTCCTTCCATTTCAATATTATCGCTTGCACAGTGCTCCTTGGGATATTTAAAGCTTGGGAAATCTTTTTGTATACAAATCCAGCTTTAAACTTCTCCACAACAGTATCTCGGACCTGCCTGCTGTGTTCCTTGTTCTTCATGATGCTCTCTGCGCTTTAAACAGACCTCTGAGACTATCACAGTGCAGGTGTATTTATACGGAGACTTGATTACACACAGATGGATTCTATTTATCTTCATTAGTCATTTAGGTCAACATTGGATCATTCAGAGATCCTTACTGAACTTCTGGAGAGAGTTTGCTGCACTGAAAGTAAAGGGGCTGAATAATTTTGCACGCCCAATTTTTCAGTTTTTTATTTGTTAACAAAGTTTGAAATATCTAATAAATTTTGTTCCACTTCATGATTGTGTCCCACTTGTTGTTAATTCTTCACAAAAAATTACAGTTTTATATCTTTATGTTTGAAGCCTGAAATGTGGCAAAAGGTCGCAAAGTTCAAGGGGGCCGAATACTTTAGCAAGGCACTGTAAGTGCACTTTTAATTCAGTACCCAGGTTGCCAACTATCTTACTCTGAGAAAGTTCATAACAGGCTATACTTACCTGCCAGTTCCTCAACCCATTTTCAAAATCTTTCCAGCCCCTATTTGCACCTCAGGTGGCCTAGACAATGTACTAGACATTACTGACTTCAATGGAACATACAACAACAGGTAGACAGACATCAATAAAGTCTGTGGTGCCTGAAGGGGTTGAATTTCATAACAGAAGCCTGTAGGCACCCAATTACTAACACCCCTCTACTAGAGTTACTTCTATAATGCAGGACACTTCTTTGTTTTCCTGACTCTAACCTGCCTTACAATATTGTGGGGGTCATTTCACTAATGTTTATCACATGAGATATTTTCGTATTACACAGTATATCTTGTGCGATATGTAAAGTGTCAATTTCCTACCAGTAAATACTGCATTTACCTGTGGTGAATATCACATAAAGTGCAGTAATGCAATAAAGTTAATTCACTAAAAAAATAAATGTGTTAATTATCTAGTGGTCTAGCCACTCACTATTTAACAAATGTGTAATTGGAAGCTGAAATATTTAGCAGTGGTATTCCTACTATTCCTATTCCTTGCTAAAAATGAAACTTCCAGCTCAGGACTGTTGGCTTTTAGATAGCCAAAGTGTCCTAAAAACCAATGACTCAACCATGCCCTAATCTAAAAAATAAAGGTCATGGGGGGTTCCCCCGCAATTGGCACCGGGACTTTGGGTCTGGTTTTAGTTTTAAAAGAAACCAATGCCAAAAAAAAACAAAAAATTGGTGTGAGCCCCCCCTCCCATTCCATACCAGACCCCTATCTACTGGGTAAGGGATGTGGGGAAGAGGCCATAGTCCTCATCTACATGCAGACAAGGTATTTTGCCAGGGCTGGTCCCCCCCATGTTAATGATATGTGGCCTGGTATGGTTTAGGAAGGGTAGGGTGCATGCTCAACCTCTCTTGCTGGCCTGCTAGGCTGCATGCTCAGATTACAGTCTGGTATGGAATTTGGAGTACCTCACAACATAATTTTTTTTGGCATTCATACAAGACCCAAGGACCTCACCCATGTTTTTTTTTTAACATTTTCCTCACTCCTTTGTTTACATTCCCCAATCAGCCGGGAATCCAAGGGTGACAGCTGAATGAGCAAGGCAGGGATGAGTCATTGGTTGTTAGGATGCTAGTGAGTGCCTGCTCCCTGACAACCAGCAGGAACTGTCACATATAGAAATTATAGGAATACCCTTGTCAAATGTTCCACTTCCCACTGCAGCTGGAGGTCTGGTCTGAAGTAAATTAAGGTGTAAAAAATACATAAAGCACTGCAAAATAAAAAGGTAATGCATGAGGTGGGAATGGGAATCCATAGTGGAGAAGGGTCTGGGTGTTCTGGTAGATTATAAGCTTAATAATAGCATGCAATGCCAAGCTGCAGTTTCCAAAGTCCATTCTTGTATTAGAAGAGGCATGGACTCCAGAGAGAGAGAGAGAGAGAGAGAGAGATATAATTTTGACAATGCCCAAATCATTAGTAAGAGATCATCTGGAATATGCAGTTCAGTTTTGGGTACCAGTTTTCAAAAAGGATATCGGGCTGGAGAAAGTGCAAAGAGCAACCAAACTGATAAGAGGCATGGAGGAGCTCAGCTATGAGGAAAGATTAGAGGAACTGAATTTATTCTCTCTTGAGAAGAGGAGATTAAGGGGGGATATGATCGAAAAGTATAAATACATAAGGGGTCCATATAGTAAACTTGGTGTTGAGTTATTCACTTTAGGTTATTACAGATGATTAGGGGGCACTCTTTACATCTAGAGAAAAAAAGATTTTGTCGCCAAATATGGAAAGGTTTTTTCACTGTGAAAATGTGGAATAGACTTCATCCAGAGGTAGTTCAGGCCAGCTTAGTAGATTGCTTTAAAAAAAAAGCCTGGATTTTTTCCTAGGTGTACATAATATAACTGGGTACTAATATGTATAGGTAAAGTTGATCCAGGGAATATCCGACTGCCTCTTAGGGGATCAGGAAGGAATTTTTTTCCCCGGCTGTAGCAAATTGGATCATGCTTTGCTGGGGTTTTTCACCTTCCTTTGGATCAACTGTAGGTATAGGATTGTGTATATGGGATTGTATGGTTGTGTTTTCTTTTTTAGTTTTTATTGGTTGAGCTAGATGGACTTCTGTCTTTTTCAATCTGACTAACTATGTAACTATGAGGTAATTAACACATGCTTTTTAGTGAATTGACTGCTTCTGAGATAAACACCACATTAATTATTTTTACATAAAAATGCATGTGGTATTTATCGCTTAGTAAATTAACGCCTGTAACTTTATATGAGATGATTATTCCTAATGATGATAAATTGGAAGAAAACGGTGTGGTCAATAGTTATAGGGAAAAAACATTTTCTTCCTACTGTGCATAATGGTAAGTCAGGCCCTGGTGCCTTGTAGCGCATGCACCGATAAGAAGGCCTGTGAAGATATTGAACATTTTGAACTGGGCAATCAAAACAGCAAATATTCTCAGTCCCCTATTTTATTTAACCACTTGCCTACAATGCATTTTCACCCCCTTCCTGCCCAGGCCAATTTTCAGCTTTCAGCGCTGTCACACTTTGAATGACAATCGAGTAGTCATGCTACACTATACCCATATACTCATATGAAATTTTTATAATGTTTTCACACAAATAGAGCTTTCTTTTGGTGGTATTTAATCACCGCTGGGTTTTTTTATTTCCCAGAACAATAGCTGCACCGCTCCACCGACATTTGACGGCAGATGGGTAGCAAGGGGTTAAGTATAACATATTACAAATTTCCTAAGAAAGAGAAGGGAGGGGAATGAGGGTACTGCATGAATAGTGCACCCATCCTTAAAAGTCTATCTAAAGCCAAGAAAAACATCTTAACTTTGAGGATCACATGAGATATAGTAAACATGCTATCTGTGTCCCTTTAGTAATATTCTCATTTACTTCCTGTCTTGAGACACAACAGGAAATAAGAAACAATCTCTCAAAAGTACAGGAAATTATCTCTTAGACAATTGTTACTGAAACAGGTGTCCCCATTGGAAGACTTCCTCTCTATTCCTGTTCCAATGACATACAAAAATGTTTGATTTTTCCCATCAACTAAAAAAAACTGTCAAGAGTGCTATCCCTTCCCCGAGTTATCTTTTTTTTTTTTTTTTTTAATTTTAGCCTTAGATTCACTTAAATATTTTTGTTCAAATAATTGAAAAGCAACAGAAAGTGAACAAATAATCTTTATTGCTTCTTTTCATGATTCAAGTAGTTGTGAATCTGATTTGCAAACAAATATCCAATATAGTGCTTGTACAAATGGGAACATTCCAGCGTAGAAATAAATTCTATTATGTAATTCCCAATGCGTAGATGGCCCAACTGATGCACCAAATTCTTGCTAGAATGTATCCTGTATGTTCTGCATTCTAAATAAACTAGACCTTAAAATTCCTAAATACATTTTTATTAGATGAAATATTTTCTGTACCCCCTTGGCAACTCAGTGTCGTCTGAGCTATTTTCAACACAGCGGCTTTCACTTCTTGGTTCCGTAAGGTATAGATAATGGGATTCAGAAGTGGAGTCACAATGGATGGAACAATAGAGACTATCTTATTAAAGTGAAGGGAATTTGGGCCAACTGGTATGATGAACATGAACATTATTGTACCATAGAAAAGTATAACAACACATAAATGAGCAGCAAACGTTGAAAATGCCTTATGTCTTCCTGAGGCAGAAGGGCATTTAATGACCATTTGAGTAATGAATGCATACGATATCAAAATCAGGAGGAGACAACCCACAGTAATAAAAAGTGTAGTATAATAAAACAAATTCTGGGCTTGCACCGTATCAGAGCAGGACAAATGGATAATTGGGGCAAAATCACAATAATAGTGATCTATCCTATTTTCCTTACAATACCAAAGTGTGGATATTCTGAACCACGGACCAATAAAGCCAATGAATCCTAATGCCCAAGATCCTAGTATGAGCATAGAGCAAATATTAGGACTCATGATAACCAAATAGCGCAGCGGATTGCAAATAGCGACATATCGATCATATGCCATTGAAGTCAGAAGAAACATTTCTGTTGCTCCAAGGGCAAAATGAAAATAAAACTGAGCCATGCAACCAGTTAAAGAAATGTATTGGTCCTTTGTTTTAAGAGACCACAGAAGTCTAGGAACTGTGACAGAGGGATACCAGAGCTCAAGGAATGAGAGTCCAGCAATGAAGAAATACATTGGTTTATGTAGATAACGGTCTGATTTGATTATGACAATGATGAAGACATTGGCTGTGATAGTGGCAAAATAGATGATTGATAAAGCAATGAAAAGGCTAAATCTTTTCTCCCCCTCAATGGAAAACCCTATAAGAAGAAAGTTAGTAAGGACTGACTGGTTAGCTACCATGGTGATCTGCAAAGAATAAAAGTATACAAAGTCACAATAGATTCATATATACATATGACATTTAAGTGCTGTTTCTTAAAGGCTACAGATGGAACATATTTTGTTTTCATCACTGCATCACAGCTATTAGGTAAAATTAGAAATGCTTGTTTTGCATTTTTGTTACTTTTACATTGTGCTTGCATTTGGGTGTGTTTACCGTAAGTAACCTTTTCAGTAGTTTCTGTGTATAGTATAGGAAACAAACACAACCACCTTGACCTATGCTAAGCTCACTTGCATGCCTTATTTTTCTTCTTTTACCTTGCTGTCTGTACTGCACCCTTGTTCGCAAAAGAGAATGATTAGGAATAAGTTGAGTGATTCAGAAAATGTGATTTTGAAGTAAAATTACCCACAATTTTGCCAAAGTGGAAACAAAGTTTCACTCATTAGGTTGCTTAGGCAACTTTTACTTGAAAAAAAATAGTTCTCTTCTTTTTTTCTTTGGTTAGAGTATTTGTGCTTCTCTTTTTGAAAGGTATTTTTAGAGCAATGTAGTTTATTACTTTTTTTCATTTATCCATTTATTTTGAGTTTTCAGAGAAATCTTTACAGAGCATACAGCAACATATTAGATCAATGGGTTACAAAGACATTATCCACCTCCATTTACTTATCTCCGAGGGCTAATAAAGTCCTCCCGAGATTTCCAACTCATTAATATACAGTCATTTATCGAGTATTCAACTAAGACAAGATATTGTTAAGACATCAAGTCTCCTTCTCTATTCCTACTTGTTCAAACCTGTCTTCTTCCCATCTTTATATTTAATTTAGTTGACCCTTAGCTTCTGATCCTGTCCTTGTTTCCCTTTCTTCTTCCTATCTGTTCATTCCCTTTTCTCTCCCTCTTCTTTTCTGTATTTACCCCCCCCCCCCTTTATCCCCTCATACACTCATTCATACCCTCTATCACACACCTTACATTCCCAAGCACCAACCAACAACATAACTAAACTCAAAAAAAAAACCCTTACAATAATTCTCCTCCCCTCTCCCACTCCTCCAACCCCCCTCAGGCAGGGTTAGCGACCCTTTCCCTCTCATGTATTTTCCCCATTCTGGGATGATGGTAGCAACAATTGTTTACCCGCTTCCGAGGATATAAACAGATTCCAAGTTCTCCATGTCTTTTTATATTGCTCCTGTCTATGTTGTGCAGAAAGCACAAGGTCTTCCATTTTATTGATGTGTTCTAATTTTCTTACCCACTCAAACACGGAGGGAGCTTGTCTTTTTCTCCAGTGTTGGGGAATGCATGCTCTTGCAGCATTCAGCATGTGTGGCAATACTGATCTAACATATTTCCTCTCTGACTGCCCTGGAATCTGTAAGAGGCAGAAGGCAGCTTCTCCCTCAATTTTAAAGTCTGTTACTTTTTGTCACCAATCTCTAACCAAAATTTCTTTATCTCAGGGCAGTTCCAAAAGATGTGATATATCGTACCTTCCCCTTCTCCGCATCTCCAACATCATTTCAATTATTGTTCTTTGTAGGTGTTTTTAATTTTTGTATATTTGATTTTTATGTACTGTTAACAAAAAAAAGTTTGAGCATTGGATAGGTGCACCTTGGAAGACAAGGGATGAACATTAATTTTTTTCTTAGCAGTTATTTCCACTCTGCTATGCTCAGTAATGTTCATACTGGTAGGTTAATTAGCTCCTATCTAAATTGGCCTTAGTCTGTGCATGTATGCATGTGAGTTATAATAGATTATAAGTATAAGTATGTATAAATGACATCAGTAACCTGTATAACTGAACATAGTCATTGTAGAACAGGCCTTCTGTGTTGAAAGAGTGTAACATTAATTGTGTACAGACATAATACATTCCATGAAATTACATGAGAATCATAACTCTTGCATAAGTAATGTATAATGAATTGGTCTTTTGCCATCACATTTATTTATTTATTTATTTAAAACATTTAAGGAAATTACTTTATCATACATTTTTTAAATGTTAACAGGGAACTGTTATGTTGCATCCCTGATAAATTATAATTTAGAACATACCATGAGGTTGGCATTTCTTTTTCAGGTATTCATTTTGAAACATACAGTATTTTAACAAATGTTTACTTGGATAAATAAAATACATTTTTAAGTAAGCGCATAACTCTAAGCAGATATAAAAGGCACAAATGAATGCAGCTCTGTATTCATTAATACATCATTAAATGTATTTTCTTAATGCAAGCAGTGTAAGCACCTGAGTTTGACTTAGCATCAGCCTCTTGCAGTCCCTGTACAGCAGGCCTAAAGGGGGTAGGGAGAAATAGGCCAAGAGGGCAATCTCTTGTGCTGCAGTGCAAAGAGAAGACACAGAAGAGCTCATTGGTATATTGCATCTCCTTTCACTGTCCTTTTATAGGGAGGGGAGAAGACCTGTAAGTGTTGCAGAACCGCAGCAGAGAAAAATCAGGTACCATTCCCTTCCAGACAGGCCTGTGTTGAGTGGCAGACCTGAGTAAATCCCAAACAGGATAGTCAGAAGTCTGTACTCCATCTGTGTATTTTGCTGTTTGCCCAGAGTTCAGGTTTAATCTGAGTTCCAAGAATCTATAACACATATTCACAGAGCATTATGGCTTTTGTAAAGAGAGAGTACAGCAAATTATGTAAGCCTCTAGATTGTCTGCCTCTTTTCACTAAATTTATGTAACAGCCATGGATTGATAGATCTTTCAATGTGTAACTGTATAGAGAATAGATAGATAGATAGATAGATAGATAGATAGATAGATAGATAGATAGATAGATAGATAGATAGATAGATAGATAGATAGATAGATGCAATGGACACTAAAAGACACAAGGTAATTAAAACAACATAGAAAAGAAAGAATTGATTTTTTAGGGGATCTATAACATTTTTTGCTATCACATTTCTCAATCCTGAGGCTCGTTTGTATATCAAATGAGGTTTCTTAGGGAGTAGATTTTGGAGGGTGTTGTCCTACAGTAAAATGGGCCAATATTTCATGATACTTTTTTCAACGTTACAATATTACATACTACAGATTCTATCCTGTAATAAAAGCTATCTCTTTATTTTCAATGTTTCTTGGTTTTTGTTTTAACAATTCTTCTCTATTCATTATATTCAACATCATCCTGAATCTTTACAAATTTTTTTCTCCTTATACCCTTTTTCTATAAACCTTTGTCACTTATGGCCAATGGCCCTGATCCATCCTAGGTTATGGCAACTTCAGGTGGATATATTACCGTTTTTGTCTACACTTAAATCATTTCTAGTACCAAGCTTGCTTTTATCTTTATACATTTCTAGGTCGTCTCACAATACCAACCTAATCGCTCTCTTAGTTCCTCTCAAAACCTCCTGCTCTCTAGCCCCCTTGTCACCTCCTCCCATGCTCGCCTCCAGGACTTTTCCAGAGCCTCTCCAATCCTATGGAACTCCTTACCCTTATCTGTCCAATTATCTCCTACTCTATTAGCTTTTAGGCGATCTCTGAAAACCCTCCTTTTCAGAGAAGCCTATCCTACCAACACCTAACAAATGTACCTCCATTTTCTCCATCAACCCTTCCCCCACGGTTATTGCCTTTTGTTTCACTTGACCCTCCCTTCTAGATTGTAAGCTCTAACGAGCAGGGCCCTCTAGTTCCTCCTGTTTTGAACTGTATTGTAACTGTATTGTCTTCCCTCACATTGTAAAGCGCTGCGCAAACTGTTGGCGCTATATAAATAATGTATAATAATAATAATAATAGGTCTAGGAACTGAATCCTGTCCCTACTCCAATTGCCAGTAAGTTTATTCTTATAGAGATTGTTATTCAACTGTTGGAGGAAAACATTAAGTTTCTCTTGTGTTCTCTCCCACACAATCATAATATCATAAATACATTTTTTATAATATTCGATCTGTGGCCAGCATTTAGAAAACATTTCCTCTTCCACCCATTTATTGAGAAAGAGGTTCACAACGCTGAGGGCATGGCTAGCTCCCATGACCATGACTTTTATTTGGTTAAAAAATTCCCCCTTGTACCAAAAACAATTATTTGACATGGCCATAATTAAACGCTCCAAGAGAAACGATATTTTGTGTTTTGGATCTATTTGTCCTTCTAAAGCCTATTTTACCTCCTCTATTGCACCATTTTCTTTTATATTGGTATATAGCGACTCCACGTCTACTGTGACCAGTATTGTGGAGTCGTCAACCTTTACATCCTGTAATGAAACTATAGTGTCTTTGCTATCTTTAAAAAAGGTTCTACCATTTCCTGCTAAGGGCTGGAGGTATATATCCAGATATTCTCCCAAGCGAGCCTAGAGTCCCATGTATGATAGGCCTACCCATATTTGCCTTCCTTTTTATCCAGAATCCTGCCTTTGTGCCTTTTTTGATCCACTCCTCTAGCTTTTTCTTTAATTTATAGATTGGGTCTCCCCTTAACCACTTAAGCCCCGGAGGATTTGGCTGCTAAAGGACCAGGGGGTTTTTTGCGATTTTTTACTGCGTGACTTTAACGGACAATTGCGCGGTCGTGCGACGCTGTACCTAAACGAATTTGACGTCCTTTTTTTCCCACAAACAGAGCTTTCTTTTGGTGGTATTTGATCACCTGTGCGATTTTTTGATCACGCGCTATAAACAAAAAAAGAGCGTAAATTTTGCAAAAATAACAATATTTTTCAAATTTTTTTATATGAAATTCCCCAAAAAAAATTTAAAAATCAAAATTTTTTAACATTTTTCGGCCAATTTGTTTTATGCTACCTATGTTTGGTAAAAAAAATTGCAAAAAGCGTATTTTGATTGGTTTGCGCAAAAGTTATCGCGTTTACTAACAAAGGGAAAGATTTTTGTCATTTTTGGTGTTTTTTTTTTTAACGCGTAATGGCGGCGATCTGCGATTTTTTTTCGGTACTGCGACATTGCGGCGGACAGATCGGACCCTTGACTGACATTTTTTACACTTTTGGGGGTACCAGTGACATTACTGCAGTAATCAGTGCTATATATATGCACTGTTACTGCAAAAATGACACTGGCAGGGAAGGGGTTAACTTTATTGGACAGGGAGGGGTTAAGTGTGTCCTAGGGGCGTGATTCTAACTGTGCAGGGACATTGCTATTGGTGTAAAAGCAAAGATCAACAGTTCTACATAGTAGAACGGTCAGATCTTCACTTTTACACAGGGAGAACTGACAGGCAGCTTGTTTACACAAGCCGCTCTGTCTTTCTCCCTTCACAGGAGCGATCGTAGTGTGACTGGCGGACATCGAGTCCGCCGGTCACACGCACTGACTTGTCTGTGAATGAGCCGCGGCGGGCGCGCGCCTCGGCGGGCGCGCGCCCGCCCGCAATAGGCTCGCAAGTCAGTGACAGGCGAGTGACGTATCGATACATCACTCTGCCTGGCCGGGGCTGACCGCCGCAGTATAAAGTCGTGCGGCGGTCGGCAACCGGTTAATCTATTATATGTTTTTTTTTTTGTTTTTTTTTAATCACTCAGGATTCTCTGCATTTTGGGTCCCACAACTGGGTTTTTAAAAAAATAACCAATCCTCTTTATTGTCTGCCTTCTTGATCACTATTTCTTTTTTTTTACTTTCTAATTCTCTTATCCCCTCCAAAACTTTTTTTTTTAATTTTTATTTTTCTTTACATTTATTTGCTTTACCTCTTGTTGCACCACATTTTTAAATACTTCATCGTGTTAGTATGTCCTGAGTTTGAGGTTAAAAACAGATTTATTCTTAAAATAGTAATAAGGCCTGCAGACAAGGGAGGTGGGTTGGTTATCCTTAAAAAAAAACTGATTATGAGGCAGAAATGCAGAGAATCCTAAGTAATAAAAAAAAAACATACAGTGGTGATCGAAAGTTTGGGTACCCTGCAGAATTTATGGCATGCACTGCCCCCTTTGCAAGGCTAAGACCTGCCAGTGTCATGGATTGTTCTCAATCATCGTCTGGGAAGACCAGGTGATGTCAATCTCAAAGGTTTTAAATGCCCAGACTCATCTGACCTTGCCCCAACAATCAGCACCATGGGAACTTCTTAGCAGTTGTCTAGAAAACTGAAACTGAAAATAGTTGATGCTCACAAAGCTGGAGAAGGCTATAAGAAGATAGCAAAGCATTTTCAGATGTCAATATCCTCTGTTCGGAATGTAATTAAGAAATGGCAGTCATCAGGAACAGTGGAAGTTAAAGCAAGATCTGGAAGACCAAGAAAAATATCAGACAGAACAGCTTGCAGGATTGTGAGAAAAACAATTCAAAACCCACGTTTGACTGCACGGTCCCTCCAGAAAGATCTGGCAGACACTGGAGTTGTGGTACACTATTCCACTATAAAGAGATACTTGTACAAATAGGGTCTTCATGGATGAGTCATCAGAATAAAACCTCTTCTACATCCTCACCACAAAAATCAGCGTTTGAACTTTGCAAATTAACATATAGATAAGCCTGATGCATTTTGGAAACAAGTTCTGTGGACCGATGAGGTTAAAATTGAACTTTTTGGCCGGAATGAGCGAAGGTACGTTTGGAAAAGAAGGGGCACAGAATTTAATGAAAAGAACCTCTGTCCAACTGTTAAGCATGGAGGTGGATCAATCATGCTTTGGGGTTGTATTGCAGCCAGTGGAACAGGGAACATCTCACGAGTAGAAGGAAAAATGGATTCAATACAATTTCAGCAAATTTTGGATGGTAACTTGATGCCATCTGTGAAAAAGCTGAAGTTAAAGAGAGGATGGCTTCTACAAATGGATAATGATCCTAAACACACCTCGAAATCCACGGGGCATTACATCAAGAGGCGTAAACTGAAGGTTTTGCCACGCAATCTTCTGACCTCAACATAATTGAAAATCTATGGATAGACCTTAAAAGAGCAGTGTGTGACAGACAGCCCAGAAATCTCAAAGAACTGGAAGACTTTTGTAAGGAAGAATGGGCAAAGATACCTCAAACAAGAATTGAAAGACTCTTGGCTGGCTACAAAAAGCGTTTACAGGCTGTGATACTTGTCAAAGGGGGCAGTACAAAGATATTAACTCTGCAGGGTGCCCAAACTTTTGCAGACACCGTTTTTTTGTTTTCTGTTATTTTGAAAGTATAAATGATGGAAATAAAATCTAACTTTTGTTGACATATTATAAGAATGTCTAATCTGTAATTTGATGCCTTTTGGAGATTTTTACATCTTTCCTTGGCTTCTTTATGCACATTAATACACATTTTTACATGGGGTGCCCAAACTTTCGATCACCACTGTATAATAGATTATGAGGACACCCTACCTATAAATTAAAGAAAAAGTTAAAGGAGAGGATCAAAAAAGGCACAAAAAGGCATTCTGGATACAAAAGGAAGCCAAATATCCTAATTTAAAAGCCTTAAGGTGACCAGTCATTTACCCTATCCCTAAATTACATAAGAATAAAGACTGACTGCCGGGCAGGCCTATCATACGTGGGATCAATTCTCTCTACGCCCGCTTGGGAGAATATTTGGATATATATCTCTAGCCCTTAGCAGGGAATGGTAGAGCCTTTTTGAAAAATAGCAAAAATGCTATAGTTTCATGGCAAGATGTAAAGGTTGGGGACTCCACAATACTGGAGTTTACTTATGGGGTTTACTTATGGCCATGTCAAAATATTATTTTTGGTACAATGGTGAATTTTTTAACCAATTAAATGGCGTAGCCATGAGGGCTAGATATCCCCTCAGCGTTGTGAACATCTTTCTCCCAGTAAATGGGAGGAAAAGGAAATTTTTTTATAAATGCTGGCCACAGCTCAATTATTATTGAAGATGTATCAATGATATTATGCTGGTGTGGGAGGGAACACAAGAAGAACTTAATGTTTTCCTACAACAGATGAATAACAATCTCTCTGATAACGCCTATATTTTCACTTTTCTTAAGCTCACTCAAACTAAAAACATGTAAGGATGTCTTAAAAGAACAGGTAGGAGAGGGGATTAATCACTACTCAGCCTATTTCAATTGTGAGTGTATATTTTAGCTTGAGCTATTGAGCTTTGTATACGGATAATTATAATTAGAAAACAGAAAAGGGAGAAAACAAGATAAGAGAATACTTTATTGCCATTGTATACAAACAACAAAATGTATTTATAAAGTGCACTTTCTAATTAAAGAGTAGATTTTTTTTTTATTTAAGCTTAGCAGCATAGTGAGTACAAAATGAGACTTCCCCCTTTCCAGCAAAATTTCACCAAAATCACTTGTTTATACCTACTCTCTATTTGTATGAGCACATTATGTCGCTTTCGAAATAAAAAAAGGAAACGATGACTGAGTATACATCTCCTCTGTTTCTAGTCTGAGATAAAATACATGCAGTATATTAAAAGAGCAGAGGCTGATTGGAAAGTAAATGTTATTGAATATTATAAAACAGCATTCACTTTAAATACATACAGTAATCATTGGCTAGCAAAAATCAACGTTTTTTACATTTCCTCATACATAACTTGGTATTCATAGGCTCATGGTATTCACTTTAAGCAAACATTCTCTACATTTTTAGTAAATTATTCCATCTATATTTGAAAAAGTGTATTCTGTTTTTAGTGGAACATCTGACATCAATTAGCATCTGAAATGAGGGGAAGCTCTGATTATTTCTGTCATCCAATCAAAAATTCTATTTTTTATTTTGCTTTCCCCCTCTGATCTACAGTGATTGCACTTCCAAGTGTACTTGTAGTGCACTTGCAGTGCACAGTGGATTTGCCTTTAGTAAATAAACTCCTGTGTCAATATCACCCCCATTATGGACTTGATCTCCCCCATGCTCCTTTGCATACACAGAACTGAAGAAGAAAATAAAAATGCTCAAGAATATCACCTTAGAGGTCCTTCCCTTCAACTTGTAGCCTAGTTCACTTAAGCTGAGAATTAGTTCCTGGTTTACATGGCTATAGTGGCCTAAGGGCATTGTATGTGTCTATTGAGCTAGTGCCGGTCGGGGCACTTTTTAATGTAAGCGCAACTACTGCAGAGCTGTTTTTTAACTGTTTTGGTTTTAATAAACGGTGTTGCACTATCAATTTGTTATTTGTTTTCTATACCTATTGCCATTAATTATCTGAGGGGAGAATGCTCCTCCTGTGGATTGCCTACAATTTGGGAAGAGTTCACTAATCTTGCATTAGGTTGCATTTGCCAAAAGACGCGTTATAGTCCCTGGGACCTGGGGACTCTGGTGAATGCTCTGTATATTTGCAAGTAGTGGAGCAATTGGTTTTTTGGAGGATAGCACCTATATTGCACTAAACACAGATTTATGGTCACAGTAACCATCACTATAATTTTTTAGTGGACTGTCACATTCTACAGTGGATTTTCATTTATATTTTTTGGGGACCTTACTGTTTTTTCTTGTTGTTATAATAATTTTTTATATATATTAATTTTGCATATATACACAGCGATTGTGTTACATACCTCATCATAGAGGCCACAATCACCAGAACGTATGTTTGCTAGTAATTGTGTTTTTGATTAGGCATTTGGGTTTAATTTATGTCTTTAGCACATTTTATTAGGTTGTGTGTAGCACATATATATTTGTATTAATTAATTTTCTTCACTAACCACATGGATTTTTAATGGGAGATGATGGAATAGGACATTTTATTATATTTATATAAAAGTGCCTCACTTTACTTGAATCTTAATTGTTTGTGGTGTTGATCACATTTAAAAGGGCTGCGGTCATCGAGAGGTCTCACTTTATTTTAGAATTGACGCCATCTTAGGGTGTTTATATACATATGTGAACCTGGCCTTACATAAATTAATAAAAAGCTGTTAATTGTAGGCCCCACTGTCAGTGTTAAATGGTTTGCCTCAACCCTCTAACTGCCATTTTTTGCTGTTCATCTTGTTCCATTGAAAAATAGCAGACATACTGTCAGGATCAAATGGTAAAAATAAAGCATAATTTGCAAGGCAGCGGGTTAGTGTTGTCACAGGAAGTGCTGTTACTCACAGAGTCTTCAGGTAAGAAACTTTGTAACATATTTACAAAAAAAGATTTACTAAAGAAAACTGAATACATTAATACATGATGCCAAAGATACTGAGAAAATAGACTTGGGGTATACATACAACACTGCTCTGGCAAAACTCTTAGGCCTCATGCCCACTGGACATTTTTACAGCTGCAGTTTTTGGCTTCAGACATTTTTTTCTGCAGCCAGTAAACTCCCCAGCATGTTATCCTATGTCTCCATGCACACATAGGCTGTTATCAGCAGTTTTTGGCAGGGGCGTTTTCTGGCTGGAAAAAAACCCCAGAACTTGTGGGTTTGGAGAGGAGTTTTTCAGCCGTAAAAACACTCTAACTCTGAAAAAAAGCTTAAAACGCTAAAACATGCAGAAAACGTGGCTTCTCTGCGTTTATCAGTGTTTTTGAGCCATAAGCTTTTGTGGGAGTATAATCTTGTTTAAAAATAAAAAAGCTAAAAAAACGCTACAGCTAAAAATACTGAAAAACGCTACTGCAAAAACGCTAAAAAACTCATTCTACAGCTACAGCCTACTACAGCTAACGCTACTGACGTTTTTATAATGCCCAGTGTGCATGAGGCCTTAATCCTACTAAATATCTGTTTTGAAAAAGAAAAATACTGTTAATAATGACACTCATTGTTGCATTTAACACATTAGAAGTATTGTATAGGATACTGTTATCTGCTTTACTAACCACAATATGATAGCCTTGTCTTAGGTCCTCCTGATTATGTTTGTCTTATCACAATTTATAAGGTCAAAGCTATTACATTTTTATAAAAAGGGAACAAACTACCCATTACTCATGAGTATACAGCTATGGAAAACAGCCAAATGCTGTTCAGTGTACTGAGACAAATTAACATGATTGACTAAGTTTAAAGCTTAGAAAAAAAACTTTTCAGTAGTAATCTTTTCTAGTCTCAAAGAACTTTCCTTTACACAATCTTTTGTATAGGTTTATTTTTTATGAAAGTAATTGTGATTTTTTTTGGCTTATTTTATTACCCAAATACTTTTCTAGTTAAACATGTGAAAACCGAAGAACACACTTTAATACTGTATATTGCTGCTTACCAGTCCTTAGATGTAGTGGCTCCATTAGTTTTCATTTTTCAGGCTAATTACATGTTCTAATAAAATATTCTTGTTGATCCTGCCAGAAGTCTTGTTTGCTTGTAACCTACTGTACATGGAATTAAAAACTCAAACAGTGTATTTTGTCTTCCAATCTATCATGTAAATACAAAACAATCCCCTTTGTATAATGGAGATGAGCAGTGGGAGGAGTGGTGTAGTCCCCATCATGAAAAAAGCTCAAGGTGAAAATGCTGCTCCTCCATGGAGAGCATAGTCAATATAGGGAAAAAAAGGGCAGAGGCGTGTCCCGGGAAATTATAGGCCGGTCAGCCTGACATCAATAGTATGTAAACTTCTGGAGGGGATGATATATCCAGGACTATATCCAAGAGTTTGCTAAAGAGAACAACATCATCAGTAGTGATCAACACAGGTTTACAAAAGGGCGTTCTTGTCAAACCAATCTGTTAACATTCTACCAGGAGGTGAGCTAGATAGGGGGAGACCAGCGGATGTGGTGTACCTGGATTTTGCTAAGGCTTTTTCATACAGTTCCCCACAAACGCTTAATTTATAAAATAAGGTCTGCAGGCATCGATCACAAGATTTGCTCTTCAAAACAAAACTGGTTAAAGGGGCGTGTCCAAAGGGTGGTAATAAATAACGCGTACTGGTCTGAGGTGGTGAGTAGGGTCCCCCAAGGCTCAGTCCTGGGACCAATTTTGTTCAATTTATTCATAAATAGCATTCAGGATGGGATCATTAGCTCAATCTCAGTTTTTGTAGATAACACAAAATTAGCCAGGGCAATAACTTCACATCGTGAGGCAGAAATCTTACAGAATGACCTGAACAAAAAAACAGAGGGGGCAACTACATGGCAAATGAGGTTTAATGTGGAGAAGTGTAAGGTATTGCACTTGGGGACTTTAAACATAAACGCCCAATACACTTTGGGGGGGGGGACCTGGGGGATTCAAAAATGGAGAAAGATCTGGGAGTCTTAGTGGAAGATAGACTTGGCAATAGCATGCAATGTCAAGCTGCAGCTGCCAAAGTCAGCAGAATATTAGCATGTATAAGGAAGGGGATGTATTCCAGAGATAGAACTATAATCCTAACACTTTATCAAAAAATTCTGGTCCGGCCACATCTGGAGTATTCTGTCCAGTTCTGGTTGCCAATCCTCAGAAGGGATGGGAAGGAGTTGGAGAGAGTCCAGAGAAGAGCAACTAAACTGATTAGGGGATTGGAGGACCTTAATTATGAAGAGCGTTTACAAGCACTTGATTTATTCTCCCTGGAAAGGAGATGCCAGCGATTTACAAGTACCTCAATGGTGATCTTAACATAGAAAAAAAAACTGTTCAGTCGCAATGAATGCATGAGAACACGTGGCCATACAGTGCGATTAGAGGAGAAGAGATTTAACCTTAGGGTACGCAGGGTTTTTTTTACAGTAAGGGCTACAAGATTGTGGAATTCTCTACCACAAGTGGTAGTAACTGCAGGGAGTATGGCTTATTTTAAAAGACTCTTGGACGTACATCTCAAGGATCAAAACATTCAGGAGTATGTGAAATGATTACGGCCACACACACCTACACAGGTTGAACTAGATGGACTATTGTCTTTATTCAACCACAACTACTATGAAACTATAGGAAAAGAAGAGTGTTACTGGAAACCGCCATTAAAAATAAATGGGGGAAGCTTAAAAAAAAAAAAAGAAAGAAAATTTATTTTAGCCACCACATCGAAGGACTGGTAATTTGCAATATATTATATATTTTTTTTTTGTTATGCTTTAACTGCAGTACTAGAGTGGGGCTTGATGTTCGATTCAAACGTAAGTTTGACTCGAACTTTGGGTGTTTGCCAAACACACGAACACCCGGGGAGCTCGGCGGCAAGTTCGCCCCGCTGATGAATGCCCCATAATGCACTGCGTGATTGCAGTGCATTAAGTGCTTGTGATTGGCCAAAGCATGATAACAATGTCCTGTCAGAGCCATGATTGGCCAAAGGCAGGGTGCCTTTAGCCAATCATGGCTCATGCTCAAGTCCACGCCCCACACTATATAAGGCTGCTGCTTGCACGGCAGCCGTGTATAGTGTGTTACAATAGAGATTAGGCAGGTAGTTAGTGGATAGTGTGTTGAGTTAGTTTAGTGCAGCCCGCATAGTGTACAGGATGCTGGTGTGTTCCCGAAGTGAGCGTGGCTGAGGAGGAGGTGGAAGCTCAGGGCCGCTGTTATTACACTATGGTATGCCTTTTGCTTTGCATGGGAATCATTTGATCCTGAGTGAAGGGGATAGCCGAAGCAGTTTTAGCTTATGGTGATCTAGTGTGAAGACGCTGCTGTGCTGTGTGCTGGTTATACAAGTTCAAGGCTGTTTTTTTACAGCCCTCAGGTGAGAGGCTAGTATCACTGGTGGAGGATTATGCACCTTTTTGGACTGTTATTCAGCACTGTGCACTTTTCCCTGGATTTACCTATGGATTTACCCCTTCCCCTTATTTAAGCATTTTAAGGATTTTACAGTGATTTCTGACATATGGACTTTTAATGATATTTTATGAGAATTTTATCTGAGTTTTATATTTGTCTTATACCCTTATTGATCGTTTTAGTGCTGCACTGTCATTTTTCTGATTTATTATTGAAGTTTTGTATTTTTACCTTGGTGTTCAGCAGCTTGGTTTTATTTCTTTTTCTTGCTTGCGCCGATATATTTTTGCTTTATACAGCCAGCGTAGTGTACAGGTTATACCCCACTTTTAAAATGTATAGATATGTTGTAGTCCTGGGTCCCCTCTCGATGCTCCCCAAGCTTTGTGTCCTTGTCACTTATAGTTCATGAGCAGTGCCATGCCAAGCTGACCAAGATTCTCCATAGACGCCAATGAGCACTGAAATTTAGTCTAGGCAGGAAGAGGGTGAAAGTACCCTGTATTTAAGTGGTTAAGGGGAAACCTTGGACAAAATAAAAAAAAAACGGCATGGAGTCCCCCCCAAAATCTATACCAGGCTCTTTGGGTCTGATATAGTTTTTAAGAGGAACTCCACGCCAAAATGAAAAAAAAAAAACAGCATGCCCCCCCCCCTCATAAAATTTTTTAGGCCCTTTAGGGTCTGGTACAGATTTCAAGGGGAACTCCATGCCACAATTTTAAAAATAAATGGCGTGGGGTCTCCCCCAAAATCCATACCAGACCCTTATCCAAGCATGCAGCCTGGCAGGCAGGTTAGTGGGGAACCATATCAGGCTGCTTGCCCTCAACATGGGGAGGGTGCTTTTGTAGTTTCTCCCAAAGCACCTTGTCCTCATGTTGACAAGGTGCCCGGGATCTGCAGACTCAGTGCAGTCACAAGCAGATCATTACACTCTTGTTGTTTCAGGCATTTGGGCTGATTTACAAAAATCTTCACATAATCTTCATATAATAAATAATAGAAATATTCACCTAAGTTATCCAGTAATGGGTAGATGAAGGGGTAATCAAAGATTTGCATTTCACGTCATTGGAAAAAATATCCACATCATGCTTGGCCACGCACCAAGCAATGGCTCACGATGAAAGGCTTTATTGAACAAGTATGCAAGGTACAGCAAAATGGATGGTAGACATGTTTCACGGGACTCACAGTGTGCTTGTTCTACTAGTGGCTGGCTGTGATGTTCCAACTGCCTGAGTGGTGTACATCTTTTTCTCACTTTCCTACTCTGATCCATGGGCTACAGTGAGAGGGGCCGAGATCTCCCTCTGATGTTAGCCAGGGAGGTCAAGTGACCGCTGTGCTGCCCGCTCAGCCCCTCCTGCTGTAGTTCTTTGATGGGGAGGAGAGCGGTTGGGGGGGGGGGGAAGCGGCTGGGAAGCACGTGACTGGGCTGAAGATATCTAAAAAAAGGTAGTTAGTGGCATTGTGTGTTATGGCTGCATAAATGAGAGGGAATAGCAGTGACATTTTTTAAGTTTTATTTACTACTAATTACAGCAGCGGCAGAGATGGCCAACACAGCAGCTTGCAGGCGGAGGTGAAGAGGAGTTCAGCAGATGACAGAGGCGCATAAACTGACCAAGGTGACAGGGCTTAGCAGCCATGATTGTCGTGGTCAGCACACCAAGGGGGACACAGGAACTGGCAGGATAACCCAGGTTTTTTACAGCTTACAGAGGGACAGGTTGGACAGCACAAGCACTGTGCTGTTTAACCTTCTATGAGGGAACAGGATTAGAGTTGAGCGGACACCTGGATGTCCGTGTTCAACGGGTTCGGCCGAACTTTAAAAAAAAGTCCGGGTCCGTGTCCCGGACTTTTGCCGAACTTTTCCCGGACACCGAACCCCATTGAAGTCAATGGGGACGCGAACTTTCAGGCACTAAATGGCTCTAAAACACCAAAGGAAAGGGCTAGAGTGCTGCAAACGGCAGCAAAACGTAATTAAGAGCATGGCAAGTGCTCTGCAAACAAATGTGGATAGGGAAATAACTTAAAACAACAAAAAAAAAACAGAAAAATAAAACAATGTTCTTCATCTCTGAAGGACGAGGCCCATATGGAGTAGGAGGGAGGTTGAGGTGGTGGTGGATGTGGCGGTGTCATAGGCGTGCGCACAGGGTGTGCCGGGTGTGCCTGGGCACACCCTAATCACCTAGGGCACATAGCATTATCACTCTGTTTGCCAGTGAGGAGATGGGAAAGATCTCCCTCGGACCTGCTCTGCTCTATTTCTCTTTGCCAGCAGGGAGAGTAATGTATCGGGGCCATGTACATGTAGGCAAACACATGCATGTGTATTTAAACTTTGGGGTGCACACCCTAATGCAATAGGCTGCGCACACCTATGGGCGGTGTAGGTGGAAGCGGCGGTGGAGGAGGACCAGGGCCGGATTAAGAGCATCATGGGCTTGGTGCTGAGGATTTTGAAGGGCCTTAAGGGCCGTGCCTTGGCATGCACCCAGAGGAGGAAGGGTGCAGCCATGCATGCCTAATTCAACATGGGATGCTGTCTCTGAAGCCCATAAACACATCCATGCATCGGCAACTGTCCCTCCTTGTCCGGCCTTCGCGCTGTGTGGGGAGGTTCTGAGGGTGCTGCCTGGGGAAGCGAGCATAGAAGCCAGACTTCTGTGTTTACAAGTGACAGAAGAGCGGTAACAGTGAATATGGCCAACCCGGGGCCTATATAAAAGGTAGGGGCCTGGAGCTGCAGCTCCAATAGCCCCTAAGTTAATCTGGCCCTGAGGAGGAGGACGAGGTAGCCAACACTGCTTCTTTTCACAAATTTTAAATGGGGGTACACCCCAAAAGAGTGAGAAAGAGCAAAAATGGAACAATGGGTGGGTAAGGTCGGTATCCATTGCTATTCTGCACAAGGTACGGAAAAGTCCCGTGGGATCTATGCCTGGTTCATTTTAATGAACGTGAGCTTGTCCACATTGTCTCTGGACAGGTGGCTGCGCTTGTCTGTGATAACGCCCCCAGCCGTGCTAAATACCCGTTCAGATAATACACTGGCTGCAGGGCACGCCAGCACCTCCAAGGCGTAAAGGGCAAGCTCAGGCCATGTGCCCAATTTGGAGACCCAGAAGTTGAAGGGGGCAGACCCGTCATTCAGTACGTCTAGGCGTGTGCACACATACTGCTCCACCATGTTGGTAAAATGCTGCCTCCTGCTAAGACGTTCCATCTGAGCTGCTGGTGCTGCTGTTTGTTGTGGCGTGCTGACAAAGCTTTTCCACATTTCGGCCATGCTAACCCTGCCTTCTGAGGTGCTGGCGGTGCCCTGGTTGCATTGGCGACCTCCTCCTCCTCCTCCTCTGCCTTGTGCTTCCACTGTGGCCCCGCTGTCAGATGGGAATGCCAGCAGCATTGCGTCTACCAGCGTGCGCTTGTACTCGCGCATCTTGCGATCACGCTCCAGTGAGTGAATTAAGGACGGTACGTTGTCCTTGTAACGGGGATCCAGCAGCGTGGCCACCCAGTAATCAGCACAAGTTAGAATGTGGGCAACTCGGCGGTCGTTGTGGAGACACCGCAGCATGTAATCACTCATGTGTGCCAGGCTGCCCAGAGGCAACGAAAGGCTGTCCTCTGTGGGAGGTGTATCGTCCGTGTCCTCTGTATCCCCCCAGCCACGCACCAGTGATGGCCATGAGCTGGCCTGGGTGCCACCCTGCTGTGAACATGGTTCCATCTCCTCCTCCAGCTCCTCCTCCTCCTCATCCTCCTCATCCTCCAGAACTGTGCCCCTGCTGGACAATTGTGTCCCTGGCGTTTGTGTGTGCAGGAACCCACCCTCGGAGCCCCTTGCGAATGACTGCCCTGAAAGCCTTGGAAATGTTACCTCTTCATCCTCCTCCTCCTCATCCTGTGCCACATCCTCTTCCATCATCGCCCGAATTGTTTTTTCAAGGAGGCATAGAAGTGGGATAGTTAAGCTGAGAACGGCGTCATCGCCACTGGCCATGTTGGTGGAGTACTCAAAACAGCGCAACAAGGCACACAGGTCTCGCATGGAGGCCCAGTTATTGGTGGTGAAGTGGTGCTGTTCCGCAGAGCGACTCACGCGTGCGTGCTGCAGCTGAAACTCCACTATGGCCTGCTGCTGCTCGCACAGTCTTTGCAGCATGTGCAAGGTGGAGTTCCACCTTGTGGGCACGTCACATATGAGGCGGTGAGCGGGAAGGCCGAAGTTACGCTGCAGCGATGACAGGCGAGCAGCAGCAGGGTGAGAACGCCGAAAGTGCGCACAGACGGCCCGCACTTTCTGCAGCAGCTCTGACATATCGGGGTAGTTTTTAAGGAACCTCTGCACCACCAAATTCAGCACATGCGCCAGGCAAGGGATGTGCGTCAAACCGGCTAGGCCCAGAGCTGCTATGAGATTTCGCCCGTTATCGCACACCACCAGGCTGGGCTTGAGGCTCACTGGCAGCAACCACTCATTTGTCTGCTGTTCCATGCTCCTCCACAACTCCTGCGCTGTGTGTGGTTTGTCCCCCAAACAGGCAAGTTGTAAAACTGCCTGCTGTCGTTTACCCCTGGCCGTGCTGAAGTTGGTGGTGAAGGTGTTACGCTGTCCGGATGAGGAGGAGGTAGAGGATGAGGAAGCGGAGTAGGAGGAGTTAGGAACAGGAGGCAAACTGGAGCGCCCTGCAATCCTCGGTGGTGGAAGGACATGCGCCAAATTGCTATCCGCCTCAGGCCCATCCGCCACTGCATTTACCCAGTGTGCCATTAGGGAGATATAACGCCCCTGACCGTGCTTACTGGTCCACGTATCGGTAGTTAGGTGGACCTTGGCACAGATGGCGTTGCGCAGTGCACACCTGATTTTTTGCCCCACTTGGTTGTGCAGGGAAGGGATGGCTTGCCTGGAAAAGTAGTGGCGGCTGGGCACGACGTACTGTGGGACAGCCACCGACATAAGGTTTTTAAAACTGTGCGTCTCCACCAGACGGAATGACAGCATTTCAAAGGCCAATAATTTTGAAATGCTGGCATTCAGGGCCAGGGATCGCGGGTGGGTAGGGGGGTACTTCCTCTTCCTCTCAAGTGTTTGGGAGATGGAAAGCTGAACGCTTCCACGGGACATTGTGGAGATGGTTGTTGGTGACCCAGGTGGTGGTGTTGCTGACAGATCGTCTGTTTGCGGGGTGGCAGGTGCCGGTATCACTACAGATGTGGCTGGAGCGGCCGAGACTGCAGCAGAAGAGGAAGCAGGATGAGCCAGAGACGTTTCTTGGTTTTGAAGGTGTGTACTCCACTGCAGCTCGTGCTTTGCACTTAGATGCCTGATCATGCAGGTTGTGCTCAGGTTGAGAAGGTTTATGCCTCGCTTCAGGCTCTGATTGCACAGGGTGCAAACCACTCGTGTCCTGTCATCAGCACATTTTCTAAAGAACTTCCACGCTAGAGAACTCCTTTGAGCTGACTTTGGTGCGCTCGTTCCCTTGCTGCGTTGGGCAGTAGCAGGCGTAGTGTCTAGGGCACGGCCGCTCCGCTTCTGCACCCTGCTCCCTCTTCTGCTGTGCTGGTGGCTCTGTGCGACCACCGCCTCTTCCTCCAAACTACTCAGGTCACCTGGATGACGTTCATTCCATGTGGGGTCGAGGACCTCATCGTCCTCCACATCATCTTCCACCCAGTCTTCACCCCTGCCCTCCTTGTCGGTCTCCATAATGCTGAACGCCGCAGCAGTTGGCACCTGCGTTTCGTCATCATCGGAGACGTGCTGCGATGGTCCTTGCATGTACTCATCTTGAGAAATAAGTGGTTGGGCATCGCTGCACTCAATCTCTTCCACTTCTGGGGCAGGGCTAGGTGAATGGCCCTGGGAAACCCTGCTGACAGAGTCCTCAAAAAGAAGAAGAGACTACTGTATGGCTTGGGGCTCAGACTGCTTGCCTGATTTGCAAGGGGGTGAGGTGAAAGACGGTTGGACATCGGCTGCAGGTGTCAACTCGGACCTTTCTGCAGTAGACTGGGTGGGAGACAATGTGAAGGAACTGGAGGCACTGTCAGCAGCAAACCAATCTACTATCACCTCTCTGTGTTCTGGCCTCATCACTTCTAGAGGCGTATGATGCCCTACCAAATACTGATGCAGGTTCTGTCGCCTACTCACACTTGAGGAAGGTGTTTGACTTGTGCGTGTAGCTGGCACAGATCGACCACGTCCTCTCCTTGCAACAGGAGCTCTACCAGCAGCACCCCGACCCAGGCCACGGCCCTTATTTGACGGTCTCCTCATATTTCTGTAATTTAAGATCTTGCCCTAGAAAGGTGTTTATTGAATAGCGGAACAAAACAACAACAGTATCGCACAGGTGTATCTCACAGTCAAATATGCAAACTATGCCGCAATTTAATGTTTTTTACACCAAAAGGGTGTATATTGAATAGCGGAATAGGATAAAAAACTGTGTATCTCACACGTACAAACACAGACTAGGCCCGATTAAATTTTTTTCTACCCTAAAGGGAGGATGAGGAAGAGGAGTAGGAGGAGTTGGGAACAGGAGGCAAACTGAAGCGCCCTGCAATCCTTGGCGGGGGAAGGAGATGCGCCAAACTAATTTAAAAGGTGTATCTCACACGTACCGATACAGACTATGCCGTAATTTAATTTTTTACACTCCAAAAGGGTGTATATTGAATAGCGGAATAGGAAAAATTTTATAATATGGTGTATCTCACACGTACAAACACAGACTAGGCCCCGATTACAATTTTTTGTACCCTAAAGGCAGGATGAGGAAGAGGAGTAGGAGGAGTTGGGAACAGGAGGCAAACTGAAGCGCCCTGCAATCTTGGCGGGGGAAGGAGATGCGCCAAACTAATTTAAAAGGTGTATCTCACACGTACCGATACAGACTATGCCGTAATTTAATTTTTTACACTCCAAAAGGGTGTCTATTGAATAGCGGAATAGGAAAAATTTTATAATACGGTGTATCTCACACGTACAAACACAGACTAGGCCCCGCCGATTACAATTTTTTGTACCCTAAAGGCAGGATGAGGAAGAGGAGTAGGAGGAGCAGGCAGGAGGCAGACTGAAGCACCCTCAAAACCTCGGCAGTATGAGATGCGCCCCAAAAATTGGAAAGGTGTATCTCACACGTACCGACACAGACTATCCCGCAATTTAATTGATCCCCAAAGGTTTTTATTGAATAGCGGAATAGGAAATATGATCAAAAAAAGTGTATGTATCTCACATGTACAGAAGCACACTAGGCCCCAATTACTACTGTTTGTACCCCTAAAGGCAGGATGAGGAGTAGGAGGAGTATGGAACAGGCAGCACCCTCAAATCTTCAGAAGTATGAGATGAACCCCAAAAACTTGGAAAGATGGATCTCACACGTACCGACACAGACTATCCCGCAATTTAATTGATCCCCAAAGGTTTTTATTGAATAGCTGAATAGGAAATATGATCAAAAAAAGTGTATGTATCTCACACGTACACAACCACACTAGGCCCCAATTACTATTGTTTGTACCCCTAAAAGGATGGATGAGGAGTAGGAGGAGTATGGAACAGGCAGCACCCTCAAATCTTCAGAAGTATGAGATGAACCTCAAAAACTTGGAAAGGTTGATCTCACACGTACCGACACAGACTATCCCGCAATTTAATTGATCCCCAAAGGTTTTTATTGAATAGCGGAATAGGAAATATGATCAAAAAAAGTGTATGTATCTCACACGTACACAACCACACTAGGCCCCAATTACTATTGTTTGTACCCCTAAAAGGATGGATGAGGAGTAGGAGGAGTATGGAACAGGCAGCACCCTCAAATCTTCAGAAGTATGAGATGAACCCCAAAAACTTGGAAAGGTTGATCTCACACGTACCGACACAGACTATCCCGCAATTTAATTGATCCCCAAAGGTTTTTATTCAATAGCGGAATAGGAAATATGATCAAAAAAAGTGTATGTATCTCACACGTACACAACCACACTAGGCCCCAATTACTATTGTTTGTATCCCTAAAAGGATGGATGAGGAGTAGGAGTATGGAACAGGCAGCACCCTCAAATCTTCAGAAGTATGAGATTGTGTTCACTGTACCCCACAAAGATTGTGTTCACTGCACCCCAAAAGGATTTCGTTCACTGCACCCCAAAAAGATTGTGTTCACTGCACCCCAAAAAGATTGTGTTCACTGTACCCCAAAAAGATTGTGTTCACTGCACCCCAAAAAGATTGTGTTCACTGCACCCCACAAAGATTGTGTTCACTGCACCCCAAAAGGATTTTGTTCACTGCACCTCACAAAGATTGTGTTCACTGCACCCCACAAAGATTGTGTTCACTGTACCCCACAAAGATTGTGTTCACTGCACCCAAAAAAGATTGTGTTCACTGCACCCCACAAAGATTGTGTTCACTGCACCCCAAAAGGATTTTGTTCACTGCACCCCACAAAGATTGTGTTCACTGCACCCCAAAAGGATTTTGTTCACTGCACCCCAAAAAGATTGTGTTCACTGCACCCCATAAAGATTGTGTTCACTGCACCCCAAAAGGATTTAATTCACTGCACCCCAAAAAGATTGTGTTCACTGCACCCCACAAAGATTGTGTTCACTGCACCCCAAAAGGATTTCGTTCACTGCACCCCAAAAAGATTGTGTTCACTGCACCAAGATTGTGTTCACTGCACCCCAAAAAGATTGTGTTCACTGCACCCCAAAAAGATTGTGTTCACTGCAGCCCACACACAGCAAAATGGATGTGGATCACTGACACCTGCCTATCTCCTATCCCACACCACACAGCAATATCGATTGTAGTTTGTAGAACACACTTTCCCTAAAAATCAGCAAACTCTATCCCTAACAGGATTAATAAGAGATCGTAGATCGGGACTGAGTGCAAAGTGCAGACCCCACCCCACACAGCAATATCGATTGTAGTTTGTAGAACACACTTTCCCTAAAATTCAGCAGACTCTATCCCTAACAGGATTGATAAGAGATCGTAGATCGGGACTGAGTGCAGAGTGCAGACCCCACCCCACACAGCAATATTGATTGTAGTTTGTAGAACACACTTTCCCTAAAATTCAGCAGACTCTATCCCTAACAGGATTGATAAGAGATCGTAGATCAGGACTAAGTGCAGACCCCACCCCACACAGCAATATCGATTGTAGTTTGTAGAACACAATTTCCCTAAAAATCAGCAGCAGTCTCTCCCTAAAATGCCTACAACTCGCCCTGCCTAAAACACTCCGACCTGTCCCTCAATTCTATCCGGACACAAATGTTTTTTTCCTGCCTGTCTGTCCCTAATCAGCAGCCAGCACATTGATGTGTGCTCTCTCCCTGATCTAAGCAGCAGAATGACGCCGCTGCGGCGCTGCCTCAAACTTATAAAGACTTGGTCACATGCTTCAGACGGCCAATCACAGCTACTGATACATTTGCAGGCATGGCTGGGATGGCTTAGGCACACCAGTTAAATGCTTGTTGATTGGCTGTTGAAAGCCCGCCAAGAAAAGCGCGCCAAAGCATGCAAAACCCGGAAATAAAACGACCGAACACGGATTTTTACCCGAATATACAGTAAAGTGTCCGTGTCCGTGTTCGGGTAAAAAAAATCCAATTATTCAGTACGAACACGAATAATACAGTCCGTGTTCGCTCAACACTAAACAGGATCTGTTTTTGTTTTTAGGGTTACAACCACTTTAACCTGTCAGTGGTCATAAAGTTATGGCTGATTGGCATATAACTGCTGTATGATTAAGGAAATAACATTAGGTCATGATAAAAAAAATTATATATCCTGAAAATTCCATTTTAGACACAAAATGAAGAAGATGATAGAAGGAATAATATCCCTCAGGTGCTCAAAAAGATTGCACCCTATTGGGGTCCTACCACACACTACATATGCAAAAGTAGTGTGAACATATAAGCACAGTGCAATATGTAAACCACACCAGAAAAAAAGTAAAGAATAAATAATATGTAAATAACTCAGAATAGTAACAAAAGGAACTTCCCGATATAAATTAAAGGAGAAGTACAGCCAACGTTTGTTTGGCTGTACTTCTCCTGTGGATCACAGGCTCGGGCAGGATCACGACAATGAAATTGGGATCTGCCCACATGCCTGGACCAGCATTGGACTCAGCCACTCAGAGAGCCGCTGAGAGCCTGAACCCGCCACTCCTGCTCCCTTCACAGCCCAGTGCCCCAATGAGTGAGGGGTGGCAGAGCAGAGAGCCGGTGACTGACAGTCAGCAGCCGCCGCTCAGCGAGCTGTGAGAACTGAGCAATCAGTGGTGTTTAATCGCTCAGTGCTAGAGGTGCCAGGGCACAGATGCAGCATCGGACTGATGCTGCATCCACCTAGGTAAGTGTGATTCTTAAAAAAAAAAAAAAAAACATACATCTCTTTTGAGCCAAGTGCGGCATCCAATAATCTAATAGTAGAACAGAAGCCAAGTCAAACAGGCAGATGGTTGGTGCTTGTGGCAAAAAGACTCAAATTGCACAATACAATCCAGTTCAAATTCAGAAAGCAATTTAGGATAGCAAGGGTGGTTTCAGGTGAACAGAACCTTTGATTAGACACAGCCTGAACGGTGGGACCTTAAAGGATGAGTTCACCTTTTCAAGCAGATTTTTACTTTTCATAATAAATAGAAGTGTTTTCCAATGCCATTTCTGGCCCAGCCACTCCAATGTGCTTTTCTCTCACTTACCTTATTCACAGGAGGGTTAAAATCTTGTCAGTTTTTTGAGGTTTTAAAAGGATTTTCAGATTCTATCACTTCCTTGGCTTTCACTTTCTATTAGGTCATCTCCCAGAAGCCTTCATTTCCTTGTTGCATCACAGAAGAGGGGGTGGGATAGGGTGCGTTCACCACTCAGGATCAAACCTCCCTCATTACAATACCACCATCCACCCACTTCCTATACAACCTGATTGTACAATCTCCTTTTGAGCTCCCATTAGCTATGTAGTACAAGGGCCTGTCTGATTTGATACGAATTGAATGGATTGTTCAGGTGGGTCCTTCTATTCCATAGTTCTGGTAAATCTGAAGGAAATTGTACAGAGATAGCACAATCAGTTTACTTGTGTATAGCATAGTGTATGGCCATCTTTATACAAGTACATAGGAGGGAGTGGACACTTAGTTGTCAGGCCTCGTTCACATCTCTACATAGCGAAAACTCACATTCCCGAATTTGTTTGTTTTGGGTGTTTGGGAGCCTTTACAATAATCACGCACAGGGGAGCCCATTCACTTGAATGTGTTGCCCTACATGCAACAATCGCCCCAGAGAAGCTCCAGAATTTCTTTGTTGGAGTGGAGTGTGGTGTGTTACCATAGTTTTTGGTGTGTCTGCTGCACTTGAGGTGCCTTTAACATGTAATGACAACACAAGCAGGATGCTCATTTGCAGCGTTTCTGAAACACATGGCAAAGCATGCACTTTCTGTGTGGTTTGCCATGCGTTTTGAAACACACATATGTGAATGGAGCCTCATTGTTCTTGTGTAAACGCACCAATGTCACTTTCAGGCCACATTCACACCTAGAGTAGTGAGAGAATTTTTTTGGCTTGTTTTTTCAGTGACACACAAAGGGCAGGCTGTTGATAACAATGGGCTGTGCTACACGTGACAAAGTAGCTCATGGGACATTTTGGCGTGGCCTGAGTTGCACGTTTTTTACTGTGCTTGTCACCCGTTTTTTCATGTGGCAAAATGTGTGTTTGCTTCTGTGTTTGGTGTGCCATTAATAATTACTGACACTGAAAGCGCAACTAGGTAATTTAAGGTGTATAAATGTGGCCATGCACTATACAATCTGATTGTAGAATCTTTGTACAATCTCCTTTAGATTTACCAAAACTATATAATAGGAGGACACACCATCTATCCAAGCACTCTGTATCCAGTTAGGCAGGTCCTTGGACTACACCAGGTGTGTCTCGTGGGCTGCATGTAGCCCCAGGGAGTTTAGCATGCAAAAATTACTCTCCTGCACTGAGCTAAGGGGTGTATATTGTAAAGATTCTTCCTCAGTGCCTATAGCCTTGCTGCCCCCTCAGTCCTTACAGACTGCAAAATGAGAAGAAGAAGAGAAGGGCACACCAACCTAGCGCAATACCACAATACATTTTATTAGAGAGTAAAATCAACAATTGTCATACTTACAAAGGCATAACACGTGTATGCATACCTTAGGCAAAATAAAACCGATCGCTTTCAGGTCTGCTGTAGTCCACCAAAGGTGTGGGAAGCCTAGACGGCCTCTGTAATTTCTGGCGCATTTCAAGGGCGAACCCTCTTCTTGACAGTCAAAACAATGAATGGACTGTTTACTGGTTTGTCTCTGAAGCTTTCTATGAAATATAGCAGGTAAGGTAAGGTAAGGCCTTGCTCTCAAAATCAAAGAAAGCTTGTATTTTTCTGCAATCAAAGTACATTAATGGTATGATAGTACATAGGGGAGCTGGATTTTAGATTAAAAAAAGGTGAACTTAGCCTCTAATTTAAACTTTGAAAATTAGATCAGATGAGGAACTGCAGAGTGAATGATGCACAGTGCTGATGAATGTCCAGCAGATCTCAGAGATAAACATGCAGGTCCAAGAATTGAATTTGGACTTCACAGTCTAAACCTTCCTATAGGCTCCAGTAGAGGGGAGGGAACTAGCTGCTTGGGATCTGCAAACTTAGTGCAGTCACAAGCAGATCATTACACTCTTGTTGTTGCATGCATTTGGGCTAATTTACTAAAATCTTCACATAATCTTCATATAATAAATAATTGAAATATTCACCTAAGTTATCCAGTAATGGGCAGATGAACGGGTAATCAGAGATTTGCATTTCATGTCATTGGAAAAAATATCCACATCATTTTTTTGTGTTAAGATTCTCAACTCCTTTAGTAAGACGGTTGGTTATAACAGATTTTGCCATGCTTTCAAAAATCAAAATGATTAAAGAAAACTGTGGATTTTGTAATTTTTTTTATTTATAATGCTCTCTGACTATATTGTTCTGTATAGGATTTCAGATAAAGCTGAAGTTTTAATTTAAAAAAAATCCCTACAGCTTTAATCATATAATAATTGACCTGTAATGAAGGATGCCCCATGTTGGGCAGAAAGCTAGATCCTGGAGAAATCTTCAATGCAGGGATACCCCATCCTCCTTCTCGCTCTGAACTTCCGACACTGCAGTGGTTAACAGCTTTGGGTCTTCAGTCAGAACAGCAGTACATATGGTCTGACAGGTACCATCCTAGGAGAGGCCTCCTCCAAAATCCTCTTCCAATGACAAAAGTTGTTTCACTGATTACACTGCATGTAACAAGATCTGCGAATGGGGGAGAGTCTGGTTAGTCACATGATTCTCTACCTCATTCACAGGTTTGGTTATATGCACTGTAATCAGTGAAAGAACTTTTTGCAATGGAGGAGAAGGAAGAAGGGGGCATGTTCCCTTCGGATGATTTGTTATGCTGTTTGCTGTTCTGTCTGAAGACCTGAAGCTTTTAACATTTTTAGCACCAGAAGTTCAGAGACAGGAAGAGTACAGGGCATCCCGCAGTGAAGATTTCTTCAGAATCCAGATGCCTCAATAACTTGGGACACAATTCAATACAGTTAGGTGACATGACTCAATATGTAGGGATTTTTTTTCCAGGTAAACTTGACCTTTAAGGAAAAACAACCACAAATGGAGTGGCTATTGTTGGCCTTTTGCTTTAGAAAACCCCAAATGCCCTACGAAACCAATGTTTCCCTGAATTATTTTTTATTTTTTTTAACTGTATATAATAAATTATTTCTATAAAACTTTAGTATAAAAATCTGTAACCATACAAAAAGAAAGAGAAGCCCAAAAACCAATATTGTTTCCCTTTAATCACAAAATGTTATTAATTATTAATGTTTCCCTTTTTATTTTTTTGTAATTTGTCAGGTACTTCACACATTGGGCCTAGGTTCACACTGATGCAATCCATGCAATTTGCTGCAGGTGCCAAAGTTAGATTAATGACAGCCCGAAACAGATCGCAAAATGCAGTGTAATTGCCAGATTTGCATTCCATGGGTGTGAACACCAATGCGATGCAATTCAGGTGTGGAAAAAAAAGGGTCGTGCACCATTTTGGTGCGGATGCGATGTGATTTGAGCCATACAAAATGTATGGCTCAAATTTCACCGCACAGACATCACAGGTGATGTGCACAGGAATGTGGCGTGATTCCTGTGCGAATTACATGTGGTGTCTGCAACTCATAACGATTACTGCAACTCCCCTTCATTTGCTTACCTTGAAATAGGCTATCCCCCCCTCAGTCCATTATGAATGCCGCTGCCAGGCTCATCCATGTTACAAACCGCTCTGTGTCTGCTATCCCTCTTTGCCAATCCCTCCATTAGCTGCCACTCAAACTACGAATTCAATTCAAGTTACTAACCATAACTTACAAAGCAATCCATAACTTGGCACCCAGTTACATTACTAACCTGGTCTCAAAATATCAACTAAATCAATCTCTTCGTTCCTCCCAGGACCTCCTGCTCTCTAGCTCCCTTGTCACCTCTTACCATGCTCGCCTCCAGGACTTTTCCCATCCTCTGGAATGCTCTACCCCAATCTGTCCAACTATCTCCTACTTTTTCCACTTTCAGACGATCCCTGAAAACTCATCTCTTCAGAGAAACCTATCTATCAACCACCTAACAACTGTACTTTTATTTTCTCCACCTGCCCATCCCCCACAGTTATTACCTTTTCTATCTCTTGACCCTCCCTCTTAGAGTGTAAGCTCTAATGAGCAGGGCCCTCTGATTCCTACTGTATTAAAGTGTATTGTATTTTTACTGTCTACCCTCAAGTTGTAAAGCGCTGCGTAAACTGTCGGCACTATATACAGTAAATCCTACATAATAATAATAAGTGTGAACTCAGGCTCAAGCATACAAAGTTCAAAAAAAAAAAAAAACAAGTAGAGGCAATGAAGGAACTCAAAGGTGTTATGAAGCAAACATAAAGTAGATGTTATACAGTACATTAGCATAATTAGAGGTCACCATGACTGTACTAGGATATTTAGGTATATAAGCATTTGCTATGAATTCTCATTGATGATCATAAATCTCTATGGATGGAAGAAGATCATTGGAGCATCTGCTCATCTTTTGTCTTTAAGTCACAGACTCTTCATGAGGAGATTTATTAAAATCATTGAATGCATGTCAAAATTTGTATTTTTGTTTTGCAGTGTGGGGAAGGTAACAGAAGCCCTTTCGACACAGCTTCTTGGTTCCAGATTGACATCTGGCGTTCCTGTTAACCCATACATCAAGCGTTTTTTGGCCTCTCCATTAGCTTGAATGGCCATAGGGATTTGGTAAGCTGCTATTCAGTGTGCTTTATCCCACGGGTGATTCCTAACTACATACTGTGTGAAGAGTACGGATATCTACTACATACTGGGTTCCTCTTCATTTCCACCCACTTTTTAGTGAACTCTTTTTCATTTGAGGACTTTCATGTGTACTATTCATGATTTTTCTATCACTACTATGCACATTGCTTATGATTATTGAATTTATGTCACTGTTTAAGGTTAGCGCTACACGTTTATTTACATTTATGATTGGATTTTTCTAATGGTCTGTGTATGCTGCTTTCTATTCTATCACTGAATTTTTTGGATTGAATTTGTCACCACTGTATTTATATTCATAGCGCAGAAATGTGTCTTCTTTTGTCTAGTGCTGGCCTTTTGCTTTAGAAACCCCCAAGTGCCCTACAAAAACCAATGTTTTTCCCGAATTATATTCTTTTTTGATAAACACAGATTTTATATACTGTATATAATAAATCATTTATATAAAACATCAGTATAAAATATGTAAAAAGAAAGAGAAGGCCAAAAACCAATATAGCTTCCCTTTAATCACAAACTGGTATTAATTATTAATATTTCCCTTTTTCCTTTTTTGGATTTTGTTAGGTACTATACACATTCAAACATACAAAGAAAAAAAAGTAGAAGACAATGAAAGTCCAACAACTCACAGGTTTTGTGAAGCAAACATAAAGTAGATGTTAAACAGTACATCAGCAAAATTTAGGGCCATGATGACAGTTGTAAGATATTTAGGTAAATAAGCGTATGGCCTCTTTCACACGGGCGTTCCATATGCCCGTATATCACCCCATCCTTTTGCGGGTGATATACGGACATAATGCATGTCAATGGGATTGCGGATGTCAGCGGATGACCATCCGCTGACATCCGATTTGTGTCCTTTCAATTCTGTTCCGTTTTTCGGAACGGAACAGTCCCCTATTTTTCTTTTCTTGAAAAAACGGAAAGGACGCAAAATCGGATGTCAGCGGTGTCATCCGCTGACATCCGCAATCCCATAGACATACATTATATCCGTATATCATCCGCAAACGGATGGGATGATATGCGGACATACGGACCGGATGGCACAAGTGTCATCCGTGTCTGTAAAAAAAAAAAAGTGCCAGAGCGGATCGAAATACAGTCTGCTCCGTGTGAAAGAGGCCTTTGGTATGAATTGTCATTGATGAACATAAATCTCTATGGATGGAAGAAGATCAAGGGAGCATCTGCTCATCTTTTGTCTTTAACCACATAATGACCGCTCACATTGCTGCTACTGCGGCAATGTGGCTCGTTATCGTTCAGCGACGTAGACCTACGTCGCTGGACTCCACCCCATGTGGGCAGCGCGCGCGCGCCGCTGGAGGCTCGCTCCCGCTGTGTTCAGTCACATCGGGAGTCGGGCCAGGGGAGGAGCAGCGGCGATCGGGGAATCGAGTGTGGAGATCCGCCCGCTTGTGTAAGTGACAGGCAGGGTCAGATTGCAGGGTTCTGTCCCTGTGTCACTCAGTCACCTCCCCCCACACATGTCAGTAAGCACCAGGCATACATTAACCCCTCCCTCTCCAATAAAATTAACCCCTTCCCTGCCAGTGTCATTTTTACAGTAACAGTGCATATTTATAGCACTGATTACTGTAGTAATGTCACTGGTACCCCCAAAAGTGTAAAAAATGTCAGTCAAGGGTCCGATCTGTCCCCCACAATGTCGCAGTCCCGCAAAAAAAAAAAACGCAGATCGCCGCCATTATTCGTTAAAAAAAAACACCAAAAATGACAGAAATATTTCCCTTAGTTAGTAAACGCAATAACTTTTGCGCAAACCAATCAAAATACGCTTATTGCAATTTTTTTTACCAAAAATATGTAGCAGAGAACAAATTGGCCAAAAATGATAAAAAATTTTGATTTTTACATTTTTTTGGGGGGGAATTTCATATAAAAAAATTTGAAAAATATTGTTATTTTTCAAAATGTTTGCTCTTTTTTTGTTTATAGCGCAAAAAGTAAAAATCGCACAGGTGATCAAATACCACCAAAAGAAATCTCTGTTTGTGGGAAAAAAAGGACGTAAATTTAGTTTGGGTACGGCATTGCATGACCGCGCAATTGTCAGTTAAATTCGCACAGTGCCGAATCGCAAAAAGTGGCCTGGCCATAAGACAGCAAAATCCTCCGGTGGTAAAGTGGTTAAGTCACAGACTCTTCATGAGGAAATTTATTAAAATGATTGAATACAGGTAAAATATTTACTTTAGTTTTGCACAGTGTGGGGTAAATAAAAGAAACCCTTTCAACACAACTTCCTTCACTTCTTGGTTCCGTAAGGTGTAGATAATGGGATTAAGAAGAGGAGTCACTATGGATGGGACAACTGAGACTATTTTGTTAAAATGAAGGGAATCACCACTAGCTGGTCTGATGAACATGAACATTATTGTACCATAGAAAAGGATAACAACTAATAAATGTGAAGCAAAAGTAGAAAATGCTTTATATCTCCCTGAAGCTGTAGGACATTTGATTATCATCCGGGTAATACATGCATAAGATGTTAAAGTCAAGAGAAGACAACCTACAGTAATAAAAAGTGTAGTATAAAAAAATACATTCTCAGCTTTCACTGTATCAGAGCAGGACAAGCGTATCATTGGGGCAAAATCACAATAATAATGATTTATTTTATTCCCCTTACAGTACCAAAGAGTGGATATTCTTAGGACTGGACCAATTACTCCAATGAATCCACATGCCCAAGATATCATTATAAGCATAATGCAGATATTTGGATTCATGATAATTAAATATCGCAGTGGGTTGCAAATAGCAACATAGCGATCATAAGCCATTGCAGTAAGCAGAAACATTTCTGTTGCTCCTAAAGAAAAATGGAAGTAAAATTGCGTCATGCAACCAGCTGAAGAAATGCGCTGGTCCTTTGTTTTAAGAGACCACAGGAGTCTAGGGACTGTCACAGAGGGATACCAGAGCTCAAGGAATGAGAGTCCACCAATGAAGAAGTACATTGGTTTATGTAGACGTTGCTCTGATTTGATAATAACAATGATGAAGACATTGGCTGTGATGGTGGCAATATACACAGTTGATAAAGAAAGGAAAAGGCAAAATCTTCTCTGTCCCTCAATGGAAAAACCTAAAAGAAGAAAGCCATTAACAGTTGATTGGTTAAACTGTTGTTTTGCTATCATAGTGATCTGCAAAGAAAACAGAAATACACAAAATAAAAATATTTTACATATATTTATAGTAGCTCCACTAAGCTAAACATTGTCACTATCTCATAAAGTTTTTCTCAACTCCTGTCCTCAAGGCTTGATATAAAGGGCATATTTTCCAGCTCTCTCTCTACTGTTGCACAGGTAAGGTAGTTAGGACATGTGCACACTGGCACCTGAGCTGTACCTGTTTTCTGTTTATGTTGTGTTGGTATTGAGGTGTGCTTGCCATGAGTTGCTTCAAAAAATCGCTATATAGTAAACACAACCACTATTATTAACCTTTCCAAAATGCACCCATGTGCTGCATGGCTGGCTCATTTAACCTTCCTAGCGGTATTCCCGAGTGTGACTCGGGGTAAGATTTTAGTGCCAAAAGCGGTAACCCCGAGTCACACTCGGGGTAGCGCTAGGAAGATCGCTGGATGCTGGAGGAGGTTTTACTTACCTTTTCTCCGGGATCCAGCGAAGACTGCGAGCGATGTGCGGCGGCGGAGCTCTCTCCCGATCGTCTGCGAGCCCCGGCTTCCGTCTCCGGCGACGTGACGTCCGCCGGGGGGTGGAACCGGCGGCAAATTCGAATGTAAAATGCACCAAACACACTGATATCGTTCAAAATAAAATCACATTACATTGCCCCCCAGTGCCCTTTCCTGCAGTTTTACTGTACTTTTTATGTAAATATATGTATATATATATATATATATACATATATATACAGTATATATATATATATATATACGTATATATATACACATATACATATATATATACACACACATATTATATATATATATATACATATATATGTATATATATATATATATATATATATGTATATATATATATATATATATATATATATATATATATATATATATATATATATATATATATATATATACATGTATATATATATATATATATACACGTAATTCTTGTGAATGAGCAGCCCAAACCAACTGTATACATTATATATATATATATATATATATATATATATATATATATATATATATACGTATATATATATATATATATATATAATATATATATAATATATGTATACATACATATATATATATATATATATATATATATATATATATATATATATATAATATGTATAATAAATGTATACAGTTGGTTTGGGCTGCTCATTCACAAGAATTACATGCTTTCAGCACCTAAAATAATGGTACCGCTTTCAGCACCTAAAATCCAAAAGAATCATACCGCCAGGGAGGTTAAAGAAGACCTATAGCCAAAGATTTTTTGGATATACTTCTATTATGGATCACAGGAGTGCAGGCAGTTCTGCACTCATGTGTACCCTCACAAAAACCCGGTTCAAGTTCTGAAAAGATCCCGATCATATGGTCGGGATTTACCTAGAAGCCTGGATCGGCAGCTGGCTCAGCCTCGCAGCAAGCTCTTGAGAGCCTAAGACAGCTGTTCCCGCCCCCTGCAGAACCCAGCACTCCATTGAGCACTGGAACAGTAGAGCAGAGAGACGGTAATTGACAGGCACCAGCTATCTCTAGGCTAAAGACCTGGAGCTGAGCAATCAGCCATGTTTGATTGCTCAGTTCTTGATCTTAGAGGCAATGAGGGACAACTGCAGCTGGGATTAGTGCTGCAGCCATCTAGGTGTGATAGTACTTCTCTTTTATATGTACAAGTTAGACACAGGAGTATGCATTGCACCTTCATTCACAAGGCAGGACAATAATTACCTTTCAAGTGAAAGATGGCAAGCACAATCCAATACAAACACAATGCAGAGAAAATTATTCCACTGTTTATTTTATAGTTTTTTCACTGGGCCACTGTTTATTTCTTTTTATGTGCTCCTCTTACCCAGATAAATAGCTAATGATAACTTTATAGTTGTCCCTATAAACTATTTTTAACATTAAAACATATTGATTCATAGTCGCTCCTCATGGCGACTCTGGAGAGTACACATTATTTGGCTGTCTCCCCTGGGAATATTACCATTCACATATGTCTTCTTGAGAACCTTGTCGCTCTAGTTAATGGAGTCCCTCGTTGGTGTGATCAGGGAGAGACCTGACCTCCTGTAGGGTTTTTCCCTTAGATACATACTTTTGGGGACACTTCAAGTTTAAGGACTTGTTGCCACTTGCTGCTCCACCTATCCCTTGTACTCATGATTGTATGTGTATGTGGAGTGACCTTATTTGCTGCCTTGACACAGAGACAGTATACTTCAACGTTGTATATTCTCATGTGCTCATTTACCATTTGAACAAACCCTCCAGAATCTGTAATTGATGCTTATCCCCTGAAGAAGATGTATATCGTTTAAATGCTTTGGAGTTCTTTGCGTCTGTATTGTCTATCACACATTTACACATTGTGTCTAAAAGATGGCATTTAGTGGCATCTTACATTGTTTTTAGCTAAAGCTTTTCGTGATAATAATCATGCTGCCCCCATCTAAAGGAGGTTCTTTTAATCTTGAATTTAATAAAATATTATAACTTTTAGCTTGTACTTCTTAGTTGGATACATTGTTATATCTTTTGTTTTTTTTTCTTTCTTTTATATTGTTTGGTATCGCATAGTCCCTTCAATCTTCCCCATTCTCTCCCTGTGTAGATTTATTCTATATACTCTAGGAATAGATACTTATTTACTTCAAGGTTTGGGATCAAATCATTTTAAACAATATTGATTCATGGTTTACATTATTTCAATTAATACATATTAGTATCTTAAAAGGTATCAATCACAAGGAAACAATCTTCTGATTTGTTCTAACTCAGCACACAAAGGACAAGACATTTTACAGACTCTCATGCTTATTTAACAGCTTCATTATGGGTAGCACTTCTTCCTTGCAGTACCAGGGTCATCAGTTCAAATTGCAACTGAGACACGATCTGCGTAAAGGTTGCATGTTCTCCCGGTGCTTGTGTGGGTTTTCTCTGGGCACTCTGGTTTCTTTCCACACTCCAAATACATGCTGGTAGGTTAACTGGCTCCTGTCTAAATTGGCTCAAGCATGTGCATATATGCATGTGCGATAGGGACCTTAGATTGTAAACTTCTTGAGTTTAGGAACTGATGTAAATGTACAATTTATGTAAAGTGCTACACAAATTGTAGGCAATATATAAATACCTGTCATAATTACATAAGTGAATTAACCACTTGCCTACAGGGCACTTAAACCCCCCTCCTGCCCAGGCCAATTTTCAGCTTTCAGCGCTGTCGCACTTTGAATGACAATTGCGCAGTCATGCAACACTGTACCCAAGTTAAATTTTTATCATTTTTTTTTTAAACAAACAGATCTTTCTTTTGGTGGTATTTAATCACTGCAGGAGTTTTTATTTTTTGCTGAACAAACAAAAAAAGACCAACAATTTTGAAAAAAACAAAAAACAGTTTTTATAGTTTGTAATAAAATTTTGCAAACAGGTAATTTTTCTTCTTCATTAATGTGCACTGATGAGCCTGCACTGATGGACCCTGATAGGCACTGGTAGGCTTCACTAATGGGCACTGGTAGGCTGCACTGTTGGGCACTGATAGGCTGCACTGTTGGGCACTGATAGGCTGCAATGATGGGCACTGAGAGGCTGCACTGATGGCCACTGATAGGTGATACTAATGGGCACTGATAAGGCGGCACTGATGGACACTAATAAGGCAGCACTGATAAGGCAGCACTGATAGGTGGCACTGATGGATGGCACTGATGGGTGGCACTGATGGGTGGCACTGATGGGCAATGATGGGCGGCACTAAATGGTACTGGTAGGTGGCACTGAAGGGCACTAATAGGCGGCACTCATGGGCACTGATTGGCACTAATAGGTGGCACTGATGGGCAATGATAGGCACTGGTAGGGGACACATGATGGGGCACTGAAAGGTGGCACTGGGGAGCACTGATAGGTGACATTGCTAGGTGGTGCTGGTGGGCACTGGTAGGTGGCATTAGTGGGCACTGGCAGATGGCACTGGTGGGCACTGGTAGGTGGCACTGGTGGGCACTGATATTTGGCACTGGTGGGCACTGGTGGGTGACACTGGTGGGCACTTGTGGGCACGAATAGGTGGCACTGGGGGCACAAATTATACCTCTCCTCTTCTGACCGATGGCCCTCTGACAGCATCCGTCACACTGACTGTGTAAGGAGAAAAAAACAGCTGATCGCCGGCTACTGTTTACTCTACATGATCAGCTGTCATTGGCTGACAGCTGATCACGTGGTAAGGAAGCAGGATTGCCCCCAATCTCCGATCTGTGATCAGGCGAGTCTCATGGACTCACCATTCACAGAGCGAGCCAGGCGCGCTCCACAGGGAGTGCGCAGGCTGCTCATTGCCAAGAGGACATCATTGTACGACCTCCCGGCAATTCAGGTCCATGCTGTAGCCGTCATTCGGTTATAGCGTGGACATCAAGTAGTTAACTGAACCAACACAATTAAGCAACTAATATAACCCCCAGTACTGAGCCACTAAGCTGAGTGAACTAGTGACATCTGACAAACATGAACAACCTGGAGGAAAACTATTTTTTTTAAAAGGAAGAAAAAAAAAAAAGAACAAAACAACTCCTGAACAGATGGTACATTCTTACCCCAAAATAAAAGCACTGACTATACAAATCACAATTATCCAGCAATTACATCTTTCAACCAGGTTTCCATCATAAAAACAATTGTTGAAGGCAAATCACTACCACCCCTTCCATATAGATACAATATCTCACAAAAGTGAGTACACCCATCACAGATTGCCTAGACCCTGAAACTGAGCTGCAGCATGGTGGCTAAGACCATACAGCAGTTTAACAGGACAGGTTCCACTCAGAACAGGCCTTGACATGGTCAACCAAAGAAGTTGAGTGCACATGCTCAACGTGATATCCAGAGGTTGTCATGGGGAAATAGATGTTTGAGCGCTGCCAGCATTGCTCAGACCATACGCCACACATTGCATCAAATTGGTCTGCGTGGCTGTCGTCCCAGAAGGAAGCCTCTTCTGAAGATGATGCACAAGAATTCCCGCAAACAGTTTGCTGAAGACAAGCAGACTAAGGACATGGATTACTGGAACCATGTCCTGTGGTCTGATGAGAACACGATAAACGTATTTGGTTCAGAGATATAATAAAATATTTACAAAAATGTGAGGGGTTTTTATATATATATATATATATATATACAGTATATACTGTATATTTTATATTTAAATAAATAAATATATATATATATACTGTATATATATATATATATATATATACTTTTTTTTGTGTTTTGTTTTTTGAGCTAATTGTGCTAAAAAATTAAGACTTCAAAAAAACTCCCCATGCCACATACTAAATACCTTGGATTGTCTACTTTCCAAAACCAGCATTAGATACATCCTCGGGGACTACCGCTCTTACACCCGGAATGAGCAAACGGATATTAAGGGCATTATATAAAGCTCAATTGATTGATGTATGGCGTCTACAACACCCTTCGGAAAAAGAATACACATTCTATTCAATACCACATAAGAATTATTCTAGAATTGACTTTTTTTTTTATACCCCATGCTCAGTTACAAGCGGTGAAAAAAACTAATATAGATAGTATTACATGGTCAGATCATGCACTTATATCAATAACGTATAGCTTAACATCACATTCCTCACAGAGAAGTTTTTGGAGGTTAAACGAGGATTTATTACAAAGGGAAGAGATATTAAAGGAAGTGTCGGAGGAGATGAAAGCCTTCTTCGAGATAAACGATCAGCCCGAGTGTCGAATGGGGACCCTTTGGGAGGCTCATAAGACGGTGATGAGAGGAATTTTTGTTAAGCATGGTTCACGTATAAAAAGGGAGAGGAACGAGCTGTTGTCACAACTTCTAGAAAAACTTAGCTTGTTAGAGATGGAGCACAAGCAAACTTTATCAGAAACAACAATGAGAGAGTTGATATTGATTAGAAAGCAGATAATGGATCTGTTGCAATACAGGGCCAAAGCCGCCATACAAAGGTGTCGTAAAATTAATTATGAAGCAGGCAATAAATGCGGAAAACTACTCGGCAGGTCTATACAGGGGCAGAGATTGAGGTCGTACATACCACATATCGTCACGGCAGAAGGGGTTAAGAAAACCTTACCAACACAAATAACAGCAGAATTTGAGAAATATTACACCTCATTATATAACCTAAAAGAAACTCCGCCCTCTCTACAGGATATTGAAAGATATCTAGCTCAATTACCCAAATTAACGGAGGTAGAGCGGGAATCCCTAGAAGATAGGATTACTATAGAGGAGATACAGCAAGCACTCAAATCAATGAAGTCGGGGAAAGCGCCAGGACCAGTTAGCGCCAGGTCTAACAACACAATATTATCAGTTGCTGTTCCATACTCTAGGCCCATATTTAGCAAGGTTGTATAACGCATCGGATCTAGATGGAAAGTTAACTAGAGATACACTTACAGCTCATATCTCGCTGATATTAAAAGAGGGAAAGGATCCATCTTCATGCAGCAGCTACAGACCAATATCTTTGCTGAATGTGGATTTAAAGATATTTACTAAAATTCTGGCAAATAGATTGGCAAGATACCTTCCAAGTCTAGTGCATTTAGATCAGGTGGGATTCATGACATCAAGGGAAGCGAGAGATAATACCACCAGAATTCTCAATCTATTACAATTAGTAAAGGAAAGAAAGACCCCTTGCGTAGTGTGGAGCACGGATGCAGAGAAGGCATTCGACCGGGTGGGATGGCCTTTTCTGTTTTCTGTGCTCAAGTACATTGGTTTGGGGAAAAGGATGCTAGGAAATATAACTAGAGTATATACAGATCCAATAGCTAGGGTGAAAGCAAATGGTATGTTATCAGACGCATTCCCAATAAGAAATGGCAGAAGACAAGGGTGTCCATTATCACCCCTTCTTTTTGCCTTGACATTAGAGCCGTTCCTATGTAGAATCCGACTAAATCAAGATATTGAGGGAGTAAGGATTAAGGAGAAACAATACAAAATTGCGGCCTATGCGGACGATTTATTGTTTTCCCTGACAAACCCGAGTATCTCACTGCCGAACCTGATACAGGAGTTTAAAAAATTTGGCGCGATGTCATACTTGAAAATAAATTTTGGAAAGTCAGAGGCAATGGGGATAGGGATACCCATGTCCCAAGTAAGTGTACTGAAAAGCAGTTTTGGCTTTAAGTGGAAGGATGAGGCCGTGAGATATCTGGGGACATATATACCGGCTAAATTAACACAGGTGTACGATCTCAATTTCTTACCCTTAATTGCAATGACCAGGAGATTATTGGAACAATGGCATGGCGGGATGCATTCCTGGTTTGGCAAATGTAATCTATTAAAGATGACTGTTTTGACAAAATTCCTGTACTTGCTGCGAGCGTTACCAGTTAGGATTCCAAGTGTTTTTTTTAAGGCAGTACATTCCTTATTTGTGAAATATATTTGGGCCCATAAAAAACCACGAATAGCACGTCAAATTTTAACTTTACCAAAGAAAAAGGGAAGCTTAGCACTCCCGGATATACGGGCATATTACCAGGCTATTCAGGTGGCTAGAGTTCTGGATTGGTGGCATCATTCGGAAAATAAACTCTGGGTACAAATTGAACAAGCGCAAACGGAGGTAGATTTGAAGAGAGCGATATGGTGCTACCAGGCATTACCTAAAGACCTGAAAAATCATTTAGTAATAGGAAATACATTACGCATATGTAAGCAATTGAATACATTTACTAAATTGACAACGAATGAGTCCCCCTTATTTCCAATACTGGGGAACCCCCAGTTTATCCCGGGTTTGGATGAAAGACAGTTTATTACATTGAGGGAGAAGAAATTGGAACAAGCTTCGTGTTTTCTGATACAAAATAAGTGGCCCTCAATTAACCAATTGACTGATAGAACGGGAATATATAATATGCCTTTTTGGCAAGCAATCCAATTACATCATTATCTAGCTTCAATACCAAACCCGGAAAATTTTGGTAGATCATTAACGGGATTTGAACAATATTGCGTGAAGCCAGGGATCCTATCACATACACTATCAATCGCTTATGGGCTACTGACGAATCCGGAAGAGCAGCCAGAGATACCATGGAGGGAAAAGTGGGGTAGGGACTTGGAATGCGACCTGACAAATGAACAGTTCCAGAGGATATTGAGATTTACTTTTAAACCCTCTAGTTGTACTAAAATTCAAGAACTGAATTATAAACTCATAACAAGATGGTATATTACACCTAAGAAAATGCATAGTTGGTACCCGAGGGAATCCAATCTTTGTTGGAGATGCGGAAGAGAAGTGGGCACATTGTTTCATATCCTCTGGACCTGTTCTAATATAAAACCATTCTGGGCAGGAGTGAAGACTATTATTCAAAAATTTACGGAGTATAAAATAGAAGAAAATCCGATCTTCTTTCTGTTACATGTGTCGGATATATCAGCGGGGAGATATGGAAGTTCTATTATCCCTTATTTGGTAAATGCAGCAAAAGCATGCATTCCAGGTAAATGGAAAAAAACACAACCCCCCTCGATAATGGAGTGGATACAAAGGGTTGAAGATATTAGGAGAATGGAAGAATTAATTGCTTCATCACAAAACAGACAGGGAAAATATAAAAAAATATGGGACTCGTGGAACTATTTCATCGTCTCTGAGGAAGGGAAACAATTTATAATAGGGCAAGCTGAAGAAAATTAGATATGGGAGGTAGTTGACCTCCTACATCACTGGTTGCGGAAAATGTTGAATATAATATATAATTTTTTTTTTCTCTCTCTTTCTTTGGGGGGTGGGGGGAGGGGTTAAAAAGGGAGGGGGGGTGGGGGGTTTTAAAAAAAGAAAAAAATGAAGGAAATCAAGTTAAAGCAAAGTGTAAAAGAGTGGTTACAATAAATGTTAAAATGGTGATGTATTGCAGATTAAAATGTTAATGTATACATTTTGAATTCCTGAATAAAATCTATATTTGAAAAAAAAAAATAAATAAATAAAGATGAAAATCATAATTTTAATGAGTTTAAAAATTATACTGTAAGTGTAGATGTAGATATTTCTGAGTAATGTTTTTTGTAAAATGCATAAAGGCAGATACATACAAATGTGTTTTTCTGTACCAATAAAAAGTATAAATCATAGCACAGAACATCTATTCAGCTTCCAACTGCCATCTTTACAGCACAGGTTCAGAAATAAATCACGGGTTCTAAATTACTAATTTCATTTTTTTTTTTTTTTTTTCACTATTCAAAATCAGCTCCGATAATTGATTTTTCAGTTGCACAACAGATTCCATCTTTAATATTAAATGAGTGTTAGGAACGGTCAGAAACTCTAAAATGTCAATTTACAACAGTCAGAGAAGTCTTTCCACAGGCAGAGTGTACTCTGCATAGTTGATTTATAGAGGTTGATTTATGAAAGCTTAGCATCCACACACTGTAAATTGTGTTTTCAATTTTCACTTCAGTTATCTCATCATGTGAATAACAAATAAATGTTTACTTATTTAATCTGCACATAGTTGGATAACTGAAGTGAATATTCACACAATGTATTGTGTGATCAAATACCTCTAGTAAATCAAGCCTATAGCATTTGGAATCCAGATTGTTTTCAGTGAGTGCAGAACTTGCAAGCCCACCCACCAACAGTTTTATATAGTTCATTTTCAACTGATTGACGTATGCTAAATTAGCAGCTAAAAGTATATTGTAATAGGAGATGCTTTGTAAATTAGATTACAGTGGAAATGCAAAGCTGGCTTTCTATGTCAGGTAATTGAGGAATGTGTAGGTGGAAAGAAGAATCATGTTAAAAACATTTAAAGGTGTACATCTAGTCACAAATATTATAATGGTATTGCAATAGTATTAAGCATATAAACAATAAAATACGCAAACTTTACTAAAAACCTTGAAGAAGTTGATTATTGTTAGTGCAATCAATAATGAAAAGCACAAAATGAAAAAAAAAAATATTCTCTTTTAAAATCACGTTTGGGTAACTCATTACAAGTAATTTGGCAATTGATAGAGGATTGGAAAAACACTGTAATAACGCGTTTCCATAAATTTACCATTTAACAGCTACCACAATAGCTCTGCTCATGAAGATATACAACTGCCTAAGAAGAAAGGTTGCATCCTCTCTTGGGTTTATATAAGAGATAGTGAGTTGTTTTTTTTTGAGACACATAATCCAGATTTATCACTCTATTCCCAGAGTGATCCCTAGATATAAGTGAATACACAAAGAATTTTTAAGTTATTAGTGCTGAAAACTTTTTTCAGCGCTCTACCCAAAACCTCCAACTGGTACAGCACTAATTATTAGTGAAACTCTAATGCATATATGAATATAACAAATGAAAATAATATGTGAAATGAGTGCTCAGTAAATAAATCAATGTGTATATTCAACACACTGAAAAAGTGGGGTTGATTTACTAAAATTGGAGAGTGCAAAATCTGGTTCAGCTGTGCATGGTAGCCAAGCAGCCTCTAACCTAAGCTTGTTCAATTAAGCTTAGACAAATAAACTGAAAGCGCATTGGTTTCTATATAGTAACACAGGAAGAACAGCACTATGCGGTCTTTAGTGAATGTCCATGTATAGAATAAATGGTAATAGTCCCAAGTATAATCAATCATATTAGGCAAAAAGTCTTTAATAAATTCCAAAATTCCATCGTGACAGTGAGGTGTGCCAAAACACTCACCAGAGAGTGAAAATAAATCAGCATATGATCATAAACTAGAAAGTCCAGAGTGTAATTCAGTGTTTCTTAGCTGTGATATCCCTTCACTATTCTATGGACTCACCAGATATCAAGCCATTAAGAGCCTTGTATCAATATCCCGGAGCCTGGTAGCAACTTATTCAGAGTGGTAGACAACAGGGAAAACCGCATGGAAGATCAGTGTTTTATAATTCTATAATAGTGCAGATCATCGCAGATGTAAGCTGTGACGGTGGCGGGTATCAGACCCCTGGCCTTCTCATCCAACTCGTGACCAAAGACCAAGCAATCTCACACCCTGCCGTCACTTGCGTAAAAATGCCACTCTCAGCTGCACCCGGCACACAGATTGTCCAGCTTGCGGGACCACAATCTAGATGCCAGCAGGCTGAGAGCGATTTCTCTGCCACCACCTCTACCTTATAATGAGCCCAGAGGACGCTCGTAATTTTAGAAATACCAATTATGACTTTAGAATAACCATCTGTAACACCTACTGTCACCTCAGACAGAAATGTTCAGATGATTTGTCCTAAACAGTAGCGCTCTTTCAGGAGACAGGTTCTTTGGGTCAGTTTGCGTTTAAGAGCTTAGAGACAAAATTAACACTTTTCAAAATAAGGTTTAATTATAAGAAAGGTTAAGATTGGTGCGAATAAAAATATTTACAGAAAAATGGGTTACAAAGAAATAGAGACACAATCCAGCAATTTAGAAGAATAGATAAGAATTAGATATGGAATACTTGCATTCAAAAAGTCCTGGTATTATCTTAGTTTCAGAAGCTGAACATGATTGGTCCTGCTTCGATGGTCTTTTTCTCTGACCCACAGGGGGTGTCACCAGAAGTACTTGACCAATGAACACGGGGGCCTTGGGAGGCCCCCGGAGGCTCATAAACTGCTAAGGTGCCTCCCGGTTAGACAGATTTCTAACCAAACTCATATCTCAAGATATGTAATGGTTACAGGCTTGAAACTGACATTTTATTGTACGGTATTTATTCTATTTTCCACAGACACTAAAACCGGGTTATCTCGAAATAACCTGTAAGGCATCTGATCGCTAGCTTGTCTTCCCTAGAAACGAAGGTGATCATGTTTGACTTTAATTCGATTAGTATTTTATCTGGCATTCAAATATATATTTTCTAGAGACATATTTTGTTTATGTGTAAAGTTAGGAAGTTTGTGGGTGGCTGTGTCCTAAATAACATAGCTATTGACTGCTTTGTTTTATACGACCTATTAGCCATATGGCTTTGCTCAGATTACAACATGCTCTGAGCAGGAGGAGACAGTCCGGCTAGGATGTAAATCAAAAATAATCAGCGCAAGCCCACATTAAACAGAAAAAAAGAATCAATCAAAATTCTTGTGCACAAGGCTGCAAACAATCAGTGCCAAACACAAAAACCCCTGTGAAAACTTAAAGAAAATAATATTGGTGCGCCAAGTCTTTCATTGGAGATAAATAAATAAATATGTTTGGTGTACAAAATGTTATCACAATAACTCTAAATCAGTCCATCAACTGTGATACTAAAGTGATAAAGCAATTTCTGAGCCGTGATTATAAAATCAATAATATTAATAGTCCCAATCCTAAGTGAAAATAGTGACTGAAAGAAAATCAAAAAATCTTCATCCACAAACGAGAAAAGGGCTGCATGCTTAACTCCAGGTGCTCCTAGTGACTAGTGATAGATTAGCAGCTCACCTTAGGAACAGACTCCTGAGAGTCAATACACACTCTGGGATAATCACTGCAGTCTGGTTTGCCTTCCCATCACCGCCTCCTGATAGTCCCTCCAGGTTTATATGGCATCGGTGTGGAAAAAAATAAAAGCAAGATCTAGTGCTCTCTGATTTTAAGGCTATTTATTAAATCATAAATGGTGAAATCGCACTTACATTTCAAAGCACTTCAGCAGTGCAGACTTTTTATAGCATCAAATGCTGCCTGTGGTCTCCGGGAATCGACGTGATGACGTGCAGGCTCCTCCCCCGTACGCGTTGCGTCATAGACTTCGTCCGGCTAGGATGGCTATCTGCTTGTTAAGATAAAGGTGTTAAAAGTGTCAGCTGCGCAGGAAGCTCAGCATTCCTAAGCTAATTGAGGTGGGGTGGGGGTTACTTTCGCTCAAGGAGGGGGAAGGAAAATTTCTAGTACAAATTTCTAGAACAAGAGTACAAATCTGCTCGAAGACAGATTTAAACGAAATGGGCGCCTGGGTCACTAGACAAAATGGATGCCGTGAAGACAAAATGGTGTCCTTACGCTTGACACCATTACATAAGCATTTACAATTTTTTATTTTTCTGTGCTTTTACCCTCCTCTTTTTGAGTTGGTGACAGGGTCTCTTTAAACCACGCAGTATGCCTTCAGCATGCTCACTTGTAACCAGTGGCCCTATTATGGGATATATTCTGAGAGACACCCTATTATGGGATACACTGACTGAGAGTGGCACAAACCCCACAGTACCGACCCCCCCAGCACAAACCCCTCAAGCACAAACCCCACACAAACCCCTCAAGCACAAACCCCCTAGCACAAACCCCACAGTACAGGCCCCCTAGCACAAAACCCACGGTACAGGCCCCCTAGCACAAACCCCACAGTAGAGGCCCCCTACCACAAACTCCACAGTACAGACCCCCTATCACTAATCCAACAGTGCAGGCCCCCTAGCACAAACCCCACAGTACAGGCCCCCTAGCACTAATCCCACAGTACAGACCCCCTAGCACAAACCCCACAGTACAGGCCCCCTAGCACAAACCCCACAGTACAGACCCCCTAGCAATAATCCCACAGTACAGGCCCCCTAGCACAAACCCCACAGTACAGACCCCCTAGCACAAACCCCACAGTACAGACCCCCTAGCACAAACCCCACAGTACAGACCCCCTAGCACTAATCCCACAGTACAGACCCCCTAGCACAAACCCCACAGTACAGGCCCCCTAGCCCAAACCCCACAGTACAGACCCCGTAGCACTAATCCAACAGTGCAGGCCCCCTTGCACAAACCCCACAGTACAGGCCCCCTAGCACTAATCCCACAGTACAGACCCCCTAGCACAAACCCCACAGTACAGGCCCCCTAGCACTAATCCCACAGTACAGACCCCCTAGCACAAACCCCACAGTACAGGCCCCCTAGCATAAACCCCACAGTACAGACCCCCTAGCACTAATCCCACAGTAAAGACCCCCTAGCACTAATCCCTCAGTACAGACCCCCTAGCACTAATCTCTTAGTACAGACCCCATAGCACTACTCCCACAGTACAGACCCCCTAGCACTAATCCCTCAGTACAGACCCCCTAGCACTAATCCCACAGTACAGACCCCCTAGCACAAATCCCACTTAGAATAGCACTTTACCTGATGTACAATGTAATTGGCCTGGCCTGCACTGTCTTATATTGTGTACACTCACTGCTAAGCAGGCTGCTGGCCTGGCACTATATATTTATTAATAGTAAATGGCACACAGCGGCCTGGTATAAGATGGTATAAAACTTAGTAAAATTATTAAAACAGAAAGTTAATATTCTGAAGAGGAGTAATTGTCCTATGAAAAGTAATGCCATTTAAAAAGTAAAATAATTTAGGGCCTGCACACTGAATTCTCATAAATGAGTAAAGGTCTGCACATGAAGTAACTCCAACACAGATATATACTGTACACAGGCTGTTAATATTTATAGGCCACAGATACCCTGTGTATGTAGGCCTTAGACATGACCAGCTTGCCGTGCCCCCATCATCAATGCAGTGACCAGCTTCCCGTGCCCCCATCATCAATGCAGTGACCAGCTTGACGTGCCCCCATCATCAATGCAGTGACCAGCTTGCCGTGCCCCCATCATCAATGCAGTGACCAGCTTGCCGTGCCCCCATCATCAATGCAGTGACCAGCTTGTCGTGCCCCCATCATCAATGCAGTGACCAGCTTGCCGTGCCCCCATCATCAATGCAGTGACCAGCTTGCCGTGACCCCATCATCAATGCAGTGACCAGCTTGCCGTGCCCCCATCATCAATGCAGTGACCAGCTTGTCGTGCCCCCATCATCAATGCAGTGACCAGCTTGCCGTGCCCCCATCATCAATGCAGTGACCAGCTTGCCGTGACCCCATCATCAATGCAGTGACCAGCTTGCCGTGCTCCCATCATCAATGCAGTGACCAGCTTGCCGTGCCCCCATCATCAATGCAGTGACCAGCTTGCCGTGCCCCCATCATCAATGCAGTGACCAGCTTGACGTGCCCCCATCATCAATGCAGTGACCAGCTTGCCGTGCCCCCATCATTAATGCAGTGACCAGCTTGCCGTGCCCCCATCATCAATGCAGTGACCAGCTTGACATGCACCCATCATCAATGCAGTGACCAGCTTGCCGTGCCCCCATCATCAATGCAGTGACCAGCTTGCTGTGCCCCCATCATCAATGCAGTGACCAGTTTGCTGTGTCCCCATCATCAATGCAGTGCCAGTGACCAGCTTGCCTTGCCCACATCATCAATGCAGTTCCAGTGACCAGCTTGCCATGCCCCCATGCGTCACGACACCCGGGATGTCCTCCTGTGTGATTGGTCCAGGCTGGAGTCTGGACCAATCACAGCCAGGACATCACTAAAGTGGGGAGTGTCGGGGCACATTGCTCTGCACCCCGATGACCCCCAGAAGGTCGCCAGCCGGCGCCTCTGCCCGCCGCACGTGGGGTGAAAAACCCCACCCCCCCCCTCCCCATAGCTACCAGTAGGTCCAGCGCCCCTAGTGGGCTGAAAATGGAAATTTTTTTTCATCTTTTTTTTCTCTGGCCACAGATTGGGGGGCGGCGCCCCTGCGCCCCCTATAGACCGGCCGCCACTGCTTGTAACCCCTACTTAATTTAGATTGTAAATTCTAAAGAGTAGGCTCTTCTTAAATGCGGAACTCCAGGTGAACATCCAAATACATATTTGCAGGTTGGAGGCAGAGAGAAGAAAAATCTGCTAAGTTGAACCAAAAAATAGAAGAGCCTCCCATCTGGCTATCCTGTGTGGCAGGTGTGTGTTTGTTCAGATTTTCAACTTCTTTGGCAGGTAAAACAGTGAACTTATATGTAGTTTAAAATATAACTCCAGCCAGAACATGTTTTCAAAATTTTGGATAGAGTGGGCAACAATAATAACCTCTGTAAGGCTGAGGATGTTTATGACATTTGCGTTCGATCTGTGTTCTGGTGATAAATTTTAGAAGCGGGATTTCCCCTGATTTGGGGGAGATTTCTAACTATTTTACATTGGGTCTCCAGGACCAGAAAGTGCAGAACATTAGTTTGCTGAAATGCTACACAGAGGGCTATCTATTACTGCTTCTAAGATCACAGGGGACATTAAGGCAGACATAAATAACATAGGATCCTGCATTGAAGCTATTGAACAGAAATTGGATCACACAGTATCCAGAACCAACCAAAACTCAGATCACTTACAAGATCTCCATGCTCAGCTGGACGCTGCATTATTAAAAATTGACGCCCTTGAAAACCGAAGCAGGAGATATAACTTTAGAATCAGAGTTATACCTGAATCGATTACTGACATCTCTGAGGCTGTCAAATCCCTCATCAATAAACTCATTCCTGATATACAGCCCCATAGATTGGAACTTGACTGGGCTCATAGGGCCCTTAAAACTCCTCACAACTTCCGGTTCCGGCGCCGCATGGAGTAGCAGGCTCTAAAGCAGCTCCTGCGGTGCGCCCCAGCAAACCAGCATAAAAAGCCCTCCTGACACATCCAGCCGGCCTCTAACATCCCCCCCTGCCTCGGGACATCACCCGGACCCGGCCGATACCCGCAGTTCGTTCCGGTATGGAACGTTTCCTGGAGAAGCCGGCCGCGAGGCCTCCGCCGGGCACGCCACAAATCGAGGCCGCAGTCGCGGCCTATTCCGGTCCAGCGGCAGATTCGGCAGCCATGGATACAACTAGGCAGCCAGAAGGGGACCTCCGGCCACCCATCACGGCGCCCACTTCGGCCCCAGACCCCTCCACTGAGAGGATTGCAAAAGCGGTGGTGGAGCTGCTCACCCCCACGATCAAGGCATCGGTGGAACAGGCCGTGTCAGCAGGCATGGCTGCTATAAGGAAAGAGCTGGAGTCTCACTCCCACCGCCTCAATGAGGCCGAATCCCGGATCTCCAGTGTGGAGGACGAAATTTACCGGATGCAAGGCACTGAGCAAACCCAAGACAAAATCAATCGTCTCATTATGGACAAACTGGAAGACTTGGAGAATAGGTAAGATAGAAAAGATTTATAGGGATTCCAGAATCCGTCCAACCCTCGGCCATTCCTGAAATCTGCGCACGGAAGATCCCTGCGGCTTTGGGCATACAAGGGACCTGTGTGATCGAACGGGCTCACAGAATGGGTCTCTACTCGGAGGAACATAAGACCCCTCGCCCTGTCATTGCGAAATACTTAAACTACGCAGACAAATCTGCAATCCTTCAGACGTTCCGCCAAAACCCACACTTCCAGATCGAAGGTATGAAAATCCTTATCTTCGCAGACTACTCAGTTGAAGTTGCAAAAAAACGCAAGACTTTCCAAACCGTATGCTCCCAGCTGCACCAGGAACGCATAAAATTTACCCTGGCCTACCCGGCGACCCTGTGCCTTCGTGCCCCGAACGGCAACCAATTATCCTTCCAGGATCCTGCGTAGGCAGAAAAATTTGTCCGCTCACTTAACCATGGTGAACCAGGTCACAACAATTCAGCTAAATCCCTCTCTTTTTCCAGACCGGACATTCCTCACAGCCCCAGAAAAGAATCCCCAAAGCGGCAACGATACTCCGATGTGGTTAGCTCTGGCTGCACTGGCCCTCCCCGCTGACTCTACTTGACAAATTGATGTGTCTTCTACCTCTAAGTGGGCCTTTGGAACGTTTTCCTCCGGGCTGGACTCCCGGGTGGCTCCGGCCGTTCGTCGGCTAATACCGTAAGATCGTTCTCTCTTACTGGAGATTTGCATTGTACCCTACTACTGTGTTATCAAGGTTATATTTCTGCTGTCCATTGGTTCCTTTTATTGACCTTTTTTCTCCGCAGCGCTCTATATGCCATGGCTGCACTATGCTCAGTCGTAGGTTGCGACCCAAGTCTCTGCAGACATGTTCTCTGTCAGGGTACACTATGTCCCTTTTACTGTCTGGAGTCGCACTTGGGGAGCTGTGCTCCATCGCATACTCATGCGGAAAAAAGAGAAGTCCTTGCGACTACGTTTATGTTTTTGGTGTACTTTTGTTTTTTCCTACCCAGTTTTCCAGTCCCCCCCTCCTCAGTCCCTCTCCCCAGGGGTCAAACTCCGCATGGTCTCTATGCTTATGTGGCGACATGTTCTTACCAGGTGGCGGTTCCACTTGATTCGTATGCATCTAGCTATCCTCCCGATAATGGTTAGGTTCATTACCGAATGTCACATACACCCTACCCCCTCGGCTAAATTATGTCGCTGATATCCTGGAATGTTAAAGGTCTTCGATCCCCGGTCAAGAGAATGAAAGTCCTGAGGCATCTTAAACGCCTCCGGGCCAATATAGTTCTTATCCAGGAATCGCACCTTCCCTCTGCTGACATGACTCGCATGGAAAAACTTTGGGTAGGCAAGGTGGTAGGCTCTGCAGCGCTCGGGCGCAAGGCGGGCGTCCTCATTTTGTTTCATAAACGGCTCGCGGTGGAAGTTCTCGCTGTGGATGGGGACACGCCCACGTCCGCATCAACTGCAAGGAATTCATCATATCTAATGTCTACGCTCCCAACGTTTTTGACCAGTCTTTTTACTCTATGTTATCGGCTCGTACTCTGGCACTCCCTCCCATCCCCCACTTGATGGGGGGCGACTACAATGCTGTCATGGACCCGGTCCTTGATAGATCACGGTCCCTCTCGGATACGCAACCTAGTACGGGCGGTTCCCCCACTCCTCTAGCTACGCTCACCGACTCCCTCTCACTAACGGATGTATGGCGACATTTCCACCCGACCGACCGAGAATATACATTCTACTCCCACCCCCACAAACTTTTCACGAGAATCGACTATCTGTTTTGCTCTGACACTCTCCTCCCAGCAATACAAGACACTGTAATTCACGACTTGGTGATATCGGACCACTCTCCTCTCTCCCTATCTATTGACCTTACTGGTTCCCCTGCTGTCCCCCTGGTATGGCGGTTCCCATCTTTCCTGGCTAATAACGCAGACTTTAACGGGTATTTGGAGCGGGAATGGCAGGAATACTCTGACTCTAACGCGTCCCACACCTCTTCCCCCCATTTATTTTGGGAAGCGGGTAAGGCCTTCCTGAGAGGCCGCATTATCTCCTATGCGGCGGCATACAAACGGCATGCAAAAGGCGGCTATAAATCGGCGAGTGAACGTCTTCGCGAGGCGCAACGCAATCTATTACTGGCAGATACCCAGTCGACGAGGGAAATATGGGTTTTGGCCAAAAAGAATTTTGACGAATGGGCCGATAAAGTTGAACGTATACATACAGCCCACTTCTCAGCATCCTTGCACAGGTTCGGCAATAAGGCTGGCAAACTGTTGGCGAAGATGTGCAAGGGGCGTCCATCACCCACGCATATTGGGTCCCTCCGGGATTCGTCGGGCGTAGTCGATGTCACCCCCCAAGGCGTGCAACGTATCATGAGAAATTTTTACTCTTCGCTATATGGCCCGGAAAACGTAGATAATACATCGGGCGAGATGTTTCTATCGGGCACGGGTCTCCCCCACATTACCCCTGCACAGCTCGACATGTTAAATGCTCCGATATCGGCGGAAGAGGTCACATACACGATTAAACATCTCACGGCGAGTAAATCACCTGGACCCGACGGCCTCACAGGGGAATTTTATAAATCTATAACAGCGAGTATAGTTCCCACTTTGGTGGCGGTATACGCCAGCATTTGGAACGGCGGGCCTTACCTCCCGACGGGTAACCAAGCCATAATTAAGCTGCTTGCAAAAAAAGGTAGACCCCCTAGAGCCGGGATCCTATCGCCCCATCTCGTTGCTCAATCTTGACGTCAAAATCCTATCAAAAATTGTAGCCTCACGTTTGGCGGTTATTATGCCCCACTTGATTCATCCAGCGCAGTCCGGCTTCACGAAGGGAAGATCGGCCACGGCGAATATTCGTAAAGTACTGCTGGTTTTGGAACAAGCACGATTGCACCCATCCCAAGATTTGGCTATAGTAACTTTAGATGCCGAAAAGGCATTCGACAATGTCAACTTTGTCTGGCTGTGTAAAGTCTTGGATACCATGGGATTTCAGGGCCCGTTCGTCCAACTGATTACATCTATGTACGCTTCCCCGACGGACAGACTTTGTGTAGGCGGTTCTATGACTGAAGACTTTAGACTGTTTAAAGGTACCCGCCAAGGCTGCCCACTGTCTCCCTTACTCTTTAACCTGGCTATGGAACCCCTATCTAGATATCTCTCCGGCCCTGCCCCCCTACATGGGATCCACCTGGGTCACTTGGACCTGAGGATCTCTTTATTTGCGGATGACGTCCTCCTCTTCACCTCATGCCCCTCTGCAGACATTCCCACGATTGTATCTACGTTCGACGCCTTCATAAAATGTTCGGGCCTCAAAATTAATTATTCTAAGAGCGAGATTCTCCCCTTGGGGCTGGGTACAGTTCGGGGGTGGGAATCGGACTCCCCCTTTAAAATAGCGACACACTCTATTACCTACCTTGGCATAAAAATTGGAAGGACCCCCGCGTCTATTTATACCCTCAATTACCCGCCGCTGTTTGCTAAAGTGAAAGGGGAACTGGAAAACTGGAGGGAACTGCCTCTGTCTCTTCTGGGGAGATGCCACCTGATCAAAATGGTCAGTTTTACCCGCATTTTATATTTCCTTCAAACTCTCCCTTTATTGATCAAGCATAAGGATGTACAGGACCTCTCCAGGGCATTCTCTAGGTTTCTTTGGCGAGGAAAAAGGCCCCGCATCTCCTCAAAAAAATTATGCCTTTCCCAGGCGAGACGCCGGTATAAACCTTCCTGATATACGTTTATATAACCTGTCATGCTTATTGAGAGTGGCACTGGACTGGATATCTCGGACTGCACAATTCTCAAACTTCGAGTTGGAATCCCAGATGTCTAGCCCTTTTACATTAGCCTCACTCCTACATGCCAAATGGGTTCAACTCCCACCCACACTGCGCCATAACCTGCTCCTGCGGGACACGGTTATTGCATATACATGAGGTCTACAAGGGATGGGAGTGTAATGTTCCGGTACCTTTGGTACCCTAAATTACTCTTTTCACAAGTGTATGCGCCCCACCATTCTCTTTTGGAAAGGTGCGCATACACCTTTAAGACTAAAGCTGTCATCACTCAGCGCCGGACTAGATGGCTATTTAAAGCGCCGGTTCTCACTCACATGTGTTCGTTCAAACACCCTTACCTGGATGCTAACTTGGCTTGAAGCTTTCGTGCTTGCAAGCATACTTCGCTGACGGAACCTCGCTGCGCTGATCCCTGCATCCCGCTTCCGGATCATCCGCTCCTCCTTCGGCTGTATTGCTATTAGTGCTAAGTACCCCGCAGGGGAACCCTCTATAAACTTATACTAAGCTTACACTATCTAGCTCTGCATAGTAAAGACTATTTATCACATCTGCATATCTAGATTGCTAGCTCTTAAGACTACTGCTACTTATTCCTGCACTGGGTTGATCACTCTTGTATGTCCACCTGCTACTCTGTCATCTGCTACCATACATGATTGCTAAACCTACCTGCATCCATCTGCTACTGTCTTACCTTCAAGTGTCTGTCACCTACCACCTCCACTCAACCTGTCTCTTAAATCTTCATCACTGTGTTACTACATACATAAAGTCACTCTAGGAACCAGCTTGTTGAGTGTGTGTATTTACTAGCTGAATTAAGACCTTCCACACATGATGAGTCATTGAGGTTGGGAATGGTATCTCAGCATCTCTCTTACATGACTACTGAAGTGGAATATTTCTGCAGCTGAAAATCCACACCATACATGAAACGCAGGAGCGTTACAGGGAGTCAAAGGTACTGGTCAGTCTCATCCAATTTTGCAACCCACAGACTGGACTTTTGCTGTCTTGTGCTGAATTATCGAAAACATACAATTTGCCACCCTCAGATTCCTTTTACCTGGCGCAATGCCGCCACTTTATACGTGGCACACTAACTAAACCTGACAGCAGGATCAAGCTCTCTCTCATTGATACCTTACTGGACTCTGGCAAATATACCATCTCGGATATTTATAAACCACTCATCCACCTCTGCCCACCTGCCTCCTTCACGTCCTCAGCATCGAACTGGTTTAAAGACTTCCCAGGTGAAGACACGTTGCCCAAGATAATCAGCGCTCTTCGGACCACCCTAAACCTTACCCCTAACTCTACATAGAAAGAGACTCGACTTAAGATATTCCACAGGGCGCATGTCCCTTTCCTGTCAGACAAGTCGATCCCGGATGCCTACAAATGCACGCTGTGTCATGCCGAGCGACCCTCCCTCTTCCACAAATTCTGGGACTGTGCTCCGATCTCCGCATTCTGGGACCAGGTCTTAGCATTCATAACAACGGTAACCACTGTATCCGCACCAAAAGACCCTTTGTTATTGCTCTTCGGTTACTGGGACAAGCGTCTACAGAAATGGTCCAGCACTTTAGCCGACCCACCTCGCCTTTGGATCCTGACCACACTGCTCATCGCCAGACGTTTGATATTAAAACAATGGATAGCCACCTCTCCTCCCCACATATCCATGCTTCGGTCAAAGCTAACCACACTCCACTCCATTGACCGCCTCAACACGGACTCTGCGGCACCACATGCGACCGACGCCTTCAACACCAAATGGAATGTCTTCTCAAGTTACATGGCCAATGTTTGGGACACCCCCCCTGATCCCTTCATCTTCTCGATCCATGAGTCTTCCACAGATGTTACCCCCCCATGACCTTTCCCTGGCAAACCCTAGGACTTGGGGCTTGGACCCCTCCCCCACTCAAAGCTCCCCTCCCCTGCTCGCTATCAGTGGGCAGGTCGCCCCCAATCCCCTTCACGAGTTGTTGTTTTACTCTGTTTGTTATACATGCATAACCTTGTCCAATGTTTTGTTAAACTTCAAAATTTTAAATAAAAAAAAAAAAAAACTCCTCACAAGGACAGTTTACCTTGTGATAGTATAGTGAAACCACACTATTACAATGTTAAAGAGGAATCACACAAAAAAACTGTGCTAAATATACCAATAAAAAGCTGCAACTTGAAATACACACTGTAAAGGCAAATACAAAAAAACAAGTTGCGCTAAAGAGAAATACAAAAAATTTACAAAAGTGACAAATGTTACACAATGGTGATAGAAGGAAATAACCATATAAAGTCAAAAATAATAAGTTAAAAATAGCTAAAAATTAAATAATTGTTCAAAGTCCAAATTTGGTGAAATATTAATGTGAAAAATGTATTTTAATCCAACCATGAATGGAATAAATGAATAAAGTGAAAAAAGGAACTTCCACCAACACTGGGTTTCCGCCACCACACGAAAAACCTTCTTACCAGAAAGAAGGGACCCCAAAGGGTCAACAATAGAGTTGAGCGGACACCTGGATGTCCGTGTTCGGTGGGTCCGGCCGAACTTTAAAAAAAAGTCCGGGTCCGTGACCCGGACATTTTCCGAACTTGACCCGGCCACCGAACCCCATTGAAGTCAATGGGGACCCGAACTTTCAGGCACTAAAATGGCTCTAAAAAACCAATGGAAAGGGCTAGAGTGCTGCAAATGGCAGCAAAATGTAGTTAAGAGCATGGTAAGTGCTCTGCAAACAAATGTGGATAGGGAAATAACTTAAAACAACAAAAAAAAAACAGAAAAACAAAACAATTTTCTTCATCTGTGAAGGATGAGGCCCATATGGAGTAGGAGGGAGGTTGAGGTGGCGGTGGATGTGGCGGTGTAGGTGGAAGCGGCGGTGGAGGGGGACGAGGTAGCCAACACTGCTTTTTTTTGTCATTTTAAATTAGGGTACACCCCAAAAGAGTGAGAAAGATCAAAAATATAACAATGGCTGGGTAAGGCCAGTATCCATCTCTATTCTGCACAAGGTACGGAAAAGTCCTGTGGGATCCATGCCTGGTTTATTTTAATGAATGTGAGCTTGTCCACATTGTCTCATGACAGGCGGCTGCGCTTGTCTGTGATAACGCCCCCCAGCCGTGCTAAATACACGTTCAGATAATACACTGGCTGCAGGGCACGCCAGCACCTCCAAGGCGTAAAGGGCAAGCTCAGGCCATGTGCCCAATTTGGAGACCCAGAAGTTGAAGGGGGCAGACCCGTCATTCACTACATGTAGGCATGTGCACACATACTGCTCCACCATGTTGGTGAAATGCTGCCTCCTGCTAAGACGTTCCATATGAGCTGCTGGTGCTGCTGTTTGTTGTGGCGTGCTGACAAAGCTTTTCCACATTTCGGCCATGCTAACCCTGCCTTCTGAGGTGCTGGCGGTGCCCTGGTTGCATTGGCAACCTATTCCTCCTCCTCTGCCTTGGCCTTGTGCTTCCACTGTGGCCCCGCTGTCAGGTGGGAATGCCAGCAGCATCGCGTCTACCAGCGTGCGCTTGTACTCGCGCATCTTGCGATCACGCTCCAGTGAGTGAATTAAGGACGGTACGTTGTCCTTGTAACGGGGATCCAGCAGCGTGGCCACCCAGTAATCAGCACAAGTTAGAATGTGGGCAACTCGGCGGTCGTTGTGGAGACACTGCAGCATGTAATCGCTCATGTGTGCCAGGCTGCCCAGAGGCAACGAAAGGCTGTCCTCTGTGGGAGGTGTATCGTCTGTGTCTTCTGTATCCCCCCCAGCCACGCACCAGTGATGGCCATGAGCTGGCCTGGGTGCCACACTGCTGTGAACATGGTTCCATCTCCTCCTCCATCTCCTCCTCCTCCTCCTCATCCTCCAAAACTGTGCCCCTGCTGGACAATTGTGTACCTGGAGTTTGTGGGTGCAGGAACCCACCCTCGGAGCCACTTGTGAATGACTGCACTAAAAGCCATGGAAATGATCCCTCTTCCTCCTCCTCCTCCTGTGCCACATCCTCTTCCATCATCGCCCGATGCGTTTTTTCAAGGAGGCATAGAAGTGGGATAGTTAAGCTGACAGCTGCGTCATCGGCACTGGCCATGTTGGTGGAGTACTCAAAACAGCGCAACAAAGCACACAGGTCTCGCATGGAGGCCCAGTTATTGGTGGTGAAGTGGTGCTGTTCCACAGAGCAACTCACGCGTGCGTGCTGCAGCTGAAGCTCCACTATTGCCTGCTGCTGCTCGCACAGTCTTTACAGCATGTGCAAGGTGGAGTTCCACCTTGTGGGCACATCACATATGAGGCTGTGAGCGTGAAGGCCGAAGTTACGCTGCAGCGCTGACAGACAAGCAGCAGCAGGGTGAGAACGCCGAAAGTGCGCACAGACGGCCCGCATTTTCTGCAGCAGCTCTGACATATAGGGGTAATTTTGAAGGAACCTCTGCACCACCAAATTCAGCACATGCGCCAGGCAAGGCATGTGCGTCAAACCGGCTAGGCCCAGAGCTGCTATGAGATTTCGCCCATTATCGCACACCACCATGCTGGGCTTGAGACTCGCTGGCACCAACAACTCATCGGTCTGCTGTTCCATGCTCCTCCACAACTCAAGCGCGTTGTGGGATTTTTCCCCCAAACATGCAAGTTTTAAAACTGCCTGCTGTCGTTTACCCCTGGCTTTGCTGGTGGTGAAGGTGTTACGCTGACCGGATGAGGAGGCGGTAGAGGATGAGGAAGCGGAGTAGGAGGAGTTAGGAACAGGAGGCAAACTGAAGCGCCCTGCAATCCTCGGTGGTGAAAGGAGATGCGCCAAACAAATTGAAAGGGTGTATCTCACACGTACACATACAGACTATGCCGCAATTGAATTTTTTTCACCTGCATGGGTGTATATTGAATAGCGGAATAGAACAAAAGTATATAAAAGGGTGTATCTCACACGTACAGACTAGGCTGCAATTAAATTATTTTCACCCGCATGGGTGTATATTGAATAGCGGAATAGAACAATAGTATCCAAAAGGGTGCATCTCACACGTACAGACTATGCCGCAATTTAATTTTTGTCACCCGCATGGGTGTATATTGAATAGCGGAATAGAAAAATAGTATCCAAAAGGGTGCATCTCACACGTATAGACTATGCCGCAATTTAATTTTTGTCACCTGCATGGGTGTATATTGAATAGCGGAATAGAACAAAAGTATATAAAAGGGTATATCTCAAAAGTACAGACTAGGCCGCAATTGAATTATTTTCACCCGCATGGGTGTATATTGAATAGAGGAATAGTTCATCCAGGAGGAAACTGCTTTTCTGGGTGTGCCCCTTTGCACAGAGCCTGTTTAGGGCCTTGGAACCTGAACTTAAGGACTTTGTACCACAGACTGCCATCACACACTTTGGTGTGCTAAATGGATTATTTGGTGGAACTTTTTCCCAAGAGGACATTGACAACGCCTCGCAGGTTCTGTGTTCCTTTAAGGACGCTTTATGGTGCACCAAAAAGTGCCTTATCTACCAGCGAGAGAGGATGTCCATTGAGGACTGTCGCAGACTGGTCCATAGTCTGCTCAGAGACTATAACCTAATGGATCTCATGGAGGAAGAGGAGGTCTAGCGATTTCCCCTTCCCCAACTCTCCCTTGTGTGTTTTTGTCCTTTCAATAAAGCTTCGGGCTTGCACTTCTCCACCTCCCTTTCCCCCACTCTTTATTGTTTGTGTGTTTCACGTTTGTCTTTTTGTAATGTGGCGGTACACTTTATTTGCACACATAATCTGATTAGTAGGGTGTAGGTCCTTGGGACTGTCCCTGAACGTCTTGGGGGGGGGGTGTGGATATGGCCTTTTGGCTTGGTTCACCCACCTAGTACTTGGCTAGTGTAAGTACACCAGTCCCTGTCAGCAGCCTTGCGCCCTGGGGGATCAGGGTCAGGATCCTTCCTCTTTCGGGAGGAGGACCATGTGTACACCCTGTGTACTTTTTTATGCACCCGCCGGGTGATAGTCTGAGTGTGTTCACACACCACGGGCTTATAAACAAAAACCGGCTGGTGGTCCTGGTTTTTGTGGCGTGCCGACAAACTTTTTCGACATTTCATACATGCTAACCCTGCTCTCTGAGGTTCCGGCGGTGCCCTGGGTGCGTTGGCGACCTACTCCTCCTCCTCCTCTGCCTTTGCCTTGTGCTTTCAATGTGCCCCTGCTGTCATGTAGGAATGCCACCAGCATCGCTTCTCGACCTTTTGGCTAAGATCAAGTGTAGTATCAGTTGTTATAAGTTATACAGTGGGGGCGCTGTGATGTCATTCTGCCTGACCAAGATTGGGTGGCGGCTATGGAAACCTGCTGGAGTGATGGGGGCTTGGAAGGTTTGATGTGTGGCCCTCAGGTTCCTTCCTCCTGGGGGGGGGTCTCTCTTCGGGAGAGCACCCCTGACCTAGTATTCGAGGTGGCTTCGGCTACCATGAAGAACGGGGTTCTGCCAGGCCTTCTGGCTAGGCAGATCATGGAAACCCTATGTCCCCGTCAGGAGACTTGCCAACCAGTAATCAGCACAAGTTAGAATGTGGGCAACTTGGCGGTCGTTGCGCAGACATTGCAGCATGTAATCGCTCATGTGTGCCAGGCTGCCCAGAGGCAACGAAAGGCTGCCCTCTGTGGAAGGTGTATTGTTTGTGTCCTCTGTATACCCCCAGCCACGCACCAGTGATGGCCACGAGCTGGCCTGGGTGCCACCCTGCTGTGAACATGGTTCCTCCTAATCCTCCTCCTCCTCATCCTCATCCATCATCCAGCAATTTTTCAAAAAGGTATACAAGTGGGATAGTAACGCTGAGAACGGCGCCATAGGCACTGTCCATGTTGGTGGAGTACTCGAAACCGCGTAACAAGGCATACACGTCTCGCATGGAAGCCAAGTTATTGGTGAAGTGGTGCTGTTCTGCAGAGCGACTCACGCGTGTGTGCTGCAGCTGAACCTCCGCTATGGCCTGCTGCTGCTCGCACAGTCTTGCCAGCATGTGCAGGGTGGAGTTCCACCTTGTAGGCACGTCACATATGAGGCGGTGAGCGGGAAAACCGAAGTTACGCTGCAGCGCTGACAGGCGAGCAGAAGCAGGGTGAGAACGCCGAAAGTGCGCACAGACGGCCCACACTTTCTGCAGCAGCTCTGACATATCGGGGTAATTTTGAAGGAACCTCTGCACCACCAAATTCAGCACATGCGCCAGGCAAGGGATGTGCATCAAACCAGCTAGGGCCAGAGCTGCTATGAGATTTCGCCCATTATCGTACACCACCAGGCCGGGCTTGAGGCTCGCTGGCACCAACAACTCATCGGTCTGCTGTTCCATGCTCCTCCACAACTCCTGCGCGTTGTGGGATTTTTCACCCAAACAGGCAAGTTTTAAAACTGCCTGCTGTCGTTTACCCCTGGCTGTGCTGAAGTTTGTGGTGAAGGTGTTACGCTGACCGGATGAGGAGGCGGTAGAGGATGAGGAAGAGGAGTAGGAGGAGTTAGGAACAGGAGGCAAACTGAAGCACCCTGCAATCCTTGGCGGTGGAAGGAGATGCGCCAAACTAATTTAAAAGGTGTATCTCACACGTACAGACTATGCCGCAATTACATTTTTTTTACCCCCAAAAGGGTGTATATTGAATAGCGGAATAGAAAAAAGTATATAAAACGGTATATCTCACACGTACAAACACAGACTAGGCCCCGATTACAATTTTTTGTACCCTAAAGGGAGGATGAGGATGAGGAGAAGGAGTAAAAGTAGGAGGAGTTCGGAACAGGAGGCAAACTGAAGTGCTCTGCAATCCTCGGCGTGGAAGGAGATGCGCCAAACAAATTTAAAAGGTGTATCTCACACGTACCAATACAGACTATGCCGCAATTTAATTTTTTTTACCCCCAAAAGGGTGTATATTGAATAGCGGAATAGAAAAAAGTATATAAAATGGTGTATCTCACACATACAAACAAGACTAGGCCCTGATTACAATTTTTTGTACCCTAAAGGGAGGATGAGGATGAGGAAGAGGAGTAAAAGTAGGAGGAGTTCGGAACAGGAGGCAAACTGAAGCGCCCTGCAATCCTCGACGGTGGAAGGAGATGCGCCAAACAAATTTAAAAGGTGTATCTCACACGTACCGATACAGACTATGCCGCAATTTAATTTTTTCACCCCAAAAGGGTGTATATTGAATAGCGGAATAGAAAAAAGTATATAAAACGGTGTATCTCACACGTACAAACACAGACTAGGCCCCGATTACAATTTTTTGTACCCCAAAGGGAGGATGAGGATGAGGAAGAGGAGTAAAAGTAGGAGGAGTTCGGAACAGGAGGAAAACTGAAGCGCCCTGCAATCCTCGGCAGTGGAAGGAGATGCACCAAACAAATTTAAAAGGTGTATCTCACATGTACCAATACAGACTATGCTGCAATAAATTTTTTTCAGCCCAAAAGGGTGTATATTGAATAGCGGAATAGAAAAAAGTATATAAAATTGGTGATTTTTCAATAGCAGATGTGAACACAGCAGTGTCTTATGTTTTATGTCACGGTCAGCAGCAGGCTATTAAGGGAAAAAAAATTCCCCTTTAAATTTGTAATTTTTAAATAGCAGATTAGAACAGCACTGTGTAGTAAAATATAGCTGAACGCTGCACACAACAGACTGATAAAAATATTTTTTTTCTCCCTCCTCCTCCTCAGTGGGCTAGAGTGAGGGCAAAAAGATCGTTCACTGCACCACCCCCCACACAGCAAAATCGATGTAGATTGCTAACGGACGATTGTTCTGTCCTGTATCTCCTAATCTCTCCCTGCCTACTCTCTCCAGCCTGTCCCTAAAATGCTTTTCTATCTTTCCCTGCCTACACTCCGACCTGTCCCTACATTCTTTTCAGCCACAATGTTTTTTTTCCCTGTCTCTGTCCCTAATCAGCAGCAGCCAGCACCGTTGTGTGTGCTCTCTCCCTACACTAGAACAGACTGAAGCACACCGCGCTGTGTCTCTAGCTTATAAAGACCTGGGTCACATGCTTCAGCTGGCCAATCACAGCCATGCCATTAGTAGGCATAGCTGTGATGGCTTCTATGGCACACCAGTTAAATGCTTGTTGATTGGCTGTTGAAACCGCGCCATTAAAACCGCGCCATTACATACAAAACAGGAAATAAAATTACCGAACACGGATTTTAAACCCAAATATACAGTAAAGTTTTCGGGTCCGTGTCTGGGTAACAAAAATCCAATTATCCGGTACGAACCTGAATAATACAGTCTGTGTTCGCTCAACCCTAGTCAACAACACTGGGGATATGATGATATTAAGGTGGCAAAAGAACCTCTCCTCTGCAACCTTTTAGATGGTACACGGCTTAGCACTGGATATTGATCTCCAAAAAACACAACAAAGATGTGCCATAGTGTAATAATGTAAGGTGATTTATTGGAAAAAGAAAGTATTGCACTTATGACAAGTTAAAAACATCAAGCAAGAATAAAAGCCTGCCGGTTACATACAACCCCCGTCCTCCCGGAATCTCTGCACACTCGGTGACGTCAGCAATTCACTGACCCAATGTTAAAGAGGAGGTATTGAGAAGATCCCGCGCACTCAACCAACTGAACTTCCAAGGCAGTCCTATACAAATCTTCACGGTCTTGTCTCTAGCCAGGATTCAAAGACGGGGATCGTTCAAACCACTACTAAATGCTCTCTCTCAAAGGGAAAGCAAATATTGGTTGCTCTTTCCATTCAGCCTTAAATTTGAGTAAAAGCACAAATCGTACTCTTTCACTACATTCAATGAGGGTGAGAAGTTATTGATGAAACTGTTGTTTTTACAAGAACCGTCCTCTCCTACACCTGACTCGGCCTCGGGATCTAATAAACATCAATTACCCTCCAGTCCATTGTTTCCACTATGGCACAAATCCAAGACCAAGAAACCTAAATATGGTCATTCTCCCTGATGGGGTCCATTCGGAATTCACCTCGCATTTCTTTCAAGAAATGTTCAAAATTCTGAACCTACTACTTGAAGGAGTGGTGATTTTCGGAGGTGATTTTAATATCGCCTTTGATCAAGGCCTAGATAAAAAGAGACCCCTTGGTAAGCGCTACATACGCCCCACTAAACAGGGTCTGGTAGATATCTGGAGAGAGATCAACCCCACACTACATTACACCCATTTCTTCAGAACCTCACCGAACCTTTGCAAGGATTGATCATATCTTGGTTTCCACAGCACACGTACCTCTGCCTCTAAATCATTTATAAGAGACTCTGTATGGTCAGATCATTCGTGAGTCTTCCTGACCCTGAGAGGTTTCTGGGGTCAAAAAAGAGACTTCCGATGGAGACTAAATGAATCCATCTTCAGTGACCCCTCCAAAGTAAAGGAAATCGAAAAAGCCATTCAGGAATATTTTTCCTTCAATGATACCCGAGCAGTCTCTCCAGAGACTCTATGGGTGGCACACGAGGCCACAATTAGGGGTAAACTTATCCAAATGTCTTCCCAGATCCACGAGCTAATAAAGCAGAGATTGACAGACTGGAAAGAGACTTCAAGGAACTGAGCAAAGCACACAAACGTAATCCTAACGTGGTTCCAATAGAGAGCATAGACGCTGCTAGGTTAGATCTTAATTTAGCTCTCTCGTCAAGGGCGGAAAAGAGTTTCCACTGGAACAACGCACAATTCTACTGTAAAAAGGATAAATTGGGTACCTCTCTAGCTAACAGGCTTACACCTAGGTTCCGCTCTCATACCCTGCCCAAGATCAAAATAACAGGAGGCGCTTTATCGCAAAATCCGAGCTGGATTTTAGAGACCTTGAAGAATTTTATCATTAACTCTATAACCCTAGCTCAAACCCTTCCCATTCTGATATGGACTGTTTCTTGAACTCCATTTGTATTTCCAAACTGGAGGATCATCACAGATGGGAATTGGAACAATCAATTCCTGTCGAGGACATCTCCCAGGTGATTAAAAATTTGAAGAGCCGTTCTATTCCGGGACCAGACTGTTTCCCTGTCCTATACTATAAAACATTTTCTACCGTTTCTTTAATGCCTTAAGACAGGGGGCCCCCTTAGACCGATCCCTTAATTCAGCATATATTTTAGTCTTGCCTAAACCTGGGAAAGATACAAGCTCAGTAAGCAACTATCGCCCGATCTCTCTCATCAACAATGACCTCAAGATTTTGACCAAGAACCTTGCCAACCACATAGCTTCTTTCATCGCTCTTTACATATAGTATCTCACAAAAGTGAATACACCCCTCCCATTTCTGTAAATATTTTGTTATATCGTTTCATGTAACAACACTGAAGAAATTACACTTTGCTACAATGTAAAGTAGTGAGTGTACAGTGTGTATAACAGTGTAAATTTGCTGCCCCCTCAAAAAAACTCAACACACAGCCATTAATGTCTAAACCGCTGGCAACAAAAGTGAGTGCACCTCTAAGTCAAAATGTCCAAATTGTGCCCAATTAGCCATTTTACCTCTCCGGTGTCATGCCCTGGTGTCATGTGACTCCTTAGTGTTACAAGGTCCCAGATGTGAATGGAGAGCAGGTGTGTTAAATTTGGTGTTATCGCTCTCACTCTCTCATACTGGTCACTGGAAGTTCAACATGGGGCCTCACGGCAAAAAACTCTCTGAGGATCTTAAAAAAGATTTTTTGCTATACATAAAGATGACATAGGCTATAGGAAGATTTCCAAAACCCTGAAACTGAGCTGCAGTACGGTGGCCAAGACCATACAGCGGTTTAACAGGACAGGTTCCACTCAGAACAGGCCTCGCCATGGTTGACCAAAGAAGTTGAGTGCACGTGCTCAGCATCATATCCAGAGGTTGTCTTTGGGAAATAGACATATGTGTGCTGCCAGTATTGTTGCAGAAGTTGAAGGGGTGGGGGGTCAGCCTGTCAATGCTCAGACCATTCACTGCACACTGCATAAAATTGGTCTGCATGGCTGTTGTCCCAGAAGGAAGTCTCTTTTAAAGATGATGCACAAGTAAGTCCGCAAACAGTTTACTGAAGACAAGCAGACTAAGGACTTGGATTACTGGAACCATGTCCTATGAGACCAAAAAAAACTTATTTGGTTCAGATGGTGTCAAGTGTGTGTAGCGGCAACCAGGTGAGGAGTTCAAAGACAGGTGTTTCTTGCCTACAGTCAAGAAGGGTGGTGGGAGTGTCATGGTCTGAGGCTGCATGAGTGCTGCCAGTGCCGGCATTGGGGAGCTACAGGTCATGGAGGGAACCATGAATGCCAACATGTACTGTGACATACTGAAGCAGAGCATGATGCCCTCACTTCGGAGGCTAAGCCGCAGGGCAGTATTCCAACATGATAATGACCCCAAACACACCTCGAAGATGACCACTGCCTTGCTAAAGAAGCTGAGGGTAAAGAGGATGTACTGGCCAAGCATGTCTCCACACCTAAACCCTATTGAGCATCTGTGGGCCATCCTCAAACGGAGGGTAGAGGAGCCCAAGGTCTCTAACATCCACCAGCTCCGTGATGTCATCATGGAGGAGTGGAAGGGGACTCCAGTGGCAACCTGTAAAGCTCTTGTGAACTCCATGCCCAAGAGAGTTAAGGCAGTGTTGGAAAATAATGGTGGCCACAAAAAATATTGACACTTTGGGCCCAATTTGGACATTTTCACTTAGGGGTGTACTCACTTTTGTTGCCAGCAGTTTAGACTTTAAAGGCTTTTTGAGGGGACAGCAAATTTACACTGTTATACAAGCTGTATACTCACTATTTTACATTGTAGCAAAGTGTAATTTATTCAGTATTGTCACATGAAAAGATATAATAAAATATTTACAAAAATGTGAGGGGTGTACTCACTTTTGTGAGATACTGTATATACAGTATATGTCCTTAGTCTGCTTGTCTTTAGCAAACTGTTTTTCGGGCTTTCTTGTGCATCATCTTTAGAAGAGGCTTCCTTCTGGGATGACAGCCATGCAGACCAATTTGATGCAGTGTGCGGCGTACTGTATTATTAACCTGTAATGAAGGATGTCCCATGTTCTACAGACAGCTAGCTCCTGGAGTAATCTTCACTGCAGGGATACCCTATCCTCCTTCTCACTTCCGACGCTGCAATTGTTAACAGCTTTGGGTCTTAAGGAAGAGCAGCAGAACGGGATCCTGTCCTACATCCTCTTCCAGTAACAAAAGTTGTTTCACTGATTACACTGTACAATGTAACAAGATCTGCGAATGGGGGAGAGTCTGATCAGTCACATGATTCTCTCCCTCATTCTCCGATTTTGTTACAAGCACTGTAATCAGTGAATAAACTTTTTTTACTGGAGAAGGAAGAAGGGGACATGTCCCTGTCAGATCATGTGTAATGCTGTTCTGTCTGAAGACTTCAAGCTTTTAACCTTTGGAGCACCAGAAGATCAGAGACAGGAAGAGTACAGGGTATCCCTGCAGTGAAGGTTTCTTCTGAATCCAGCTGCCAACAAAACTTGGGACATAATTCATTGCAGTTAGGTGGTATGACTCAAGGTGTTTTTAGGTAAACTTAACCTTTAGGGAAAACCAACCACAAATGGATTGGCTAGTGCTGGCCTTTTGCTTTAGAAACGCCCAAGTGCCCTACAAAAACCAATGTTTTCCCTAACTATATTCTTTTTTGATAAACACAGATTTTATATATTGTATATAATAAATCATTTATATAAAACATCAGTATAAGAAATTTAAAAAGAAAGAGAAGGCCAAAAACCAATATAGCTTCCCTTTAATCACAAACTGGTATTAATTATTAATATTTCTCTTTTTCCTTTTCTGGATTTTGTTGGGTACTTCACACACTGAAACATACAAACGGACTTCCGGTTCCGGCGCCGTATGCTGTAGGCGCTCTTCTCCGTGGCTCCCGCAGCGGGACTAAAAGACCTGCATACCACACCGGCATTCCGCCTCGCTTCAAGCTCCCGACCTCTCGAGTACCTGCCTACATACCCCGGGCACCTCCTGACTGCATCGCGCCACGCTACATGGAACGGTTCCTGGAGAAAGGCGGCCCGCCCGCTCTGCCGGGCACGCCACAAATTGAGGCCGCGGTCTCGGCCTTCCCATCCGCTGCTTCAACACATATGGACGTCTCCCCGACACCTGCCGCCCTACATCTCCCAGGGGACCCGCAAATAAACCGCATTGCTCAAGCGGTAGTAGCTCTATTGTCCCCCACCATTAAACAGTGGAAAAGGCAGTAACAGCGGCCATGCTGAAAATAGAAAAGCAGCTGGGGGAGCACACTCACAGGCTTCAAGAAGCTGAACACTGCATCTCCAATCTGGAGGATGAACTCTACCAATCCCATTTGCTGAAACAATCACAGGAGAAGACCAACCAATATGTTCTCCAAAAGCTGGAGGATCTTGAAAACAGGGTGAGAAGGAACAATTTAAGGTTCATAGGGGTCCCGGAGTCTATGGCGCCGTCTGCTATCCCTGACCTGTGCGCCAGGAAAATCCCAGAGGCCCTAGGGCTGCAGCGTGCCTGCATGGTAGAGAGGACGCATCGTATGGGTCTTTATTCCTCGGACCATACAGCGCCGCATCCTATCATCGCCAGATATTTAAACTATGCCGAAAAATCGGCCATACTCCAGAAATTCAGGCAAGCCAAATCCTTCCAGATCGATGGTACTAGGATCCTGATCTTTGCCGATTATTTGGTCGAAGTGGCTAAGAAGCGGAAAGCCTTCCAAACTGTGTGCTCTAAACTGCATCATCTACAGATCAAATTCACACTTGCATACCCAGCCATACTTCGGCTACGTTCTCCAAACGGCGAACAGTTCTCATTTCAAGAACCAGTGGAAGCGAAGTCCTTCCTCAGCTCTCTACCTACTGCCGGTCGGCACTCACCGCCGCATAACACATTCTGGTTCCTCGTCCGCTAGTCCAGAGAAGCCCTCGCAAGGACTCTCCTAAACGCCCCAAATACTCCACAGTGGTCAGCTCCAATCTGCCAGACTATGATCAACGTTGATCCTGGTAACAAGTTTAAGCCAAATCTTGGGTTATCGCTCCTCCAGTGTCATTTCATTTATCTAGAGCTGGAACAGGGTTTCCTAGTCCCTATGTGGCTCCCATCTAATCTGTCCCAAACTAGTGCCCTCCCGCATTATTTTGGGTTTCAAACTTTGTGTTTTATTTGCCATTTGCCTTTTCACTACATGTTGTCATGGGGTTGGCTGGGGGCGATGTCTCCACGGCCTCATGCTTTTAGTTCTCTATGCCACACCTAGGCAGGGCTTGAGCTTTCTTGGTCCCTCTACCCGCTTGGGTCCACGCCTAAGGTAATGACCACCCTTCACCTTGACAGCATGCGGAAAAAAGTGAAGTTCCAAGAGATTTATGGTATGTTATGTTTATTGTTTGCTTTTTTATTACCCTGTCCTGTACCCCCCCCCTTCAGTTGAAGTTCTGTGTGCGGTATCTCAATCTCCCAGGTCTTCCTGCTCCCTACCATTTCTTAGTGCTCCCCAGGTATCAGCCCTGTCATTTCTAGTCCCACCTAAGCATATTGTAGAAAGTTTACTCCTGCTGCAATTTATACCCACACCTCCACTCGTACCCCCATGAGGATTGTCTCATGGAATGTTCGGGGTTTAAGATCTCCCATAAAGCGCATGAAGGTTTTACGTCACCTTAAAAGACTCAGGGCGGACGTTGCTCTACTCCAGGAATCCCACCTGGCATTGGCGGACTTCTTCCATATGCGCAAACTCTGGGTGGGGACAGTTTTGGGATCGGAGGCTCTGGGCCGAAAGGCTGGAGTTTTCCTATTAATCCACAAAAACATCTCTACGAACTTTTGTCTTCAGACACGGATAAGCATGGCCGAATCATATCCGCCCATGTCAAATTAAATGGAAGGGAACTGGTCCTGACTAATGTCTATGCCCCCAATACTCCCGACCTAGTTTTTTATCGTGATTTGACGACTCGGATCCTTCGATTCCCTCAAGCCCCACACCTGATAGGTGGAGACTTCAACTCCACTTCTGACCCAATCCTAGACAGATCTCGACGCGGTCCTTCCACCACCCACACCAACACGCCAGACCTGATGCCCCTAGCGTCCTTCATGGACTCCCTGAAACTGACTGACACCTGGCATCTCTATCATCCCACCGACAGGGAGTACACCTTTTATTCCCATCCCCACAACGTCTTCACCAGAATAGATTATTTTCTTTGTTCTGACAACCTCGTCCCCAGACTGGAAGACTCTGATATACACAACATAGTTGTCTCGGACCATGCACCTGTTTCTCTCTGTCTAGATCCCCCTGATCTGCAAGCCACCTCCCATCTCTTTTGCGATTCCCCTCTTACCTCCACAATAATGAAGACTTCCAATGTTACATAACCCAGGCGTGGGAAGAGTATTCCCTGGCTAATCTCCCTCACTCATCCGACCCCAACCTCTTATGGGAGGCAGGCAAGGCTTATCTTCACGGCTGTATAATATCCTATGCCTCAGCTTTTAAAAAATCGGCATCTCGAAACTACAAACAGGCCAGCGAAAAGTTACGTCTGGCCCAACGCACCCTGATATCCGATGACTCACAGACTCATAGGGCGGACTAGGCGTCGGCCAAAAAGGCTTTCGACTATTGGGCAGATAAGATCAAACTCATTAAGAGGGCGCACCTCTCTGCCACGCTTCAAAGGTTTGGCAACAAGGCCGGCAAGCTCCTTGCACGACTATGCGGGACTCCATAAAACCTATGCTAATCACATCCCTACGGGACTCGGGGGGTATAATCGATACTACGGCCCAAGGAGTGAGGTCTATAATGCACAAATTTTATACCTCCCTCTATTCACCTGATACCTTTGACGCAGACATAGCCAAATCCTTTTTGTCAGACGTTTCCTTACCCACGATATCCCCTGACCAATTAGCCCAACTAAACGCACCCATTTCTTTGTTAGACATCACCACTACAATTAAAATGCTGGCCCCTAATAAGGCCCCAGGTCCGGATGGACTTACAGGGGAATTGTATAAATCCCTAGCTTTGGTAATAGCGCCGACGTTAATTGACGTTTACTCAGCTATGTGGTCTGGTGGCCCTTACCCTCCCACTGGGAATCAAGCCATTATCAAACTCCTCTCCAAAAAAGGAAAAGACCCCCTCGAGCCAGGCTCCTATCGTCCCATACCTCTCCTCAATCTGGATGTCAAGATCCTTTCAAAGATTCTGGCCTCCAGATTAGCCCTTATCATGCCCTCCCTGCTACACCCAGCACAATCAGGGTTCACCAAGGGGAGATCTGCAGTTTCTAACATCCGGAAGGTTCTTATGACCCTGGAGCCTGCCAAGTTACACCCGAAGAGGGACCAAGCCATCGTATCCCTGGATGCGGAGAAAGCTTTTGACAACGTGAATCTTGAGTGGCTTTCCCTAGTCCTTCTGAAAATGGGCTTTACTGGTCCCTTCAACCATGTCATAGGGGCAATGTATGCTTCTCCTGCGGCCAGGCACTGGGTGGCTGGGTCCCTCACTGATGACTTCAGATTGTATAAGGGCACGAGGCAGGGCTGTCCTCTGTCGCGGCTGCTCTTTAACTTGGCACTTGAACCCCTCTCGAGGTACCTCATAGAAATAGCCCCACTCCATGGGATTCTCATTGGAGATAGAGAACTGCGGGTCTCTATGTTTGCTGATGATGTCCTGATCTTCACATGACCACTATAATTTCTACTTTTGACCGGTTCAAACTGTGCTCAGGATTAAGGATCAACTACTCTAAGAATTAAATCCTCCCTTTGGGCCCCAAACCCACCCCAAGCTGGGCGCGAAATTCCCCTTTTTCACTGGCCACCTCTCCTATAACTTACCTGGGTGTCAAAATAGGCAAAACCCCATCCTCTATTTACTCCCTAAATGACCAACCCCTTTTTACTAAGATCATTCAAGAAATGGATAGATGGATGGATCTACCACCCTCGCTGTTGGGGAGATGTCAATTATTTAAAATGGTTAGCTTTGCTCGCCTCTTATACCCAATGCAAACTTTTCCAATTCTCATCAGCCACAAAGACGTGCAATCACTTCATAAAGCTATTTTGTATGGCGGGGCAGGAGATCACGGATAGCCTTGAGAAAGCTGTTTCTCCCCAGGAGCGAGGGCGGGACGAACCTACCAGTTATAAGATTGTATAATATATCATGCCTATTAAGGATCTTCATGCTTTTTGGACTATGCATTGGAGTCACACGCCTCAAGCCCCTTCTCCCTGGGAGCTCTTCTGCACACCAAATGGAAACAAATGCCCCCTCACCTACAACACAATATTTTGCTCAGAGACACAGTCATCGCTTGGAAAGAGACGCGCAAACTTCTACGGCTTCCCACGTTGATCTCTAAATTCCTGCCAATACGAGATAACCCTAACTTCTCTCCCAGCCTGGACTTTTCAGCCTTTCAGTTATGGAGTGAAATGGCCTCCGTTTTTTCTCGGATCTTTATGACCTGGACTCTGGCAAATCAATCGCCCCCAAGTCTCTATTGGACAAGTTCAACCTCCCAGGTTCACACTTTTTTTATATGCTACAATGCTTCAGCTTTGTCAGGGCCTCTGGAGGGGATCCCAAGCAAAGGTTTCATGACCCACTAATTTACCCCCTCCTAAGAAAGGGAAAATATGGCGTTTCGGATATTTACAAGCCGTTTTTGAACCTGACCTCTTCGCATCTGGCATCCTCCACTGCATCAAACTGGACCAAGGACTTTGTTGTGGACAATGTCGTGGAAACATTTTTTCAAGGATACAAAGTGACCTTACGCCTGACTCCTAATGAAACCTGGAGAGAAACTCAGCTGAAACTTCTTCATCGGGCCTATATTCCTTTTGGTCATGGGCGAGACAACCCCCACGTTAACAAGTGCCCCTTGTGCTCCTCAACCACACCGTCATTAAAACACAGGTTGTGGGACTGCTCCTTCATCTACATCTACTGGGACCAGGTCCTTTCATTCATAAGTGGGATTATGCTACTCCACTTCTTTTAATTTTCAGTTATTGGGACAAACAATTGCAAGTGTGGTCGGGCGTTCCTCTCCATTCTCACGTAATTGGATACTGACGTGCCTTCTGATGGCAAGAAGAGCTATTCTTGCCAACTGGATATCACAGACGCCTCCCTCTATTTCACAAATCAAACGGGACCTTCTTCATAACCTCCGCTGTGACCAGCTCAATACCGACTTTAATCACAAAGCAGCTGCAGCGTGCTATTTCACTAAATGGCAGGACTTCCTCATGTCTCTACCCAAGGATGAGAACTTGGACATGCTTCATGATACCTTCATCTACCCTGACATTCACTAAGACTCTGGTAGTTACAGGATCAAGTGTGGAAGACAGGGGGGAGGGAAAGCCGCTCAGGTGCAAGCCCAACCTGGCGCTGGCCAGATCCGCCATCCGGAAACGTGCATAATAGGTTTTGAAGCCGCACACAGGTAGATTAAATAAACTGTGTTTTTATTCTTCAAAAATCATCAAGGACAAACAGACAGTGCGGGAACAGATGAGTCCAAGGTAGACGCGTTTCACAGCACAAACGGCCGCTTACTCATTACCACGGTGATCAAGACCATCTCCCCCTTCCACCACCTCCCCCCAGTACCAAAATTTCTACAGGTACAACCATAGAGGCTTGTAGTTTATCTGACACACCCTATGACCCTCCAATTCACTCCCCCCCCCCCTCCTACTTTCTTATGTTTCCTCGAACATTGTATTGTGGATTGTTCCCTGTTTTGTTTTTCCCTGTTTATTACAAAAATAAAAATTTGTTTAAAAAAAAAAAAGAAACATACAAAGAAAAAAAACTAAGTAGAGACAATGAAGGTCCAACAACTCACAGGTTTTGTGACACAAACATAAAGTAGATGTTATACAGTACATCAGTAAAATATAGGGCCATCAAGACAGTTGTAAGATATTTAGGTATATAAACGTTTGGTATGGATTTAACATAAATCTTGATGGATGGAAGAAGATTAATAGAGCATCTGCTCATCTTTTGGCTCTAAGTCACAGTTTCTTCATGAGGAAATTTATTAAAATGCTTGAATACAGGCAGAATATTTATTTTAGTTTTGCACAGTTTGGGAAAAGCAACAGAAAACCTTTCAAAACAACTTCCTTCACTTCTTGGTTCCGTAAGGTATAGATAATGGGATTCAGAAGAGGAGTTACTATAGATGGGACAACTGAGACTATTTTGTTAAAGTGAAGGGAATCACCACTAGCTGGTCTGATGAACATGAACATTACTGTACCATAGAAAAGGATAACAACTAATAAATGGGAAGCAAAAGTAGAAAATGCTTTATGTCTCCCTGAAGCTGTAGGACATTTGATTATCATCCGGGTAATACATGCATAAGATGTTAAAGTCAAGAGAAGACAGCCTACAGTAATAAAAACTGTAGTATAGAAAAACACATTCTCAGCTTTCACTGTATCAGAGCAGGACAAGCGTATTATTGGGGCAAAATCACAATAATAATGATTTATTTTATTCCCCTTACAGTACCAAAGAGTGGATATACTTAGAACTGGACCAATTACCGCAATAAATCCACATGCCCAAGATACCATTATAAGCATAATGCAGATATTTGGATTCATGATAATTAAATATCGCAGTGGGTTGCAAATAGCAACATAGCGATCATAAGCCATTGCAGTAAGCAGAAACATTTCTGTTGTTCCTAAAGAAAAATGGAAGTAAAATTGCGTCATGCAACCAGCTGAAGAAATGCGCCAGTCCTTTGTTTTAAGAGACCACAGGAGTCTAGGGACTGTCACAGAGGGATACCAGAGCTCAAGGAATGAGAGTCCACCAATGAAGAAGTACATCGGTTTATGTAGACGTTGCTCTGATTTGATAATGACAATGATGAAGACATTGGCTGTGATTGTGGCAATATACACAGTTGATAATGAAAGGAAAAGGCAAAATCTTCCTTGTCCCTCAATGGAAAAACCTAAAAGAAGAAAGTCATTAACAGTTGACTGGTTAAACTGTTGTTTTGCTATCATAGTGATCTGCAAAGAAAACAGAAATACACAAATTGAAAATATTTTTACATATATTTATAGTAGCCCCACTGAGCTAAACACTGTCGCCCTCTCATAAAGTTTTTCTCAACTCCTGTCCTCAAGGCTTGATATAAAGGGCATATTTTCCAGCTCTCTCTCTACTGTTGCACAGGTAAGGTAGTTAGGACATGTGCACACTGGCCCCGGAGCTGTACCTGTTTTCCGTATGTGTTGTGTTTGTATTGAGGTGTGCTTGCCATGAGTTGCTTCAAAAAATCTCTATGTAGTTGAAGTAAACACAACCACTATTAACCTTTCCAAAATGCACCCATGTGCTGCATGTCTGGCTCATTTAAAGGAGACATATAGCCAAAGCTTTTTTGGATATACTTCTACTGTGGATCACAGGAGTGCAGGCAGTTCTGCACTCATGTGTACCATCACAAACCCGGTCCAAGTTCTGAATAGATCCAGATCATATGGTCGGGATTTAGCTAGAAGCCTGGATCGGCAGCTGGCTTAGCCTCACAGCAAGCTCTTGAGAGCCTAAGACAGCTGTTCCCGCCCCCTGCAGAACCCAGCACTCCATTGAGTACTGGAACAGTAGAGCAGAGAGACGGCGATTGACAGGCACCAGCTCTCTGTAGGCTAAAGACCTGGAGCTGAGTAATCAGCCATGTTTGATTGCTCAGTTCTTGATCTTAGAGGCAGCGGGGGACAGCTGCGGCTGGGATTAGTGCTGCAGCCATCTAGGTGTGATTGTTTGTTTTTTTATAATCCCATACTTCTCTTTTATATGTACAAGTTAGACACAGGAGTATGCATTGCACCTTCATTCACAAGGCAGGACAATAATTACCTTTAAAGTGAAGGATGGCAAGCACAATCCAATACAAACACAATGCAGAGAAAATTATTCCACTGTTTATTATATAGTGTTTCCACTAGGCCACTGTCTATTTATTTTTATGTGCTCCTCTTACCCAGATAAGCAGCTAATGATAAGTTGATAGTTGTCCCTATAAACTATTTTTTAACATTAAAACTTATTGATTCATAGTCGCTCCTCTTGGCGACTCTGGAGAGTACACACCATTTGGCTGTCTCCCCTGGGAATATTACCATTCACACGTCTCCTTGAGAACCTTGTCGCTCTAGTTGATGATAGAGTCCCTCGTTGGTGTGATCAGGGAGAGACAGACCTCATGTAGGGTTTTTGCCATAGATACATACTTTTGGGGACACTTCAAGTTTAAGGACTTGATGCTACTTGCTGCTCCACCTATCCCTTGTACTCATGATTGTATTTTGGAGTGACTTACTTATTTGCTGCCTTGACTCAGAGACAGTATACTGTACTTCAGCTTTGTATATTCTCATGTGCTCATTTACCATTTTAACAAACCCTACAGAATCTGTAATTGATGCTTACCCCCTGAAGAAGATGTATATCGTTGAAACACTTTGGGGTTCTTTGCGTCTGTATTGTCTATCACACATTTACACATTGTGTCTTAAAGATGGCATTTAGTGGCATCTTGCATTGTTTTTAGCTTTTTGTGATAATAATCATATTGCCCCATCTAAAAGAGGTTCTTTTCATCTTGAATTTAATAAAATATTATAACCTTTAGCTTGTACTTCTTAGTTGGATACATTATTATATCTTTCTTTCTTTTATATTGTTTGGTATCGCATAGTCCCACCAATATTCCCCAGCCTCTCCCTGTGTTGATTTATTCTCTATATTCTAGAAATAGATACCTATTTACTTCAAGTTTTAGGAACAAAAAATTGTAAACAATATTGATTCATAGTTTACATTATTTCAATTAATGCATATTAGTATCTTAAAAGGTATCCATCACAAGGAAAAAATCTTCTGATTTGTTCTAGCTCTTGCACACAAAAGACAAGACATTTTTCAGGGCTCTCATGCTTATCTAACAGTTCATTATGGGTAGCACTTCTGCCTTCCAGTACTAGGGTCATCATTTCAAGCTGCAACTGAGACACGATCTGCATAAAGTTTGCATGTTCTCCCAGTGCTTGTGTGGGTTTTCTCTGGCCACTCTGGTTTCCTTCCAGACTCCAAATACATGCGGGTTGGTTAACTGGCTCCTGCCTACATTGGCTCAAGCATGTGCATATATGCATGTGCGATAGGGACCTTAGATTGTAAACGTCTTGAGTTTAGGAACTGATGAGAATGTACAATTTATCTAAAGTGCTGCACAAATTGTAGGCAATATATAAATACCTGTCATAATTACATAAGTGAATTAACTGAAACAAGACAATTAAGCAGCTAATATAATCTCCAGTACTACGCTAATGAGCTGAGTGAACTAGTGACATCTGACAAAAATTAACAACCTGGAGGAAAACTTTTTTTTAAAAAAAAAGGACAAAAAAAAGAACAAAATCACTCCTGAACAGATGATACATTCTTAACCCAAAATAAAAGTGCTGACCATACAAATCACAATTATCCAGCTATTACATCTTTCAACCAGGTTTCCATTATAAAAATACTTGAATGGTTGACGGCAAACTACTACCACCCCTTCCATATAGATACAGTATCTCACAAAAGGGAGTACACCCCTCACAGATTGCCAAGACCCTGAAACTGAGCTGCAGCAGGTTCCAGTCAGACTAGGCCTCGCCATGGTCGATCAAAGAATTTGAGTGCATGTGCTCAGCGTCCTATTCAGAGGTTGACGCCTCCAACTCTGTGACAAAACGCGTTGGGCTGGACCAGACGTGACGTCACCACGCTCCCAAGCCGGCTCTTTAGGATTGAATGCTGCAGCCTGTGTTTACTCTGTCATTTTGAGATATGCCTGTGTATTTTTTCAACATGTGAGTGCAATATTGTTTAATAAATGGTTTTATTGTAAATGGTATCACGCTATGTGCCCTGTATTCCCTTTACATACATGTGGTTCCCATGTGCCTTCCTGCGTGTACATTTTGAGAGGTCTTCTCTGATGGTCTGCACCTGGTGGGTTTAACCCTTTTATACACATTTGGCTTCTCCATTAATTTGGAAGCCAACATCATCTGGTAAGCAGCCATTTGTCTCTATGTTTCACTGGGGGCTTCTATTTGCTTTGCCGTGAGAGGAGCCCTGCCGTATCCACCTGCATGATGGGACTTGTGGTTCTTCTATACAGTACAAAGTTTTTTTACCACTGACTTTGGTTTTTCTCTTCTTTTTTTGGACCTTTATATGGACTCTTCACATTTATAATAATATTGTTTTGATTCATGTGCATATGTATTCAAGAGATTTTCTTTGATACCCAATATAATTTAGCACAACACGTTTTTTATATTATCTTTTGGGAAATAGACGTATGAGTGCTGCCAGCATTGCTGCAGAGGTTGAAGGGGTGGGGGGTCAGCCTGTCAGTGCTCAGACAATATGCCTCACACTGCATCAAATTGGTCTGCATGGCTGTCGTCCCAGAAGGAAGCCTTTTCTAAAGATGATGCACAAGTAAGCCCACAAACAGTTTGCTGAAGAAAAGCAGACTAAGGACATGAATTACTGGGACCATGTCCTGTGGTCTGATGAGACCAAGATAAGCTTATTTGGCTCAGATGGTGTCTAGAGTATGTGGTGGCAACCACGTGAGGAGTAAAAATACAAGTGTGTCTTGCCTACAGTCAAGCATGGTGGTGGGAGTGCCATGGTCTGGCACTGCATGAGTTCTGCCGGCACTGCGGAACTAAAGTTCATTGAGGGAACCATGAATGCCAACATGAACTGTGACACATCGAAGCAGAGCATGATCCCCTCCCTTTGGAGACTGGGCAGCAGGGCAGTATTCCAACATGAGAACGAACCCAAACACACCTCCAAGATGACCACTGCCTTGCTAAAGAAGTTGAGGGTAAAGGTGACGGACTGGCCAAACATGTCTCCAGACCTAAACCCTATTGAGCATATGTGAGGCTTCCTCAATTGGAAGGTGCAAGGTCTCTAACATCCACCAGCTCTGTGATGTCATGGAGGAGTCAGGGAGGACTCCAGGGGCAACCTGTGAAGCTCTGGTGAACTCCATGCCCGGGAGGGTTAAGGCAGTGCTGAAAATAATGGTGGCCACACCAAATATTGACACTTTGGGCCCAGTTTGGACATTTTTGACTTATGGGTGTACTCACTTTTGTAACCAGCGGTTTCATGGCTACATGTTGAGTTATTTTGAGGGGACAGCAAATTTACACTGTTATACAAGCTATACACTCACTACTTTACATTGTAGCAAAGTGTAATTTCTTCAGTGTTGTCACATGAAAAGATATAATAAAATATTTACAAAAATGTGAGGGGTGTACTCACTTTTGTGAGATACTGTATATACAGTATATGTGCTTAGTTTGCTTGTCTTCAGCAAACTGTTTTTCGGGCTTTCTTGTGCATCATCTTTAGAAGAGGCTTCCTTCTGGGATGACAGCCATGCAGACCAATTTGATGCAGTGTGAGGCGTATGGTCTGAACACTGACAGGCTGACCCCCCAACCCTTCAACCTCTGCAGCAATGCTGGCAGCACTCATATGTCTATTTCCCGAAGACAACCTCTGGAAATGATGCTGAGCACATGCACTCAACTTCTTTGGTCGACCATTGCGAGGCCTGTTCTGAGTGGGACCTGTCTTGTTAAACCGCTGTATGGTCTTGGCCACTGTGCTGCAGCTCTCACGGTCTGCAATCTCTTGGCTCTTGGCAATCTTTTTATAGCTTAGGCCATCTTTATGTAGAGCAGCAATTCTTTTTTTCAGATCCTCAGAGAGTTCTTTGCCATGAGGTGTAATGTTGAACTTCTAGTGACCAGTATGAGAGAGTGAGAGCGATAACACCAAATTTAACCCACCTGCCCCCCTTTCACACCTTAGACCTTGTAACTCTAATGAGTCACATGACACCGGGGAGGAAAAATGGCTAATTGGGCCCCATTTTGACATTTTCACTTAGGGGTGTACTCACATTTGTTGCCAGTGGTTTAGACATTAATGGCTGTGTGTTGAGTTATTTTGAGGGGACTGCAAATTTACACTGTTATACAAGCTGTACACTCACTACTTTACATTGTAGCAAAGTGTAATGTCTTCAATGTTGTCACATGAAAAGATATAATAAAATATTTACAACACTTTTGTGAGATACTATATCTCATAGATTGTATACTCTATAATGTTTGCACAGACTAAATAATATGCACTGATTTGAGTTATTTTTACCAAAGAAATGTAGCAGAATACATTTTGATCTAAATTTAAGAAAAAAAGTATTTATTTGCAAAATTGTATAACAGAAATTATGTTTTTTTTTTTTTTTTCAAAAAATGTAATCTATTTCATTTATATAGCAACAAATAAGAAAACCCAGCAGTCTAAAAAAAAATTATAAAAATGTAATTTGGGTACAGTGTTGCATGCCTGAGTAATTGTGATTCAAAGTGTGACAGTGCTAAAAGCTGAAAATTGGCCTCGATGGGAAGTGGGTGAAATTGTCTAGTCTTTAGGGTGGTTAATATTTTATTATGCTCCCAATATTATTTAAATTAGCATTTTAGGTACACTTACATTAAATTAAAATAACAGTTACCTTCTGACTTCTCTTTAACGCAAAGAATATGAATATATGGCTCTGTTACCTATGGGTACTTGCAATGACCATTGAAACTTACCATCTGTTACATACCCTTGCGGTACCCAGCACTTCTCACTTGTTAAGCTGTTTACCTAGCGTTACTTGAGATACATTTTAATCTCAGACAGAAGACATACTATCTTCAGAGTATTACATTCCACCTGATTGTTGCTATCTGACCCTGTATTTTTCACGACTTGAATCCTTGAAATTTGATGTTCTCTGTTAAGGTTTTTGTGTTGTATTCGCATAGGTTTCGTGCCTGTTTATGTGACTGTATTGTACATCTTTCATGCTTTTCAATTAAATTTTCTTGGATAAAAAAAAATGATATAAACATGTTTATTAGTTTTGACAAGCTTTTGGTTATAATGCAATTAAATACATTGAATTAATGAATTGGAAATGTATATAATAACATACTATTTAATCGCATATCTATATGGAAGGGCTGGCAGTAAGTTGTCTTCAAAATCTGGTTGAAAGATGTAATTGCTGGATAATTGCGATATAGTTTTTTATGAGATGCATAAGTTATTTCTGAATATCAATTATCCCGACATTGACTGGGAAGAGGGGACTACACACTCACAGAAGACCCGTCTCTTCATGGAAACCTTACAGGTCAACTACATGTCTCAGTTGGTGGATTCTCCTACTAGAGATCTATTGATCACTAATGACCCAGACCTAATCTCGGAGGTAGGAATCCAGGACAACCTGGGCTCTAGCGATCACAGGATGATCACATTTAGCGTAAATAACAATATAACAAGCCAAGAGGGGAACATAAGAACCCTAAACTTCAGAAGGGCAAACTTTCCCAAATTGTGCTCAATGATGGAAAGGGTAAACTGGGACCAAACCTTAGGAACACTGACCACAGAGGAAAAATGGGAATGCTTTAGGAACATATTAAACAAATGCATCTCGCAGTGCATTCCTAAGGGAAATAAATTTAGAAGAGACAAAGCCAAACCTGGCTGGCTAAACCATAATGTTTAAAAACTCATTAGGGGTAAAAAAATGGCCTTCAAGAAATATAAATCAGAGGGCACAGTATCTGCTTTCCAGCAATACAAGGAGGCAAATATGAAAAGTAAATACGAAATCAAAATGGCTAAAATCAACTAGCGGAGGATAATAAAAAGAACCCAAAGAAGAGAGACAAATAGCGGAGGATAGTAAAAAGAACCCAAAGAAATTCTTTAAATATATCAACAGCAAAAAAACTAGGGCAGAGCATATTGCACACATAATTAACGATGATGGGACAATGGTTACAGAGGACACTGAAAAAGCAACCGTGCTGAACGCTTTTTTCTCCTCAGTCTTTACACAGGAAAAGGAGGGGTACACTGACCATGACTGTATGGTTAGTAGTAATACACAGGACTTGCCGCTATGGCTACCAGAGGGGGAAATCAGGGAAAGGCTGAATTAAGGAGGAAAATGAACACAAATAAATCACCAGGCCCAGATGGCGTGCATCCGAGAGTACTCAAAGAACTTAGTAAGACAATATATTTAGACCACTGTTCCTGATCTTTGCTGACAGTATTATGACAGGAAATGTACCAGGGGATTGGAGGAAAGCTAACGTGATACCGATATTCAAAAAAGGGCAGAGGCATGTCCCGGGAAATAATAGGCATGTCAGTCTGACATCGATAGTATGTAAACTTCTGGAGGGGATGATAAGGGACTATATCGTAGAGTTTGCTAAAGACAACAACATCATCAGCAGTAATCAGCACAGGCTTAGAAATGGCCGGCGTTCTTGTCAAACCAATCTCTTAACATTCTACGAGTAGGTGAGCTGTAAGCTAGATAGGGGGAGACCAGTGGATGTGGTGTACCTGGATTTCGCTAAGGCATTTGATACAGTTCCCCACAAGTGCTTAATTTATAAAATAAGGTCTGCAGGCATCGACCGCAAGGTTTGCTCTTGGATATGGAACTGGTTAAAAGGGCGTGTCCAAAGGGTGGTAATAAATAGCGCATACTCAGACTGGTCTGAGGTGGTAAGTGGGGTCCCCCAAGGCTCAGTCCTGGGACCAACCCTGTTCAATTTATTCATAAACAGCATTGAGGACGGGATCAGTGTTCTATATCAGTTTTTGCAGCTGACACGAAATTGGGTAGGGCAATAACTGCATGGCATGAAGCAGATATCCTACAGAATGACCTGGACAAAATAACAGAGTAGGCAATGACATGGCAAATGATGTTCAATGTGGAGAAGTGTAAGGTTTTGCACTTGGGTACTAAAAACATAAAAGCACAATTCACTTTAGGGGGGGAACCTTTGGGGGAATCATAAATGGAGAAAGATCTGGGAGTCTTGGTAGAGGATAGACTAAGCAATAGCATGCAATGTTAATCGGCAGCTGCCAAAGTCGACAGAATGTTAGCATGCATAAAGAAAGGGATATATTCCAGAGATAAAACTATAATCCTACCACTTTATAAAACTCTGGTCCGACCGCATCTGGAGATTTCTGTCCAGTTCTGGTCGCCAGTCCTCAGGAGGGATAAATTTATTACTGTACAAAGTACTAAGGATGTCTGGATCCTTCACTAATGATTTACTCTCCAATGCCCATATATTTTAGGGCCAGAGCTGTACTGTAAGAGAAAACAAATTATCATAAGCCTTGTGATTGATTTATTGTATGGGTAGAGATTGCTCACTTAGCAAAGTAAATATTTACTGAGCATATGTGGTTGATTAACTAAAGGTAAGTAGACTGTTGCATTTTTTTTAGATAATTTGCCCCAGAGCTAAGTGAATGTGGTGAAATATCACATTGCAAAGAATACCCAAACCTGTGCAAAGAAAAATAGTATTTTTCTTGCACGTGATTGGATGATGAAAATAAGCAGAGCTTTACCTCCTTTATCATGCTCTAGGTAAACTTCCCTTGCTCGGCTGGCTGGAAGGTGAGGTTACCTTCTCTGAAATTCCCTGGATGCTTGAATACCATACAGGCTTGACTGTTTTCTCTATCCGGTAAGAGGCGACCCCTACTGGTGTGTCTTGTTATTGGCTCCGTGTGTTACACAGGATTGTGATCTGCACATTTTGCTATACTTTTATCTTCACATGGTAAGAGGCTAATTCAGATGGTGGCGGTTCAGCACTTAATTTTCACCATTGCCTTCTTCACTTTGGCCATTGTTTTATCGCTGTCTGGTAAGAGGCGACCTTAGCCAGAACACGACTTAACATTTTTTGGTGTTAACCCTTATCATTATATTGGTAAGGGGTACCTATTACTTAAACTTTTTTCTTTTTGCATGCTTTACCTCTTATTATTCACTGACACCAGTGATTAATTATATTGGTGGAGGTTCATTTTTACACCCAACTCATCTATTATAGAACACTGTGGTGATTTATCCATTCAATTTGTTGGGTTTTACGCTATTGCGTTTTTTATTTACTTCCATGATCCAATGACCATTGAGTTAATCGTTCATGTGAGCCTGGATCTACTATCAAGGTGACAAGATTTACCTAGAGAGTTTTGCCTTTATCTTACCTCTATTTGGTAAGCATACACCCTTAAGGGAGCCTGTTCCTGGATTACACCTTCATTTATTGTTTGGACTGTTATGGACTTTACATCTCCATTGATCATATGTTAGCGCGACTTAATTTGCAATTATTCATTAGGGTGTGGTCACACTAGAAGTTGCTGCTGTCAGATTTTTTTCCTTTAGCGCGGTTAATTCCCTCTATACTTAGTGTTAGGAACAGTCAGAACCTTTAAAAGGTCAATTTGCAACAGTCAGAGAAGTCTTTCCACAGGCAGTGTACTCTGCATAATTGACACATAGATGTTGATTTATGAAAGCTTAGCATCCACACAATTGTTTTTTTTTTTTAAATTTTCACTTCAGTTATCTCATGTGAATAAAAAAATTAATGTTTACTTATTTCATCTGCACATAGTTGGATAATCGAAGTGAATATTCACACAATGTATTGTCTGATCATTTTTAATACCTCTAGTAAACCAAGCCTATAGCATTTGGAATCCAGCTTGTTTTCAGTGAGTGCAAGCCCACCCACCAACAGTTTTATATAGTCCATTTTCAACTGATTGATGTATGCTAAAAATTAGCAGCTAAAAGTATATTGTAATAGGAGATTCTTTGTGAAATAGATTACAGTGGAAATGCAAAGTTGGCTTTGTATGTCAGGTAATTGAGGAATGTGTAAATGGAAAGAAGAATCATGTTAAAAACATTTAAAAGTGTACAATTAGTCACAAATAATATAATGGTATTGCAATAGTATTAACCATATAAACAAAAAAATATGCAAACTTTACTAAAAACATTAAAGAAGCTGATGTTTGTTAGTGCAATCAATAGTGAAAAGCACAAAATAAAAAAAAAAATAAAAAATTCTCTTTTAAAATCACATTTGGGTCACTCATTACAAGTAATTTGGCAATTGATAGAGGATTGGAAAAACACTGTAATAAAACGTTTCCATACCATTTAACAGCTACCACAATAGCTCTGCTCATGAACATATACAACTGCCTAAGAAAGAAGGTTGCATCTACTCTTGGGCTTATATAAGAGATAGTGAGGTTTTTTTTTTTTTTTTTTGAGACACATAATCCAGATTTATCACTCTATTCCCAGAGTGATCCCTAGATATAAGCGAATACATATAGAATTGTTAAGTCATTAGTGCTGAAAACTTACCCAAAATCTCCAACTGGTACAGCACTATTTATTAGTGAAACTCTAATGCATATATGAATATAACAAATAAAAATAATATGTGAAATGAGTGCTCAGTAAATAAATCAATGTGTGTATTCAACACACTGAAATAATGGGGTTGATTTACTAAAACTGGAGAGTGCAAAATCTGGTGCAGCTGTGCATGGTAGCCAAGCCGCCTCTAACATCAGCTTGTTCAATTAAGCTCTGATAAAAAAAACCTGGAAGCTGATTGGTTTCTAAATAGTAATGCCCCGTACACACGTTCAGATAATCGTACGATTAAACTCGCTTACGACTTGATCGCACGATAATCTGATCGTTAGTACACAGCTTTCGACAGCCGATCACGACAGTTGGTCTAACAAAATCCTAAGGGCCAAACAGGAAAACTTCTGTCGTACAATAGCTTAGCGAACGACAACCGTTTCATCAGTACAGTATGCGTCCGCTGAAAATCGATCGACAAATACCACGCATGATTGGAAACAGTAAAATAATCCGTAAGGAGATGGGAGAAAGTAAACAATACCCACCAAACATACGAACCAGAAAATTGTCTGCATGCTATCCCAATTTATCTCTACGTTTGATCAGTACTTTTAATAAAATAAAGCAATAAATGTAAATCCTTGTTTTTGCTTTGCACTATTATTTGTCACCCTGCTGGGTAAGGTTTGGGGTAATGTCTATTGCTTGTGAAACATGGGTCGAATTTCATTAGTAAACCACGACCAAATGCAAAATCGGTCGAACATGTAATGGGTATTTGTACTTTATTTCCTAAACTTGTTTGGAAACTGAGCAAAAAAGTGGTAATCTATACGAACATTCCGTTGCACTGAACTTTTGTTCGTCCAAAAATCTGGTACACCTATGATATATGGCCCGCCCCTTTTCCCCCCTGGTGTTGGCAGAATGAAGATGGCGGAGATGGATGAGGACACACATGTGTCCTGCGGCATGAGTGGAGGCACAGACAGGGAGGAAAGGCAGTCTTCCAGGCCTAGGAGCAAAAAAAAAGGCATCAAACATGTCCTTTGATGAGATGGTGGAGATGGTGGACATCCTGATCTGCAAAGATTACGATGGAAGAATGGGATCCTACTCGAGGCCTAATGCCAGGAAAGAAAGAATAATGGAGAAAGTGGTCCATGTCCTGCACAAGAAATTTGGGGTGAGGGGTAGAGTTGAGCGAACACCTGGATGTTCGTGTTCGGCGGGTTCGACCGAACTTGAAAAAAGTCTGGGTTCGTGAACCGCACTTAACCCAAACTTTGTCCAGATCCTGAACCCCATTGAGGTCAATGGAGACCCGAACTTTTGAGAACTAAAATGCCTCTAAAACAAACATGGAAAGAGGGCTGCAAATGGCAGCAAAATCATCTTAAGAACGTGGCAAATGCTCTGCAAACAAATGTGGATAGGGAAATAACTTAAAATAACATAAAAAACAGAAAAATAAAAAAATAATCATCTTGAATGATGTAGGAGGAGGAAGAGGCCCATATGGAGTAGGAGGTTGAGGTGGCGGAGAATATGGCCATGTAGGTGGAAGCGGCGGCGGCGGTGGAGAAGGAGGACGAGGCCCATATGGAGTAGGAGGTTGAGGTGGCGATGTATGTGCCGGTGTAGGTGGAAGCCGCGGTGGAGGAGGACAAAGTAGCCAACACTGGTTTTTGTTTTTAATTTTATTTCTTTTTAAATTAGGGTACACCCCAAAAGAGCTAGAAAGATCAAATACAACAATGGCTGGGTAAGGCCGGTATACATGTCTATTCTGCACAAGGTACGGACAAGTCCTGTGGGATCCATGCCTGGTTCATTTTAATGAACGTGAGCTTGTCCACATTGGCTCTGGACAGGCGGCTGCGCTTGTGTGTGATAACGCCCCCATCCGTGCTAAATACACGTTCAGATAATACACTGGCTGCAGGGCAGGCCAGCACCTCCCAGGCGTAAAGGGCAAGCTCAGGCTACGTGCCCAATTTGGAGACCGAGAAGTTGAAGGGGGCAGACCCGTCATTCACTACGTGTATAGTACTTAAGGAACGGTAAGGAACTGTATATGGTATATTTTTATAAGGAACGGTGATGGCGGCGGGGGGGCTTTTTTTTCCCTTCTGGGTTGAGTCTGGCCTTGGAAAAGGTATGTGTCCCTGGTTGTGGGCCGGGCTCTCCCAAAGCTGTCTAAGTTCTGAGGCCTTCTGGTAGGGACCGGGCTGCACTGGTCTTGCCAGGGACTGGGATTCTGAAAAGCCTGTGGTGTATGTGCCCCTGGAGTGGCAGTCCAGGGGTGCCATAATTCACGATGGATGGCAACACTATGAGTATGGCACCAAGGACACTGCACTTCCTACACACATTTTTCACACCTGCCTCTAGGACCGGGCCTTTTGGTCAGGAGTCAGGACCAGAGGAATTTTTTATTCCTGGCCGAAGGGCCTGCCATAGTATTGCAATGTGGCACTAACCTTGCATTTCTCCACTATCCCTTTCCAGACCTTTATGCGTTGTGTGTCTCATGTTTTGAGTTTTTTATTGTGGCGGTACACTTTATTTTGCACAGCGTGATTAGTAGCGTGTAGGTCCTTGGGCCTGTCCCTGAAAGTCTTGGGAGGGGGTGGATATGGCCTTCTGGCTTGGTTCGCCCTCTCTCATGGGGTCTCTCTTTGGGAGAGCCCCACCTAGTACTTGGGGTGGTCTGTTTCAGCAGACCTCCTTAAGAACGGGGCTGCCTGGTTTTCGGCCAGGTTAGCCAGTGTAAGTACCCCAGTCCCTGTCAGGAGCCTTGCACCCTGGGGGATCAGGGTCAAGGACCATGTGTACACCCTGTGCACTTTTTGTGTTTCACTTTTTTGGTGTGCACTTTTTTATGCACCCACCGGGTGATAGTCTGAGTGTGTTCACACACCAGGGGCTTAAAAAAAAAACAGCTGGTGGTCCTGGTTGTTGTGGCGTGCCGACAAAGCTTTTATACATTTCATACGTGCTAACCCTGCCTTCTGAGGTACTGGCGGTGCCCTGGCTGCATTGGCGACCTCCTCCTCCTCTGCCTTCACCTTGTGCTTCCATTGTGCCCCTGCTGTCAGGTGGGAATGACACCAGCATTGCTTCTCGAGTCTCGACCTTTTGCCTAAGATCAAGTGTAGTATCTGTTGTTATCAGTTATCTGGGTGCCACCCTGCTGTGAACATGGTTCCTCCTCCTCCATCTCCTCCTTATCCTCCACCTCGTCATCCTCCAGAACTGTGCCCTTGCTGGACAATTGTGTACCTGGCGTTTGTGGGTGCAGGAACCCACCCTCGGAGATCAAGTGTAGTATCTGTTGTTATCAGTTATCTGGGTGCCACCCTGCTGTGAACATGGTTCCTCCTTCTCCATCTCCTCCTCCACCTCATCATCCTCCAGAACTGTGCCCTTGCTTGACAATTGTGTACCTGGCGTTTGTGGTTGCAGGAACCCACCCTCGGAGATCAAGTGTAGTATCTGTTGTTATCAGTTATCTGGGTGCCACCATGCTGTGAACATGGTTCCTCCTCCTCCATCTCCTCCTCATCCTCCACCTCGTCATCCTCCAGAACTGTGCCCTTGCTTGACAATTGTGTACCTGGTGTTTGTGGGTGCAGGAACCCACCCTCGGAGCCACTTGTGAATGACTGCCCTGAAAGCCTTGGAAATGATCACTGCTCCGGATGTGGAGGCGGTAGAGGATGAGGAAGCGGAGAAGGAGGAGTTAGCAACATGAGGCAAACTGAAGCACCCTGCAATCCTCGGTGGTGGAAGGAGATGCGCCAAACACATTTAAAAGGTGTATCTCACAGTAACATAATCAGCAAATGCTGCAAAATTATTAATGTTCCCCTAAATGGGTGTTTATTGAATAGCAGAATAGAACAACAGTATCCAAAGGGTGTATCTCACACATACAGATACAGACTAGGCCGCAATTTAATATCTTTCTGTCCCCTAAATGGGTGTTTATTGAATAGCAGAATACAACAACAGTATCCAAAGGGTGTATCTCACAGGTATAGATACAGACTAGGCCGCAATTTAATATCTTTCTGTCCCCTACATGGGTGTTTATTGAATAGCAGATAACAACAACAGTATCCAAAGGGTGTATCTCACACGTACAGATACAGACTAGGCTGCAATGTAATATTTTTTCCCTAAATGTGTGTTTATTGAATAGCGGAATAGAACAACAGTATACAATGGGTGTATCTCACACGTACAGATACAGACTAGGCCGCAATTTAATATTTTTTACCTAAATGGGTGTTTATTGAATAGCGGAATAGAACAACAGTATAGAAAGGGTGTATCTCACAGTAAAATATGCAGACTAGCCCGCAATTTTTTTCCCCCCCCTAAATTAGTTTTTATTGCAAAAAAACAGTATGCAATGGGTGTATCTTACTGTAACATATGCAGACAGGGCCACAATCAACTTCTTTTGCCCCTAAATGTTTTTTTTTTATTGCAATGCGCAATACAACAGTATGCAATGGGTGTATGTCACTGTAACATATGCAAACAGGGCCGCAATCAACTTTTTTTGACCCTAAATGTGTTTTTTTTTTTATTGCAAAGCGCAATACAACAGTATGCAATGGGTGTATGTCACTGTAACATATGCAGACAGGGCCGCAATCAACTTTTTTTGCCCCTAAATGTTTTTTTTTTTATTGCAATGTGCAATACAACAGTATGCAATGGGTGTATGTCACTGTAACATATGCAAACAGGGCCGCAATCAACTTTTTTTGCCCCTAAATGTTTTTTTTTTTTTATTGCAATGCGCAATACAACAGTATGCAATGGGTGTATCTCACTGTAACATATGCAGACAGGACCGCAATCAACTTTTTTTGCCCCTAAATGTTTTTTTTTTATTGCAATGCGCAATACAACAGTATGCAATGGGTATATCTCACTGTAACATATGCAGACAGGACCGCAATCAACTTTTTTTGCCCCTAAATGGGTTTTTATTGCAAAGAGGAATACAACAGTATGAGTGTATCGCACTGTAATGTATGAAAGATAAATAATTGTCCCCTTAATTGGTGCTTGTTGAATAGCAGATTTGAAATGCAGTGTCTGTCTAAACGCTGTAAGTCACAGTAAAATATGAAGGAAAAAAGTTTTTTTCTTTGTTAAAATCAGATTAAGCAGACACCTATGCACTCAGCTTGCAGTAAATGGCCGCTACACACCGCACGCCTAACAGGTTGGATACTGTTGTTGTTCTATTCCGCTAAATACTGAAAAATGATTATTTTCCCCTTACATTTGTGCTTTTTGAAGAGCAGGTTAGAAAAGCAGTGTCTGTCTAAAGACTGTATGTCAAAGTTAAATATGAAGGAAATTTTTTTTTCTTTTTTAAATGCAGATTAAGCAGACACATATGCACTGGGTTTGCATTAAATGTGCAGCACCACAAGCCGCCCACCTAACAGACTGATAAAGTTTTTTTTTCTCCTTTCTCCTCCTCACTGGGCTCAGGTCAGAGCATAAAGATTATGCACTGCACCCCCACACAATACAATCAATGTAGATCGCTGTCTGATTAAAGAAGATTGTTCCAATCTATTCTTTCCTCAAAGCAATCTCCAGCCTGACCCTACAGTAATCTCCTATCTCTCCCTCCGGGCAAAAATATAGTTCACTGCACCCCCACACATTTAAATCAATGTAGATCGCTGTATGATTATTGAAGATTGTTCCTATGCTTTCCCTCAAAGCAATCTCCAGCCTGACCCTTCAGTAATCTCCTATCTCTCCCTCAGTAGAAATATCAGGAACCTCTTCCTAGTATATTTATAGCAGAGTGACGCGCGGCGCTGTGTCACTCCAGCTTATATAAACTCTGGGTCACATGCTGCACTGGCCAATCACAGCCATGCCATTAGTAGGCATGGCTGTGATGGCTTCTAGGGCACACTAATTAAACTCTTGCTGATTGGCTGCCTTGCACCTGTTGAAAACGCGCCATTAAAACTGCGCCAAAACATCAAATAACGTTACCGAACAACGGACAGTACCCGAACATACAGTGAAATGTTCTGGTTCGGGTACTGAATACCCAAAAATCCGGTACGAACCCAAACAATACAGTCTGGGTTCGCTCAACCCTAGTGAGGAGGACAAAGGACCAACTCCGCAAACATTGGTCGGATCTCAAATATAGAGAGGAGGATCAGTTTTCAAAGATAAAGAAACGTCTAAAGAAAAGTGAGTATATCTTAATGTGTGTTTATATCCATATTTTTGTGCACCATGTGCTATGTTGTCTTTTCTGCCGTGTTCGTTCGTTCATAATGAATAATCGATCGAGTATAGTGTGGGGAAAGTGTAATCTGTATTTAATGTGTGGGCCTCTTTTTACAGTACACAGGGTAGTTGCACAGAAGGTAGGAGATAGGAGAGCCAACGCAGGAACGCACTTTAATGCATTCACTTAGCATAGAGATACTTTACATACCCCATGTGCTTTGATGTTTGTTCTTCATCTTTGAACAGGAGATAAAAGAAAAAAGCGCAGAAAGAACAGACTGACACAACTGATGACACCCAGCAGAGCAGCCAGACAGAGAATCCTGAAGACCAGGAGGTGGTTTTGGAGATTTTGGGAAATGTTACAAGCACCGGTAAGCTGATAATACCACCAATGTTCGTTGAATTATGCATGCCAAAGATACCATCCCTAGCATCCCGTTTATTTTATTTATTTTGTGTTTGAAGGAAAAATGGAGATCTATGCAGAAGAGTATTTGTCAGGTTCCAGCGCACGGCTGTTCATCAACGAGCTTATAGCCTGCAAGGCTGAGATTGGGAAAATCGCCGAACAATGCCAAGTTGTGCAGACCAGAATTAATACTGTTATCGACATGTTGGGCAAAGTTTAAATGTGTTGGAGTGGTGGAAAGTTTACGGATAAGCACCTGTTGTGCTAACCCAAAAATAAAAAAAGAAATATTTTTAGTTTTTTTTTAATAAAAACCCTTTAAGCCCCGTTCACACTGGGGCGATCCGACTTCCCGGGGCGACCTCACAGGTCGCGGCGCCCATCTCGCACCGCGACCTCGGAGCGGCCAGCACGGACTTTATAACATTGAAGTCAATGCAGGTCGCTCCAGGTCGCCCCAAAGAAGTTCCGGACCCTTTTTCTAAGTCGGAGCGACTTGTGTCGCTCCTATTAGAACGGGTCCACAGCTTCTCTATGCCAGGCGACCTGTCAGGCGACCAGGTCGCCTGACAGGTCGCCCCAATGTGAACGGGGTCTTAAAACCCCAAAAAAAACAAAACATAAACCAAAAACAAAAGAAAGGAACACTGCTGGTTACAATGTTCTGGCTTTTCTAAATAAAAGTTTTATTATTTGCATTTATGTGTGTGATCTTGTTTTTTTTTAAGAGGTATAGCTAGTTATTCATTTCTTTATTGGGGAATAATTGTTCAGTGGAAGTTGCTATATTGCTCTGCACACATTTCTCTCCGAGAAACCATTAATATTGAAAACAATGGTTTGAAGTATATTACACATTAGGTCACATTCTCACAGGTGACACAGGTGGCCTCCCCCACAGTTGGAATCACCCCCTAGGTATACATTTAACCCTTTGATCTCCACTGGTGTTAACCCCTTCTTTGCCAGTGTCACTACAGTCACAGTACATATTGTTAACACTGATTACTGTAGTATTGTCACTGGTCCCCCTTCAAAAACCCAGATCGGTTCTCCTCCACAAGTGCTTTGATAGAGTGAATTGAGGAAATCAATGGCATTCCAATTTAAGATGTATATATTGCTAGATAAACACACAAGAGTTTATTTTTCCTAAAAATTTAAACAACAATGATACAATAAACCATAGATCAAACAAAGAACAACATGAACCAATGTTCAAAATAATATATGGTACATTATAATTGTGTATATTGATATTCTTGTGACCAAGGGGAATTTTGATGTTCATGCTGCATGTATTGCCATTGAGCACCATGATGCAGTGAACCATGACCTGTGTGTTGATTTGCCTGTTGCAATGGCCATGATGGTGATGGAGACTCTGTCATGTGCGTTTAGTTAATTCACCTCTAATCCCTTTATTCATCATCTCAAGCATTAAAAGTTCAGCAAATTGCCGTTGTTCCTCTGACATTCTTCGTAGCTTGTTCGCTGTAAGAATACCAAATGCATCAGCTTCATCAGGTTTCTTTTGAAAGCAGCACTTGCCTTGTTTAGGAAAGATGAAGTGGCCTCCTCAAGTTTCTTCCTCTTTTGAGGCCTAGGCACAAGTGGGATTGGAGTGCTCTCAGGTATTATCGGAGTGGCCACATTTATTATGTCCTCTGGTGATTCTTCTTCCTGTGTGATTGTCTGCTAAATGAAAAAGGAGTTTTATTTTATTTCACAAATGCAGTTCATATTCACATTAAACCCCAAACATCAATGTTACCTGCAAACAGCATGCATGGATTAGTTGGTAGAAACCAAATTAAAGCACCCAAAATATTCATAAGGTACCTGTGTCTGGAGTATGTCCTCCGTGTCCTCAAACTGAATTTTAGGAGACATTGAGTTTTCCAAAGACGCTGAAGTGGATGGTAGAGTATGGGGGTTTGAAAAAAGAGTACATATGGAGGTTCTGGCATCCACCTGTTCCGTGAGGAATCGCAGGCTTTCAAAATACCATAGTCTAGGAACGTAGATGTCATCTGTTCCTGCTCCTGATTTTTGAGAATCAATGATCTTATTGAGTTCCCGTTTAAACACAGTTCGCAGGTTAGCTATTTTATTTCTGACATAGTTCATGTCTGCAGACACACAAATTGATTTGCACAGTTCAACTAGTTTATTGAGGGCTTCGTGCCTTTTATTCCTATCAGAATACTCTTTCGATTTGATCTTCCATAATCATGCCATCTGCCTATACATGTCTATGAATTTGGGTAGGAATTCCGGCGAGGTGAATTTGTCCGTCATGATTCCTAAAAAATAAACCACAAGTTCAGCTATGTTGCATTTAAGCCTGATAGAGGTACTCTCTAACAAATATTAAAAATACTTTTTGTGGCAGCTGAATAAACACAAGGTCTGTTGCAAGCATGCACAACTGTCACTGAGCGAACAATGACATGACATTTTTTAGTTATCTTTTTTCAAAAAACAGAGTTCAGATAGGTCAAGTTAATGTACCTTCTTTCATTGACACAGATCTGACAGGAATCAGAACGCTCTGTGAGAGAAGCCACGAGAGGACTATGTGTGTGACATATACGAACGTTTGTTGCTCATTAGACTGGGCATGCGTCCATCGGCCCCGCCCCACCTCTCACACAACTGTGTGTACGTCCACATATCTCACATACCACGTCCTGCAGCCTGTGTCCCCCATCGTCCTGTCGTCTGTCTCCCCCATCATGCATTATGCATCACGCCTTTCTCTCCCATCAAATCAATATATATACATATATATATATATATATATATATATATATAATATAATTAGCTTGTTATCCTCTTATAATCCTTATATATATATAGTATAAATATTTTTCAAATTTATTCTTTAATCCTTCCATTTGTCATATATATATATTTTTATTTTTTATAATATTTTGTAGTATACATACATATATATATATATATATATATATATATATATATATATATATATATATATATATATCTACAAACCCGATTCCAAAAAAGTTGGGACACTGTACAAATTGTGAATAAAAACACAATGCAATGATGTGGAAATTTCAAATTTCAATATTTTATTCAGAATACAAAATAGATGACATATCAAATGTTTAAACTGAGAAAATGTATAATTTTAAGGGAAAAATAACATGATTTTAAATTGTATGGCATCAACACATCTCAAAAAAGTTGGGACAAGGCCATGTTTACCACTGTGTGGCATCCCCTCTTCATTTTATAACAGTCTGCAAATGTCTGGGGACTGAGGAGACAAGTTGCCCAAGTTTAGGAATAGGAATGTTGTCCCATTCTTGTCTAATACAGGCTTTTAGTTGCTCAATTGTCTTAGGTCTTCTTTGTGGCATCTTCCTCCTTATAATGCACCAAATTTTTCTATGGGTGAAAGATCTGGACTGCAGGCTGGCCATTTCAGTAGCCAGATCCTTCTTCTACACAGCGATTATGTTGTAATTGATGCAGTATGTGGTCTGGCATTGTCCTGTTTGGAAAATGCAAGGTCTTCCCTGCAAGAGACAACATCTGAATGGGAGCATATGTTGTTCTAGAACTTGGATATACCTTTCAGCATTGATGGTGCCTTTCCAGATGTGTAAGCTGCCCATGCCACGCGCACTCATGCAACCCCATACCATCAGAGATGCAGGCTTCTGAACTGAGCGCTGAGAACAACTTGGGTTGTCCTTGTCCTCTTTAGTCTGGATGACATGGCGTCCCAGTTTTCCAAAAAGAACTTCAAATTCTGATTCGTCTGACCACAGAACAGTTTTCCACTTTGCCACAGTCCATTTTAAATGAGCCTTGGCCCATAGAAAGCACCTGCGCTTCTGGATCATGTTTAGATTTGGCTTCTTTTTTGGCCTATAGAGTCTTAGCTGGTAACGGCGAATGTCATGGTGGATTGTGTTCACCGATAATGTTTTCTGGAAGTATTCCTAAGCCCATGTTGTGATTTCCATTACAGTAGCATTCCTGTATGTGATGCAGTGCCGTCTAAGGGCCCGAAGATCACGTCATCCAGTATGGTTTTCCGGCCTTGACCCTTGCACACAGAGATTGTTCCAGATTCTCTGAATCTTTGGATGATATTATGCAGTGTAGATGATGATAACTCTAAACTCTTTGCAATTTTTCTCTGAGAAACCCCTTTCTGATATTTCTCCACTATTTTTCCCCACAGCATTGGGGAATTGGTGATCCTCTGCCCATCTTGACTTCTGAGAGACACTGCCACTCTGAGAGGCTTTTATACCCAATCATGTTGCCAATTGACCTAATAAGTTGCAAATTGGTCCTCCAGCTGTTTCTTATATGTACATTTAACTTTTCCGGCCACTTTTTGCTACCTGTCCCAACTTTTTTGGAATGTGTAGCTCTCATGAAATCCAAAATGAGCCAATATTTGCATGACATTTCAAAATGTCTCACTTTCAACATTTGATATGTTATCTATATTATATTGTGAATAAAATATAAGTTTATGAAATTTGTAAATTAGTCCATTCTTTTTTTTCTCACAATTTGTACAGTGTCCCAACTTTTTTGGAATCGGGTTTGTACATATATATACATAGTTCTAAAAAAGCCCCTTAACACGTTATCAGCTGTCAGCCAATGACAGCTGATCACCTGATGTAAACAGAGCCAGTAATTTGCTTTTTTCTAGAGCCAATTGTCGGCTTCTGTCAGAGGGACATCGGTCACAATGAGAACGACAGCTGGCACAGCAGTTCCACCTGCAAGTGTCAGTGCCACCTACCAGTGCCATCTGCCTGTGCCCCCTAGTGCCACCTGACTGTGCCCCCCAGTGCCACCTGCCAATGCCCACTTGTGCCACTTATCAGTGTCCCATCATGAATGCCCTATTATCAGTGCCACGCATCTAGCCAGACGACTGAGGTAAGCAGGGCTAACCTGAACTTTTCATGTTGTTTTCATTACTAACTTTTTGGCACACTTATATGTAGATAATATGGCTATTACTGTATACATTATGTATATATACACAATAGGCTAGGTGGGACTTTAAGTGAGACCCCAGCAGGTAGTGCCGGCGTCTTCATCCCTATATCAAGAAAAAATGAGGTTGAAGGATTATAAGAGGTGCATGGAAGTCAGCCAGCCCCCAGTCTGATGTACTCACCCTCCAGTCTGTCACCAACCAAGTAGACCTGTCTCGTGATGCAAAGAACAGGGGTTTAGTTGACACAGATTTGCAAACACATGTGTAAGCTGCAGAGCCACTTCACGGCACCCTGTTTTATCTGCAGTCCTAACACTCCTAATTTAGTGTCTCCACACTGGGAACGCATGGCTGCTAATGGATGGATGGGGGAACAGGTGGGAGGGAGACAGCCCAAACCTCCCCCAACCCACCCCCATCCACGACTGGTCTGTAGTCTCAAAACTCAAATAACTAAGTTGTAACGATGGTACAAACTGGAAAGGACCAGCTGAGAAGCATTACACCTGGGGCATGGCCTGTAAAGCACAATGCCTTTCAATCCCTAATTTCCTATTTGGGACTTTGTGTGAGACAAGCAGGTCATGGATGGGGGTGGGTTGGGGCAGGTTTGGGCTGTCTCCCTCCCACCTGTTCCCTCATCTATCCATTAGCAGCCATGTGCTCCCAGCACACCCGCTGCTATCCGATCCACTCCTGTCCATGCAATACAGATGGATGGAAACCTTATTTTCCCTCCGTCTGGAGGATCGGATTGGAGAGGTTTGGATGAAAATGGACAGTCGGTCCATTTTTTGTCCAATCTCCCATACAGAAGAGCAGGGATCTGACAGGTCTGTTTCTGCACAGTGAGCCGAGACAGATCTGTCATCTACCTGCTCAGCGGGGATCGGCAGATCGATCCCCACTGAGCAAAACTGAGTCCGCCGGGCCGAAAGCCCATGTGAAAGGATCCTAACAAAGGAAGTGCAGCACTATGCGGTCTTTAGTGAATGTCCATGTAGAAAATAAATGGTAATGGTCCCAAGTATAATCAATCCTATTAGGCAAAAAGTCTTTAATAAATTCCAAAATTTCACTGTGACAGTGAGGTGTGCCAAAACACTCACCAGAGAGTGAAAATAAACCAGCATATGATCATAAACTAGAAAGTCCACAATGTAATACAGTGTTCCTTAGCTGTGGTATCCCTTCATTATTCTATAAATAAAGTGTAAAGAACCAATGTGCTACCAAAAAAAAATACTAAACCTAAAAATAAAGTGTATGTGTGATAGCAAATAGAGGAAATAGCTGCCAATCTGTGTAGTGTCTCCACATACCAATAAAAATGATAATAGTAATTATATAGACCGGCGCTAATTCTAATGTGTGATACAATAAAACAATCTCAAAGTATATAATTAAAATGCATAACACATATATATATATATATATTAATTCATTAAAAGTGATAAATATAAAAAGTCCATAAAATGTTCCTGTGGTTGTACAAAAAATAACTTGATTGTGATAAATAAAGGTAAATAGTAGAAGTCCATAAAAAAAGTTCCTGTGAATGTGCAATAGAGGTATAATAATATTATAGGTATATAGGTATAAGTATATAGGTATCGGTAGAATAGGTATTCACTATTCTATGCACTGACCAGATATCAAGCCATTAAAAGCCTTGTATCAATATCCCAGAGCCGGGTAGCAACTTATTCAGAGTGGTAGACAACAGGGAAAACCTTATAGAAGATCAGTGTTCTATAATTCTATAATAGTGTAGATCACCGCAGATGTAAGCATTTACAATTTTTTTCTGTGCTTTTAGCCTCATCTTTTTGAGTTGGTGACAGGGTCTCTTTAAACCAGTATGACTTCAGCATGCTCACTTGCAACCCCTACTTAGTTTGGATTGTATGTTCTAAAGGGTAGACTCTACTTTAAGGGGGAACTCCAGGCGAACATCCAAATACCTATTTGCAGGTTGGAGGCAGAGAGAAGAAAAATTTGCTAAGTTGAACCAAAAATATCAGAGCCACCTGTCTGGCTATGCTGTGTGGCAGGTGTGTGTTTTTTCAGATTTGCAACTTCTTTGGCAGGTAAAACAGTGAACCTATATGTAGTTTAAAATATAACTCCAGCCAGAACATGTTTTTGAAATTATGAATAGAGTGGGCAACAATAATAACCTCTGTAAGGCTTAGGATGTTTATTACATTTGCGTTCTATCTGTGTTCTAGTGATACATTTTAAAGGTGGAATTTCCCCTGGTTTGGGGGAGATTTCTAATTATTTCTCATTGGGTCTCCAGGGCCAGAACATGCAGGAAATTATTAAAATGGGAAAACAATTAACAATAAAATCCTTGAAACAGAAAGAGATACAAGTCCTACACCAGGCAGGAGTTTTAGATCCAGAACTGTTAGGATAAGAAAATAAAAGCACTGTGGGTATTTCATAATACCCCCTGCATCAGGGCTTCAATTGCTGCCTGGAAAGGATAACAGACTCCAGGAACTTCAAAGAGTTCAGGAGTAAGAGTGCTCATTCCAATGCAGGCCTCAGCAGCTAATTGTAAAAGTTTGTCATCTTTTTCAGATGGTACCTCGAGCACTGATAAAGGAAGTATTGCACAACCTCCCAAAACACATGGACTTTGACTGTGTGCCGCTGTTGTCTCTTCCTAATTGTTGCATCATGCTCAAGGCACCTTGTGGCCTAAGCAGAGCCTTTGAATTAAATAAACTGATTTTCCCACCTTGTGATTTTTTTAAATCAGCAGATAATCTAGTGCCCATCTTCTATATATTTTGGCCAATAAAAAAACAGCATAGAAAGTTTTGTCCAGAGTTACATTTTAATAGTGTATTTAGCTCAGAGTTTGCTTAGAACTCTTCTTAACCGCTTGCCGACCGTAGAAATTCGGCGGCAAGGTGGCTCTACTGCGCTGGATCATGTACCTACAGTAGTACATGATCCAACACTTCCGGGTTGGGGAGCGGCGGCTCACTCCCATTGTGATAAAATACAGCGGGAGCTGGTCGCCAGGTACCGGAGACTCGATGTCCGCTGGCACCCTTCGATCATTCGTTACATAGGCAGAACGGCAGGCTGCCTATGTAAACAAGGCAGATTGCCATTCTGTCAGTAAGGAAGGCATTTATTCTGGGTTCCTGTAAAACAGGAACATGGATCAATGTCTTCCCCTAGTAAAAGCACCTCCCACAGTTTAGTGAAACACTATCTAGGCACACAATAAACCCTTGGATTCCCCCTAAGGTTAACCCTTTCCCAGCCAGTGTCATTATACAGTGACAGTGCATATTTTTAGCTCTGATCACTGTATTAGTGTCAAGGGTCCCCAAAAAAAGTGTTAAAAGTATCAGTTAGGGTCTGATTTGTCCACCACAATTTCGCAGTCCCCCTATAAGTCGCTGATTGCAGCCATTACTAGTAAAAAGTAAAAATACAAAAAAAATATCCCATAGTTTGTAGACACTATAAATTTTGCGCAAACAATCAATATACACTTATTGGGATTTTTTTTTATCAAAAATATGTAGCAGAATACATATTGGCCTAAATTGATGAAGAAATTTGATTTTTTAATTTTTTTTTATTGGATGTGCTTTATACCAGAGTCTTTTTTTTTTTTTTTGTTAATAGCACAAAAATAAAAAAATGCAGAGGTGATAAAATACCTCTGTGCATCAATTTTATTTGGGCATAGTGTCGCACGACCGCGCAATTGTCAGTTAAAGTTACTTAGTGCCATATCGCGAAAAATGGCCTGGTCATGAAGGAGGTAAATCTTCCAGAGGTCAAGTGGCAACCCTATCACCAGTCTATTCATTTTAATAGTTTTCTATAAGATTATATGTGCATTTAATGTATTTTAGACATATTGTTTACCTGTAAAAGCATCCCTTGTGTAAACATCCAAAAGACCTAAGGCTGCGGCTGGGCCCTGACATTTTGAATGTGATGTCACTAACTCCAGCAGGCGCAGAGCTGTCCAACTCTATAGTATTTCCCATTACTCTTTCTCTAGCTACTACATAAAAGTTTCCACAGGTAGGTGAAGGGAGGTGTAAAGGAACTTGGCCAGCACAGACACCTCAAGATGAGAAGAAGGCTTTGACATGCAAAGAGAGGGAGGGGGCAATTCTAGGAAATTGGCACTTTCTGGAGTATCAATCCTCTAGCAGGTTTAGAGGCACAAAGCTGAAAGAAAGTATTTAAAAGTGTATGTATGGCCAAAAATGTTTTTATAAATTAGAGAAAGATTACCCCCCCCCCCCCCCAGATTATATTTGCTGTCTGTATACCACTGGGGAAATTTCCCCTTTACTTCCAATCATAGAGACACAATAGGAAGTTAGATGAACTTTTCCAAAAGTGAGTGGAATTCCCATTTAGCTACTTGCCCCCAGAACAGGTGTTTTCATTGAAAGATTTTCCCTTATCTATTTTTGTTCTGGTGACAATGCTAAAATTTTGTATTTCACCAATACAAATGGAGGGATAAATCTACCCAATGTGTACACATACTGCAATAAAAAAAAAAAAACCTTGACAGAGGATTTAATTATCCCCTGCTCTAAAACTATGAAAAAAATATTGTGTTATTATAGTAATCATTTGAAGTTTTAGGGGTCCATATTTTTCTCAGCACAGGTTTATTTTTTATTTTTTTAATATACAGTTATACATACATTGTTGTGCTCAAATACTAAACCCGGTTTCCTTATCAAAATATTTCTCTATGGGAATGCGGCTCAACAAAAGAAGTACATTTTTGGCAGTACACATTCTAAAAGTCTGAAAAATTCAGGGTTTTATTGGAGCCCTTCTGTCTAAGCTACAGCCTATGTTGGATATGCAGATATTGAACCATGTTGACAAGTTATCACTGTCTGGGCTGTTTTCAGTACAGCTTCTTTCACTTCTTGGTTCCGTAAGGTGTAGATAATGGGATTCAGAAGTGGAGTTACTATGGATGGGATAACAGAAACGATTTTGTTAAAATGAAGGGAATCACTATTAGCTGGTCTGATGAACATGAACATTATTGTACCATAGAAAAGGATAACAACAAGAAAATGGGAAGCAAAAGTAGAAAATGCTTTACGTCTTGCTGACACAGTGGGACATTTGATTATCATTCGAGTAATACATGTATATGATATTAAAGTCAAGAGAAGACAACCTACAGTTACAAAACATATTGAATAGAAAAACACATTCTCAGTTTTCTCTGTATCAGAACAGGACAAGCGTATCATTGGGGCAAAATCACAGTAATAGTGATCTATTTTATTCCCCTTACAGTACCAAAGTGTAGATATTGTTAAGCATGGAACAATCACCCCAGTGAATCCACATACCCACGATCCCAGTATGAGCATCGTACAAACATTGGGACTCATGATTATCAAATAGCGTAGTGGATTGCAAATAGCAACATAGCGATCATACCCCATTGCAGTCAGGAGATACATTTCTGTTCCACCAAGAGAAAAATGGAAATAAAACTGAGCCATGCAACCAGCTAAAGAAATGTGTTGGTCTTCTGTTTTAAGAGACCACAAAAGTCTAGGGACTGTGACAGAGGGATACCAGAGCTCAAGAAACGACAGGCTACCAATAAAAAAATACATTGGTTTATGTAGACGTTTGTTTGCTTTGATAATAACAATAATGAAGATGTTCGATGTAATGGTGGCAATGTACACAATTAATAAAAAAATGAAAAGGCAAAGTCTATTTTGCCCCTCCACAGAAAACCCTAAAAGAAGAAAGTCAGTAAGAACCGACTGATTAAACTGATCTTTTGCTACCATGGTGATTTGAAAAGAAAAGTATATAGAAGAATCACAAATATTAAGACAAACACAACAGAATAAAAGAATACTGAAATTGGTGTGATTGGTGTGTGTGTGTGTGTGTGGTGTGTGTGTGTGTGTGTGTGTGTGTGTGTGTGTGTGTGTGTGTGTGTGTGTAAAAGTAGTGTAAGATTCCGGTTTTATCTTGGTCGCTATAGAGTTCTTAAGAACCAAGTAAAGCTGAAAGATCTGCCCATTCAATGGGGAGGATTTAACAAAGAACCAGAATGTTCTTCCGGCCAAAGATATTTTCATTTCAGTCATACAGTCGTGTGAGATGGAAATTCCTATCTCATTCATTAGATTGGGTAGTAATAAATGTAGGTTTATCGGGCTATGTGAATTTCCTCATCATCTAAAAAAATAAATCCCAGTATGTGCTGCATGAATATATGATTCTTCACAGTGAAAATAAATATAGACTGCATCCTATCACTGGGAAGTGTGAATAAGAAATGGCTATTTTCTTAGGTTTAAATAAATATTATCAAGATTTTTTTTTTTTATACTAACACTCCAGATACTTCACTCAATTCCCACTGTGAGCCCTATAAATAGGGAAATACTTTGCATTACATTACCTGCACTGAAACTGTTTCTGTTGTATAAATCATAAGTAATTTTTTGACTTAACCACTTCAATACAGGGTACTTTTATCCCTTTCCTGGCCAGACGAATTTCTATCTTTCAGTGCTCTCACAATTTGAATGACAATAACTCATGCTACCCTGTACCCAAACATTTTTTTTTCCCACACAAATAGAGCTTTCTTTTGGTGGTGTTTATTCGCCACTGGGTTTTTACGTTTTTGCGATATATGCGAAAGAAGAGCAAAAAGCACACACACTTTTTTAGCTTCTATTATAACATTTTGCAAATAAGTCGTTTTTATTCATAAATTAAGGCCAAAATGTATACTGCTCCACAGGGCTTTTTTTTCTCAGAGAATAGGTGCAGGAACTCCTCCCTTCTGAGTCACCCCTTAACTCCGTCCCCTACCCACCCTCGAGCACCATTCCTTGGTTTCACCTCCTACCCACCTCCCAGTACCACCCCTTTTAGAGAATTAACCACTTGCCGACCACCGCAAGTAAATTTACTGCGGCGGTCAGCCCCTCACAGGCAAAGTGACGTTAATTAACGTCACTAGCCTGGGAGGGTCTGGGGAGCGAGCGCGCGCCGCCGGAGGCGCGGTCACGGACCCCCCCGCGCGTGTGACCGGCGGACCCGATGTCCGCCGGTCACTCGGCGATCGTCGGGGGAGAGGGAGAAATTCAGGCAGCTTGTGTAAACAAGCCACCTGTCATTCTCCTCGGTGTAAAAACACTGATCACACGGTTCTACTATGTAGAACCGTTGATCAGTGTCCTTACACCTCAAGTCACAGCCAATCACAGTAAGAATCACGCCCCTAGGGACACACATAGCCCCTCCCTCTCAAATAAAGTTAACCCCTTCACTACCAGTGTATTTTTACAGTAACAGTGCATATATATATATAGCACTGATTATTGTAGAAATGTCACTGGTAACCCCAAAAGTGTCAAAAATGTCAGTCAAGGGTCCGATCTGTCTGCCCCAATGTCGCAGTACTGCAAAAAAAAAAAAAAAATCGCAGATCGCCGCCATTACACGTTAAAAAAAAAACAACAAAAATGACAAAAATCTTTCCCTTTGTTAGTAAACGCGATAACTTTTGCGCAAACATATGTTTTTTGCGATTTTTTTTACCAAACATATGTAGCATAAAACAAATTGGCCGAAAATGTTAAAAAATTTTGATTTTTACATTTTTTTGGGGGGAATTTCATATAAAAAAAATGTGAAAAATATTGTTATTTTTGCAAAATTTACGCTCTTTTTTTGTTTATAGCGCAAAAAGTAAAAAGCGCACAGGTGATCAAATACCACCAAAAAAAAGCTCTGTTTGTGGGAAAAAAAGGACGTCAAATTTGTTTAGGTACAGCGTCGCACGACCGCGCAATTGTCCGTTAAAGTCACGCAGTGCCGAATCGCAAAATACCCCCTGGTCGTTTAGCAGCCAAATCCTCCGGGGCTTAAGTGGTTAACAAGAAAGGCAAAATAATAGATCTAGAAACAATGGACACCCCAGCGACAATAGATCCACCCCTGCAACAATGGACTTCCAACATCCAGCATTAATAGACTCTCCAGCAGCCAGAAGTATTAGGCCCCTCCCTCAACAGTAGATCCCTCCCAGCAATGATTGATTTCCTGCAACATGATACCCCACCAGCAACAACAGACTTCCCCAGCAACAATAGACCCTCTGCACAAATAGATCCCCTCCAGCAGCAAATAGATCCCCTCCAGCAACACTAGATTCCCCAGTAGCCAGCATCAATAGACCCTCCAGAAGCCAGCAACAAAGACCCCTCCCTCAACAATAAATCCCTCCCAGCAACAACTGACCCACCAGCAGCAAAAGACCCACCCCAGCAACAATAAATCCCTATGAGCAACAGAAGACCTCCCCAGCAACAAAAGACCCCCATCCTCTGCAGCAATAGATTCCCTATTAGCCAGCATCAATAAACCCTCCAGCACATCCCAGCACCCCTTGCCATTACATACATTCAGTTCTGGAGGTGCCGGAACTGCATTCCCCCGCGTTCCCGCTGAAAAAAAGCCCTGCTGATCCATATCTTTGGTAAAAATAACCAACAGTAGTGTTGTGCTACGTATCACTGAAAATTGATCAATCCTTATGTACTGACTGTCTATCTCATTTATTGAGGCCCTGAAATGTCAGGACAGCACAAATGCCCCCCAAATTACCTATTTTTTGAAAGTAGACAGTCCAAGGTATTTAGTAAGAGGCATGGTGAGTTTTTTGAAGTTGTAATTTTTCCCACAATTCTTGGGAAATTGAAGAAAATATTATTTTTTCTTTTTTACACAAAATTGTCATAACAAGCTATTTTTTTTTTTTACACACGGCATAGGCATACTTGCAATTACACCCTAAAACACATTTTTCTACTCGTCCTCAGTGTGGTGATACCACGTGTTAGACTTTTTCATCACAGCCTGGCCACATACAGAGACCAAACATCCAAGTAGCACCTTGGGTGTTCTAGGGACATAAATTACACATCTAATTTCCTGCCTACCTATCACATTTTGAAGGCCATGGAGCACCAGGACAATAGAAACACCAACAAAATGACCCAAATTTGGAAAGCAAACACACCAACGTATATTTTACGAGGCATAATAAGTGTTTTAAACATGTCATTTTTTTCCACAAGTTTTTGGAAAATGTACAAAGAAGATGAAAAATATTTTTCTACACAAAGTTGTCCATTTATAAGATATTTCCAACACATAGCATGTACATATCAAGAATTACACCCCAAAATACATTCTGATGCTGCTCCTAAGTATGGCAATACCACACGTGTAAGACTTTTTCACAGCTAGCCTCGTAGAGAGGCGCAACATCCAAGCAGCACCTTCAGGCATTCCAGGAGAATAAATTAGACATCTAATTTCCTGTCTACCTATCACACTTTTGAAAGCCCTGGTGCACCAGGACAATAGAAACGCCCACAAAATGACCCCATTTTGGAATGCAAACACCACAATGTTTATTATATGAGGCATAATGAATCTTTTGAACATGTAATTTCTGATTCTCAACTGGAAGACAGTCATAATGGGTTCACCAGGGTGTCTGAAAGCAGGGCCGGCGCTACCTATAGGTAGGATAGTCGCCAACCTAGAGCGCAAATTAATGGGGGGTTCTGGATAGTAGTGTCACTATGTCGTGCAGGGTTGTGGACTAAAGACAGAGAGTAACATCAGTCCCTGATTTACAGAGTGCACCCTCCTTCCCTTCCGGGATCTCTGCTATCCAATGAGCTCCTCCACGCGATGTGCATAAAGGATGGAGGAGGAGTAAGTGAGGCAGAGACAGACAAGGTGCACCGTGACTGCAGTCCGATCGTCCCACACACCCCCCAATGACATCTCCCTTTGGCTGCAGCCTACAGTAATTTCTCTCCCTGCTCACTGCGGACCCAACTATAGCTGCCTCCTCCCCTGCTCTGACAAGTACACAGGCCAGAATGAAGAGCCAAGGGGGAGGAGGGACAACTGCTCACAGCTGAGGTCTGTGGCTATAGGGGTCTTACAGAGGAGGGGGAAAAGGTGGGGACATGTTAATTGAAAAAGCAGGGGGGGGCATGGGCAGGTGACAGCTATGCTGCAAGAAAGGATTTTAGGGGGGGGGGTTAGAAGATGTGTGCTAAGAGGGTGCCTTGTTTTTGGGTTAGAGAGAAGTTTGACCTTCCCCCCAGCACAATTGTTCTCCCTTACATAAGCACCCCAGCACATATCCTTTAACCCCCTCCCTCCTCAAATCAAAGATCCCATCCCCTAATCACATACCGGCTCAATCCACCCCCATCCCATCTCGGCTCCATCCATCACCCCAATCCCATCCCTGCTACATCCATCCCCTGATTCCATCTTGGCTCCATCCTCCACCCCAACCCCAATCCCATTCTAGTTCCATCCATCCCCCAATCTCATCCTGGCTTCATCCACCACCCCAATCCCATCCTGGCTCCATCTATACCCTGGTCCATCCCGGCTTTATCCATCGCCCCAATTCCATCCTGGCTCCATCTATCCCTGATCCCATCCCGGCTCCATCAATCCCTGATCCCATCCCAGCTCCATACACCACCCCAATCCCATCCAAACTCCATCCATTCCTCTGGTCCCATCCTGGCTTCATCCATCCCTCAATCCCATCCTGGCTCCCTCCATCCCCTGATCCCATCTCGGCTCCATCCATTCCCCGATCCCACCCCGGCTTTATCCTTCCCCCAATCCAATCCCAGCTCCATCCTTCCTCTGGCTCTGGTTAATGCAACTGTATGATGGGTAAACTGCTGATGAGTTGCTGTGATGGGAACACTGTTGAGGGGCGGCAGTGATGTCGGCTCTGTGATGGGTACACTGATTAGACTGCACTGATGAATTAAATGACAGGTACACTGATGAACTACACTGATGGGCTGCACTGGCAGGTACACTGCCTAAGTGCGGCATTAAACCGGTATGATTTATTAATACAGGATTAAAAACACTCACAGGATCCAAGAAGGTCTGAGCTTGTATAGTGCGAGGGCAAAAACACCACTCGCTCAGTCCTGCAGGGGCTGCCTGTGGTCCAAGATGCCAGAGGGGATGGGGCATGGATGCCCTGTGTCATCAGAAAGTTTGCGCTGACCAGCGTGGAGTGCAGATCGAACGTGACATCACTGAGAGGAGCGGAGAAGGCTTGAAAATGATAGGCTATACGCTCTGAGCTATCTACTTCTTTTAGAGGCCTGGGGTGGAATTACGAAAGAGGACCTTTTATGGGCAAAAGAAAACAAGGCGGGAAATACCGCGGCTGTGGGACTACATGCGCCAGAGGTTCCATAGTAGCATCAAATTGGCGGTAAAAGGATTAAAAAAGGATTGGCAATATTTAAGTGTGAATTCAATGGTAATATGGATAAAGGACAAACATTAATAACCTGAATAAATTAAAACAGTACTAATACAGTATCTCACAAAAGTGAGTACACCTCTCACATTTTTTTAAATATTTTATTATATCTTTTAATGTGACAACACTGAAGAAATGACACTTTGCTACAATGTAAAGTAGTGAGTGTACAGCTTGTAAAACAGTGTAAATTTGCTGCCCCTTCAAAATAACTCAGCACACAGTCATTAATGTCTAAACTTCTGGCAACAAAAGTGAGTATACCCCTAAGTGAACGTGTCCAAATTGGGCCCAAATTGTCAATATTTTGTGTGGCCACTATTATTTTCCAGCACTGCCTCAACCCTTTTGGGCATGGAGTTCATCAGAGCTTCACAGGTTGCCACTAGAGTCCTCTTCCACTCCATGACGACATCACAGAGCTGGTGGATGTTAGAGACCTTGTGCTCTTCCACCTTCTGTTTGGGGATGCCCCACAGATACCCAATAGGGTTTAGGTCTGGAGACATGCTTGGCCAGTCCATCACCTTTACCCTCAGATTCTTTAGCAAGGCAGTGGTCATCTTGGAGATGTGTTTGGGGTCGTTATCATGTTGGAATACTGCTCTGCAGCCAAGTCTCCGAAGGTAGGGGATCATGCTCTGCTTCAGTATGTCACAGTACATGTTGGATTTCATGGTCCCTTAATAAACTGTAGCTCCCCAGTGCCAGCAGCATTAATGCAGCCCCAGACCATGACACTCACACCACCATGCTTGACTGTAGGCCAGACACACTTGTCTTTGTACTCCTCACCTGGCTGCCGCCACACATGCTTGACACCATCTGAACCAAATAAGTTTATCTTGGTCTCATCAGACCACAGGACATGGTTCCAGTAATCCATATCCTTAGTCTGGTTGTCTTCAGCAAACTGATTGCGGACTTTCTGGTGCATCATCTTTAGAAGAGGCTTCCTTCTGAGACGACAGCCATGCAGACCAATTTGATGCAGTGTGCGGCATATGGTCTAAGCACTGACAGGCTGACCCCCCCCCACCCCTTTAACCTCTGCAGCAATGCTGGCAGCACTCATAAATCTATTTCCCAAAGACGACCTCTGGATATGACGCTGAGCATGTGTACTCAACTTTTTTGTTTGGTTGACCATAGAGAGGCCTGTTCTGAGCGGAACCTGTCCTGTTAAACTGCTGTATGGTCTTGGCCACTGTGCTGCAGCTCAGTTTCAGGGTCTTGGCACTCTTCTTATAGCCTAGGCCATCTTTATGTAGAGCAACAATTCTTTTTTTCAGATCCTCAGAGAGTTCTTTGCCATGAGGTGCCATGTTGAACTTCCAGTGACCAGTATGAGAGAGTGAGAGCGATAACACCAAATTTAACCCACCTGCTCCCCATTCACACCTGAGACCTTGTAACACTAACGAGTCACATGACACCTGGGAGGAAAAATGACTAATTGAGCCCAATTTGGACATTTTCACTTAGGGGTGTATTCACTTTTGTTGCCAGCGGTTTAGAAATTAATGGCTGTGTGTTGAGTTATTTTAAGGGGACATCAAATTTACAATGTTATACAAGCTGTACACTCACTACTTTACATTGTAGCAAAGTGTCATTTCTTCAGTGTTGTCACATGAAAAGATATAATAAAATATTTACAAAAATTTGAGGGGTGTACTCACTTTTATGAGATACTGTATGTAAATAACACTTAATTACCATAATAATATGCACAGTAATAAATAGGATGACATACTGGAGAAAACAGTATGCTGGATTTTGTAATAATGTTATGAGGCTGAATATACCAATAATAGAAATAACCCAAATATATATATATATTCCTTGAAGACCTAAAGACCTTCCTTGAGAGTTACAAATTTAGTGTTATGATTTTAGGTCAAACAAGATTGTTTAGGGTCATAGTACCCATATAGCTTGTAACTGCCTAAACATTATGTGATACCTACTCAGACCACCCTCAAAATGAAAGACTAGGGGAAAAGACATGGAGCTATGAAAATCTGAATTAGAAGGATGAGAACTTAAGGGTCCCCTGTAAAAGAAACAAACGTGTGATATAGAGATGAATACTTTGGAACTGGCTTACAAAAATTGGTCTATATGCATTAGACAGTAAGAAGGATGTATAGGAGGAAAAAAAGGGAATTGTCTGATGTTAAGCATGACAGGAAAACCGCGTGAGGAGCTGGATCTAATACTTATAATACTGTGTGAATTTCTATTTCTTCATTCAAACCTCCAGGTGTGTCAGAGAAACCTTCAGCTGCAGACTGGTCATCACATGACACGCACCACATGACTTCCAAATGACTTCCTGGCTGCCTATAAAAGCTGAGCAAGTGCTCAGAGGAATTGCTGGTTTGTCTTTCAGCTTCCTGTTTGATCCTTTACCTGCTGTGACCGGATCGACCCTGACCTACTCTGCTCTTCCCCTGGACCCGACCTTGGCTTGTTTTACGGACTTTGCTCTTGCCTCCTGTGTTTGACTCTCTGCCTGCGACCTGGATTTATCTTCAGTCTCCTGTGCCTTGACCTTCTGCTTGTGACCCAGTCTTGCCTCCTGTCTCCAGTGCCCTGACCCTCAGCCTGTGTCCTGGATTGTCTGCTTCCCTGTGTTTGACCCTCAGCCTGCTCTGGACTTTCTACTTACTTCTTCTGCTGGATCCTGATCAGTCTCTGCTCCAGTTCTACAGGACCTCCACGCAAGCTCTACCCTGCCTGCTGGTAGCTTGTGCCTCTTTGTACCATCCACCCTCTGTATCACCTCCAGAAGGGCAGAGTGCGCTTAGTCGCAACAGCGAACCGCTCTCAGCATCTCGGCCTCGGTGAGTGCCTCTATTCTGATAAGGAGTAAGGGTAATAAGGGTATAGATCCAATAGGTTTCTTGTTGGCACAGCTGTTTGAAACGTTCTGCCGTTGGGAAAGTGTTGGGAATGGCTTCGATGACCCATAAGCTGGAGACCAGAGGTGGATTGTTGGTGTGAGTCTAACAAATGTCTGGGAACTCTGTTTGTTACAGCCTTCCCAAAAACATTTCCGGAGAGTCCTAATAGTCTGGCCTATATAAAAAACCCACAGGGACACTTCAGACAGTAAACAACATATTCTGTAGAACAGTTGTAAAACCCTTTGATGTGGTATGTTTTCCCTTTACCTGTAAAAAGTTTCTGGTCATGTTTGACAAATTGGCAAGTGAATCATAATTTCTTTCTGGATTGGTACATGCCTACCAATGGAATAAGGGCTGTGGGATGTCTGTTCTTAACATGTTTGCCTGTAACATTGCTAGGGGCCACTTGGCTTTTGACATTCTGTGCCCTACGGTATATTTTAGGCTTCTGGGTTAGAGTGACTTATAAAAGAGAGTTTTCTGAATATATGGACCAATGTTGGAGAAAATATTCTCCATTTTCCTAAATTGAGCGTGGAACTGGATGGTAAAACGAGTCTGTGCCAAGGTGTTGGAATTCCGCTCTTTACATGGGGGTTTGTCTTGGTATTCCTGAAAAGCTTAATTCACAAGGGGGTGTGGAATGGCCTTTGTGGAGGAACTTGTTCATTAGGAGTTGGCCATGTGAGGAATAATCACTATCCTGGGTGCAATTATTGCGAAGTAGGCAGTACTAAATGCGGGGAACATTATTGACCCACCTGGGGTGATGGGAGCTCTGATAGTGGATAAGCGAATTGCCGGGTGTTGGCTTGACATAATTCTGAGCACAAATTAGATTATTTTCATGGCATAATGTCAAATCCAGAAAGGCAAGAAAATGTTGGTCTTGGACATGGGTGAATGATAGACCTAGTGGGTTCTGGTTACAATAGTCAGCAAACAAGTTGACTTTGTGAGGGGACCATCCCTTATAATCACTATGTCATCAATATAGCGCCCATAGAAGACCACATGAGTGGCAAAGGGATTATTACAGGTGATGAACTGGGATTCCCAAAAACCCATTATGAGATTGACATAGCTGGGGGCAAAGTTGGCCCCCATGGCTATGCCATGGGTTTGCAAGTAGTATGTCCTATTAAATTCAAAATAGTTGTGTTTCAGACAAAATTGGAAAGCTTCAACAAAACAGTCTCCCTAGGCCCAAAACGGACCCCCAATGGTCCTGTTCTCCCTCCTCCCACACTTACTCCCTTCAACAAGTCTGCTCCTTCATCAGATAGTGCTCATACTCCAAAATTATTTAGGTGCTTATGCTAGTTGCTTTCAGAAGTATATTTAACCATTTGCCGGCCAACGCTCCCCAAGGTTCTGTCCTTGGACCGCTACTATTCTCAATCTATACCTCCTCCCTGGGTCAGCTAATAGCCTCCCATGGCTTCCACTACCATTTCTATGCTGATGACACCCAAATCTACCTCTCTACCCCTCAGCTCACCCCATCAGTCTCCTCCCGCATCACTGATCTACTAACAGACATATCAGCCTGGATGTCTCACCACTTCCTCAAACTGAATCTATCTAAAACCGAGCTCATAATATTTCCTCCTCTACGTGCCCCTTCCCCGGAATTCTCTGTCAAGATCAATGGAATAACTATTAGTCCTTCCACACATGCCAGGGTGCTAGGGGTAACCCTGGACTCTGCACTGTCCTTTCAGGCTCACATCCAATCCCTGTCCAAATCATGCCGCCTTAACCTCCGCAACATCACTAGAATACGGCCCTTTTTAACCAATGACACCATCAAGCTCTTAATTCACACCCTGGTTATCTCTCGCCTCGACTGTTGCAACTCCCTCCTCATTGGATTACCCTTACATAGATTATCCCCCCTTCAATCCATAATGAATGCAGCTGCAAGACTTATCCACCTTACCAACCGTTCAGTGTCCTCCAATCCTCTCTGCCAATCCCTTCATTGGCTTCCACTCACCCAACGAATAAAATTCAAAGTGCTAACAATAGTTTACAAAGCCATCCACAACTCTGCCCCCAGCTACATCACTAACCTGATCTCAAAATATCAACCTAGCTGCTCTCTTCGGTCCTCCCAAGACCTCCTGGTCTCTAGCTCCCTTGTCACATCTTCCCATGCTCGCCTCCAGGATTTCTCCAGAGCTTCTCCCATTCTTTGGAACTCTCTACCCCAATCTGTCCGACTGTCCCCTAATCTATCCATCTTTAGACCATCCCTGAAAACCCTTCTCTTTAAAGAAGCCTACCCGGCTACTAACTAATAACGCTGTTTCTCTTGCTCCATCAGCTCATCCCCCACAGCTATTGCCTTTTGTATCAATTGACCCTCCCTTTTAGATTGTAAGCTCTAACGAGCAGGGCCCTCTGATTCCTTTTGTTCCAAATTGTAGTGTAACTGTAATGTCTGCCCTCATTTTGTTAAGCGCTGCGCAAACTGTTGGCGCTATATATATCCTGTATAATAATAATAATAATAATAATAATAGAGACAGAACAGAGGTCTGCCTATATAAACAAGGCAGACCGTCGTTCTGTCACAGATGAACAAGGGCTTATCTGTGACAGAGATCTATATATTCATCTAGCAAGTCCATCCCCCCCACAACGTTAGTAGGCACCCCCTAGGAACAGACTTAACCCTGGTGTTAAGCCCTTCCCTACCATTAGTACAGTAACAGTGCATATTTTTAGCACTGATTACTGTAGTGTAGCACCCTACAAGGTAGGTGCTAGGTAAAGCATAGTAGGCCTTGGCTGCCTAACAGCAGGGCCATGATTTTCAGCTGGGCTGTCATGTTTCCCAGGTGTGGCTGTTAAGACCTGGGGGTCTCCCCACTGTGCTCCATGAGAGGGCCCTCATTGGGCAGTGGAGGAAACCCAACCAATGGCACACTCAGGCCTGTATCTACCCCAGAAAGGCAGATTCTGCCGCACAGCATTCTGGGAGAGGGTATAAGTTTGAGGGGAGCACATGAAGCAGCATCTATGGCGGGAAGCAGAGTCCCAGGAGGGAGAGTGCGGCTGTCTCTCCTCCTGTCAGAGGAATCGAGTGTCCCAGTCGGCTTACCTGAGGAGACAGAAGGCTTAGCTGAGCTGCAGAAAGGATCCGGTGCGGAGGACCAGCAGAGTTGAGAGGGGTCCAGTTTCAGGAAAGCATTCCCAGGTCGTGAGTACCGCAAACTGCCCTGTGGGGGTCTGCCTAGAGAGAGAGGAGACCACTCCGGTGAAGGTCGTGGGGATCCAGGAGCTAGCTAGCCGGTGCAGCAGCAAAAGTAAAGGGGGTGCCAGTGTTGACCCTGAAGAGAAGCAGAGAGGGTGCCAGTGTGTGGACCCTGAAGTGTAGAGGGGGTGCCTAGTGAGAGGACCCTGACGTGTAGAGGGGGTGCCTAGTGAGAGGACCCTGAAGTACAGAGGGGGCACCAGCGGTTGGGCCCTGAAGTGTTAAAGTGTACAGTGTGCAGTGTACAGCGTTGAGAGTTGAAGCAGCAGAAGCAGTATACAGAGGCTACCTCAGTCAGCAAGGACTGGAGGAAGCAGTGTTCAGGACTTCTGAGCTAACCAGAGTGTCAGAAGTCAAGTTCAAGTACAGTTCAGCAAGTCAGTGTTTTTCAAGCGCCAGCAAGCATTGGTCGGCATTCCAGCCGGCGTCGAGACAGCGCTGGAAGGCATTTTTTCTTCAAAGTGTTCCATTTGTACCCAGTTGAGCCAGAGGAGTATCCCACTCATTCCCGTCTCTCATCCCCTGTATCAAATAAACAAAATAAACCAAAGATGCCGGACTGGTCTTTGACTTCAGTCTCACACTTAGGTATTCAGCTTAAAGGGGCTGCTGGCGTTTCCGGTAACAATGGCAGACCCTCATCAGGCCCAATGCCTGGAGATCCTGCTACAGTAGTAATGTCATTGGTCCCCTCAAAAGTGTCAAAAGTGTCTGATCTGTACGCTGCAATGTCGCAGTCCCGCTAAAAATTGCTAATCGCCGCCATTACTAGTAAAAAATAAATTAAATAAATAAAAATGCCATAAATCTATCCCTAGTTTGTAGACATGATTACTTTTGCGCAAACTAATCAATATACACTTATTGGGATTTTTTTTACCAAAATATGTGGCAGAATACATGTTGGCCTAAAATGATGAAAAAAATTAGGTTTTTACATTTATTTATTGAAAGAAGGTGAGGGATTTGGCGCTGCCAATGGCGATGATATAAATAAGGGAAAAATGTATATAATATATATGATGATATGTATAATAAAAAATGAGGAGTAAGATGAGAAACAAAACTAATATACAGTATACAAAAGATGGATCAATAAATATTGTATCAAATAATCCATATAATGGCCTGTATATAAGTGCCTGTAAGTGGCATGTGCACATGTAAATATGAAAAAGTGTATATAAAAATAATGATGTAAACAAGGATATGTATGAAATATAACCAATGTACAGTTTGTAAAATATATAAAAATATATATAAAATTAATCAATATTATATCAAATGATCAATATAGTTGCAAGTGCATGAGTGCCTGTGCAAAATAAATAGTAAGGTGACCAAGTGTTAGTAAAGATACAAGAAACTGAAAAAATGGATTTTTGTAAAATCTTACCGTAAAATCCTTTTCTCTTAGCTCATTGACAGACGTAGTCCTCGGTGATTCAGCACCTTCGGGTTATGTTACCTCCACAGGAGCAGGACTAGACAGGAAATTAAAAAGCTCTGGCCACACCCTAGGGGCAGTCCCAGAGGGTATATCCTCTCTCTCTCTGCCTCAGCAAATCAGTTATGTCAAAAAGCAGTCTTTAGAGATTTTAACCCAACCCAATTTAAAAAACAGAGGGGCGGGTACTACGTCTGTCAATGAGCTAAGAGAAAAGGATTTTACGGTAAGATTTTACAAAAATCCATTTTTCTCTCTCGCTCATTGACAGACGTAGTCCTCGGTGATTCAGCACCATCACCAATGAGGGGTGGGAAAATGGAAATCAAATCCAAACCTAGAAGGCCCAACCGGTGCCAACTAGAAGTTTACAATGCTCATCCTTAATGATGAGACTCAACAAAAAAGAAAAACATTTTTTTTTTTTTTTCAAACAGAAAAAAAAGACCCTCGAGGTAGACCACCGGTCTCCTCAAATTGCGGCCTGCAAAACCTTGCGGCCAAATGAGGCATCCGCCGATGCCGTCACATCAATTTTATAGAATTTTGTAAAGGTATGTACCGACGACCAGGTGCCCGCCTTACATACCTGGACCACTGACGCCTGATGGCGAAAGGCCCAGGAAGTACTGAGCGCTCGAGTGGAGTGCGCCCTAACCGGGAACGGAGGACTCTGACCCTTAATAGAATAAGCCTGTACCACCGTCTGTCTAATCCATTTGGCAATGGTCGCGGCAGATGCAGGCAAACCCTTTCTGGGGCCATCCGTGATCACAAAAAGTGAATCCGTCTTACGGAATGATTCCGTAGCTTTCAGGTATACCCTGATTGCCCGAACCAAATCCAAGGAATGCAACGCATGTTCCCGATGATGCTTGGGCTGAGGACACAAGGAAGGTAGTACAATATCTTCATTCAGATGAAAATCTGAAACCACCTTAGGAAGAAAGGATGGCTTAGGATGAAGTACTACCTTATCCCTATGAATCACTAGGTATGGGGACTGGCATGATAATGCAGCCAGTTCTGACACCCTGCGAGCAGAAGTGATAGCCACCAGAAGGCCACCTTCTGGGATAAAGTAAGCAAGGGAATCTCCCTGATGTTTTCAAAGGGAGGTTTCTGTAGAACCGACAAAACTAAATTAAGATCCCAGGGCGGTAAGGGCGCGCGGACTGGTGGAGCCAGGTGCCGCACCCCCTGGATGAAATTCCGCACCAAGGACTTGGTAGCTAAAGGTTTCTGAAAGAAGATTGCTAATGCTGAAACTTGACCCTTGATGGTGCTCAAGGCTAGCTTCTGCTCAACCCCTTGTTGCAAAAAAGCCAATATTCGAGTCACCGAATAGGTACGTGGAAGAAATCCTAAAGATTCGCACCACGCAATATAAGTCTTCCATGTGTGATAATAGACCTTGCTGGAAGTCGCTTTCCTTGCTTTAATAAGGGTAGGAATGACTGAAGCTGACAACCCTCTGTCCTTCAGTACTTGTGTCTCAATGGCCAGGCCATTAAAACCAGCGACTGTAAAGCACGATGGTAAATTGGTCCTTGAGACCACAGACACTCCCTGAGACGAAGTTCCCACGGAACGTCTGCGACTAGCATGTCCAAGTCGGCCAGGCCGGCTTGACGAGGCCAGCCTAGAATTTCTAGGACCACTGGCGCTGACTGGATCTGAACCAGGCGTCCCTAGAGCTATCTGGCCCCGACCATCCGAGAAAGTCTGGTCGTTTTCTGTTCCCACACATTTATCAGATACCTGATTATTATCAGGAAGGGTGATCTTTTCTGGTTGAACCTCAGGGACCGAAGTCACCCGGCTAGAGGCTTCTTGGCCTGTCTGGTCAACCAGATCCGATTCCTGTGGGGAATAGAGACTAATCTTAGGAAAAGGTAAAGGAAAAGATCTATTCAGGGAACGGTGACTACCGCTCCCTGTAGTACTTAAATGTTGGAAGGGAAGAATCGCACCGGTAGTAGTAGTTGATGCTCGACCTAATGTCCTGAATACCGGTGAAAACGTCCCCCCACCCTGAAACCGGGTGGGGGCGCACCTTCAGGCTGTGTACTCCTTTGCTTCGGGTTTGGCTGAGTTGGTCCTCTGTTTGTCCGACCAGCCCTTCTTGAACCCTCCAGGAGGAGTCTTGCCTTTCCCGCTTGTTCCAGCCGGGCGCCCTTTATGGGCGGTAAAGAAAGGTCCTCGCTTGTTGCGAGGTCCCTTAGCTTTAGCAGCCTGTGGCAAAAAAGTGCTCTTGCCCCCAGTGGCATCCTTAATGATTTCATCTAGGGTGGCCCCAAATAGACGATTCCCCTGAAAGGGGAGATTTGTCAAGGTCTTTTTGGAACCTAGGTCAGCTGACCAGCATTTTAACCACAGCACACGTCTGAGGATAATCGCTGACATAGATGCATGCCCTAATAGGGGAGTGGTGTCCAAGGCTGCGTCACAGATAAACTGTAGCCCTTGTATAATCTGTTCCATCAAATCAGATGTCTCCTGGGGAATATCTTTTCCCCTAAGGTCTTGGCGTACCATTCTCGCCCATTCCGTAAGTGTCTGGGAAACTAGACCAATAACAATTACTGGTCTAAATGCTGACCCTATCAGAGAGAAGATAGTGCGGGACTCTGCTTCCATTTTTCGATCCACCGGATCCTTAAAGGACGAAGTGTCCTCCACTGGGATAACCGTGGCTTTGTTCAGCCTGGAAATAGGTGGATCCACCACTGGTGGTACCGTCCATTTCTTAATGATGGATTCCTCAAATGGATAGCGTCTAGCAATACGCTAGGAAATAGTAAAGGTACGTTTAGAATGCTCCCATTCTCCTTTAATCTTATTACCAAAACACTTGGGTACAGGAAAAACCTTCACCGTTTTGATGGGCTTGTTAGTACCAAAGGGAATCTCTGTTTCAGTTGCTTCTTCTGGTAAAACCTCAATTTTTAAGGTTTCCTGCACTGCCACAACTAGTGCGTCCACCAATGCTTCTTCCTGAATTATAGCGGGAGACGAAACGTCCTCCTCACTGTCTGAGGGAGCTTTACCTGAGGTAACAGCCCTTGCAGAGGGACCTGCAACTGCAGTGACCATCTCTGAATCTGAGTCAGAGGTGTCAGATAGTATAGGGGTAGGCGGGGGTCGCTTCCTTGACCCCCGTCCCTGACAGGCCGCCTCCACCCGAGCCACCATAGACTCCAAAATTGCTGTAAATGCCTCTACACTCTGTGCACCGGCGGGTCCCGTGGCCCCCTCGAGGGAAACAGGTGGGGGAATATGTGTGGCAGGGTCCATGATAATTCCAGTCACTTCCTGGATAATATAATTCAAAAATAAAAAACTTTTTTTTTTTTTTCAGACCCCCAGCGCCACAAAAGCCCCTTAGTGTTACCTGCTAGGTATCCCTATCGATCGAGAGAGAGATAGACCCCCAGGCTCACCACTTGATGCTCAGAGTTTAACTGCAACAGGTTACAGCGCTGTCTTGACAAACAGGAAGTCTTTTGGCTGGCTGCCCAGGAAGAAAGGAGGCGGCTCCGCCCCTCTGCACGCCTTCCGGCGCCTCACCTAGCTCCACGAGGTGTTAGGATCACCTCAAACATGGCCGCCCCCATGCTGGAGACACGAGGCTACGCCAAAATGGCGGCTCGTGCAATCCAGCAAAAAAAATGGCGGCGGCCTGTACTGAATAGCGGTGTGCTGCAGGGCACACAACACTCTCTGCATGGGGATTTGGCGTGGTTGGCGGTACCGGCCCTGGCGGACCGTATGGCCGTTCGGAAGGCCTGCTTATAGCTGGAGATCTGATTAGGAAGGCAGTCTACATGTCCATGGCTTCTGACTGGTAGGTACCTTATTCTTATCACAGTAAGATTCCCAGAATGCCACTGATTACAATCTTTTAAACATGTATACAAATAGATTGTTAGCTCCCAAACCAAGCCTCCTGGCTCTTTGCACATAAAATCACACTCAAAGTAGGGGGATCTGTGTCATGTTATAGGATAGAGGGGGACTCTATCTTACCATACAGAGAGGGGCCCGCGTTCACCACAAGACCCGTCAGGGGGAAAAGGGGGAACATACTACTCACCATACCGGAACCAGGCGGGCACCAACTCCTGACAGTACCCCTCTCCACCGGGGCGGGAGGGCTGTCGACCGATACGGACGCCGTGACTCATGGTCTTTGGCGTTTCAGCGAGACGTTTAACTCGCGGGGTCAGTCCCTTAATGGGACTTTGTCGCGGCCGACCCAGCGCGGAGCTATGGCCTGCACGCGCTCGTAGGCTGAACTAGGGTGACCACCAGATCTCAACATCCAGCCCGTCGCCCAGTTCAGCTTTCTTGCTTGAAGATCTCACAGGAACACTGGAGAAAAAAAGCTGTCTAAAAAATCTTTTAAGAAAAAAATCCTGCCAGGACCGAAGATCCCAGCAAGGTATCTAGGTCCTTACTCCTAACTGATTTGCTGAGGCAGAGAGAGAGAGGATATACCCTCTGGGACTGCCCCTAGGGTGTGGCCAGAGCTTTTTAATTTCCTGTCTAGTCCTGCTCCTGTGGAGGTAACATAACCCGAAGGTGCTGAATCACCGAGGACTACGTCTGTCAATGAGCGAGAGAGAAATGCTGTTATATCAGATACTCAATATAGTGGCAGGTGCACGAGTGCCTGTAACATGTGAACATAAAGTGACCAAGTGCTAAAAAAAAATCAGATAGCAAAATATGCTGTAAACGAGGATAAGGTGATAAGTGGTGTTGTAATAATCAACAATGGTGACTTCAGTGGATATAAATATCAATGGTGAATATAGTAACGGGATGATGATCTAGAGGTGACTAAGTGACTATAAATATTAAATGATAAAAGGATGACTTAGTGGCTATAAATGTCCAAAAATTAATATATTCAATAAAGTGGCAAAATTCATTGTGTAAATATACACAATACCGGTGACCAGTGGTGGGTGATAAGGTGAGCTGCGTTGTGACCCCTATTATAGGTAGCCCACTCACCAGAAGTACCCACCCCACACAGGGGTATAGAGCGGGTATATAAATGGGACCCTCAGATGGATCCTTGTTCCCTCTGTATGTCTTAGGATAGACGTGCCGGAGAGTCCCTGTAAGGTACCAGGGTATATCGGGATTCCTAAGAGAGGGTGGCCCGGGTCTGGTGAGGTCCTGGTGGGGTCCTGCCTATATGGAATGGTGGCTCCAATGCTCCAGAGTAAGGTCAACCAATCTCAGCGGGACAGATCATATACACATGGGCCGTAGAGAATAAAGAAAAGGCACATAGTGTGATACTGTATGGCAAGTGTTTTATTCAGGAATTTGCAGGTAAAAGGTACTCACATTTAAGCAGATACAAACAAGCCATGAACGATCGGTCTGGAACACACTGCGTTCCACGCCAGTGCCGGAACCGGAAGTGATGCGACGGCGCTGTATGCGTTTCGTAACCATAGGTCTTCAGCAGCCTCTGATGATGTCAGACCTGTGACGATACGTGTAAGGAGGACATACCGATGTGAAGCACGCTATACATACCGCGGTTTACCTTTTTACATGCTGATTCTGCAGTGAACTTATGTAAGTGCACTACTTTCAATAAAGTTATTTGTTAAGAAATACTTCACTATTGGCCCTTTCTCTGTCCTTCTGAGGCAATCTATAATGACAGTGTTGTGGGGCCATTTGATTGTATCACCTATTGGAGGAATGGAGTCCTATTAAGTTGGGGAAGTTGAAAAGGATCTACCCATTCTTATCAAGTGTATGGCTATCCCATTGGCGCTAGTTTGACCGCTCTGTAAAAGGAGGGTCAAACCTTCTGGTAAGGAGCCCTGAGTGTCACCACAGGGTGGAAATAGGCTTTCCTGCTACACACACTGGTGATTGGCTGATTGGAATTGATCTTTTCCTTTCCTCCCTGCTTTACAAAGACTCTTTGTACTACTCATATGCCTAATGAACCCACCTTGGTCACCTCACAAAAAAGAACACTGTCAGGGTAAAATGTACAGGGAGATATAGCAGTCTGCCCTCTTTAAATAGTTGCCGTTGCCGCCAAACCAGTCCGACCAGCCTGGCCGCGGGACCGCGGCTGACATCACTGAGCTAAGGTACAGAATGTGCATGCGTCAAGAGTGCATGCGCAACACTGCCAAGCGGTGGCAGACAGAGTCGACGCAACTTGTCCTAGCAGTAGAGTCGAAGGCAGGAATGCACTGCCATCATGAGGATGGAGTGCAAACCACCAAGCTACAGCTGAACGATACCAACACAATCGCCGTAAACAAACCAGGCCGCCAGGGATGGGCCAAGGGGATCACCAAAACATAGCACCCCACAGATAGGGGGAATGAAAAAGGGAGTTAAGAAGTGAAAAGGAAGCACCATAACACAAAGAAAACCGAAAAACAATGTACCGGTAAATACAAGCGAGATCTAATGGCCAGAAATGGCCCACCAAAAGATACACAAAAAAGAATATAATATAATTAACCATCACTGCACAGTGATGGAATGCACCATACACCGATCAAAACACATTATATTTTTATTTGGCTTTTCTGTTTTTTTTGTGCATTTTCTGTTTTCAAGGAATATTGCTTTAAGTCTTCTATCTTGACTCTTTGATGTCTTCCTTGGTCTACCAGTATGCTTCCCTTCAACAAACTTCCCATTTGATTTGTACTAACCAAACTAACGGAAAAAAAAAACAAGGTTTCAGTGTGATAAATGTAGCCCTGCCCCAAGGGGGGTTGCTGAGTGTGTTCACATCCCCCTCACTTCTTTGGCCCTGAACACTTTCCAACCCACCTGACACTATAGGTTCTGACATGTTGAGTGAATAAACACAACCAGGTTTCAATAAAAGATCAGTTTTACTGTCTTTATTAAAAGGGAATGAACAATTGGAAATTCAATATAACTGATAATGTAGAGAACCGAGAATAAAAGAAAGATCCTGAATCCTCAAACCCAAATTCTCAGAGGATTCAGCACTCAGGATCTTGTATGGCAAAAAGACAAATAAATATACTTATTATGCAGTTATGCGTGAGGATTGATGTATCAATTATTCATCAATAAATCATCCCTCAATTAAAAGGTGAGAGTGACCCCAAAACATATTTAATGCAATGAGAAATGATACTGCTATTTATCTAACTTATATCAGTGACTCTATTAACCTACTGCTACGCAGTCTATCAGAGTGCACTCTGTATCCTATAGGGGGCCCCCTTTACTATGGATTGTGTGAGTCTCCTTGTTGAGCAAGGCCTTGCTAGTCTTCACCGGCAAAGAGATCCTTAATCATTTAAAGAATGATATTTGTAATCCACGGTAAAGGCAATGATCAATTGTAAAGGAAAAAACCCCCGTAAATGGGTGGGACTTTAAAGGTAACTATAAAGATCTCTCAGGAGAAGAGTTCAATTTTAGTAAAACGTGAAATTTATTAGAAGGAAATTAGTGTTTTGGCAAAAGTATCACAACAAAAAGTCGCATGTATTCAAACATAACATATCAATTGTCATCGTAATACAATACATTCACAGGTAATTGGCAGAGTCCGACGTGTTTCAAATGCTGTTTAATATAGAAATCTTCCTCAGGGAATCTGCATATATTCCTGAAAAGCATAACCACATGCAAAATATAAGTCCCTAAAAAAAGGAACACATAAATACATATTCATACATTTGTCATTTACATAAATCATTTTGCAGCTGCGACCTAATATTACCCCAGATTGCCATGAAAATTAGTGCTGGTTGGTCCAGATTGTTGCCAGAACAGCTCGGAAAGTGCCACCCCATGGGAAGAATACAGCCCCCTAAAAGATGGGAACCAAAGCTAAAGAAGAAAAATGGAAGAAAAGAGGAGAAAAAGAGGGAAAAAAGGAGAAAAAAAGAGAGAAGGAAGAAAGGAAAAAAGAAAAAAGAAGAAAAAAGGGAGATGTGTGGAGGTCGCCTACCTGTACAGAAATGGAGCCCCATAAAATTGTCCTCCAGGGGATATAATGATTCACCCACAGGACGAGAGCTAGAATCAGGTGTATGAAGTATCAATCTTCACCTGAAAGTAGCAATTAATGTCAGTCAGGGAACCTAAAAAAGGTGTATATATGATTTGTCAAACAATAAAAAGGAAGGGTGTTCAGAACAATTCACCTGTTGTGATGATTTGCCGTGTATAAAATTCTATGAACAGATAGTTTCCATATGGTTAAAACGGGGAAAGGAAGAAATTCCTTAGGAATTCCAGATAGTTATCCTCCAGTATACTGGTCTCCAAAATTTGCTGAGATATTGGTCCTATTAGGAAAAAGGAATAGGAACCATAAATGTATTTTCTACCCCTTATGAAGGATGGAGAGTGGTGGATTTTGAAAACGTATCTTACCTCACTATTCTAGTGGGCAGTCCATATTGTCCTATCGACCTCGGTGGATATAGTGTCCCCGGACAAATATGATAGTGTTCAGAATTTCTGGTGTAGATATCACTATTTGGCTAGAATAAATATAAAGACCATATAGATCTCTCAACCGTTGGATACACAGATATATATGTATATCTAAAGTGAAACGGTCACCAAAATAAGTGAAAAACTACCGTTCAAGGTACAGCAGCCGACATCTGTATGGTCCCGATATTTGCCAAAGGTGGCTGCATATAGTCCTAAGGTTATCTATTGTGGCCTCAGTAGCGTCCACAATACCGGTCCTAATGATAAAGGAGGAGAAAGAAGCCTCCTTAAATAGCAGTCAAACATAAGTGTATCAATTAGGGTCCCCTGCGGGGTACTTACTATTCATACAGGTGAGGCATAGGACGACAGAAGTCCTGTAGTGACTCGGAGAGATAACTCTCCGTACTGGCTCTCGGCGTTCTCTTATATTTCGCTAGTTGGCCCGTGATCTCGCGAAAAATATCGCAAGATCATGTGGTATGTTTTGGCCGCCTTCTCATGATGTCATTTCCGCCTATTCATCCCGCGGGAAATCCCGCGGGTTTTCGCGGTAACGTCATATCCGCTACTACGTATGCTACGGGGAGTAGCAGTAGAGCGTTACTTCCGCCCTTACTTGCAGACGGGCATAGCTGTATGTCCACCCTTGGTGCGGCGGTATATGATACAGCAAAAACATGCGATATTGATCTCAGGCTAGAACAGGTGATTAGCAGAACTTGTCTTTAGGTTGGACTTGGCAACAAGTGTACAAAATAGAGCTGTGTAGTACATTAAAGTGAAACAAAATTTCATGCCAATAAATATGAAATGTCCGACCATTGTATCAGAGTGTAACTTGGGCCAATATGGAAATAGGAGAAATCATTATCAGATAGCGCCCCAGGCACGGGTAGAGCATATGCCCCTTGGGGGTACCCAGGGGTACAGAAGTGGCATACATGGAAAAAACTACCCAGGTATTGCCAAAACGAAAAACGCTTAATTCTCCGGATGATAGAGGGCCATAATGGAATTAATGGTCCCCGTTGGAGAAGTCTTAACCATGCCGGGCTCTCGGCTTGTGGGGGACCCCCCTATGGGGAACAAAGTATAAAACCATGTGTGGCTTGTTACATGGTTAGGGTTACCACTCTGCTGGCAGGCCTACACAGTGAAAAAAAAAAAAAAAAAAAACAACAGACAAAAAAGTGGTGAGGAGCCGCTTAATTCCAGCAGAGATGGATGGAAGGATCTAACCATCCCTAGAGTAGATAGAAAATCTACTCATAATTTCCCAGTATCAATGGGGGACATTAGTCGCATAGTGCAATCACATAGTTTGTTAGCAATTATACAAGTACAACAATGCATCAATCCAAAATTATTCTTGTAAAGCCCACTCAGAGACAGTGTATCTCTTAAAAAGTAAAGTATCTAGTGCCATATTCCCTCATGATCAGGGAGGAGAAGAGGGGGATAAAGGGAGGGGGTTGTCTAAAAGTGGAGCCCTAGATGATATAAGGGAAGTATCAAAAGCATACAAAAAAAGAGAAAAAGGGGGGAAAGGAAAAGGACAGCACTAGCTCTATGATGGAGAAAACTAGGGGGACCTCTGTAACGCTTCTGCGTTTTATGTATAATGTGGATTTACAGCTGCAGAAATATTCCACTTCAGTAGTCATGTAGAGAAACGCTGAGACACCAGTCCCAACTCCCAAGACTCATCATGTGTGGACAGTCTTAATTCAGCAAGTAGATACACACACTCAATAAGATGTTCCTAGAGTGACTTATGTATATAGTAATATAGTGATGACAGGCTGAAGAGACAGGTTGGGAAGAGATGGTAGATGACAGACACTTGAAAGGAATGTTCTTGAAAGTAAGATAGTAGCAGATGGGATGCAGATAGGTTAGCAATCATGTATGGTAGCAGATGATAGAGTAGCAGGTGAACATACAGGAGAGACCAACCCAGTGCAAGAGCAGATGGTAGTAGGCTCAAGAGCTAGCAATCTTAGTTAATGCAGATGTAGTAATAGTCCTTAGTATGCAGAGCTAGATAGTGTAAGCTTTGGTATGAAGGTTATAGAAGTTTCCCCTGTGGGGTACTTATCACTAGTAGCAATGTAGCAGAGGAGAGGTTCGGCAAGAGCGGATGATCCGGTAGCGGGATATAGGGATCAGCAGCGTGGTTCCGATAGTGAGGTATGCTTGCAAGCATGAGAGCTTCAAGGCAGATTATGCGGCGTTGAACGAACATGTGAGTGAGACCGCCGTAGCTTGAAATAGCCGCTCCAGCGGCGCTCAGTAATGACAGCATCGGTCTTAAAGGTGTATGCGCACCTTACCAAAAGAGAATGGTGGGGCGCATACACTTAGGAAAAGTGGAATTAGGGTACCAAAGGTACCAGAACATTACAACCTCTCAGTCCGTTTTCCCTGAAGAGAATCCCTCCAAAAATTATCTATAACTCTCCATTTCGTTCAGGCCAGGGGGGGTGGTTGCCCCAAGCCTAGCAATCCAGCGCATTTCGCGCTGGAGTAGCTGCTTGTTCCAATCACCCCCCCTGGCCGGAATATGTACCCTCTCCAGGGCACAAAAAGTAACCTTAGGGGTCCTGTTCTTGTGAGTGATAGCCATATGTCGGCCAAGTGGCAAATATAGATCTCCGATATTTAGGCTCTGCATATGCTTACTAATGCGTTTGCCCATTTCTTGCTTAGTCTTTCCAACGTAAAAAGCCTTGCATTCACAACGCATCAAGTACACGACCCCTTTGGTTTTACAGTTCACAAAGTGTCTAGGGTGAAAAATTTCACCGTTGGGGAGTCTGGTTGTTTTACATCTATCTATCACCTTGCACTGATCACATTTGCCGCAAGGGAATGTCCCTTTGTCCCGGCAGGGATCATCTCTCTTCGAGCCTTTATACTCACTCTGGACTAAATTGTCCTTCATAGAGGTGGCTCTTCTATAGGTGATAGCTGGGGAGGGTGTCACTATATGTTGAAGAATAGGGTCCTCCCTAAGTATTGCCCAGTGTTTTTTGAGGATTCCATAAATTTCATCATGTTCAGTGGAGTAGTCAAGAATCACTCTAGGTGGATTCTTGAGGGGTACTTCAGCCTGTTTGTTGGTTTTAAAGAGCAGATCCTGTCTCTTCATAGTCTGTACTCTATTATAATTTTTCCTAAGACAGGTTCTGGAGTATCCTCTTTCAAGGGGTCTCTCCGTAAGTTCATTTGCCTTTTCTTTAAAATCCCTTTCAGAGGAACAATTTAGCTTAATCCTTAAATATTGTGAGTATGGAATAGACCTCTTGAGAGGTTCAGGATGGAAACTTTCTGCGTGAAGCAGTGTGTTCCCAGCTGTGGATTTTTTAAACAAGGTTGTTGATATCTGACCCTCATCACTTTTGGTGATGGTAATGTCTAGAAAATCCACAGATTTCGGATCATATTTCATGGTAAAGAACAAATTCATGTTATTCTCGTTCAATTTTTTAAGACATTTTTCCAATAGTTCCACCGGGCCATCCCACACCAGGAAGATGTCGTCGATGTACCTCTGCCACAAAATAAAGTGGCAGGAGTACATCGACAAGTCTTCACTGGTGGTAATTTTATGCTCCCACTCCCCCAGGTACAGGTTGGCATAGGATGGGGCACAACATGTCCCCATCGCTACTCCCTGTACCTGGAGGTAGTGGGAGCCTTGAAAAGAGAACACGTTGTGTTCAAGAATGAATTTCAGAATATCCAAAATGAAGTGGTTATAGTTTTGTTCCTGTAACCCTCTTTGCTTGAGGATATTTATGGCTGACAAGCCTTTTTCATGTGGTATTGAATTATAAAGACATTCGGCGTCTATAGTAACTAGGAGGGCATCGTGTGGTACAATGACATTCTCTAAGATTTGAAGCATGTGGATGGTGTCTTTAGTATAGGACGTTAAACTGGTAACATGAGGTCTTAGGTGGGCATCCACAACACGGCTTGATGTTTCCGTGATGCTGCCGTTACCCAATACTATAGGGCGGCCGGTGGGTTTTTAAGGTCTTTGTGGACCTTTGGCAAGCAGTAGAATGTGGGAGTACGAGGGTGTGGTGTCCTCATGTACTCCCACAATTATGATGTAATTATGCCTGTCTCCCTGGCTCCATCAATGATGCTATAATATTCTTCGTTAAACCTTTGAACTATGGAAGCAGATATTTTTCGGTAGCACGTTTTATTGTCTAGAATTTGGTGACATTTTTTCGTAGTCGACATTGTTCATTAGAACAATGTTCCCCCCCCCCCCCTTGTCACTAGGTTTTATAGTGATCTCATTGTTTTTTTGGAGGGTTTTTAAAGCTCTACGTTGGTTGGGGAGGAGGTTATCTCTAGTTGGATTGATGTTTAGCTTATTAATGTCTTTGGAGAACGAAAAGGGCTATCGTGGGGTTTTGGTTGAGTAGGGGAAATTTTGGGGATTTTTTCCTAAATTTTTTTTATTGGAGCTGATTCCATCATGTGTGTTTGTGTGGATTCCTCATCCGACGAGCTACTAAGGTTTCCCCAGATTTCTTCATCATCATAACCACTCTCCTGCAGGAGTATATTCAAGTCCCTAAGGGCTCGATATTCCGCTGCTTTGAGTTTAGAGTCAGGTTTCTGCATTTTGTCTGTTTGTTTAAAATACTTGCTTTTGAAGAAAATATCCCTCGCAAACAGGTTTATGTCTTTGATGACATTAAATCTGTCTTTTTGTTGACTAGGGCAGAATGACAAACCCAACTTTAATAGTTCCTCCTCCTCATGTGTAAGATTGTGGGATGACAAATTGATAATAGTTAGTCCATTTTCTCGGTTACACATACTTTGAAGGAGTCCATGCTGGCTTGTGTTTTGACTGCTTGTCGCGTGTGGGGTCGTCCTAAAAAAGGCCCCTTATTATTGGTGCCTTGGGATTTGTTAGATGCCGCCCCTTCTGATAGTGCTCCAGTGGGATCTTGGATCTCATTGGAGCCACCCAGGTTCTCATGGATTGTACCATCATCATTCCTAGGTGTGGATGTTTGACCCCGAGGGGCATTCATCTTTTTCCTGATTTTGTCTTTATTTTTGCCCCGTTGTGGGTAATCTCCTCGGGGGCGTCCCCGTAAGTCGGTTTGGGATGAGTTGGAGGCAGAGGAATCAGAGGAATGGATATCATTCCTATTGTATTCATTTCTGCGTCTCATATTGCGTTGTCCCTGGTTCCATCGATATGCCTTGCCCTCATTGAATGCTATTCTATCCCTCCAGTATTTCTTTTCTTTTCTTTGCAGTATTGATCTATTGTAGTCCTCCAAATATGATTTTAATTTGTTCTCTTGCTCTGTATAAAGAGGGGATGTTTTTAACGGCATAAGTTGTTTATTGATAGTAGCAACTTCCGTTTCTATATGTTTTAATTGTTTTAAGTATTCGGCCTGAAGAAAAACCATTCGATTTTTGGAGCATTCGTTTAGAATTCTCTCCCAGTCTTGTTTGAGTTCTTGCGAAATGTTCGAGGGTAGGGAAGATCTGAATCCTTAATCCTAAAGGATTCAGGCCTTCCTTCACATATTTTTCAAAAGTTTTAATATGCCAGTGCAATGCTGACTTTTTTTCTAAAAATCGTTTGAGCGTAGAGAATAAAGTATGAATATCAGATTCTATTTGTTCCTTTTGTTGGAATTTGCTTTCAATATCTGACATTAGCTCCTCCCATCCATCCCCCTGAAAACCTCCCATCTGAGCGATATGGTATGCACAGGCTATGTAGATGGCCTGTTGGGGAATATATCGAGGAAACTTATGGTAAAGACCGTTTCCCTCCTAATCCTTTGAGTATTTTAAGGGGTAGTATATTTATTATTCTCAAAAAGTGGGTTACCTGGAAATTGTCTACACAGAATGGGGGTAGGGTGTGTTATCCACCCGAAGCATAGACTATAAATGTAGGTAGACAAATTCGAGGTATTGTGTTACCGTAATCCCGTTAAGGTTGTAAAGGAAAAAACCCCCGTAAATGGGTGGGACTTTAAAGGTAACTATAAAGATCTCTCAGGAGAAGAGTTCAATTTTAGTAAAACATGAAATTTATTAGAAGGAAATTAGTGTTTTGGCAAAAGTATCACAACAAAAAGTCGCATGTATTCAAACATAACATATCAATTGTCATCGTAATACAATACATTCACAGGTAATTGGCAGAGTCCGACGTGTTTCAAATGCTGTTTAATATAGAAATCTTCCTCAGGGAATCTGCATATATTCCTGAAAAGCATAACCACATGCAAAATATAAGTCCCTAAAAGAAGGAACACAAATACATATTCATACATTTGTCATTTACATAAATAATTTTGCAGCTGCGACCTAATATTACCCAAGATTGCCATGGAAATTAGTGCTGGTTGGTCCAGATTGTTGCCAGAACAGCCCGGAAAGTGCCACCCCATGGGAAGAATACAGCCCCCTAAAAGATGGGAACCAAAGCTAAAGAAGAAAAATGGAAGAAAAGAGGAGAAAAAGAGGGAAAAAGAGGAGGAAAAAAAAAAAAAGAGAGAAGAAGGAAGAAAGGAAAAAAGAAAAAAGAAGAAAAAAGGGAGATATCACTGTGTGGAGGTCGCCTACCTGTACAGAAATGGAGCCCCATAAAATTGTCCTCCAGGGGATATAATGATTCACCCACAGGACGAGAGCTAGAGTCAGGTGTATGTAGTATCAATCTTCACCTGAAAGTAGCAATTAATGTCCGTCAGGGAACCTAAAAAAGGTGTATATATGATTTGTCAAACAATAAAAAGGAAGGGTGTTCAGAACAATTCACCTGTTGTGATGATTTGCCGTGTATAAAATGTTATGAACAGATAGTTTCCATATGGTAAAAACGGGGAAAGGAAGAAATTCCTTAGGAATTCCAGATAGTTATCCTCCAGTATACTGGTCTCCAAAATTTGCTGAGATATTGGTCCTATTAGGAAAAAGGAATAGGAACCATAAATGTATTTTCTACCCCTTATGAAGGATGGAGAGTGGTGGATTTTGAAAACGTATCTTACCTCACTATTCTAGTGGGCAGTCCACATTGTCCTATCAATTGTAATCCAAATTAGGAAAAGTCATGGGCTTCTGAACTCAGCCAAATTGATGTACAATCTGGGAAAGTGAAAAGTGAAAAGTGGAAAGTGAGGCCTTCTGTTCTGCCACGCACCACTCAGTACTACAATGTCCTATGGTAACCGTTATATGTCAATGCAGCTCTCCGTTCAAACTAAACTGCGTCACAGGTCTCCCCTGGCTCTTTTTAGTAAATCATAGTGTCTACTTGAAGTTGGATTTCCCTCACCCAATATGATGGGATCCGCGTCCCGCTGTCCTCCGCACCAAATCAGGCACTCCTCAGAAGCTAGATGAGAAATATTGGTGTTAAGCACCAACAGTACCCACGCAGTGGAAAGTCATGACCCTTGAGAACATCAGCTGCGCGCTGACTAAACGCGTCAGACGTCTGATCGCAATCATGTTGCCACGTCATTTCCAGCTCCGGGTGGAACACAAACCGGAACGCGGAAGTGGCGTTCACCTGGCTTTTTTGGCTTGTATGTCTTTTATCTGCTGTAACCAAGGAACCACAATTTAAGTGTAATTCTTTCAATAAAAACATTGTACTGATATACTTCACTATGAGAGTTTCTTCTTGTCATCTTCTTATGACCATTGGGAGCTTCGATTCCTGGCATTGAGAATACTCCAAAGGTGGATTATTTATACTCGGCTGGATTACCACAGTGGAAATTGGTTTTATATCTTGTCTTTATACCTGTGAATCAAGGCTTCTACTGACCCCCTATAATTTAGGGGTCTGTCATATCTGGTAAGCAGTTTGACACACTGGGTGGTCCTGCATTTTGGTGGAGGTGCTGTTACTAGAAGAAGTGCTATTGTAGGATTTATCAGATATTCCATACCTACCTGGACGGTGCTCTTTGGACTGATTTCCTGTGGTCCATCATCATCTATTGTTGGGACTTTTGTTTGCACTATTTAGTCGGTCACTTTGCACTTTAGGATCACTTATTTATCTATTTATATATAATAATATTTACTTATTTATTACTAATATATGATTATATCTATTCATTTTTATGTGCACACTAACCCTATGTGATTGTTGCCAATTAATAAGTTATTGCACTTAATATTTACACTATATTTATATCTATCTACTCAACACTATCAGTTTGCACACACAGCATTTTGTGCTTAATTTAATTAGTGATTATTTGTTATTAGTTTTATTTATTGATCTATTTAACTCATCTAATTGGTTGAGCGCAGCCATTATATATTATTATATAATCAATTTTATACTCCTCAGAAGCGCCCGCAGCCTCTCTCTCCAGTGTCTCTCGCCTCGGTCCGCCATAAAGCTCCGTCACATGCACCGCTCTGTCTCTGATGTCTCTCCGCTAGGCCTCCGGCCTACTTTCCTCTGCTCACCGCAGCAGCTCTAGTCCTCTCCTCAGCGCGCTGTCCTCAAGGCAAGAGAGTGATTCCTTTTACCCGCCCCCTATTTATAGACACTCCCATCAGTCTCTGCGGAACCCAATGCTCCCTGGGAGGATAGTCCAATCAGTCGAGTCATCCACAACTTCCACTTTCTTTAGGACTATGTTTCCCACAATCCATTGCACCATCACTTTACAGAAGCCCCAACATTAAAGGGATATAACAACGCCAACAGGCTGGAATGGATTCTTTACCCTGGCTAAATAAAGAAAAGCAATCATGGACTGTGGATGACTGGATGAAAGTGATATTCAGTGATGAATCACGAATCTGCAATCAGCAGGCTGATGATGCTGGAACTTGTTTGGTTTTGTTCCAATGAAATTTATAAAGACGACTGCCTGAAGAAAACATCCAAATTTCCACAATCATTGATGATATGGGGTTACATGTCAGGTAAATGTACTGGGGGAGATGACAGTCATTAAATCTTCAATAAATGCACAAATTTATATTGAGATTTTGACACTTTTCTTATAAATTTAAAGGATGTTTGGTGATGATGACATAATTTTTCAGGATGTAATCTGATGCAGATGTTTGTTTTATGGTGATTACATACCATATTTCTCAGAATTGAATGATTCCATATCTTTTTCTTCTGCTTGATCTGCAAAAGCAGTTGTTTCTTGAAGCCAGAAGTTTGGAATGTTTAATGAAAATAATTTTGAGGCATGTATATGATTAGTTTTTTTTTTTTCTTAAACAACTGAATCAACAATTTTCCAAGAGTGATGATTCCACACTTTTTGTCAGGGGTTGTATAAGCACTTTATTCATAGCAGTAAGCACTTTTATTAAACAGCAAGCACTTTATTAAAAACCTTGTTTTGGATTTTACTGGGCTTTATGAACTATTTGTGTATTTTTTAAAATATTCGTAAGCACATCATGCAGCACGTTTTCATTGTTACATTCTATTTAATTTGACACTTTGTAGTTTTGGCACATTTAATTAAGGAGTGCAATCTTCGTCTTTTCTGTTTTTTCAACATCTATTACTGAGGTGTGCATTCATTCATTGCTTAAGGCTCCATTCACACCTGGGTGTTTTTGAGCGTTTTTCAGCTCCAAAAACGCTAAAAAAAAAACGTTCCAAAACGCCCAACAAGTAAAACCCCATTCATTTAAATGGCCCCTGTTCACATCTGAGCGTTTTGCAAAACGCCTGTAGCTGAAAAAAGTACATGAGCTTCTTTTTGGGCTGATTACCAGCGTTTTTGATAGATGTCAATGCCTGCCTCAAAAAACGCCTGAAAAAAACGCCTGAAAATCGCAGTAAAAATCGCGGTAAAAAACGCGGTAGAACGCTACGCTCAAGTGTGAATGCAGCCTAAATATACTTCTGAAAGCAACTAGCATAAGCTCCTAAATGTATCTTGGTTGTAACATTGAGTATCCCTACCTATTGAAAAAAAATTATTTTGGCTTTACCCTTTTGCGTTTGATTTACTAGAGAAAAATAGGTTGTTCACTTTGCAAAGGAATTTTTCCAGAGCTTAGTGAATGAGGTGAAGTTCTGCTGACTTTCATCATTCATTCATGTGCTACCTAAAATGCTGTTTTTTTTTTTTCCTTGCACATGATTGGGTATTCTTTGCAAAGTTGAATATTACTGAATTCTCTAGGCTCTGGGGTAAATTCCCTTGCAAAATGAACAGTCTATTAGCCCTTTGTAAATGAAAAGAGAAGTAGAGCCAAAGCTCTTTTGGTCCTATTTATTTATTTCTGCATTCCTGTGACCCATATTCAGCCAATACTGGGCTAAAGTCCTCTGTCGGCTGATGTCACATAGTCGGTACAGACTCTGGAGGGATCCTGACTGTAATGCCGGGATCCACCCAGATGCCGGACCGATAGCAAGCTCTGCCTCACGGCGCACCGCTTGGAGCCTGAGCCAGCCGCTCCCACCCTCTCCATAGCTGAGTGCTCCATCAAGCACTGGAGGGGTAGAGCAGAGAGCCAGTGACTGACAGTCAAAGGCTTTCTGCTCACTGAAGACCGAGATCCAAGTGATCAGTGGAATTTGGTCGCTCAGTTCTCAGTGTAAAGGCAGCGGAGGAAAAATGCAGCATCGAAGAGTGAGTATTTATGTGTGCTGTTTTTTCTCTTTTTTAAATGCCAAACTTTTCTTTTATTCTATTTTTAAAAGGCAGACACAGTCACCAAAAACCAATAAGACATGGATCAGACACAAAAGTAGCACAAGGTCAATATTATAAAGAGTACAGAATTTTTGACACAAAGTGTATCCTACTGGGATAAAATTATTGATAAAGAAATCAAAGTTCAAAAAGCAGATTTATGAAGGACAACCAACAATATTGTGAGGAAAGGAGATACACAATACCCAAATTTTGTTAAGAGCTGGGTGGCCCCTGTTTGCAAATGTTAGTTTATATTTGGGACTGGGAGAACCAAGTTAGGCTTTATTTACATGGGCGCTCAACCCTGTACAGAGTGAAGAGTCCATTGTTTATCTTTTTGGAGCAGCACAGAGCTGGGTGAAGGCCTCTTCCTGGCAGCCTTTAAAGTAGCACTGTTGGCTACGTAAACCTAGTGAACACAGTGTATAATAAATCTGATGATACAGTTTAACTTGTATGACCTTGTTCTTAGCTGAGATTTTTGGTATATGTCCCTAAAAACATTTGAATCATTGGGGTTGGTTTACTAAAGGCAAACATCTTGTTCACTCTGCAGGGAAGTTGCACTCTGCAATGGAAGTTTCCCCAAAACTTAGTGATGCGGTGAAACTTCACTTTTCAAAGAATACCCAATTACGTAGAAGAAAAATAAAAATAAAAATTATTTTTGCTGGCACAGGATTGAATCATGGAAGTCAGCAGACCTTCACCTCGTTCACTAAGCGTTGAGGAAATAATTGCTTGCAGAGTACAACTGCACTTTTATTTTTATTTTTTTAAATTCCAGCTTCCACGCGTATTAATATACCATTAATTTTGCAAAAAAGAAAAAGCTTTCCCTATATTCTAGGTAACTGCCCTCCTCCTCCAGAAGATTGCTCTCGCCCACCTCTGTACTTACATACTTTTCCAATGCAATCGTTGCCAGTGAGCACTGTTCTCCCTGAATACATAGCCAGTGTTTCCCTCTGCTGATCGATTATTTTGTATCCATCCTTCTCCCTGTATAGATTTTTTATTTACCACACTGACACAGGAGAAGTTATTAGGCAATCTAATAACAGCCTACATTATGTGACGCAGAGCTGTAATATTGAAAACAGAAGTGTGTCCCTGAAAGTCTGTAAAGCTCACCATAAACTATACAATCTGATTCTTCAAGCTCTTTAGATTTGCTATCAACTATGTAGCGCAAGGGCCTGCATGACTGGATACAGAGTGATTGTGCCCTCTTATTATATAGTTTTGGTAAATCTAAATGAGATTGTAAGAAAATTGAACAAGTGTATTGTGTAGTTTATGGCCAACTTTACTCAGTTGTGAATCACCCACTGCATATTTACTGCGGCAAGATGACTCGGCTGCCTGAATCGACGTACCTGTACGTCGCTCGCGCCCGCTGACCCAGCGGTGATTGGATTTGTTCGAGAACCGATCACTCGTCAGGTCTAATGATTTATGGCCTGGACCTGCTGATCAGTTCTGGCGAATCACAGAACATCCTGTGCCTGTGTAATGTAAACACAGGCACAGGAAATTATGCAATCTCCTCTCCTGGAGTGAGTGAGTACACAAGCACTACACTGAGACCAGTAAACATAGGCACATGTTTCCCCCTTATCACCCCCCAGGTAACCCGATCACTCCATGTCACAGTGTCACTATATACAGTGTCCAGGTTTTTTTACTGATCACTGAATTGATGCTACTGGTGACGCCAGTTAGAGTGAGCAGCAGTTAGTGCCAGTGAGCATCAGTCCCAGATAGGTTTAGGGTACCTGTCATATATTCCCTAATAAAGATTTACCCTCTGTTAACCTCTTAACTGCCCTGTCACAGTGTCATTACTACAGTGTACAGATCTTCTTTCTGATCACTATATCACTATATTAGTATCACAGGTGACGTCAGTTAGCATTCACATCAACCCAGGATAGCATCAGATTGCCACATAATCAGTAATACATTTTAATTCTTTGATTGCCAGTGACACACACAAACACACACACACACTAAACACCTCCATTACTAGTATAATGTCTGAATGGATCAATATCTTTGATCAGATCAGAACTATACTAGCATCCCCAATAGTATAGTATAGTATAGTGTTCCCAAAATGCAGCGTTAGCAGGATCAGCCCCGACACCTGCCAGCACCTGCATTTAGCTCCTCTGCCCAGCCCTCAAGAAGTGCAGGATCAACAGATCACTGTCCCTTCTGATACACAGTACACAAAACCACAGAGTTAGCAGAGTCAGGCCTGATCTCTGCTGGTGCTAGCAGTTACATTTTTTTGTAGCAGTTCTAACAGTCCTTGACAACTTTTTTACCTGTGAGTCACACTAGGTACCTATACATTTATTGCCCACTAGTGAGGAGATACACTAGTGAAGAGGCCTACACAATGCTGAGCATGAGAGATGAGAGCAATAGGGGAGACTCACTGTCATAATCAGACTCAGTATTCAAACCTGTAGAGAGCAGCAGCACCCTGACAGATAGTTCTGACAACAGAGTAGCAGTCCCTGCTAAGGTCAGCATACCCGACCCTGTTCCCAGGTTGCTGAAGTGCAACAACCGCATAGTTCTCGTATGCAGCAGAGTGTCGGTACTAGTGCCGCTCAACCTTCTGATGAACTGGCAAGCACCAGTGGCCTAGTACATCCTGGTCATAGACAATCCAGCACTGCACTAACACTTTGTGATGTGGCGTGTCTCATAAGTGCAGTTCAAGCTGGTGCAAGTAGTGCCCCGCAGCCACCAAGAATTCAAAGACAGGCCCGTAGAGCCCATAGCGTCCTTCCTGTTATGCTTGTAAATCCTGATTGGGAGCCCACCACTTCTGCAGCGTCCATACTCCCCTATTCACTGGTCAAGCCGGAATTCAGGTGGAAACAGTCGATTTTACTCCCCTTGGTTTTAATTTCAATAAATTTTTATTGAGAAAAATGGTAATACAATACATTAATAGCATGAGATTCCAACATAGAAAAACAACACTACTGAACCACATAACAACTGACATCAGGTTCGCAATGTGTAGCGTGGGCAAATGGTCAAACAATTTATAAACCTATAGCCAAGTAGAACAGGCTAAGAATGAGTGAAAAATTCCACACACTGAAGAACTATAGCGAGTCACAAGGACAAAAATATTGTGTATATAAAAATCAAAATAAAGAACATGGCTCTGACAGATTGATCAGTTTTAGGCACAAGCAATAAAAGAAAAAGTACAGAGTATACCTCTGGCCCGTGAGGATGCCAAGAACCCGGTGGTCGCGCCTAGTCCCCAGCACCTGACAAAGGTTGCAAAACATTGGGGGTCCAGGTTGAAATACGACTTAAACAATAGGGAGGGGCCCTTCCAGAGTGAAGGGGCCCTGTGTTCCTTTCCTGGGGCCAAAAGGAAGAACGGGAGGGGAAGAAAGGTTGTAAGAAAAAGAAAAAAGGGCCATGCGTTTGGCAGCGCAAAAGGACACGGAGGGTTGCCTCCAGGCTTTGGCCACAGTGAGTTTGGCACCTAGAAGTATGAAAAATATCAAAGAGAGGGAGTGTTTGGGGGTGCCCGGGTGTTTTTCATGAAGAAATGCTGATTGAGGGGTTTGAGGTAAAGGTGTACCTGTGACCGTGCGAATGAGATGAAAAATTTTGTTCTAGAAGCTCCTAATCCTGGGGCAAGACCACCATGTGTGCATAAAGGATCCTAAGTGTTCACATCCCCTGAAGCAAAGCGGAGATGTCTGTGGGTACATGAAATGAAGACGAGTGGGAACTAAGAACCAGCGAGTGAGAATTTTAACATTGGCTTCAATTAGTGTAACATTAATGATACCCTTAAAGGACCTATGGAAGATATACGGTGCCACACGTCTGCTGGAAGATCAACATCTAGGTCCCGTTCCCATTGGAGGGCAAATGTAGGTTTGTTCAGGGAGGATAGCAGGGCTGAGTATATAATAGAGATGCCCCCCTCTGACTCAAACGGAGTAGCAGATGGGAGTAAGTGTTTGTTAGACCATAATTTCTTAAGGAAGTGGTTAATTCGCAGGAAGCGGAATTTTTCGGAAGCTGGCATTTTGAGTTTGTTAGTGCAGTAGGCCAGAGACAGCGGTCCCGATGGGGTAAGGAAGTGACCGATGCGTTAAAGACCTTTGTCTGTCCACCACTTAAATGCTGTAATATCCTGACCAGGTATAAAAAGAGGATGGTGAAATAAGTGAGACAGTGGCGCCATTGGGGAGATTAAGGAGTCCAGTTTGAATAGTTGGGTACACAGTTTAATAGTATGTGAAAGGGTGGGAGCCATAATAATGGGCTTAAGTGCCGTAGAGCAGCAAGCAATGAAATCTAGTGTATGAAGCGGTACAGCCTGTCTTTCTATGTGCATCCAATCGGGCTTGTGGCCTGTAGAAAAAAACATGGAGAATTGCGCAAGCTGTGCTGCACGGTAGTCGTTCCATAAATGTGGCAAGGCCAGCCCCCCTTGGGAGCGTAGCCTAAATAGAGTCGATCTGTGGCACCGATACCCCTTCTTACCCCAGACAAATTGGATAATTTTCGGTTTCAGTTTGAGCAGGTGGCTTTTAGGTATTGGCAGTGGTAGGGAGCGGAAAAAGTATAACAGACAGGGTAAAAGGGTTATTTTAACAGAATTTATCCTGCCTAACCATGATAGATTATGTAGGTTCCACGTCGAGAGTTTGGATTTCAGTTTTTGGTACATAGAGGGGGTAATTAGCTTGGTATAGGGTGGAGATAGTGGAGGTTAGATAAATTCCCAAATAGGGGATACAGTCCATACGCCAGGCGAACGGGAAATGAGGCTTAAGGACATCGAAGGTCAAGTTTGGCACCGAGATATTGAGAGCTACCGATTTTGAAAAATTGACCGACAAGCCGGAGGCTCGGGAGAAATCGGTAAGGAGCTTGCAGACATTGGGGACAGTAATAATGGGGGAAGTGAGGAACAACAAAACGTCATCCACAAAGAGACCACATTTGGGTTCTGAGAAACCACAATGTACTCCCCGGATGTCCGGGTGTTGATGGATGGCTATCGCAAGGGTTTCGATGGCAATAGCAAAAATGAGGTGTGAAAGCGGGCATCCCTGTCGGGTGCCCCTTTTGATGCAAAAAGACTCAGAATAGTACCCTAACATGCAAATTTGGGCAGTGGGATTGGAGTAAAGGGCTCGCAGGGTGTTCAGAAAATGGGGACCAAAGTCCCACCTTTCAAGGGTGTCAAATAAATAAGTCCAGGAAATTGAATCGAATGCTTTATGTAAGTCAATGGAAAGTAGAAACCCTTCTTGGGGGGGCCCCGTCCCATCTGGATTGTAATAAGGAAATAATATCTATTGCTCTCATGATTTGGTCAGGGCCTTGCCTCCCCGGGATGCAACTCAATTGGTCCTTATGGACATAAGCTCCTATAAAAGCGAGAAAGTTTATTGGAGAGGACCTTAGTTAAAATCTTTAGATCGACATTGATCAGGGAGATTGGTCTGAAATTATTTACCTCACTGTGATCTTTTCCCTGTTTAGGGATGACCGTAACAATGGCTGAATTAGAGGTGCGATCAATAGAATTCCCATCCTGTAAGGAGTTAAAAAATGTTGCCAAGTAGGGAGCAAGCAGAGGGGTGAAATATATAATACCCAGCGGAGAATCCATCTGGGCCGGGATTAATGACACCTAAGTTTTCAGTTTCCGAGATTGGGGATTCTAGTTGTGTGCGATGTTCCTTGCTAAGCTGAGGAAGGGGAGTTTGACACAGGAAATCAGTGGTCACCTCGGAAAGTAGGGAGTTATAATTGTCATATAACTTGGAATAGAACTCATGGAACGTTTGCAGAATAGTCTGCGGATTCTGAGAGAGAGTCCCCTTAGAGGATCTAATTTTGGGAAGGGAGTAATTTCGTGTTTTCAGAGACAGTTTAGTGGTCAGTGTTGGGGTAGTTACTCAAAAAATGTAATTAGTTACTAGTTACTTCTGTAAATTGTAATGAGATTACTTTACTAGTTACTGCATTTGAAAAGTAACTTCACTACTTATAACTTTACCTTCCTCTTTCTTAATTGACTGTGTAGAAGAAGATACATGACACTCTTTCTGCATAGAGTTTATTGTATAAACACAGGCTTTGGGAAACAGGAGAACAAAACCTGAAAAAACAGAATAAAACATAAAGTGCAACAAAAAGTCATAAACTTCATCCCTCTCTATTCTTCGAAATAACGATTGCATCGCACGGCTTGGGTAACGCAGGAAAGCGCATTCCTATAGCCTAGTAAAGTAGTGTAGTTACTTCCTATAGCCTAGTAAAGTAGTGTAGTTACCAATATTAGTATTGTAACTAGTTACATTACTTAGTTACCAAAAAAAGTAATGTAGTTACTGTAATCAGTTACTTTGGGCCTAATTCATAGTACGGCGAATTGGCGTTTCGGCGGGATTTTGCGAACCGGCGATTATTTAAGTCTGAAATTGGCATTCAAAGAACGGCGGGCGGAAAATAGCGCCTAGTGTGAGATTCATTAAGATGCAATATGGTCAGAGCGCGACTTAAAACCACGCCAGCTAAAAGCTCGACTAAAGTTTAGCCAAATTTTCCCCTGTACCCCCAAAAATCCCAAATCACTGTGGAAGGTGTGGAAGTCAATTTGGAAATGACTTGCGTTTAAAAAATGTCAAAAACTGACTTAGAAAGAGAGATATCTGCGAAAGTGTAGAAAGGTTAAACAGCTCCTCCAGCCTCGAGCTGCGAACGCGCGAATGTGCGCATGCGCAACGCCAAATAGGCTCAAAAAATTTCGCCAGCGCGATTTTGGGTCAAATTTTTTTTGAATACCGCTTGGAAATCCGCTGTCTCGCCCATAGAAAATGGCAAAAACCGGCGGAATTGGAAAAACATGCACACTTCCAACAAGGGATCCCTTAGTAAACACCATCACATTCCATACACCTTTCCTGCTAACTCAGAAATCATAGCAGTCAAATCTACAGTGTTTATATAGAACCTCCACATTATCGGAAAAAACCCACAAAATATTACATTGGGGAATTGGTCGTCAGATATAAAAAAAATAGATGTAAAACATATTTCAAAGAAAGATTATTAGCATTTCACACATATCAAGGAAATGTCACAATTTTGACAATATTTTATGTGTTTCCAAAGAATTTTTTTAGAAATATATTGCAAATACTACATTTTCTTCCATATGGGTATGGCCAAGTGTTACCATTTTAATACACATTTAACTGAAGGTATATATATATATATATATATATCTCATACTTGGCTAATTATCAAAGTATGCCCAACAAACAAATAGAGCTTTAGCTCACGATATTGCTACATATTGACTGGCATCTTTTGTATTTTGTTCATGTCTTTAGATTAAAAGTTTGCTGATACACATGCCTTTTTCAAACATGAACAAAATTATTGATGTCAACATTTGGAGAATTGGAGATATCCAAGTGTTGCCCATACAGAGGGCTCCTTCCGGATTCGAACTTACAAACCTACAGCAGGAAGGCAGACTCCCTAATCATTGTGCTATTTCTCAGTGAGCGTTGGGTGTTTTCCTCATGCCGGCAAAATGCTCACATGGGAACAGGGGCCATTGAACTGAATAGGATTGGATTTTTTGCCTGTTTTGGGAGTTGATCCTTGAGCTGGACAAATCCCCCTCAAACGCCCCCAAACGGGCTACGTTCACATGTAGGTGTTTGTGGTCTGTTTTTGGGGCTTTTTTAGGTGATTTCATATAACAATGCCTGCCCAAAAAATGCATGTCAAAACGCCTGTGAAAACGCCAGCCAAAACGCACATAAGAACGCCTGATATAATTGCCACGCCAAATTTAGGGATGTTCATGAGTGATGAGTCAGATTGTTGGCTTACATATCTGTTCAATCGTCACAATCTCACTTCCCAAATCCCAAAAGGTGTGTTTCAATTGTTTCCCTAAATATATATTTCTCTCTCTCTCTCGCTCTCTCATGTAATTGTATATATATGTATGTATTCCTGTATCTAAACATTCTAAATAATGACTAGCAAACTTGAAGAGAGAATTTTATCAATTCACATATACTATACACACCTACATACATACATACATGGATTTGGGCAGTTTAGGTCTCTCTCCTCCTCCTCATTTCTATTTCCCTTGTTTTGGCAACTGAGCATGCTCCAAAACACACAGGACACACACAGTTAATTTTTGGACTGGGCGTTACCATTCTGGGTGTGTGTTTGCTTGGATTATATATAGCTCACTCAGACATCAGGAAAGATTTGACCTACGAAGAGGTCCAAAATATTTGTGTGTCACATGCTTTATGGTTCACATTTGTGGCCCTTTGTTATTTATGGAGGTGAGATTTGGCTGTGTTGTGTGTTGACTCTCTGTAAGTATTTATTGCTGTTAACATAATTCTGTCAATCTGCACATGCATCTGTTGATTATGGGCTCTTTGTCGATGTATATGGTCTAAATGTTGTACAAAGGTTGTTTTTGTTTGAAAAATAGAAATCTGTGGCTTCAATGGGATACTGTGGAGACTGTGCCAAAAATATGTCATGTGAAATGTTTGAGCTGTGTATTTGTGTATTAAACAGCATGTTTACAATCTTTTTTACAAATGTCTTCATGTGTCTAAATAAAGTTTTCTGGTGTCCACAAATGTATGTATTTGTATTTCTTTTTCTAAGTTAAATATGCTTAATGGTTGTGTATGGTGACTATTCGCGAATTCGCGAATATACAAACCCACATTCTCACATTTATACATGAAACCGGAAACGAAACTTTTGGTGCGTGCACACGTTTCCGGAAATTGTCCCGGCCCTTATTGCAATCATGGCTCCTGCGCTCTACACGTCCGAAATTGTGGCATTTGTGTGTAAGGTAAGGAGGGGGTGTGAATGTGCGGGATGGGGGATGGGGGATGGTGGGTGGGTCGCTTATCTAGCGGGTGTGCAAGAAACTTTTGGTCTGCTGATCTGCGCATGCACTTTCTGCCTATTAGACGTTATCTAGAAGCTTCCTGTTATAGAAACTTCCTAGATGTGAACCTGTTCCCTATATATATATATATATATATATATATATATATATATATATATATATATATATATATATATATATATATATATATATATATATATATATGTGTGTATGTATGTATGTATGTGTGTGTATATATATATATATATATATATATATATATACACACACAAAATATATATTATAGAAAATATATATATTTGAGACAATATATATACTATGTATATATTATCTACAATATATACATTATAGAATGTTATATACCATATATTAGTGTATATAATAGGGAACAGGTTCACATCTCTGATCTTTCTATATAGATATAGATAGGCATACCCTGCTTTAAGTACACTCACTTTATATACAATCGTGAGTAAGGACACAGCTTGTTCAGCTTGCCATGACACTGCTCACAAACCATAAGTGACAGGGATAACAAACTTAGGGAGCAACGAGAGGGTACCCAGGACTACACCATATCCATTTTGTGGCTGGGCAGCTTGCCTAGGTAATCTATCATAGTCCTGGATCCCCTTAACATGCTCCCACATGGTTTCGGAGTAAGGCTATGTCAATGTGGCCAAAATTTACAATGGAGCTGGTGTATTTTCATGCATTGAGAAAAGAAAAAAGGGATTGCTTCACTTTAAGTACATTTTCAGTTTACATACATGCCCTGGTCCCATTGTGTACTTAAAGTGGGCTATGCCTGTATATAGATAGATTTGATTAGTTTCAACGTTTACACAAAATGAAACACAATTATCTGTGACAGATTGCTCTGACGCTTTGGAATCTGTCTAGATAAAGACAAATGTATTGACCCTTTTCATATATGCAAGATTAGAAACATTATTATATTCCCTAAATGCATAATGCCAAAAATTATTGCCTTACATACATCCATACACACTGCAAGCTCGGCCCCGTTTGTCTTGTCTGACACTCTTACCATCATAAGCTGGATCTGCACACAGCAGCTAATTGGTTCACCTGAGATGGAATCAGTGATCCCAAAAATCTGGAATGGTCATGTCTTCAAAGGATTGCCTTGAACAAATCACCTCTAAAAGAAACACATGAGTGTATAATCACTTTTCTTAATGGATCACATTCCCAACACACCCATCTCACACTGCCATATGATAATGAATGGGGGTGTCCATTGCAAGTTAAATACACCCCCAGATCACATTGCTTTGTTAATTTACAGATCTAACTGGAATTTGATGGCACTGCTGTGAACCACTATGCCATCAAATTCTGCTGGGGACCTTTAAAAAGGATTATTTGTGATTGTGTGGATAATTATGCCACCTTAAATTCGCATCTCCCACATACCATGTGCAACTCTTGCAGGAATTGCGAATCAAGGATAATTCAGCACAGCATAATGAACAGACACATTGAGGAGTGTAGGAGCACACCGTCAGATTCCCCAATCACACTATGGGGTTTTAACTCCTCCATAATTTTGCCACTTTGGAAACCAAGTGCTTACTTTATGTATACTTTTTAGACGGAACTCCAATTTCTAATAGGGTGATATCATTGCATGAGATTTCCCCTCACTTCCTGTCTTAGTGTCACCAAGACAGGAAGTGAGGGGAATATCACTGTGGGGAAATAGCTTGCAATTGTTGCCTTATAATGTCCATAGTATATATAAAAGGAAAGAATTGCTGGCTATATCCCCACGGGAGATTCCCTCATTTCCTGTCGTGGTGACACCAAGACAGGAAGTGAGGGGAAATCTCATGCAATGATATAACACTGTTACATGTTCTAGTTATGTAGCAAACTTAAGAATATACAAAGCAAACCTCTTTTTTTTTCCATTTTGGCAAAATCATGGATTAATTACAAAACTATCTTTGTTTGTCCCGTGGCTTGCAGGAAAAACATTTTGCCTTGATTCCACCATCAACACAGACAGGGGAAACCCTCCTGCGGAGCCATTGTGTTCACCCGGTGCTGCCCCTGCCAGGAAAACACAGTGATTATTGCTAGTGGCTACAAGAGATGCTAGCGATAAGTGTGTGTAAAATCTGACAGACTGGTTGTACGTTGTCCTCCAGGTGATCGAGCAATCCACTTGGGTACCTTCAGCCTGGCCATACATAGTTTAAATCTGCATCTCAAATGAAGCAATCCCATTTACATATAACACTCCATAAAGGAGAATTGAGGGGCTTATCAGGTCTGCGTCAAAAATTAACAGCCACACCCAATCAGACAGCTCATGTTAAAAGGGACCTGAAAAGCAATCTGCATGGCTTGCTTTTCCAAGCATTGGCTAGTTTAGTGAGCCTGGACTAATAACAGTCACTGTAATGCTACCCATACTGCTGTCCTTTTAACATGGTGACAAAAGTTGATACCTATGCTACATGTGTGTAAAGTTACTTTCACCCTGCTAAATGGACAGCAATAAGGTTGTAAATACAGTGACTGCCTGTCCCCCCCTGATGGCGGCCCTGGGTGTGTCATGAAAGGCCAATTGAGAAAATGGCTATATCATGTAGAGGAAATCACCAGTGTGGGGCAACCTATGTCATGGAGGTAGATTTGGACATCGATGTATATGTATCACCAGAAATGGAATTCTTTGTTCTACAATATCTCAAAGACGACCTAGCATGTTATTTGAAGAATGTACTATTTTGGACATACTTGGACTCAAACATACACTGCTCTTTCCACAGCTCCTCCTCCTCTGGGGGTATGATAAGGTGAACATGCATCTTCACCAAAAGCACAAGATGATGTGTCGTGTCCGGATGAGGCTGCAGCGGAGATTTCAGTTCCAGGCTGATATGGTGGATCTGCAGCGGGCCTGGAGTGATGCCAAAAGGCGCTCACCCAGGCTCCTGCTAAAGGGTGTGGAGCAAATCTCCGGTAAGTAAAAATATACATTACATGTGACCAGATAGGTTACAATTTTTTGGGTAGGTGGACATGTGTTTAGCTATGCAACAACACTAATACCAACACCCCCCCCCCTCCCTCTCGCTCCTACCTTTCCTACCTCCATCAAGTGTCTCTTCACAACCTTTAATACTACTATGTACATTCATATTTTTTATGTTTCTTTTTTTTCTTCTGCTTCTAGCCAAAGCGGACGGCCGGCACCCTCTTGTGCTTTTGGTGAAGAAGGGGAGGAGGAGGACGGCCACACTCCAATATGCCTTCAGAGACAGCGAGCCATTTGAGCAGCTGAAAATTGTGGATCGTAAGTAGAAAATAAAAATGGTAGAAATTTCAAATCTCTAATCACATTTTACAGAGCCCCCTTTACATCGGAGTCTCCAGACTTACTACACTGTAAGAGGGAAGTGTGAAGACTCTGATGTAAGGAGAGTTCTGGGAACCATTATTTGAGGGGGGAAGCTGGGGACTCTGGTGTAAAAGGGAACTCTGTGGTCCCCAAAGCTCCCCCATACATCTGAGCTTACAGAGACCCTCTTACACTTCCCTTCCTCAGTCCACCACAGTCAAGGGCACAAGTCCCACTGCAGAAGGCTACCTGCTTGGACTTGTAATGCTCTCTGTAGGGGAATGAGGAACTACTGCCTGCTATGCTAAGACTTGTAGTGCCCTCTGTTAGGGACTAAGGATTCCTCAGTCCTCAACATTCTAGGGCACTATAAGTCTCAGCATAGTGGGCTGTCATACCTCAGTCCCTCACAGCTCGGGTCAAAAACAACACAGTTAAACATCTAAAGGACAACTCCAAACAAAAAACTACCAATAATGGACAGAGTCCATATGCTCTATAATGTCAAAGACCCGCTACCACTCACCTTCCACCTCCGGTGCTGTCATTGTGTAGGGCAAAGGGCTCCATCTACACCATGTTTGGCTTTCAGGTCAGATAGGCAGGACTTGCTCAGCTCCACTCTCTTCCCTGGCAATTGACTCTGGCGTCATTGTGGATCTTTCCTCCTCTAGAAAACACCCAGGGGCCCTCTCCTTGTCCCCCAGCCACCCAGGGCCTTCTTCTCCTCCTCCTCCACCAACCATTTTCAGACTCTTCCAAATTCCCTGGGGCTACTCAATCCCTTTGCATAGTGGACACCACAAATCTATGACCAGCCTGCAAAATATCAAGTCTGGGCCTGGTTACCTGTATGTTCCGGGTCCAGGGCGGAGCTCTCCTCCCAGAGCAACAACTGATGATAGCAGAGTGAGTTGACTGGCCAGTCACTTCCTACTGGTGCAGGTACACACCTACCGATTCCTCCACATCTTAGGATAACATGATCAGACGGCCAATCCCCAGTCAGAGAAGGAGGAGTAAGTGTCAGCGGACAACAGACACCTGGCAGACGCAGTGAAGGGACTGCAGCAAATTTTATATCCCAGGATTGAAAGCAATCTTTTACTTGGGAGATTTCCCTGACTGCGCCCTTCGAAATGTTGGTGCTCCGCCACTGGCCGCAAGGCCCCTGTAGGTGCGAGGCCTTAGGCGCCCGCTTAATTTGCATGGTGCCCTCCTGTTTTAAAACATGGTCAATGCATCTCATTGGTGTAAGTGCACTTCTATGTTCTGAATTGTAGGGGCATTGAGTATGGTGCTAGCATGATGAGAGGTTACTGCCTATTTGTGTCCATAAATAATATATAATGTTTTTCTTTTATTTTAGAAACCAGTGATCAGGATGTGGAGGCTCAGCCTTCTCAGGCCCACTGTAAGTAATGTGGATGTGCTGGTGTGTTGTGTATTAGGTCTAACTTGGAGGAATGATTGTTTGTTTTGTTTTCTTTTGTGGTTGATGTCGCTTCAGCAACAGAGGAGCCTCAGGCAGGGCCAAGTAGCCAGGATCTGGGGCAGGAGGACATTGGTGCCCAAGAAGAGGCCCATTTGACACCCAGTGATGAGGACCTGGGCTCTCCTCAAATGGGAAGTAAGTATTCTACATGTGTTTGTGTGTTCAATGTGTCCTGGGAAATATAAGGGCTGTAATATATATATTTTGCCATTGGGGTTATGTAGCAGCTGACATTGAGGATGTTTGTTGTGGAGGACTGGGGAAGAGGGGCCGCTGCTTACCCAGTCCAATGTAACTACTACCTTCAATGTTTCCCAACTACTTTCTGTGTGCCTTTATCAAATAGCTTTGGTTCAAGGATTGTATTTGTGTCTTTGTGTTTCTAGGAGATACGACGCCATCCCCCCATGAAGGGACACCATCCCCCCATGTAGGGTCTCCCCCATCCTCCACCACTCCAGGCTCCCCTGAACTAGTCTGTAAGTACCTAAAATTAGATTCTCACATGAATTGTGTGTGCTAGGATGATGTGTATCTAGGATAATCTAAGTTGGAGTCAAAGCAAGTGTAGTTTTGCTATATGTGACAGGAAGGTTGGTCATGAAACACTCTTGCTTAACCTTCATGTTTGAAAGGTGGTTTTGGGGAGCATTACAGGACATGTTATCTTTTGTAAGTTATCTCAAGCCACCCTATTCTAAATTGGTGTTAGTTTCTCTACATTGGAAATGGTGTGCTTTGTACTTGTAAATTTTTTGGGGACATTGTAATTTAATCATGTCCTGATTTAGTCAACACTGAAAATGTGTGTTTATCAATCTTTCATAAATACTCTTCCTCGGTAATGTACCACATTCCAGCTCTCAATTTGTGTTCTTTTTGTGCAGTTTCTCCAGAGCCAGCAACGCCATCCACTTCGGGGGCCCAAAAAAAAACTGATGATGGTAAGTGGTGTGCTTTTCCAGTAATGTGTCTACTTAGTAAGTGGAGAAATGGTAACTGTATGTCCCCGCTCAGGCTTCAAGTTGTTCTAAAGGCAGCAGGTTCTTTATGTGAATGCATTCTATGCATTAGTATTCCAAGTGATAGGTGTGCATATTCCCCCTAAGACTTACTGGGACCATTTTCTTACTGTCCAAAACTTTGCACAAATACTTGTCTGGAACAGACTCCCCCTCCTCCTTAACTGAGGTGACAGCATGCCAATATTGCCTCCTGATGCTGTCACTCCTAATCATTGAGACCATCGGAAGGGAGGGGCGCAAGGCTGGCTCACAGCCTAGTGCCTGAACAGGCACAGGGTGCTTGGCTTCATCTCATGTGCCTCCATAACAAGCTGCCTGCTGTGGGGTCAACCAACAGGAGGGAGGTGCCTAGAGGTGTGTACAGGGGCCATGTAAAAAGGAGGATTGTTATTTCTCTCGTCCCCAAAAACCTAGAGAGTGTAAGTCTAACCTGATTAGTTTTCCGCAGCCCTCCAAAAATGATATGTTTCCAACACTTAGAACAGGCAGGGCTGAGGCACCAAAAACATCAGAAAAACACAATCAGCACAAAAGCAGGGAGTACGTATCCTTAACGCTACAAGCTTCACCCAGAAGAATGACACTTGCACTGTACAAATCTGCATCACCACCATATCAATGTCTAAATAAAACGTTCAGGGAAATGTGGAGGGGTAATGAGTGGGTGTTAGAGCGTTTTCATGACTGTGTAACCTACAGTTAGCGTGATTCGATTTTTAGATAAATTTTTTCTTCTCTCTTAACACAGCTGGGATGGCGGAAAATAAAACGGTGGAGCAGACACATGTACTCCGGCCACAACTGGCCCTCCGAATTCCAAAGGGTAAGTCTCTACTATGTGTCAGGTTCAATCTATAGACAGTAAGAGGGAGAGAGAACGCTACACAAACTCCAATGGTGATAGAGATAAATGTGTGCACATGTATCGTGTTGACCAATTGAACCCAAAACACCTTACATTCTTCTAAATGATTGCTTGTGTTGACATGAAGAAAAGCCTTTTACTTAGCTTTGGTGGAACTGCTACTAACATTCCAAGCCATCTTATGTAACCTTTTGAACAATTTGCTGTGAAAGTTTGAGTTTAAGGTTTACACCAGCAATTTAGCATATTTGCTTCAGAGTGTTGATAAAAGCCAACCAATAGACTCCTAAGCATATTTGTTGAGGCACATTAATTACAATCGTTGTTTGGATCATTTTGCATAAAACTAATTGTCATGTCTTTTTCTACCCAGGACACACCCACCTCACCTATGAGGTCCTTTTGGAATATGTTACGTGGTGCATAGAACGAATTTTAGTTTTGGAACACACTTATGGGGCGGATCCAGACCCTCAGGAGCCATTTGTGAGGAATGTGTCACCCTTAAAAAGATTGTAGTTTTTATTTTTTAATTTGTTTTGTTAATTTTCCAATGTTTTTTAAATGTCACATTTCTACATTCTAAAAAAAAAAGATACCAAAAAAAGAAAAAAATTAAAAACCCTTTTTTTTGGGACCCAAAAAAAACAAAAAAAAACAAAAAAAGCCTTGTTTTTGGCAACCAAAAAAAATATAAAAAAGTTAAAAAAACCCTTTTTTGGGACCCAAAAAAACAAAAAAAAACAAAAAAAGCCTTGTTTTTGGCAACCAAAAAAAATATAAAAAGTTAAAAAAAACCTTTTTTTGGGACCCAAAAAAACAAAAAAAAAAAAACAAAAAAAGCCTTGTTTTTGGCAACCAAAAAAAATATAAAAAGTTTAAAAAACCCCTTTTTTTGGGACCCAAAAAAACAAAAAAAAAAACAAAAAAAGCCTTGTTTTTGGCAACCCAAAAAAATATAAAAATTTAAAAAAAACCCTTTTTTTGGGACCCAAAAAAACAAAAAAAAACAAAAAAAGCCTTGTTTTTGGCAACCAAAAAAAAAAAATGTTTACAAAAAAGCCTTGTTGTTTTTGGTAACAAACTAAACCAAAAATGTTTTCAAAAAAGCCTTGTTGTTTTTGGTAACAAACTAAACCAAAAATGTTTACAAAAAAGCCTTGTTTTTGGCAACGGAAAAAAACAAAAATGTTTACAAAAAAGCCTTGTTGTTTTTGGTAACAAACTAAACCAAAAATGTTTACAAAAAAGCCTTGTTGTTTTTGGTAACAAACTAAACCAAAAATGTTTTCAAAAAAGCCTTGTTGTTTTTGGTAACAAACTAAACCAAAAATGTTTACAAAAAAGCCTTGTTGTTTTTGGTAACAAACTAAACCAAAAATGTTTTCAAAAAAGCCTTGTTGTTTTTGGTAACAAACTAAACCAAAAATGTTTACAAAAAAGACTTGTTTTTGGCAACGGAAAAAACCAAAAATGTTTACAAAAAAGACTTGTTGTTTTTGGTAACAAACTAAACCAAAAATGTTTACAAAAAAGCCTTGTTGTTTTTGGTAACAAACTAAACCAAAAATGTTTACAAAAAAGACTTGTTTTAGTGAAAACCTCAAAAAAAATTTTGGAACACAAAATATGTTTATCTAAATAAAATTAAAGTATGTTGCTCTTTGCAACACAAATGTTACATTGGCAATTTAGTTCATTCTATTATATATTGTAATATATTTTTTGTACGCTACAGTTGGTAGACACCCACATGTGTTATTAAAAAATTTATTTTATTACCCAAGTTTTCTTTTTGGTGTACACATCGAATGTCTTTTGTGTTGTATTTGTTTAGTCGAGTGGTGTGGTCTGTAATTGTTAGTATGTTGGCTTTGGTTTATGTTAGCCTTGAGACTTGTTTTGAAGCTACATTTGAAGGGAGACCTTTTCTTGGGTCGTTATGTGAACATTGAGTTATCTAAATTTACATGAAATCATATGTTTGGAGATCGAGAAGCACGTGTGTATAAATGCCTACATTAACCAGGGCCATTACTTGGCCACCAACACTCCTAAAAAACCAAAGAGCAAACACAAACTAATCATTTTGCATAAAATTTTATTTCATCCCCAAAAAAAGCACTATAATAAATCATATTGTGCCACCCTCAAATTAAAAAAAAAAATGGCCCAACAAATTGGCCAATGTAACAATCATTAACAAAACTAAACCAAATTAAACAAAAAAACAAAAAATTAAGTTGGTGGTGGTGCCTGAAGCAGTGTGGTGAGCACTGTTAAGGTTCCTGCCATCAAATGGTGGGCCAATAGTTCCATCTGGTCTGGGGTTAGCTGTAGAGTTGTGGTCAAGTGGCCCATTAGGATCATATCTTGTGTCTGAGGCTGCTGATGATGCAGGGTGTTGAACCTTGGAAATGTCCCAGACAGAAGATGTTGTGCCAATAGTCTCATCTGCTCTGGGGTCAGCCTAAGAATTTGGGCAACGTGTGCCATTAACATGAGATGGGATCGTTGCTGCTCCAAGGCTATTTGATGCTGCTGGTGGTGCAAGGGTTGTGAAGATGTGTGGGGAGTGGTGGTTGATTGGTTGTTGTGGTCCACGGTGTGGGGGCAAACGACATGTCGCATTGGTGACAAAAAAGAAGAACGGCCTGGGGAGGAGTGAAGTGATAAAGGTGTGGAGGGAATGTAGTCAGGTGGAAGGGGTACTGTGGAACCAGTGCGCATTGAGGTTGTGCAGGAGGATTGCTCATTGAGGGGTGTGGGAGTCCGAACGGAGTGTGAAGTGCTAGGAGTGGCTACAGGAGGAATTGTCCCATCCCCAGCTGCCTGACAAGTGGCCAACACTGGCATTACCCTCCCACTACCACAACCTGCAGTGGCAGGTGAGTGAGATGTTTGGGAGGGCTCTGCCAATGGGGCATCTTCAGATCCAAACAGGCATTGGCGTGTGGCCAGCACCTGAGTGTCAACACTTTGCCGATCCCGTTGATGCTGGTCTGCTAAACTTACCAAGCTGTTACGCATATCCTGTTGAACCTGTAACATATCCTGGTGAACCTGTACCATTGTTGCTACAGATTCCTGTATGAGCCCGAGCAGACGTACTGCCTCAGTAGATTGCTGAGTACGCCTCCTTAACTCATTTTGGACCTGATACTCATCAAGCAGCCTCTCGGCTACATCCAGCATAGATGGACGAAGTTGGGTAGGTGACAATCCCTCTGCATCTAAGGCTACCTGAAAGCAGAAGAAATAGACCAAATCATTATCAAACATCATGACGAAATATTTCAGATTAGTTTGACAACTTAACACCCCAAGCAGAACGTTGAAAAGTTTGATGTGCTTCTAATGAGTACTTGTTCATTGTAAGATTATCCAAGCTAGCAACACTTCTGATAATGGGTACATATTATATTGGTAGGACTAATATGACAAAGGCAAAAAAGATTCAACATGAAGGTGTTCCCAATTAACCCTGGTGTGGTAGGTTGTTTATGCTTTTGGTAAATCTGTTACTACACCAATGACTTTATACATCTACGTATGTTGTCTAAAATCTTGCCATCAATCGGCTAGAGGACAACCCAACCAAACGATACCCATGAATTTGGACCTGGAAAATCAAAGACAGGCCGGACTTTAAAGATCCTGGATGTTTTTGGAACATTAGTGGCACACCAAATTATAACATAATTCCCTGATGTTCAAGATAGAACTCTTGTTGTGCTGGTGCATCGTCAGAATGTCATAGCACTAATTTAACACACACAATGTAAGCCACATCTAGTCCAAAATCAATGCTACAATTGAAATGTTACATGTGCACCTTGTTCCCTTATATCACATACCACAGCACTGGATGCAGAATCGTCGCCAGCTCCTGATCCAACTCCAGCTGCAACGTCAAGAGGGGCCTGATGTTCTTTTAAAAACAAAAAAAAAAAAAACATGTTTAGTACATAACCTTAGTCAGTAATGATTATGGCCAGATTGCCCTCCTAGCTTCATGAATGAAGCATTGAGGCCAAACATTCAAAAGTGCTTTCCTGGGCTCATAGGACACTTGCTAAACCCTCCCAAAGGTTAAGAAGGCTTGGTCTGCCTACTAATGACGGCACCCATTAATGCTGTCAACTGTGTTTTGCAGGGTAAACATCTAAAAGGCAACACTCTTTCATAAGAAAAAACATGTGTGTTAATGGGGTTAATAAGATTCCAAAAAACATTATTTGGCTAGACATACCAACACCTTCCTCCAGGCCTAGCTGCACTGGGTGTGTTCCCTGCTGCGGATCTTCTGTAAAGGACATAGCAATATGAGCTATCTTGGAAAAAAAAAAACATCTACATTGTTTGGCACAGTATGATATTGGACCTACCAGGAGGAGGGTCAGCACTGATGTCAACACCTGTGAGTCCGTCTGGTTCGCCAAGCTGCATGGGCTGTGGAGGGGCTGAGATCCGTGCTACAGATGAACAAATTGCAGGTTGGGGAAAACAAAAAAAGGACAATTGGAAGGGCAAGTATCACATTCTATTAATGTCACACATAGGATAGTAGTTAATCTTTTCCAAACAACTCACACAATTGACATCCAAGATAATATCCTACCTCGGTGCAAAGCATCCGAATCTAAGTCCTCTCTGGTAAAGATGGTATCAGGTCCTATGATGTTCAAGAAAGGTAATTGATAATCCCAGAGAGAACTTCGTGCACGTTCATCCAGCCGACCTTGTCGGTCATAAAGACCCTCCGCAGCCCATGCAATTAGCTTCTTCCGAACGGACCCACAGATGTCGTTGACCTTCTTCCGCACACTGTCACGGTGGCGAGGTGCTTCACCCAGTGCATTTACAGCATCCCGGATTTCATCCCACAATCTGTTCTTCTCTGTTACTGAGTAAGACGCGGCCCTGGTCCCATGTATCGCCTGATATCTGGCCATATAGGCGTGGACCAGGGCACAGCACTGATTGTGGGTGAAACGGGGAAGCCGGGATAATGTGGACAAGCTGACTCTGGTGGACAGACCCGCTCCAGGACTACTGTCAGAAGAGCCAGCTTGTCCACTTGGTGTGTTACCACCTCCCCCGGCTTCCTCCTCCGGGATGGGGATGGTGGACTCCCTCATGGATACAGCTGGAGCCTCCCTCACACCAGAGCCAGACGATCTGCCCACCCTGCCCCCCCTGCCCCCCCTGCCCCCCCTGGCCACCCTGCCCCTTCTCATCCTTCCAGTGGGTGGGGCCATGGGAGCACGAGGTGGGCAGAGAATCTGGCTGTCCAGCAGCAGCAAAGAGCCCCAAACTCCTAAATCTGAAATGACAAAAGAGAAAACAGAAAAAACAGGATTTGCAGATTGCTCTTCATATACAGTATAATTAGTGAACAGTTACAGAACACACTTACCTAATGGCACAAACAGACTTGGTGGTGGTGGTGGTGGTGGTAGTAGTGGGCAAAGAGCAGAAGAGGCTGCAAAGAAATGGAAAAAAAAAACACATAAGAAAACGCATATGGGTACAAATCACACGAGGCCCTCCAAACACTTACCTAATGGCACAAACACGGTGGTGGTGGTGGCAAAAAAAGCAGAAGAGGTTGCAAAGAAATGTAAAACAAAAAATAAGAAAACGCATATGGGTACAAATCACACGAGGCCCTCCAAACACTTACCTAATGGCACAAACACGGTGGTGGTGGTGGTGGCAAAGAGCAGAAGAGGCTGCAAAGAAATAGAAAAAAAAAACACATAAGAAAACGCATATGGGTACAAATCACACGAGGCCCTCCAAACACTTACCTAATGGCACAAACACGGTGGTGGTGGTGGTGGCAAAAAAAGCAGAAGAGGTTGCAAAGAAATGTAAAAAAATAAATAAGAAAACGCATATGGGTACAAATCACACGAGGCCCTCCAAACACTTACCTAATGGCACAAGCACGGTGGTGGTGGTGGTGGTGGTGGCGGCAAAAAAAACAGAAGAAGCTGCAAAGAAATAGAAAAAAAAAAAAACACATAAGAAAACGCATATGGGTACAAATCACACGAGGCCCTCCAAACACTTACCTAATGGCACAAACACGGTGGTGGTGGCAAAAAAAACAGAAGAGGCTGCAAAGAAATAGAAAAAAAAAAAACACATAAGAAAACGCATATGGGTACAAATCACACGAGGCCCTCCAAACACTTACCTAATGGCACAAACACGGTGGTGGTGGTGGTGGTAAAAAAAACAGAAGAGGCTGCAAAGAAATAGAAAAAAAAAACACATAAGAAAACGCATATGGGTACAAATCACACGAGGCCCTCCAAACACTTACCTAATGGCACAAACACGGTGGTGGTGGCAAAAAAAGCAGAAGAGGTTGCAAAGAAATGTAAAAAAAAAAAATAAGAAAACGCATATGGGTACAAATCACACGAGGCCCTCCAAACACTTACCTAATGGCACAAACACGGTGGTGGTGGTGGTAAAAAAAACAGAAGAGGCTGCAAAGAAATAGAAAAAAAAAAACACATAAGAAAACGCATATGGGTACAAATCACACGAGGCCCTCCAAACACTTACCTAATGGCACAAACACGGTGGTGGTGGTGGTGGTGGCAAAGAGCAGAAGAGGCTGCAAAGAAATAGAAAAAAAAAACACATAAGAAAACACATATGGGTACAAATCACACGAGGCCCTCCAAACACTTACCTAATGGCACAAACACAGTGGTGGTGGTGGTGGTGGCAAAGAGCAGAAGAGGCTGCAAAGAAATGGAAAAAATACACATAAGAAAACGCATATGGGTACAAATCACACAAGGCCCTCCAAACACTTACCTAATGGCACAAACAGACTTGGTGGAGGGGGGGTGGTGTAATCCTTTATAGGCAAAAGGAGGCTGCAAACATTAAACATACATGAGAAATCGCATGACCTACATACGTGCACATAATAAATTACAGTTATCAGGAAAGCAAAAATGGTGTCTTTGGAAGCTGGGAAGGTAAGGGGGCAGGTTTAGATGCCAAATCTAGACTGCACACCTTTAACAAACATGAGAAAACACATGTCCAAACCACATGCACATGGGGCCAACTGCCAATGATTAAAAGACACTTGAGGGGTTCCCAAGCTATTGTGGGTTGGAGGGGATTCACCATAGACAACTTAAGCACACCCAAGATAAGTACAAATTCTCTCCTTCCTTTTTTTTGGGAGAGAGAGATACAATTGTCTTACCTCCAGATAATGTAGGTTGTGGGTCACAGGGTCTTGCTAGCACATAAGAAACATCGATCTATAACATCCAGCAGCCATATTGGCCATGTGCTCCTTTTATAGCTGGCTCACAGGTGTGATAATTAGCGGCCGTTTCTATATATATCTGCGCATTCGCGAATTTGCGCGTTCAAAATGGAGGACGATATCCCAGACGCATTAGATGGTGCAATGCTGGCATTTATCGGTGCCTTGTTTGAGGAGGCCCTAGCACAGGAGGCAGCAGAAGGTGGGGAAGCTGCAGCAGAAGGTGGGGAAGCTGCAGCAGCAGCAGCAGCACCTCCAGCAGCAGCACCTCCAGTCCGTGTGCCCTTACCTCGCCAGCCACGCATTTTTGCTCCAAGGATCTATTTGGACAAGCTGCGGGATTCTGATGTCAGGAGGAAGTTCCGGCTCGAGCGAGGAACTATTCTACACCTCTACCAGCTCATAGCAGAGAAAATTGACCCGGACACACAGCGCGGCCATGCGGTGCCCGGCATGGCCAGATTGCTGGCCACTTTGTATATTTTAGGGCGTGGCAGCTTCCAAGCCACTTCGGGAAGTATCATGGGCATTAGCCAGCCCACAGTTTCAAGGGTGTTCATGTTGGTCATTAATGCCATAGTCGATATAGTGCCCAATTTTATCCACTGGCCACAGAATGAAAATGAGTGGAATGAAGTCAAGTTGGGTTTCTACCTGCGGGCACACAAATGCCGCAAATCCTAGGGGCAATCGATGGCACCCACATAGCCATTAGGCCACCAAGGAGCCACGAAAGTGAGTACCGGAACCGCAAGCAGTACCACTCCGTGAACGTCCAATTAGTGTGTGACGCCAAACAGCGCATCATGAGTGTCAACACTGGTCACCCAGGGTCGTGCCATGATTCCAGTATGTTAAGAACCAGTACTCTGTACGAGGTGTTTGAAAGTGGACAAATGCCCCAAGGGTGGCTTATTGGTAAAGTATTTTGTCTTAACAACATAAACTGTAAGATTACATAGACATAGGAATAAGCTACATCGGTGTACACCCTGATTTAAGCAAAGCCTACCTAAAATGGATGTGTTAGGAGTTGTCAGGCTGTTCACACACAACCAGATCAGCAGCTTAGCAGCTCACAAAAGAAAGATTTGCAAAGTTGTCTTTGAGTCCAATGAAGGTGGTTAACCAATGTGTAAATGGTGTCCTCTAGCCACCCAAAGAAAACCTACAAATGATTCCAATGGTATTGCCATATCCCCAAAGTACTTTGCATAAGTGAGTCAATATTGGTTTCCTCACTCTAGTTGCAGATATATTCCAGAAGTAAGACCTAGGCTAATGTAATAGGAACAAAATAGGGGCCAAGTTGGAACTTGCAAGAGAAACCCACCACTTTGTGTGTCCTTTTTCCCATTTGTATTAGTGATTTAGGCAGTTAGACAGAGTTGAGATGTTTCATATGAGTTTTTGCAAACAGACGAGCAGGTTGTTTAGTAAAATGCCTAATTGTCTCCCATTTTGAGGAGTCATCTAAAGTCACATGATAGGAAGAACTAATGTATATTTTTCTTATTTTTCAGGGGATGCTGGTTACCCGCAGCTGACGTGGCTGATGGCTCCAATCAGGTACCCCCAGGGCCCAGCAGAGAGGAATTACAACAGGGCCTTGCGGAGAAGCCGGAGTATCATTGAGTTGACCATAGGTCTTCTCAAATCCCGGTTTCTCTGCTTGGCCCGGCCTGGGGGTGAACTCCTGTACTCTCCTACAAAGGCTTCCAAGATCATCCTGGCGTGCTGCGTGTTGCACAACATGTGCGTTGCCCGGGATGAATCTTGGGAGCTGACGGAGGAGAGGGAGCCAGAGGTCCGTCAGCCGGCGGCCCCCAGGCGGCGGAGCACCACTGCCGGTATGGCCACCCGGAATACCCTGGTTGCTAGCCACTTTACATGTAAGTACTGTAACCGGTCAAGATAGGGCATGTGTATTAATTAGCTAGTTAGCAGAGGTGCCACTCACAGGGAGACAGAGGGTGATTATCATCTGCCAATGACACTTGCCATTGTAGATAAAGTGTAGTCAACATTGGTAAAATTGTGTTACTTGAGCAAAAACATGCACCTCTAACCATAAACATGTTGGTATTGTGAATAGTGTAAAGTGCTGAGAAGAGCTGGCAGGTGTTTATTTGTGTCTATGCCACCTGTGTAGTTATTGATAACATGAACGGCTGCTTGGTATCTTATGGTGTTGTAATTTTCCAGAACATCAACATCTTGCAATCATGGCATGTACCATGGGAAGCCTGTGGTGATGGGCTGTCTGGCGTCACAGGTGTGTATTCAAATGTTTACATTAATGATTTCTGGTTTGTGTAAGTTGGCATAAAATGTGTTATTTCACTCGTGATGTCGAAATTAAATGAAGTTCAGAATGAAGCAAACAGGCATTAAGATGTGATTTTCATAATGAAATGTCTTATCCTTTGTTTTATTTTTCCAGGAGTGGTACTGCTTGCGGGTGTAGGTGGTAGAAACCCACCTTGATGGACTCCACTCATCTTCTTTTGTGGTCAGTGGATATTTGGTAAGGCACATGGCCAATGACCAACATGAACACCCTGGAACTTCAAAAGTGGCTTGGAAGCTGACCAGCAACCTTGCCATGCCTGTCCCCTATGAGCTGGTAGAGGTGCAGAATGGATTCTGAACTCTGCCTGAAGTTGTGGAAGACATCAGAATCCCGTAGCCATGGAGCAAAGATCGTGGTCTGGCGCTGTAAAGGCACACGGACTGGAGAGTGACAATATTATTTTGCTGCATCCCTCCTTCTGCTGTCATTCTCAAATAAATAAAGACTTTAGAATTGAACATGTGTTTTTTTGTTTTGTGTGGGTGCCTACAGACAAAAGGGCCATCCACACTGTAAGATTTAGAAAAAACTTTATCCTTCAGATTGACATTTTCTATGTAGTGCAAGGGCCTGCCTGATTGCATCCAAATTGAAAGTGTTGAGGTTTGAGCTTATATTATATGGTTTGGTTAAGTCTACAGGAAAAAGTCTAGACAAATTGTTAGTGTATGGCCCATTAAGCTGCCAAGGCCGGAGTTTTGCACTTTGCATGCTGCTTGTACTGGTGATGTGAGGGGTTGTAATGTAGAGTAGGGATGTGACAGTGTTGTGTTGAGGTGTGAGGCAAATGTAGTGTTGGACTATGAGGGTCTGTGTTGTTGAAATATGGAGAGAGTCCAATATCAGACACCTATGTTTATTGGTCAAGAAATTGTAAGAACCATGGTAAATATGTAAAGAATTGCATCTCGATAAAACTAGGACCACACTCATAAAATCAAAATTGTGTTGTTTCCATTGATGTGCTTGAAATTTGGGTAGGACACCCCCCCCCCCCCCCCAAATTCAAGATAGTTAAAAAAAACTGTTAAAAAAAATGAGAGTGAAAAGAGATCCCAAGTGTAGTGATGTGATTTGAACCCATGACGTTGTTAACTGCAGTGAAGTTGCAAAGCACTTAGCTATTGGGCAGAATAAAGCTGTATGGTGGAAAAAAAGGAGTGTGTTAAGGCTAAAAAGCACATATAGCTAAAGAACTAAACATTGTATGGAATGTGGGAAGAAGACCATGGTAAAATTGTGAGGTTTCATCTTGCCCTGAAGTAGGGTAGGGGTTTGGTCACTTGCCTTTGGTACTTTCAATCATAAGATCGATTCGACACACAGACAAGATCAAAAAAACACTTAAAATGGTGTAAGCTTGCAAGCGCTTCTGAGTGTAACATTATTTAGCAATATATATGATGTAATCCGTTACATTTTAGCAATATAAACAAAAAAAGAAAATAAAAAAAGTAGGTGGAGATGGTAAGCCTCGAACCTACAGCAGAGGGAGATGAATTACAGACGTGTGATGTGTGCACTAATCCACTAGCCCACATCGCTATGTGAAACTGCTATAAGCACGAAGACATAAGTTTGCGAATTGGCGAAGCCGCGATCGTAAGTGAATCCCGCTGACGGCGGAATTCATTATTGCTGTTTCACTAGCCAATTCGCCGCAGCGCCAGTTAATTGATTTGAACGCGGCGAAACTGAAACACGTCAGATGTTTGAAGCTGCAGTTTCTTTAAATCCGGCCCCCCGTAACTAGTTACCCCCAACACTGTTAGTGGTTAGGCTCGGGCCAATTTTATCCCTGGACGCATAGTATTTGGCACCAGACCAACAAAGTTGCTTTTCAGCCTCCGTGGTGAAAGCCAAATTCAGAGACAATCAGGTGGATTCCAGTCTGGCTTTGGAGTCCGGGTAGGGGTGTTTTCTGTGCTGTTTACTGATGTCTGCAAACTCCTTTTCCAATTTGGTGATGTCTGTTTTTTGAGATTGGAGGAGAACTGTATGATTTTGCCCCTGAGGACAGCTTTATGGACAGCCCACAAGGTTTTAGTAAACATGGCGCAATGGGTGGAGTTGCTCAAGATTGACTCGCTAAGTCGCAATTTAAATTCTTTTGAAGCTTCTTGAGTTTTGTTCAGGAGGAGGGTGACGATTGCGTGGTCTGAGAAGGGGGGAGTCCTTAATGAGGGAGTGAAGGGCAAGGGGAACCGTGTGAGTAAGAATAAACATCGGATCTATCCTGGCGGGGCTCTTATGCGGGGCAGAGAAGTGAGTATAGTCCTGTGATTTAGGGTTAAGTTTGCGCCAAATATATCCACTAGTCCTTCTGAGAAGAGCACTCTCACAACACGGGTGCTCCACTTGTGGGGACGGCGGAAACGAGGGGCCCCCGACTGGGTCTTGTCTAAGCTCTGATCCAGTGCACTATTCGAGTCCCCATCCATGATCAAGATTCCCTCCGCACAAGGGAGGATCTCGGCCGACAGCCAGTGAAAAAATAAGTCCTGGTTTTGGTGGTTGGGGGCATAGTAGGATAACAGGGAATACGTTTTGCCATCTATGACACATATTCATGAGAAGTATCTACCCTCAGGATCTTCTAGCTTTTTGGTAAGCGTAAAAGACATATGTTTGGCAAAAAAAGATAGCCACACTTCTGGTTTTATCGGGCGCGTTGGCCAAATAGAATTGGGGGAATTTGTGGTGGACAGACACCGGTCTATAGGAACTGGGGAAGTGCGTTTCTTGTGTAAAGAGGATGTCAATATGTTGAGAGTGATTAAGATTAAACATCTTACGTCTTTTCACTGGAGAATTCAGGCCTTCAACGTTATGGGAGGCAATCTTCATGGTACAAGGAGGGGTTGGAGAAGAGGTCATGGTGGAGCGGTCAAGGGTGTAAGCTGAGTAATGCAAACTTCAAAGTTGACAGGTCTTGCCATCATGAGAGGAGTCCCTGGGGCCGGTAGCCATACATACAGGAAACAAATCCCAAACCCAAAAGGGGGAGGAGGGCCCAATCCCTCCATCCTCCCTACGCCCGTGATGCCCAAAAAAGGGGACATCAAACCCGGGCTGCATAGGCACGAACGTCCCATGAAGAGGAGGGTCAAGGAGCAGCGGGAATCCTGCTCTGGCCAAAGGCCCGCTAAGGATAGAATTAGCATGAAAAAATGTTTTACCTTAAAGAAAGATAAAGGATAAACTGTATAACAAACAATGCAAACATTTTCAGAACATAGCTCTAACACAGGGCAAGGTCAAAACATAAGGTCTCCCTGCCCCACCCTCCCTGAGAGGGGAAGGGGGGGGGGGGGAAACACATGTTCAAAAGCCAGTGGCTAATGTTGACATTAGAGAAAGCCACAACCTTTGGTGTATCGGAGGTGTGGAAAGACCTAAAGATGTTCTCCTGAGCTAGCAGGAGAAAAAAACACGGAGTTGGACTCAAAGCAAAACAGTTTCATAAAGAAGGATAGATGATCTACAAGACGGGAACGTCTTCTACTAAGGGCGCCTGGCGTCTTTGGCTCCCTTTGTTTGATGCTTCTGCCAGTGAGGAACCAGTGGATTCTGAGGAGAGGGTCGCTTAGATGATCCCCCTTGAACTTTGACCTTTTGCCACATTTTAGGCTTCAAACAAAGATATAAAACTGTAATTTTTTGTGAACAACCAACAAGTGGGACACAATCATGAAGTGGAACAAAATTTATTGGATATTTCAAACTTTTATAACAAATAAAAAACTGAAAAATTGGGCGTGCAAAATTATTCAGCCCCCTTAAGGTAATACTTTGTAGTGCCACCTTTTGCTGCGATTACAGCTGTAAGTCGCTTGGAGTATGGCTCTATCAGTTTTGTACATTGAGAGACTGGAATTTTTGCTCATTCCTCCTTGCAAAACAGCTCGAGCTCAATGAGGTTGGATGGAGAGTGTATGTGAACAGCAGTTTTCTGTTCTTTCCACAGATTCTCGATTGGATTCAGGTTTGGGCTTTGACTTGGCCATTCTAACACCTGGATATGTTTATTTGTGAACCATTCCATTGTAGATTTTGATTTATGTTTTGGATCATTGTCTTGTTGGAAGACAAATCTCTATCCCAGTCTCAGGTCTTTTGCAGACTCCATCAGGTTTTCTTCCAGAATGGTCCTGTATTTGGCTCCATCCATCTTCCCATCAATTTTAACCATCTTCCCTGTCCCTGCTGAAGAAAAGCAGGCCCAAACCATGATGCTGCCACCACCATGTTTGACAGTGGGGATGGTGTGTTCAGGGTGATGAGCTGTGTTGCTTTTACGCCAAACATAACATTTTGCATTGTTGCCGAAAAGTTTGATTTTGGTTTCATCTGACCAGAGCACCTTCTTCCACATGTTTGGTGTGTCTCCCAGGTGGCTTCTGGCAAACTTTAAACAACACTTTTTATGGATATCTTTAAGAAATGGCTTTCTTCTTGCCACTCTTCCATAAAGGCCAGATTTGTGCAGTATATGACTGATCGTTGTCCTATGGACAGAGTCTCCCACCTCAGCTGTAGATTTCTGCAGTACATCCAGAGTGATCATGGGCCTCTTGGCTGCATCTCTGATTAGTCTTCTCCTTGTATGAGCTGAAAGTTTAGAGGGACGGCCAGGTCTTCGTAGATTTGCCGTGGTCTGATACTCCTTCCATTTCAATATTATCGCTTGCACAGTGCTCCTTGGGATGTTTAAAGCTTGGGAAATCTTTTTGTATCCAAATCCGGCTTTAAACTATTCCACAACAGTATCTCGGACCTGCCTGCTGTGTTCCTTGTTCTTCATGATGCTCTCTGCGCTTTAAACGGACCTCTGAGACTATCACAGTGCAGGTGCATTTATAAGGAGACTTGATTACACATAGGTGGATTCTATTTATCATCATTAGTCATTTAGTTTAACATTGGATCATTCAGAGATCCTCACTGAACTTCTGGAAAGAGTTTGCTGCACTGAAAGTAAAGGGGCTGAATAATTTTGCACGCCCAATTTTTCAGTTTTTTATTTGTTAACAAAGTTTGAAATATCCAATAAATTTAGTTCCTCTTCATGATTGTGTCCCACTTGTTGTTGATTCTTCACAAAAAATTACAGTTTTATATCTTTATGTTTGAAGCCTGAAATGTGGCAAAAGGTCGAAAAGTTCAAGGGGGGCGAATACTTTTGCAAGGCACTGTAAGTGAGGCTTTACAATGATGTCCCGTGGGGTGCCACCAGGATTGGCGATAAGGTGGGATGTCCGGGATCAAATCCTTAATAAAAGATGTGATGGCTGTTTCAACCTCTTTAACAGATTCGGGTAAACCTCGAACTCTGAAATTATATCTGCGTGATCTGTTTTCCAAATCGTCAAGTTTGGATAATGCAGTATCTAGTTGGTCATGGAGATCCTGCAGTCTGGCGGAGTTCTGATTAACTCGTGACACTGTCTGATCAGATTTCAATTCAATAGCCTCAATTCTGGAATCCTATATTCTGCAGATCTGCATGTATGGCAAAAGTAATCTGAGTAGCCGTTTGTGCCAGGCCTTTAGCAAGCATTTTGGAGAAAGTTGACATTATACTGTATAAGAGAAGTCCTGTTGATTATGGGGGATAGGGGGTGGAGAGCCCTGAGGCATGCATGGTTGAACTGAGTAGGCCCCGACCGGGGACTGTAGTAGTTCATCCAGGGTCCTTTCCAGCAAGGACACAGTGGAGGCAGGTGACAGGATTGTGGCTGTCCCAGGGGCTGTGGAAGGGCTCAGTGGAACTGACCTTGGCTGTGAAGGGGTGGCAGGTTCATCTGCTATGTTGCCCTCATCCTTGGGGCCTCCGCTGTGGTGATTGCTGGTCGCCATCTTTGGGCTGCTGGGGCAGGAGGCCTCCGCACCAAGCTGGCGGGAGAGGTCCCTCCGAGCCTGCGGACCAGGCAATCCGGGGCTCGGGTGCTGGTCACCGGGTGTAGCAGAGCTGGACCGGCGGTTTGTGGAGGCGAGGGAGTGCTTCAAGAAGCGGTGCGGGCAGTTATTCGGCCAGAGTGGGACGGAGCCTCCAGGTCACGCGTCCATCCCGGAAGCCCTCCCCTTGGTTTTTATGAGCTATTTTTCACGGAAGATCTGTACAGATCTATTGTAGACCAAAGCAATTTATATGCCTATTAATTTGTGTTGCAAACCCAAATTTGACCCTTGCCAGAGAATTTGCATGGAAATGTATCACTGTTTCCAAATTTAGAACCTTTCTGGCTTTATCACTCATCATGGGCATTACTAAAAAGTGTGAGTTGTGGTAATATTGGTCCACTGACCCACTTAATCATATGTTCTTGTTCTCTGCTGCCAGATACGAGCAAATATATCAGTTCATGCATTTCAATGACAATGAACTCTGTCATCCTTGGGGTGACCCTGGATATGACCGCCTCCACAAAATTCGGCCCACCGTAAATTACTTCAACCAAAAATTTGCAGCCTTGTATATGCCCCAACAAGCTGTCTCTGTTGGGGAGTCCCTGAATAAATTTTCTGGCCGCCTTGTTTTCAAACAATTTCTCCCTAACAAGCGTGCCAAATATGGAGTCAAGATGTATAAGCTCTGTGACAGGGCAAAATACTATACATGTCGTTTCCGTATTTACGCTGCTCCCTGTGTAGTATGGGCAGTGTGGAGCCCCATGACTGCCCAGACTACATAGGGAGTAGCGGCAAGATTGTTTAGAACTTTGTGTCACCCTTATTCGAAAAGAGGTACCATTTTACCACCCCCTCCCACCGACTCACTCACTGCCCAGGAGATTGCCTACCACTTCAAACATAAGATTGATACAATTCGTAAGGAGATCGTTACTGTTCAGATACCTTCCATGCCTTATGCTTCACGTCCACAGGTGCGATCATTACTTCCCTCATTCAACCCCGCCACTACAGATGAGGTTGCTAACCTACTTGCTAACGTCCACTTAACCACCTGCCCTCTGGATCCTGTTCCCTCGCAAATGCTGCGTTCACCTTCTGGCCCTATTCTATGCTCTCTAACCCACATCTTCAATCTCTCCCTCTCTTCTGGCATCTTCCCCAACTCTCTAAAACATGCACTTGTCAGCACCATACTTAAAAAGCCCTCACTGGACCCAACCGATCTGAACAACCTAGGCCCTATTTCCTTGCTCCCCTTTTCATCCAAACTACTCGTCTAGTCTACAACCGACTGTGCGACCACCTTGCCAAGAATAGCCTCCTTGATCCCCTTCAGTCTGGATTTCGGCCTCAACACTCCACTGAAACTGCTCTCCTAAAACTGACAACAATCTACTAATGGCCAAAACCAATGGACACTATTCTGTACTTCTACTTCTGGACCTTTCTGCTACCTTTGATACAGTTGACCATCCCCTCCTCCTCAAAAAACACCACGCCTTTGGTCTCCGTGACTGTACTCTTCACTGGTTATCTTCCTACTTATCCAACCGCACCTTTAGCATTATGTACAATTCTACTTCCTCCCCTCCTCTTCCCTTCTCTGTTGGGGTCCCCCAAGGCTCTGTTCTCGGACCCCTCCTAGTTTCAATCTACACCTCCTCTCTGGGTCAGTTGATAGCCTCCCACGGCTTCCAATACCATCTCTACACTGATGATACCCAAATCTATCTATCCACCCCTCAGCTCTCTCCCTCAGTCTCCTCACGTATCACTAATTTACTAATCAGATATATATCGGTCTGGATGGCTCACCACTTCCTCAAACTCAATCCATCCAAAACCGAGCTTATAATTTTTCCTCCACCACATGCCCCTTCCCCTGATTTCTCAGTCAATATGGATGGCATTTCTATCAGCCCATCCCCGCATGCCAAGGTCTGTGGTGTTCTGGACTCTGAACTCTCCTTCAAACCCCACATCCAATCGATGTCCAAATCTTGCCGCCTCAGCCTCCGCAACATCTCCTAAATACGCCCCTTTCTAACCAAAGACACAACAAAACTCCTAGTTCACTCCCTGGTCATCTCGCGCCTCGACTACTGCAATTCGCTTCTCGTTGGCATACCTCTACACAGGCTATCCCCCCTCCAATCCATCATGAATGCTGCCGCCAGACTCATCCACCTTACCAATCGCTCAGTGTCCGCTGCTCCCCTCTGTCAAGCCCTCCACTGGCTTCCACTCACCCAACAAATTAAATTCAATATACTTACAACATCTTACAAAGCAATCCACAGCTTAGCCCCCAGCTACATCAGCAGCCTCGTCTCAAAATACCAACCTAATCGCTCTCTTCGTTCCTCTCAAAACCTCCTGCTCTCTAGCCCCCTCGTCACCTCCTCCCATGCTCGCCTCCAGGACTTTTCCAGAGCCTCTCCAATCCTATGGAAATCCTTACCCTTATCTGTCCGATTATCTCCTACTCTATTAGCTTTTAGGCGATCTCTGAAAACCCTCCTTTTCAGAGGAGCCTATCCTACCAACACCTAACAAATGTACCTCCATTTTCTCCATCAACCCATCCCCCACGATTATTGGCTTTTGTTTCACTTGACCCTCCCTTCTAGATTGTGAGCTCTAACAAGCAGGGCCCTCTAGTTCCTCCTGTTTTGAACTGTATTGTAACTGTATTGTCTTCCCTCACATTGTAAAGCGCTGCGCAAACTGTTGGCGCTATATAAATCATGTATAATATATAATAATAATTTATATGTGGACAATTATTACACAAGCGTTCTACTTTTCAGTAACCTTTTTGATTCTGGAAGTGGCGTAAATGGAACCGTGCGAAAAAATTGCCGGGACTTCCCACAACGGCTTGTAGATGCCCGACTTAGACGGGGGAGAGAGCCTGCTTGAAGTGTAATAGACTGCTTGCAGTGAAGTGGAAGGACACATGGAATGTTTTCGTTCTGTCTTCCATTCACACAGATAAGACTAAAATTACAATGGCGACTGGTGTTGTTGAGAAGCTCCTCTGTGCCCACGAATACAACCTTAACATAGGAGGGGTGGACTTCAAAGACCAGATGATAGGACTGTACTGAATTGCCGTGAAGCCAGATACTGGTACAAAGAGTATCTGTACACCTATTCCAATTGGCTCTGCTGAACGCTTATGTGCTATACAAAGCGTCAGGAAGAAGTGGATCCTTCCTAAAATTCCAGGAAGAGACCATCACAAGCCTTCTGTATCCAGAAGGTGCTGCAGCCCAAATTCACAGCCCAGATGCAGTGAGCTGACTGCATGAGAGGCATTTTCCAAATGTCATCCCTGGTACCTCTACCCAAAGAGCACCCCAAAGAAGATGTCGTGTTTGTAGAAAATGCGAAAATAGGCGTGACACCCGCTATTTTTTTCCCTCCTGTCCTGGCCAACCTGGTCTCTGCATCGGGGACTGTTTCCATCACTACCACACACTAATAGAGTATTAGCATAGCCAATTTAAGACTGGAAGATTTTGCTGCTTAATGACCAGGCCACTTTTTTCAACTTGGCACTGCATGATTTTAACTGACAATTGCGCGGTCATGCAATGCTGTACCCAAACCAAATTTATGTCCTTTTATTCCCATAAACAGAGCTTTCTTTTGGTGGTATTTGATCACCTCTTTGCTTTTTATTTTTTGTGATATTAATTTTAAAAAAAAGCAAACATTGAGAAAAAATGACATTTTCTACTTTGTCTTTTAAAAAATATCCAATATACAATATAATTTTTGTCATATATTTTGCCCAACATGTATTTGTCTTTGACAAAAAAATTCTTAATAAACTTATTTTTATTGGTTAACGCAAAAGTTAGTGTCTACAAACTATGGTGTAAATACTGGAATGTATGCAGCTTTTAGTTTCTGGATGCCTATCTCATTTCATGAAGTGCTAAAATGGCAGGCCAATACAAATCTCCCCCAAATTACCACTTTTTGGAAAGTAGACATCCTAAGGAATGTCCTTAAAGGCATGCTGAGCTCATTGAATATTTAATTTGTTTGTCACAGGTGTTTAAAAAATGACTATAAACCTTTTTTTTTTCTTTTTTTATACTAAAAGTTGTCATTGAAATGATATATTGCTCACGCATGCCATGGGTATATGTGTAAATACACCCCAAACTATATTCTGCCACTTCTCCTGAGTACAGAGATACCACATGTGTGAGACTTTTTGGGAGCCTAGCTGTGTACGGAACCCTGAAAACTAATCACCCCCTTCAAGTTTTCTAATGGCTTAAATTGTGCATTTTACTTCCTCACTACCTTTCACAGTTTCAGAGGCTCTTAAATTTCAAGATAGCACAAAACCCCTCCAAATGACCCCATTTTGGAAAGTAGACATCCCAAGCTATTTGCTGAGTGGTATGTTGAGTCCATGGAATATTTTATATTTTGCCACAAGTTTTGGGAACATTAACATTTTTTTTTAACACAAAGTTGCCACTAAAAGATAAATTGCTCACACATGCCATGGGTACATGTGGAATGACACCCAAAAATACATTCTGCTGCTTCTCCTGAGTACAGGGATACCACATGTGTTAGACTTTTTGGGAGCCTAGCTGTGTACGGGACCCTGAAAACCAATCACCACCTTCAGGTTTTCTAATGGCGTAAATTGTGCATTTTACTTCCTCAGAATCCTCACTACCTATCACAATTTCGGAGGCTCTGAAATTTCAAGATAGCACAAAACCCCCCCAAATGACCCAATTTTGCAAAGTAGACACTCCAAGCTATTTGCTGAGAGGCATGGAGTTTGCCACAAGTTTCGGGAAAATTAATATTATTTTTATTTTATTTTTTGCTTTTTTACACAAAGTTATCACTAAATGATATATTGCTCACACATGCCATGGGTATATGTGAAATGACACCCTAAAATACATTCTGATGTTTCTCCTAAGTATGGGGATATTCCATGTGTGAGACTTTTTGGCAGTCCAGCCGAGTAACTTTTTTGTAATTTTTTTTGTAACTTTTTTTTACACTTTTTTTTACTTCAACTCAACTGTAACATTCCAGGTTAGGGTCTCTCAAAATGACGATAGCCATCGAACATCTTTTGAGACCCTGTGTTAGTGTGCCCTAGACTGTGCCATGCTGTACCCTACGCTAATACTCCACTAGTGTGTGGTAGCGTTGGAATTCCCAGATGCAGAGACCAGGTTGGTCAGGACAGAAGGGACAATAAGTGCGGGTGTCATGCCTAAATCCGCGCTTACTACAGACACGACATCTTCTTTGGGGGGTTTCGTTTGGCAGCGGTACTCAGGAGGACATGTGGAAAATGCCTCTCATGCAGCCGGGAAAGTGGGGCAGGAGCACCTCCTGGATAGAGGAAGGCATTGATGATCTCTTCTTGGTATTCTAGGAAGGATCTAGTTTGTCCTGATGCTTTGTATAGCACAAAGGCGCTCAGCAAAGCCAATTGGAATGAATAAACAGACACTTTTTTGTACCAGCGTCTGGCTGTACGGGCAACTAAGTACGGTGCCAAAAGCTGGTCGTTGAGGTCCACCCCTCCCATATTAAGGTTATATTCGTAGACACACAGAGGGGCTTCTCCAAAACAAAAGTTGCCATATGAATTTGGACCGTCGTGTCTGCGTGAATGGAGGACAGAACGAAAACATTCCGTGTATCCCTCCACTTCACTGCAAGCAATTTGTCAGTCTTTAAGCAGGCTCTCGCCCCCCCCCCCCCAAACTAAGACAGGAATCTACAAGCCATTGGGGAAAGCCCCGGTGATAAGGTCGCACGGTGCCACATGCGCCAAATTGTATTCAAGCAGGTGACAAAAAATGGCACGCTTAAATAAAAATAGTCTACGTACAAATGGTACCCCTTTCCGAATAAGGGTGACACCAAGTCCCAAACTATCTTGCCGCTGCTCCCTATGTAGTCTGGGCAGTTGGGGGGCTCCACAATGCTATCTTTACCCTCGTAAGCATGGAAACTAACTGTATAGCCTGTCGCCCTGTCACACAGCTTATACAGCTTGACCCCGTACCTGGCACGCTTGCTGGGGAGATACTACTTGATAGCATGGTATCCAGTAAACTTAATTAGGGACTCATCAACGCAGACAACTTGTTGGGGGGTAAACAAGGCTGCAAACTGCTGATTGAAGTGGTTTACGAGGGGCTGAATTTTGTGGAGCCGGTTATATCCAGGGTCTCCCCAAGGACGACAGAGTTCATTGTCACTGAAATGCATGAACTGCAGAATTTGCTCGTATCTCGCCCTGGACATGAAAGCAGAGTACACAGGTATATGGTGAATTGGGTTAGTGGACCAATAAACTCATTTCTTTTAGTTATACCCATGTTGAAGGAAAGGGAAAGGCCCGGAAAAGTTTTAAACTCGGAAACCGTTATAGGTTTCCAGCCAAATTCTCTGACAAGGGATGAAGTTGGAGTGGCGGTGATATATTGACCAGCATATAAATTGCTTTGGTCCACAATAGATCTGAAAAGATCTTCCCTGAAAAACAGCTAAAAAAATTAAGGGGAGTAAAATTGGCTGTTTCCACGTGAATTCTGGGTTGGGCAGTAAATGGGGGAAGTACAGGCCCTGTAGAATCTGTGGGCTACCAATTAGGATATGCCAGCACTTCAGGGAGTATACTATGGGCTCTACAGTCCTGCCTTCGAATTTTGTGGTGGCTGCGGGCCACTACTCATGCTAGCCACCGCACAAGCATCAACTGCACTTATGGGGCTCACCACATCACCAAGTGATACTGCAGTGCTGGTATGTCTAGGTCCAGGATGTACTAGGCCACTGGTGCTTGCCAGTTCACCAGAAGTGTGAGCGGTACTGGCTCTCTGCTCCATATGAGCACCCTGCGATTCCTGCACCTCAGCAACTCCAGAACGGGGTCGTGTACGCCTGACCTTAGCAGGGACCCCTCGGTCGTCTGAGCTATCTGTCAGGGAGCCACTGGTTTCTACAGGCTCATATACTGACCCTGATTCTGCCAGTGAGGCTTCCCCATCACTCTCATCTGACATGGTGAGTATGTTGTAGGCCTCTTCACTACTGTACCACCGTTTGGACATCTTAGCAATTAAATTTACAGGTACAGCAGTGTGACTCACAGGTTAAAAAAGTACCTGGTTGTCAAGGACTATTTCAACCGCTACCAAAAAACTGCTAGTCCTAGCAGGGATCAAGAATGACTCTGCTAAAGCAGCGGTTTTGTGTGTTTTGTTTTTTGAAAGTGACAGTAATCTATTACTGCACTTGCCTGGGTGGGGTGGGGTGGGGTGGGGTGGGCTGGGCAGAGGGGCTAAACGCAGGGGCTGGCAGGTGTCATGACCGATCCTGCTAATGCTGCATTTTGGGAACCCTAAACTATTGGGGACGCTAGTATAGTTCTGAAAAAGATCAAAGATATTGAACCATTCAATACTATACTAGTAATGGAGGTGTGTGTGTATGTGTGTTACTGGTAATCAATATTTCTTACTATGTGGCGGGGATCTGCGCTGTCCTAGACTGACCTAGCGTTAACGCTAACTAATGTCACCTGTGACACTAATAGTGATCAGAAAAAAAACCGTACACTATAAAATTGACACTATGACAGGGCAATGAAGGGGTTAACTGGGGGTGATCAGGGGGTTAAATCTTTATTGGGGGGTGGCGGGTATCCTAAGCCTACTTGGGACAGAAACTAACTCGCTAGCGCTAACTGAAGTCACAATCACACTAATACAGAAATACAGAAAACCGCTTTATACCTGTATATAGTGTGCAATGTGACAGGGGGTGAAGGGGTTAACTGGGGGTGATCAGGGGGGATCAGGGCGGTTAAATCTTTATGGGGGGTGGCAGGTTTACTAAACCTAAAAGTAACAGTCGCAATCGCTAAACCAAGTCATATGTCACACTATAACCGAAATATAGAAAACTGCTATATACTGTCTATATGTGCAATGTGACAGTGGGTGTAGGGGTTAACTGGGCGTGATCAAGGGGTGATCAGGGGGCTAAAGCTTTATTGGGGGGTGGCGAAGACCCTAAACCTACTTGGGACAGAAAATAACTCGCTAGCACTAACTGAAGTCACAATCACACTATTACAGAAATACAGAAAAACGCTATATACCTGTATATAGTGTGCAATGTGACAGGGGAGGAAGGGGTTAACTGGGGTGATCAGAGGGGGATCAGGGGGTTAAATCTTTATTGGGGGAGTGGTGGGTATCCTAAGCCTAAAAGTAACGGTCGCTAGCGCTAAATTATGTCACAAGGCACACTAATACAGAAATATAGAAAACTGCTATATACTGTGTATAGTGTGCAATGTGACAGGGGGTGTAGGGGTTAACTGGGGGGTGATCTGGGGGTAAATGTGCCTGTCTACGTGTGCGGAAGTGTGCTTGGTTCAATATTCACAGCTGATTTGTTTATTCTGACAGCAACAGCATTTGCTTTCAGCATATATACGTAAATCAATTATTTCAGCGCTGTAGGAGGTGATTTCACCACCGCAGTTACTTTGACAAAAAAAAAATGCAACACCCACTATTTTATTCTGTGTGGCCTCTGCTTTAAAATGTATATAATGTTTAGGGGGTTCAAAGTATTTTTTTAGCAAAATAAAAATTAATGTGAACAAAAAGTGTCAGAAAAGGCCTGGTCTTCAAGTGGTTAGAAGAGTGGGTGATGTATGGCATAAACTTCTAAAAATGGGCATAAAATGCCAGGACAAATCAAACACCCCCAAATGACCCCTTTTTGGAAATTAGACACCCAAGCTATTTGCTGAGAGGCTTGTTGAATCCATTTTATATTTTGCTACAAGTTTTGGGAAAATTACATATTTTTTTTTTTTTTTTTTACACAAAGTTGTCACTAAATGATAGTTTACTCGCACATGCCATGTGTATATGTGGAATTATCATAGTATTATTATTATTATTATGATTACAGGGATATTACATTTGTGAGACTTTTTAGGAGCCTAGCCGTGTACAGGACCCTAAAAACCATTTACCACCGTCAGGCTTTCTAAGGGCGAAAAGTGTTGATTTCCCTCCTCGCTACCTGTTATTTGTTTTGGAAAAAGAAGAAAGAAAAGGACATTCTTTTTTTTTTTTTTCTAATTTTCAAAACTTTGTGACAAAAAAGAGAGATCTGCAAAATCTTTAAATCTATCTAAAATGTTAAATAATCCAATTTGGGGAGAAAGACCAGTCATCTTGAGGAAAAAGTTTAAAATTTGAGTGTTACACAAGGATTCACATGAGGTCATTATGACTGTGTCCATTGTTGTCCATTGTATGTCCATTGTTGTACATACAGTATCTCAGAAAAGTACACCCCTCACATTTTTGTAAATCTTTTATTATATCTTTTAATGTGACAACACTGAAGAAATTACACTTTGCTACAATGTATATTAGTGAGTGTACAGATTCTATAATAGTGTAAATTTGCAGTCCCCTCAAAATAACTCAAAACACAGCCATTAATGTCTAAACCGCTGGCAACAAAAGTGAGTACACCCCTAAGTGTAAATGTCCAAATTGGGCCCAATTAGCCATTTTCCCTTTCCAATGTCACGTAAATCATTAGTGTTACGAGGTCTAAGGTGTAAATGGGGAGCAGGTGTGAAATTTGGTGTTATCGCTCTCTCTCTCATTCTGGTCACTGTAATTCAACATGGCCCCTCATGGCAATAAATTCTCTATGGCTCTGGAAAAAAGAATTGTTGCTCTACATAAAGATGGCCTACGCTATAAGAAGATTTCCAAGACCCTGAAACTGAGCTGCAGCACGGTAGCCAGACCATGCAGTGGTTTAACAGGACAGGTTCCACTCAGAACAGGCCTCACCATGGTCGACCAAAGAAGTTGAGTGCACGTGCTCAGCATCATATCCAGATGTCGTCTTTGGGAAATAGACATATGAGTATTACCAGCATTGCTGCAGAGGATGAAGGGGTGCTGCAGAGGTTTTCAGTGCTCAGGCAAAACGCTGCACATGGGGCGTGGCCTGAAGAGCAATGGAGTAAGACGCACAGAACAAGAGCTCCGCCGGCATCATCCTGTTTCCACGATCCTGTATGTCATCCGGCTCCAGAACTTACCCTCTCCAGGCTCCTGTCCCTCCTTGGACCCTGTGGTGGTATCTCTCCCCCCCCCCCCCCCCCGGCAGAAGTCCGAAGCCGCTGCAAAGTTGGATAAATTCCGGCATAAGGACAAAGAGTCCCCGTCAGAAGATGGCGCGGCCCCATCCACCTCCCAGGCTGCTCCCGCCACTGACCTAGCACAGATCCTGAATGCTATCTCCACATGTCAGGCGACTCTGACGGCGCGCATTGAAGAGGTGAAGGTGGCTGTCTCCCTCATTCGGCAGGATTTGCAGAGGCTCAGGGATCGGGTGTCTGAGTCTGAGCGCCGTTTGGGACATGTGGAGGACGCGGTCCCCCCTTTGCAGGCCTCTTCTAACCAAGCCGAACGCCATATTGCACAGCTACTCTACAAACAAAAATTGGTCTGCATGGCTGTCATCCCAGAAGGAAGCCTCTTCTAAAGATGATGCATAAGAAAGCCTGCAAACAGTTTGCTGAAGACAAGCAGAGTAAGGATATAGATTACTGGAACCATGTCCTGTGGTCTGATGAGACCAAGATAAACATATTTGGTTCAGATGGTGTCAAGTGTGTAAGGTGGCAATCAGGTGAGGAGTACAAAGACAAGTATGTCTTGCCTACAGTCAAGCATGGTGGTGGGAGTGTCATGGTTTGGGGCTGCATCGGCACTGGGAAGCTACAGTTCATTGAGGGAACCATGAATGCCAACATGTACTCTGATATACTTAAACAGAGTATGATCCCCTCCCTTCGGAGACTGGGCCACAGGGCAGTATTCCAATATGATAACGACCCCAAACACACCTCCAAGATGACCACTGCCTTGCTAAAGAAGCTGAGGGTAAAGGTGATGGACTGTCCCCAGGCCTAAACCCTATTGAGCATCTGTGGGGGATCCTCAAACGGAAGGAGGAGGAGCACAAGGTCTCTAACATTCACCAGCTCTGTGATGTCATCATGGAGGAGTGGAAGAGGACTCCAGTGGCAACCTGTGAATCTCTGGTGAACTCCATCCCCAAGAGGGTTAAGGCAGTGCTGGAAAATAATGGTGGTCACACAAAAAAAGTTGAAACTTTGGGCCCAATTTGAACATTTCCCCTTAGGGGTGTACTCACTTTTGTTGCCAGCGGTTTAGACATTAATGGCTGTGTGTTGAGTTATTTTGAGGGGACAGCAAATTTACACTGTTATACAAGCTGTACATTCAGTATGTTACATTGTAGCAAAGTGTAATTTCTTCAGGGTTGTCACATGAAAAGGTATAATAAAATATTTCCAAAAACGTTTGGGGTGTACTCACTTTTGTGAGATACTGTAAATTATGTTTAGAAAGGCAAAGCCAGTCTTTATGTATATTAATTCGGAAGCCAAGTAGTAATATTGGAAGTTAGAAAAGGCCAATCTGGCTTGATGTAGAGGAAATTGCAGGGTGGCTAAAGCAATTTGAGATTGTTGCTAATTCAAAAAAACAAAAGATACAGAAGGAATGGATACGATTAAAGAGTGTTATGGAATCAGGGCATTCAAAAAAATATATAATAACTAAGGCTAGAAAATAATTTTTAGTAAATTGGCTCTACCCACAATTTTTTCAGGGGTGACATCCAGTTAGAGATGGTAATATTGGGAAGAGGTTTTTATCCTGATAGGTAGCTAAGGGAAGCTGTCTGATAATTTCCAAATAAAATCTATAGATGGCTCAGAGTCTAGAGACTTGATGAATGTGATTTGCAATTTTAGGGCCCACAGGGAAAAAAATCAGTTTATCCTAATTTCCCTAAAACCTGCAGCATTCCTGAACTCTCAATAATTTGAAAAAGAGAGGAGAGTGAGTGATCCAGATCACCAAGGTAGATTAAGGCACCATCCAAATACAGAGATAAACGTTCCTTCAATGAGGTAATACTGAGTTGTTTAATAGTGGATGAGGTTTATACCAGAATTACTAGAGGTTCTATGGCTAATGCAAATAAAATGGGCTTTAAGGGGCTTCCCTGTCTGGCACCTCTATAAATGAAGAAAATATCTGATTGATTGATTGATTGATTGATTGATTGATTGAGTCTAATTCTGGCTACTGGATCTTTATATACCAAACTAAATCTATTTAGGAATCTTTGAGCCAAACCCCATGCGCCAAGTCTGCAATGGACATGCGTGCTCTTTCATCAGGTGCTGGAGCTGAGCACAGGAGGTGTCAGGAGAAGTGCAGGCTTCATCCGGGCGCTGGATATATGTGAAGACAGCTGAGCATGCACAGCACACTCCCCCCCCTATCCCCGTGTGTGAGCGCCCCTCCTCCCCTTCCCATCCAGGATGTGTGCAGTGTGCTGTGCGTGCTCAGCTGTCTTCACAGATATCCAGCACCCGGACGAAGCCTGCACTTCTCCTGACACCTCCTGTGCTCAGCTCCAGCACCTGATGAAAGAGCGCACATGTCCATTGCAGACTTGGCGCAAGCTCAGAAATGCGTTGTGCATTTCCGGGTCCCGGGTTACCAGCTGTGTCACGGATGTGACTCTTCATCCCTCCACTGCGGTGTCAGCTTCTGTTGGATGCTCCGGACAGTTCGAGACTAAGGCCGGCCACTTTCTCTCCTGTTACCTACGGCTCCCCAGCCCACTGCGCACGTTATATCCACTAGAGGGACGGCACCACCCGGTGGACACCTGTACTTCCATGTCAGCTCATTACCACCAGCTTTTGTGAGTTGTTGCTATTTGTTTTCTATATATTTCTATTAAAACAGTCTGCACCCAGAGCGCTTTTTTGTTTTTTCTTTACATGATGAATGCTAACAGCTCAGGTTCGCTGGATGTAAGTATAGCGGGAACCAGGGTGGGGAGTGGAAAGGGTGTACGGTGTTAGCTCACCTTTACAATTTTTTTGTAAAGGTAAACTAACACTTTAATGCTTGTTATTATGAACAAAAGAGGGAATGATTAAAGGAATTCTGTAATAAAAGAAAATCAGCCTTTTCGGACTCCTCCTGAAAATATTAGTTGCCCGGTTATAATTAAGGTCTGCTCACTTACAACCCTTTGACCAAGCCATTGTTGTGTGGGCTGTTTTCAACACAGCCTCTAACACTTCTTGGTTCCGTAAGGTGTAAATAATGGGATTCAGAAGAGGAGTCACTATGGATGGGACAACAGAGACTTTCTTATTAAAGTGAAGGTAATCACCACTAGCTGGTCTAATGAACATGAACATTATTGAACCATAGAAAAGAATAACAACAAAAAAATGGGAGGCAAAAGTGGAAAATGCTTTACGCCTTGCTGACGCAGAAGACAATTTGATTATCATTCGGGTAATACATACATAAGATATCAAAGTCAAGAAAAGACACCCAAAAGTTACAAAACATATGGAAAAAAAAGATGCATTCTCAACTTTTGTTGAATCAGAGCAGGACAAGTGAATGATTGGAGCAAAATCACAGTAATAGTGATCTATTATATTCCCTTTACAGTACCAAAGTTTGGATAGTGTCAAGCATGGACCTATCACCCCAATGAATCCACATATAAATGATCCCATTATGAGCATAGTACATACACTGGGACTCATGATCACTGAATAACGCAGTGGATTGCAAATGGCGACATAGCGATCATACCCCATTGCAGTCAGGAGATACATTTCTGTTCCACCAAGAGAAAAATGGAAATAAAACTGAACCATGCAACCAGCTAAAGAAATGTATTGGTTGCCTGTTTTAAGAGACCACAGGAGTCTAGGGACTGTGACAGAGGGATACCAGAGCTCAAGGAATGACAGTCCACTGATAAAGAAGTACATTGGTTTATGCAGACGTTTGTTTGCTTTGATGATGACAATGATGAAAAGGTTTGCTGTAATGGTGGCAATGTACATAATAAATAAAACAATAAAAAGCCAAAATCTTCTCTGCCCCTCAACAGAAAACCCTAAAAGAAGAAAGTCAGTTGTTACTGACTTGTTAAATTGATGCTTTGTTACCATGGTAATCTGTAAAGAAAAATACATAGAGTTACAAAAATTTGCAATATATATATATATATATATATATAAAAACACTGCTCAAAAAAATTAAAGGGACTCTTTGAAAACACATCAGATCTCAATAGGGAAAAATATCATGCTGGATATCTACAGTGCATTGCGAAAGTATTCGGCCCCCTTGAACTTTTCGACCTTTTGCCACATTTCAGGCTTCAAACATAAAGATATAAAACTGTAATTTTTTGTGAAGAATCAACAACAAGTGGGATACAATAATGAAGTGGAACGAAATTTATTGGTTATTTCAAACTTTGTTAACAAATAAAAAACTGAAAAATTGGGTGTGCAAAATTATTCAGCCCCTTTACTCTCAGTGCAGAAAACTCTCTCCAGAAGTTCAGTGAGGATCTCTGAATGATCCAATGTTGACCTAAATGACTAATGATGATAAATAGAATCCACCTGTGTGTAATCAAGTCTCCGTATAAATGCACCTGCACTGTGATAGTCTCAGAGAGCATTATGAAGAACAAGGAACACAGCAGGCAGGTCCAAGATACTATTGTGGAGAAGTTTAAAGCTGGATTTGGATACAAAAAGATTTCCCAAGCTTTAAACATCCCAAGGAGCACTGTGCAAGCGATAATATTGAAATGGAAGGAGTATCAGAACACTGAAAATCTACGAAGACCTGGCCGTCCCTCTAAACTTTCAGCTCATACAAGAAGACTGATCAGAGATGCAGCCAAGAGGCCCATGATCACTCTGGATGAACTGCAGAGATCTACAGCTGAGGTGGGAGACTCTGTCCATAGGACAACAATCAGTCGTATACTGCACAAATCTGGCCTTTATGGAAGAGTGGCAAGAAGAAAGCCATTTCTTAAAGATATCCATAAAAAGTGTCGTTTAAAGTCTGCCACAAGCCACCTGGGAGACACACCAAACATGTGGAAGAAGGTGCTCTGGTCAGATGAAACCAAAATCAAACTTTTTGGCAACGATGCAAAACGTTATGTTTGGCGTAAAAGCAACACAGCTCATCACCCTGAACACACCATATCCACTGTCACACATGGTGGTGGCAGCATCATGGTTTGGGCCTGCTTTTTTTCAGCAGGGACAGGGAAGATGGTTAAAATTGATGGGAAGATGGATGGAGCCAAATACTGGACCATTCTGGAAGAAAACCTGATGGAGTCTGCAAAAGACCTGAGACTGGGACGGAGATTTGTCTTCCAACAAGACAATGCTCCAAAACATAAAGCAAAATCTACAATGGAATGGTTCACAAATAAACATATCCAGGTGTTAGAATGGCCAAGTCAAAGTCCAGACCTGAATCCAATCGAGAATCTGTGGAAAGAACAGAAAACTGCTGTTCACAAACACTCTCCATCCAACCGCACTGAGCTCGAGCTGTTTTGCAAGGAGGAATGGGCAAAAATTTCAGTCTCTTGATATGCAAAACTGATAGAGACATACCCCAAATGACTTACAGCTGTAATTGCAGCAAAAGGTGGTGCTACAAAGTATTAACTTAAGGGGGCTGAATAATTTTGCGCCGAAAGTTTACGCATCGCTTTACAACTTGAGGGTAGACAGTACAAATACAATACACTTTAATACAGTAGGAATCAGAGGGCCCTGCTTGTTAGAGCTTACAATCTAAGAGGGACGGTCAAGAGATACAAGAGGTAATAACTGTGGGGGATGGGCTGATGGAGAAAATAAAAGTACAGTTGTTATGTGGTTGCCAGATGGGTTTCTCTGAAGAGATGTGTTTTTAGGGATCGTCTGAATGTAGACAAAGTACGAGATAGTCGGACAGATCGAGGTAGAGCATTCCAGAGGATGGGAGAAGCTCGGGAGAAGTCCTGGAGGCGAGCATGGTAAGTGGTTACAAGGGAGCTAGAGAGCAGGAAGTCCTGGGAGGAACGAAGAGAACAAGTTGGTTGGTATTTTGAGACCAGATTAGTGATGTAGCTGGGCGCCAAGTTATGGATGGCTTTGTAAGTTATGGTTAGTAATTTGAATTTAATTTGTTGGTTGAGTGGCTGCCAATGGAGGGATTGGCAAAGAGGGGTAGCAGACACAGAGCGGTTTGCAAGGTGGATGAGCTTGGCAGTAGCGTTCATGATGGACTGAAGGGGGGATAGTCTTTTTAAGGTAAGCCAATGAGAATGGAGTTGCAGTAACCGAGACGAGAGCTGACCAGGGAGTGGATTAAAAGCTTTGTGGCATCATTGGTTAGGAAGGGACATATCTTGGAGATGTTGCGGAGGTTGAGGCGGCAAGCTTTGGGCAGTGACTGAATGTGTGGCTGAAAGGATAGTTCAGAATCCAGGATTATACCTAGGACCTTGACATTGTTTGATGGAAATTAAAATTATCAACCTACAGGGGGTTGAATTCAAAGACACCTCAAAAATCAAAGTGAAAAAATGATGCAGCAGGCTAGTCCATTTTGATGAAATTTCTTTGCAGCAGCTCAAAATAGTAATCAGTAGTTTGTATGGCCCCCACGTGCTTTTATGCATACCTGACAACATCTGGGCATGCTACTAATGAGACGGCGGATGGTGTCCTGGGGTATTTCCTCCCAGATCTGGACTAGGGCATCACTGAGCTCCTGCACAGACTGAAGTGCAACCTGGCAGTGTCGAATGGACCAAAACATAATGTCACATAAGTGATCTATTGGATTTAGGTCAGACGAACATGGGGGCCACTTAATGGTATCAATTCTTTCATATCCTTAGGGAACTGACTGCATCCTCTGGATTGTAACTGGTCAAGCTACAGGGACAACACTGAGCATGTTTTTAATACTAACAATGACGATGAAATAGTAAGGTTACTCAAATGTACTTGGTATTTTGGTCACTATAGAGTACCTGTGGTAGTTGGGTTACTATTTTACCTTTCAGTATATACAGTACATGAAATATATGCAAATACATGAAGAATATGGAACTGATTTAACTTAAAATATAAAATGTTCATTTAATACAAGCTGTGATCACTTTAACCATCCAATTGCGTGGAGGAAAAATTCCTATCCCCAGATGTGATAGGATAATTATGAAAACAATTTTACTGGGAAAACTTTCTATTCTTCTTACCTAATAGATTCTACAAGAGTGCATCGTTGTGCACATTTCTACAATGCAATTGTCTCTGAAAATAAATACACAGATTGCATCCTATTAGTAGGAAGTGGCATTAATAAATGGTTGCCTTCATTTGGTTTAAATAAATAACAGCAGTTTTTTTTTCTATCTAGAAATACCCTCAAGATATTTCATTCAGTTCCCAGTGTAATCCCTGCAGGGAATATTTTTAAACACCAGAATGATTAAGTTTTATGTATCCCCAACAGACAGCACTATAAATGTGTCAATGATACCTAAGTGCGCAAATATGCAAACTGTGCTCCACAAAAAATGCTGGAGTTTTTGGACACTTCCTGCACTAATTTGTGATTGCACGTTTCACCGATTGCTGGATTGGCATATATTTATTGTTGGATTTGCGTATATTTAGCCATATTTATTTATATTGCTGGATTTGCATATATTTATTGCTGGGTTTGCATATATTTATTTATACCGCTGGATTTACATATATTTATTGCTGGATTTGTATATATTTATTTATATTCATTTATATGCGGGGTATAAATATAAATATAACTTTATTTCTGTACACAATCTGATACCCTGTAGGTGACACTGACATTTCGGGCTCATATGTGCATTTGTACACTCTACAAACCATTTATTTATTATTGCACATTGCACAATACTGCACTAGGCACTAATTGCCACATTAATATATTTATTTTATAAATTTTAGATATTGAAGTCGGCACTAAATTTATATACAACTACGGACACATATATATTTTTTATTTTTTATTTTCTATTTACCAACTTATAGATTTACTTTGGGTGACCACACCTGCTGCACTTAGCACGTTTCGCACTCTGGTTGCATTTGTTTTACAGCGGCATATGTACACAGGCACATTGTATGTATATCGGTAGTATATATGCCACATATAAGATTTTATATATAGTCCTTTTTATTTCTATATATCTTTTATCTTGAAATTAACTACCACTTGTTCCATAAAGGTTGATTTTACACATCACAACAGAGATTTATTACCACTAGAAAACACACCTTATTTATTTGCCCCACACCCTATATCTGGCAGCGCCAATCACTTCCCCCTTTACATATATATTTGATACATCCTTTTATAGGGCTGTATTTTTGAAGTGGGCTGCAGCCAAGTCTGTTTTTTAGTCTTTATCCTAAGCGCAGATTCCTTTGGTTTTTAACTATATATATATATATTTTTTAGCAGTGACCCTAAAAGTAAAATTGTTGCAGTTTTTTTATGTCACACAGTATTTGCGTAGTGGTTTTTAAAACACAATATTTCAGGAAAAAATGCACTTTCAAGGGTGACTCCATTTTAGAGTGAAAAAAGAAAAGCAAATAAAGAAAAAAAAGTTATAGTGTATACAATTGTGACACAAATCATATTGAAATTGAATGTTATTAAAAATTACCTTTCCTTTTCAGTCTGCAGCTCTGTAATTTTCTGAAAATGCAATGCAATATGGCTACCTTGAGCTGTTCTGTACACAGAATGTGTACTGACCACACACCCCCGAAACAATTTCCTGCTTGTGTGATTGGCTCACCAATTTTCCCAGTAGTCTACAGCAAGATACAATTAGCAATATCAAGGGAGAAAAGGGGGGGGGGAACAGGTGAGAGCCACCAGGAAATCCCTATGACGCCCTGAAAGAATCCTGGGGCGTGAGGATATGGCACATAGCTCAATGAAGAAGCGTGCTGGGTCACGCGAAACGCGTTGACGTCACACGCGGTCACGCCTCCGGCTCCTCCCACCACCCGGACCTTGACGCCACAGTCACCTCTCCGTATAGCTGAAGCCGGACTAGCGGCGCTACTCACCAGCTATCCCGGCTCTCCCCTCCTGAATCGGCTAGCATCTACAGAATCTCCAACACTGATACCTGGCACCTCAGGCTTGCACCACCTGGAGTTTCATGGACATTTCACCATTCTGGCAAGTAAGTATTATGCTATTACATGCTGACTGATCCATGTGCATGTCTGAACCCACTGCAGCACTCTGCTATATTTTGCTTGCATCTGCTCAGTAAAGCCTCCTCCTTGTCTCCCATCTGGGTCTGAAGGGATTACTTGCACTCAGCATATGCATACTGGGCTACTTGCTTTTCCATCAAACATTACTTGTGGACACTGCTATCTGCCCATCAACCAGAGTGAGATTCTGCACCCCCATACCGGTGACCCAGTGATGATTTAAGTTGAGGAGGCTTACATGCCGTTTTGCTTCATGCCTGCTTGTTATTGAATATGCTGCTGGACTATCTTGCACTATCGCTTCTGCCATCTGTTTGTCCACTCTGATTCGCCTAGGTGCTGGTAACGGACTGATCATTCTGAATTGTGCTTTCAAATACTAGATCTGGCTGCGTTGGATAAACGGAGCGGTTTAATCTTTTGATTTCATCAGGTGGGATTTCAGCCTCAGGATTCCATACCAAGCCCAATTTAGCCTTATTAGCATTTGCATACAGCATTTTCTCAGCTCTCTACACACCCAGTATACCCTTGTTGGTCTCCATTCTCCTGTGAGTCTTCAATCAAGACCCCCCATTGGGACCCTCAGTAGCCATTCATTGGCTTGTGGTTTTGGGTAGACTTGGCTGGGGCGGTGGGTTTGGCTTAGGTGGTTGTGGCCTGGACTGGGTGGTGGGTGGAGCCTTTGAGGTGAAACCAGCGTTCCACAAGAGGCGGGACCATTTTATACTGCTCTGATCAAGGGTCCATGAGCATTCTTCTTTATTTTGTAACTGCACTGTTTTATTCAATTTTGCATTTACCTGTTCAACCATGTTTCAATAAAGTATAAATTTTTACATTATACCAGTGTTTGAGCCATCCTATGCAACTTCCTTTTCCTTGTTTTTCTACAGTAAGATACAAGTCAGAATCCAGGCATCTCCTACAATAAAAATGTCATTTTTGGTGAGATACTTCCAATAGGAAATCATGTCTTAGGCTCCTTTCACACACTCCGTCCGTTGGACGGAGTCCGTTTTTCTCAGCGGGGGATCGAGCCGCCGATCCCCCGCTGAGCAGCAGGAGGACAGCTGTGTCTCCGCGCTGTGTGCGGAGACACAGCTGACAGTTCCCCATACATCTCTACGGGGGAAATCGGATGTCAATGGACCGTCAGTCCGTTCTCACCCGATCCGATCCGCTGGACGGATGGAAAATAGGGTTTCCATCCGTCCAGATTTGACGGATCGGATCGGGTCGGATGTCAGCGGACATGTCTCCGCTGACATCCGATGCCCCATAGGAATGCATGGGGGGACCGTTCAGATCCGCCAAAAAAACGGACAGGCGGATCTGAACGGTCCACCTGTGTGAAAGGGGCCTAAAGGGATGCAGTAGTTTTCCTCATTAGAGTCCTGAAGGACAGCTGATTGATCATTATGAAACCATTCCCACTCACTTTCCCACATGGATACAAACACACAGGGGTTTCTTCAGAATAACAAAAGCTAGGAATCTTCAACAAAGTTTGTTAAAATCCTTGCAATGTACATACAGTAGGTCACTCAAAGGGGAATGTTTTTTTCTCAACAAAAGTGGAGATATCCTTTCATTAATTTTATTGCGAAAAAACACAATATATTGTTTAACCCAATTTTTTGGCAAATTATAAAAGTTTAGATACCCAACCTAACAGTTAATGTTTAAAGAAAGAAATATAATAATAAATAATATATCCAAATTGAGGCTTTAGAGAAGAATACTGTATATCATGATTATTTATTCCAAAAAGGTTTAAAGGCTCCTTTGGGGTTAATAACGGACTGAAGGGTCTCTTGTTTGACTTACGTTTGCAGGCAGGTACTAAGGAGAAAAACTGTGGCAGCATAGGACTCCAGGCGTCCTATGCTGCCACAGCAAAACACAGCAAACTGCACCATAGATCTCTCTGATATAAGTACAAAACGTATTATTTCGCAGATATTTAATCTTTGGATTGACTGCAGTTACCGAGGTCCTGTACCCTAAGGGAACCGCATTGGATCCCACAAGTGGCTAAACGCTATTGGTCTAGCCCAAGTAAATGTATGATTCAAGTCAATTACTCATTATTCACACCAACATATCTAGTATGCATGCACCCATTTTTTATAATTTTTATGGTTTCAAAACTTTATTCTTTCCTCCAAGCAGGAGGTTAAGAATAACTCATGCTGCAATATACCACTTCAGAAGCAGCACAAGTTCCCGTTGCAACTCAGGAATCTGGGGAAGGCATATATGCATGAAACTGATAAAAAAAGACGTATGTAACATACTAAACATTAAATATATTGCATGAATCTAATTTGAGTTTATGTAAAATTTGTCATCTGTATTATTTGTCATTTATAGAAATGGTGATATATCCTTGAAAAAGGCCCTGTACGGCCGAAACGCATTGGATAACTCATTGGACCTTTCCTCTGAACCAGGTTCCAAAGATACATGGAACAACAGAGCAGAATGTCCTGTTAAAAGTCACCTATTCTTCACTTGTCACTTACCTTTCTATATTTTGCACCGTCAACACAATGGGCCTTCACCCATTCACAAAAAACCTTGTATGATACTGTAAATAGCTTAAAATAAATTGTTTGATTTTACACCATATCATTTGCCCGTACTCTTGCCCATAAAGTCCCAATTACCTGGCATGAGGCACCAAAACTATAAACATAATTTATGAGACGGTGGCAAAAAATGACTATAGGGCTCCACTGAGATCAAAACCCCTCTTTATAAGGGAAATCGTAAGCAACCACTTAACCCCCGGAAGATTTTACCCCCTTCCTGACCAGGGCCTATTTTGCGATTCAGCACTGTGTGCCTTTAACGGACAATTTAACGGACAATTGCGCGGCAAAAGCGTATTTTGATTGGTTTGCGCAAAAGTTATTGCGTTTACTAACAAAGGGAAAGATTTTTGTCATTTTTTTTAACGAGTAATGGCGGCGATCTGCAATTTTTTTTTTTGCGGGACTGCGACATTGGGGCGGACAGATCGGACCCTTGACTGACATTTTGGACACTTTTGGGGTTACCAGTGACATTACTACAGTAATCAGTGCTATACATATGCACTGTTACTGTAAAAATGACACTGGCAGTGAAGGGGTTAACTTTTTTTGAGAGGGAGGGGTTATGTGTGTCCCTAGGGGTGTGTTTCTAACTGTGATTGGCTGTGGCTTGATGTGTAAGAACAGTGATCAACGGTCCTACATAGTAGAACCGTATGATCACCATTCTTACACAGGGGAGAATGACAGGCGGCTTTGTTTACATTAGCCGCCTGCCTTTCTTCCAGTGTAATGGACGATCGCGAGTGCCCGGCGGACATCGGGTCCGCCGGGCACACGCGCGGGAGAGTCCGTGACCATGCGGGAGCGCGCCCGTGGTGGCGCGCGGTGCACCCTAGAGCCTCACAGGCTAGCGACATAGCCCTATGTCCCTTTGCCTGTAAGGGGCTGACCGCCACCATAAATAGTCGTGCGGCGGTCGGCAAATGGTTAAAATCTGCTTTTCTACTTAAGGTATTATTCCTTTGAGCAACCATGCAGAACGAGGGTGTCAGGTCAGAGTATAGGGCCTCTACATTACTTGACCAAACACCATCTGGTATTTGCTGTACATTTGCCCATCTTTATATTGTAGCCACAACTGACATACTGCCTAGCTGGAAACCTCTGGAAATTGTACTATACCCTCTGGGGCAGTAAAATAAGGATGACATTTGTATACATCAGTAGCTTACCTGAGTAAATGTTTGAACAGACTAGAGATTCCAAATATTTTCTGAAAGTATAGATATATCATAGTTTATTATGAATGATGTCAGTTCTGAGTGTTTGACAGAAAAAGGGGAACTATTCTATGTCCACTATCCAGATGCTGGATTTAAAGCATTTCATGAAGAATTTGGGGAATCTGCTCTTTTATGATACATATAGGCCTAACCCATCATTGTTTTCTTTATTACTGCTTTTGATCCCTTCATAGTGTAAGGAGTATACAAATTACGATTCAGAAGAGGAACACTATAAGGGCTCTTTAACACGGCCGCTCCGTGTGAAAGCTCCGCTGCGGGACTTTTTTTTTTTTCTTTCACGGAGCGGATGACATTTGTGTCATCCGCTCCGTATGTCCGCATATCATCCCATCCGTTTGCGGATGATATGCGGACATAATGTAAGTCTATGGGCATTGCGGATGTCAGCGGGTGACACCGCTGACATCCGATTTTCCTTCCTTTCCATTTTTTGAACGGAGGAAAAATAGGGTTCTGTTCCGTTCCAAAAAACGGAACAGAACTGAAAGGAAGAAAATCGGATATCAGCGGATGGTATTCCGCTGACATCCGCAATGCCATTGACTTACATTATGTCCGTAAATCATCCGCAAAAAAATAGGATGATTTGCGGACACACGGAGCGGCCGTGTGAAAGAGCCCTTAATGTAAAAATTAAATTAAATGATGTTCACACCCTGTGGTCAAATTTCTGGCCATTGGTGTGGATCAGGATGTGAAAGGAAAACACCTCAGTGGGGATAAAATAGCAAAAAAATTGTTTAACCACTTGCCGACCGCCGCACGACTATCTACGTCGGCGGTCAGCCCCTCACAGGCAAAGTGACGTAGATCTACGTCGCTCGCCTGTGAGGCTCTAGCGTGGCGAGCGTGATCATCGGGTGGAGAGGGAGAAAGGCAGGCAGCTGATGTAAACAAAGCCGCCTGCCATTCTCCCCTGTGTAATGACAGAGATCATACGGTTCTTCTATGCAGGATCGTATTTCTCTGTTGTTACACGAAAAGCCACGCCCCTTTACAGTTAGAAACACGCCCCTAGGGACACACCTAACCCCTCCTTCTCAATAAAGTTAACCTCTTCCCTGCCAGTGTCATTTTTACAGTAACAGTGCATATTTATAGCACTGATTACTGTAGTAATGTCACTGGTAACCCCAAAAGTGTCAAAAATGTCAGTCAAGGGTCCGATCTGTCTGCCGCAATGTCGCAGTCCCGCAAAAAAGAAATCGCAGATCGCCGCCATTACTCATTAAAAAAAAAACAAAAATCTTTCCCTTAGTAAACGCAATAACTTTTGCGCAAACCAATCAAAATACGCTTATTGCGATTTTTTTTTTTTACCAAACATATGTAGCAAAAAACATTTTGATTAAAAAATGTTTAATTCTTACATTTTTTTGGGGGGAATTTCATATAAAAGAATGTGAAAAATATTGTTATTTTTTCAAAATGTACGCTCTTTTTTTGCTTATAGCGCAAAAAGTAAAAATCGCACAAGTGATCAAATACCACCATAAGAAAGTTCTGTTTGTGGGAAGAAAAGGATGACAATTTTGTTTAGGTACAGCGTCGCACGACCACGCAATTGTCCGTTAAAGTCACGCAGTGCCGAATCCCAAAATAAGGGCCTGGTCAGGAAGGGGGTAAAATCTTCCGGGGCTTAAGTGGTTAATAAAGGTTTTAAATGTGAAAGATAGGAGGGATGGTGGCGCTGCCTATATTAAAAAATAAATATAAATTGTAGTAAAGTATTGTATCTTCAATGGTTGAAGATATAAAGTGCCTCGTGCTATCAAAGATAAGTGCAATTGTTTATCTGAAAATCACCAGTACAAAAATATAATCATTGACATCAAATGGTGCAAATCTGCAAGTGTAATATATTAAAGTGCCTCCAAGGGATTTAAAGTGACTGGTGCCAAAATTAATAATATCTGTGATGGATATCAAGCATAAACAAACTACAAATCGCTATGACCAATAATAACAATAATAATTCATGCAATAAAAAAGTGCTTTAAAGGAGAGTGCTATAGTGTGTGAAAAGCCCCAGTAATACCATATACGATGGTATAGGGGTAATATAAGGTGCCAACAGTAAAACAATCTAAAATATGCACAGGTCAAAACGTCCAGTATGAAAAAATGTCCAATCTGGAAGAAAAGTCTATGTATCACATGCAGTGACCACAAGCAAATAAATTGGAATGGGTGACAACACTCTGGTGAATGATTGATGAGGAGTGACCCCGTGGTGGGTGGTAAGGTGCTGGGTGATCCCTCCAGTGGAAAGGCACACTTACCAGAGACACCCACCCCACACAGGGGTATTAGGCGGGTGTTTAAATGATCCAACGGCCCAGCGGTATCCTCCTGTGCCTGGATGGGGGCGTCTACCGGAAACCTAGCTGGTCCTAGTATGGGTATTCCCTGGATTGGTTCCCTGTGTATATTTCCGATAGCGGATGTGGTCCGAGGTACCCCCCGATTTCACTCACGATGGTGTGCCAGATAGTGTGCCAAAGAATAAATAAGGGACATAGTGTAATGCCGTAAGGTATTTTTATTTCACATAAAACGTAGAGAGGTACTCACATTTGAGCAGGTAAATCGAGCGTGTATATGGAGCGGAGCGCTTGCGATCCAAGCCTCGATCTCGTGTAGATAAGCCGGAAGTGACTCGACACGCTGTACGCGTTTCGTAGTTAATGCGTCATCAGCAGCGTCAGGTCACCTCCGGTATGCTTTCTTAAATGTGCATGCGGTAACCAGGCAACCAATCGACACTTGGTAATTACGATACGTAGTCCGGCCGTACGGACTACAAGAAAATGGCGCCTGTGTAGATGGATGTAAATATATAAGCTTCCTTCTAACCGTAATTATGAAGTCTAAAACAAGGCCAAATAGATGGATAGAGGTGTCGATGTATTAATTAATGTAATAAAAAATGGTTCCTGGTGATGGTGCATGTTCATATTTTCGGAAGTTAACGTACACTTATTAGCTCATGTTGTAAATGTACCAACATATTAAAAAATCTCAATTACATTTATTTTAAAACAATGAATATATATTAAAAAAACACCAATATATAAAAGAAAAAAATGTGTATAAATTATATGTAGTGCTGGTATGCATTAACATATGCGGTGGGAGAGATTAGGAGGACATCTAGTGGAGATTTATAAAACTGCATATATGTAATATGTATATATGTATCCATGGTTTTTAAATCCTGTAAGTACTTAGATGAAAATTTAGAACAAGGGACAATAAATAGATGTGATATTATAGTGTCAAGTATATAATGTGCAAATGTATGTAAATAAATTACTGGTATGTATGGTCTAAATATAAAACCTAATACCTTATATTATGTATGAATTTTCTGAATATAGCTGTGCAAAAATGCACATGCTGTATGTGATAATGTATCATGTGCTAGTGAATCGCATATGATAAAATATTTTAAATATTTTTTAAAAACCAAGAGGATGAATCAGAAATTAGATGCATGTTAAAATAAATGTTAGAATCACAGATAGGGCAAACCACTAAAAATTAGAAATAAAACAATTTAGATCAATATCTAAATTTAGGCCTTTGGGCTGTAATGTGTTTAATCCATAAATCCAAAAAGTATCGTTTTTGGAAATCTTTCTTGTTTTATTTTCTCCTCGCCAGTGTGCGGATATGGAGTCGATTCCACAAAAAGTAAGACCCCTAGGGTCTTTGTTGTGTTTCTCCGCAAAATGCCTAGATAGGCTATGTTTGGGGAAACCTAGGCGTATGTTCTTGATATGTTCTCCTATTCTAATGTACAGTGGTCTGGTGGTCCTGCCCACATATTGCAGTCGGCAAGGACATTCGACAAGATATGTAACATGATCCGTCTGGCAGGTGATCAACTTATTTATATTAAATTCTTCTCCGGTGGCTCTAGATTTAAATTGTAGTGTTTTTCTGGGTTGCCTTGGATTGGTCTTACAAGCCAAACACCTTCTACACCTAATAAATCCTTTAAGGTCTTTAAACATTTTTACTGGTTTAGGTGGGTCAACCACATTGTGTACTAGTTGGTTCCGGAGGGAGGGTGCCTTTCTATAAATAAACGTGGGTTTATTAGGTAGCAGCTTCGATAAGGTCCTATCTGATTTAAGTATAGGCCAGTATCTTCTAATGATGCGTTCGGTATCTTTGAAATTTTTATGGAACCCTGTAATGAAGGCTGTTTCCCCTCTTTTGTTGTCTGTACGGTTCTCTCTTTAATAGGTCGTCCCTATTCATTCTTGATACCGTTTCTCTAGTTTTGTATAGATTTTCTTTATCATATCCTTTCTCCACAAATCTTTCCAATAAGGTTTCTGATTGTGTTAGAAAATCTTCGTGATTGTCACAGTTACGCCTCATTCTTATGAACTGGCCCTTGGGTATGTTCCCTTTCCAGTTGGGATGATGGCAACTCGTGATAGGTATATATCCATTTCTATCTGTGCTTTTAAAAAAAGTTTTGCTTTTTAAAACGTGTTCATCCTTAAAAATTTGTAAGTCTAAAAAATGTATTAGTTCCTGGTCCCAATTGCCGGTGAATTTTATTCCAAAAGAATTATTATTAAGTGTGGAAAAGAATTCTCTTAAGGTGTCTTCAGTGCCGGTCCAAATTATCATGATATCATCTATGTAACGTTTGTATAAAACTAATTCTGGAATGTATCGAGCATAGACGGAAATTTCTTCCAGCATGTCCATAAGCAGATTGGCAACGCTCGGTGCGTATTTGGCTCCCATGACCACGCCTTTGGTTTGTAAATAATAGTCTCTGTTGTGCCAAAAGAAATTGTGTGACATTGCTAATTCAAGTCCCTCCATAATGTATTCTATTTGAGTTTGCTTTAATTTACTGTGTTGTTGCAATGCCTTTTTTACTGCCATTAGTCCATCTGGTTGGGAAATGCTTGTGTATAGCGAGTTCGCGTCTATGGTGGCTAGGAAGCATTGATCTGTAATTGGTATCAATTTAAGATCCCTTATAAGTTCGGAGCTATCTTTGAGGTAGGATCTACCCTTTTTGACTACTGGTTGTAGGTAAGTATCTATGTACTCACCGAGTCTTGAAAATAATGAGTCAACGCCACTCACGATTGGCCTTCCAGGTGGCTTCTGCGCGTCTTTGTGGATCTTGGGTAAATAATATACCACTGGTATCCTGTTAGACTCTGGTATTAGGTATTCTGCTTTTTTTTTGTTAAGTATTCCTATTTCTTTCCCTTTTTTTATGTAATCCTTAAGTTTCTTTTTGTATATTTTGGTAGGATTACCTTTGAGTTTTTTGTATGTATCTGGTATACTAAGGAGATTGTTCATTTTGGCTTTGTAATCGGATTTGTTCAGAATGACCAGGCCGCCTCCCTTGTCTGCCGGCCTGATCACTATGTTTTTATTTTTCTCTAATTTCTTAATGGTGTGTTGGATGTAATAATACTTCTTTGGATTAGCTTTGATTTTACGTAAATCGGCTTCTACCATTTTTTTGAATGCGCTGATGCATTCACCCCCCGGTACTTTGGGGTTAAAAAGGGATTTGTTTCGAAGGCCGGAATGTGCAAATTTAGAATCGCCCGCTGGCTGTGTGGAACCTTTCAGACTAAAATGTTTCTTTATTTTAAGTTTTCTTAAAAATTTGTGCAGATCTATAAAAACTTCAAAAGGGTCCATTTCCTTGTTTGGGGCGTATTTAAGACCAAGATCTAAGATAAAAAGTTCGTCTGGAGTAAAAACAGTGTCTGTGAGGTTAAAAATGCCTTGTCCTAAAATTCGCGTCTTCTTTTTCTTCTTGCCTCCTCTCTTCCCTCGTGTACGTCTTCGTCTTCCTAGTATAGGTTCTGATATTGAGGTCTGCACATTTAAGGAAGCATACCAGAGGTGACCTGACACTGCTGATGACGTATTAACTACGAAACGTGTACAGCGTGTCGAGTCACTTCCGGGTTATCCACACGAGATCGAGGCTTGGATCGCAAGCGCTCCGATCCATATACACGCTCGATTTACCTGCTCAAATGTGAGTACCTCTCTACGTTTTATGTGAAATAAAAATACCTTACGGCATTACACTATGTCCCTTATTTATTCTTTGGCACACTATCTGGCACACCATCGTGAGTGAAATCGGGGGGTACCTCGGACTAGGACCAGCTAGGTTTCCGGTAGACGCCCCCATCCAGGCACAGGAGGATACCGCTGGGCCGTTGGATCATTTAAACACCCGCCTAATACCCCTGTGTGGGGTGGGTGTCTCTGGTAAGTGTGCCTTTCCACTGGAGGGATCACCCAGCACCTTACCACCCACCACGGGGTCACTCCTCCTCAATCATTCACCAGAGTGTTGTCACCCATTCCAATTTATTTGCTTGTGGTCACTGCATGTGATACATAGACTTTTCTTCCAGATTGGACGTTTTTTCATACTGGACGTTTTGAGCTGTGCATATTTTAGATTGTTTTACTGTTGGCAACTTATATTACCCCTATACCATCGTATATGGTATTACTGGGGCTTTTCACACACTATAGCACTCTCCTTTAAAGCACTTTTTTATTGCATGAATTAATATTGTTATTATTGGTCATAGCGATTTGTAGTTTATTGTTTATGCTTGATATCCATCACAGATATTAATTTTGGCACCAGTCACTTTAACCGCTTCCATACAGAGCAGTTAGACCCCCTTCCTGCCCAGACCAATTTTCAGCTTTCAGCACTCTCACACTTTGAATGACAATTGCTCAGTCATGCTACACTAACCAAACAAAATTTTTATCATTTTTTTCACACAAATAGAGCTTTCTTTTGGTGGTATTTGATCACAACTGGGGGTTTTTTTTTTCGTGATATAAGCAAAAAAAGAGCAAAAATTTTGCAAAAAAAACACTTTTTTTTAGTTTCTATTATAAAATTTTGCAAAAAATTAATTTTTCTTCATACATTTGGGCCAAAATTTATACTGCTACATGTCTCTGGTAAAATTAACCCAAATTAGTGTATATTATTTAGTCTGTGTGAAAGTTATTGAGTCTAGAAGCTATGGTACCAATTACTGAAAATTGATCACACCAGATGTACTGATGGCCTATCTCCTTTCTTGAGGCCCTGAAATGTCAGGACAGTACAAATACCCCCCAAATGACCCCTTTTTGTAAAGTAGACAGTCCAAGGTATTTAGTAAGAGGCATGGTGAGTTTTTTGAAGTTATAATTTTTTCCCACAATTCTTGGGAAAATGAAGAAAACATTTTTTTTTCTTTTTTTTTCCCAAAACGTTGTCAATTTATAAGCTATTTCTAACACATAGCATGTACACAGCAAAAATGACACCCCAAAATTCATTCTGCTACTCCTTCTGAGTATGGTGATACCACATGTGTGAGACTTTTACACAGCCTGGCCACAAAAAGAGACTCCACGTCCAAGTAGCACCATAAGGCGTTTTAGGAGCATAAATACACATAAAACTTTCTTACTACCTATCACACTTTTCAAGGCCCTAGAGCAACAATACAATGGAAAAGTCCACAAAATTACCCCATTTTGGAAAGCAAACACTCCAACGTATATTCTATGAGGCATTATGGGTCCTTTGAACATGTCATTTTTTTCCACAAGTTTTTGGAAAATGTGGGAAAAAAATAAAAACTTTTTTTTTTACACAAAGTTGTCAATTTATAGGATATTCCTAACACATAGCATGTACATCGCAAAAATGACACCCCAAAATACATTCTGCCACTCCTCCTGAGTATGGCAATACCACATGTGTGAGACTTTTTCACAGCCTAGCCATATAGAGGGGCCTAAACATCCAAGGAGCATCATCATGCATCCTAGCCACTTGCCTAGGTCTATTTTTGACATTTGGTGTTTACAAGCTAAAATCAGTTGTTTTTGCTAGAAAACTACTTAGAACCCCAAAACATTATATATTTTTTTTTAGCAGAGACCCTAGAGAATAAAATGGAGATTATTGCAATATTTTTTATCACACCGTATTTGCGCAGCGGTCTTCCAAACGCAATTTTTTGGGAAAAAAATCACTTTTTTTAATTAAAAAATAAGAAACCAGTAAAGTTAGCCCAATTGTTTTCCATAATGTGAAAGATAATGTTACGCCGAGTAAATAGATACCCAACATGTCATGCTTCAAAATTGCGCACGCTCACAGAATGGTGACAAATTTTGGTACTTAAAAATCCCCATAGGCGACATTTTAAAAATTTCTACAGGTTGCTATCTTAGAGTTACAGAGGAGGTCTAGGGCTCAAATTATTGCTCTTGCTCTAACGATCGCGACGATACCTCACATGTGTAGTTTGAACACTGTTTACATATGTGGGCGGGGTTTCCGTATGCGTTCGCTTCTGCGCGCGAGCTCGCGGGGACACGGCGCTTTAATTTTTTTTTTTTTTTACTATTTATTTTATTTATTATTTTTTATTTTTACACTGTTTTTTTTAAAAAAAAAAAATTGATCATTTTTATTTCTATTGCAAGAAATGTAAACATTACTTGTAATAGAAAAAGGCACGACAGGACCTCTTTTTTGTGAGATCTGGGGTCAAAAAGTCCTCAGATCTCACAAGTACACTAAAAGATAGAAAAAATAAAAAAAAAAAATTAAAAAAAAATTAAATAAAATGAAAAAAAAAAAAGGGACCTTTAAACTGGTTGCTAGGCAACGACGTTTGCCGTAGCTCCGGTCCTCCAAGACCATAGAGTCGAGTGAGGGCAAGCTTGCCCTCACTCGACATCCTGTCTGTGAGGATCTGGGACCGGATCGTTTTCCCCGCTGCCGGCGGGTCCGGTAAGCGGGGAAAAGGACCAGAATGCAGCGGGAGGGGGGGGGGCACCTCTTCCGCCACCCCGGAAGGGTGATCCCGCGGCGAATCTGCCGCTGGGACCACCCTTATCGGAAAGCCAACCGTCCACCGTTTAAAAAAATACCAGGGTTATGGCAGCTATCTGCTGCCATAACACCGGTATTTAGGTTTAAACGGACGACGTATGTTAACCTTTTTGGACTTAGACATGGTGGCTGTATGAAGGGTGACAGGTACTCAAGTACTTTGCTGGGCAGGTGACAGGTACTCTGGTACTGATGAGCAAGTGGCAGGTACTCGAGTACTCCGATAGGCAGGTGACAGGTACTCGGGTACTCTTATGGGCAGGTGACAGGCAGGTGATAGGTACTGATGAGTAGTACTGATACTGATAGGTGATACTGATACTGTACTGATGGGTACGGATGATCAGTACTGATACTAATAGGTGATAGGTACTGATGGGTACTGATGAGTACTGATGAGTAGTGATGGGTAATGATGAGCAGGTGGCAAGTACTCGGGTACTTCAGGTGTCAGGTACTCTGATGAGCAGGTGGAAGGTACTCGGGTACTCTGTTGGGTAGGTGACAGGTACTCGGGTACTCCGATGACGGGTACTCAAAGTACCAGAGTACCTGTCAGCAGAGTACCTGAGTACCTGTCATCAGAGTACCCGAGTACCTGTCATCAGAGTACCCGAGTACTTGTCATCAGAGTACCCGAGTACCTGTCATCAGAGTACCCGAGTACTTGTCATCAGAGTACCCGAGTACCTGTCATCAGAGTACCCGAGTACCTGTCACCAGCCCAGCAGAGTACCTGTCATCAGAGTACCCGAGTACCCATCATCAGAGTACCCGAGTACCTGTCACCAGCCCATCAGAGTACCTGTCATCAGCCCATCAGAGTACCCGAGTACCTGTCATCTGAGTACCTGATGGGCTGGTGACAGGTACTCGGGTACTTTGATGGGCTAGTGACAGGTGCTCTTTATTGGGGGGGGGCAATCAGTGTGGTTGGGGTGCACTATGATTGGTAACTAGCTGTTACCACAATCTCCTCCTCACACAGGATCAGTGTGTGAGGAGGAGAACACGGTGACAGCTAGTTACCGTGTTCTCTGATGACATTTGTGACCGGCTGTGATTGGACACAGCCGGTCACGTGGTAAAGAGCCAATTTCATTGGCTCTTTACCTAGATCGGGGATGGGCTCTGTCCGAGGGACGAGCCTCGTCCCCGATCGCCGCGCTGCGCGCCCCCGGGGGCGCGCATTAAGGAAGGAACGAGCGGCTCGCGCTGGAGCCGCTCATGTGATCGGCTGTGATTGACACAGCCGATCACGTGGTAAACAGCCAATTTCATTGGCTGTTTACCTTGATCGGGGTTGGGCTCAGTCCGAGGGACGAGCCTCACCCCCGATCGCCGCGCTGCGCGCCCCCGGGGGCGCGCGGTAGCGGGGAGATCCGGGCGCCGTCATATGACGTCGGCCCGGATCGAGAAAGGATTTGTGCCGACGTCATTTTACATGACGCGGTACGGAAGGGGTTAAATCCCTTGGAGGCACTTTAATATATTACACTTGCAGATTTGCACCATTTGATGTCAATGATTATATTTTTGTACTGGTGATTTTCAGATAAACAATTGCACTTATCTTTGATAGCACGAGGCACTTTATATCTTCAACCATTGAAGATACAATACTTTACTACAATTTATATTTATTTTTTAATATAGGCAGCGCCACCATCCCTCCTTTCTTTCACATCTATGGTATAGTCTTCGGACTATCATTCAGGGAGGCTGCAGCCTATTTTCAGATTATATTCCTCACATATATATATTTCAATATATCTATTATTTACACACTGAGTGTCCACCCATCCAAATAGTCCTTGGCGCGGAAGTTTTTTATATCTTTCAATAAAGGTTTTAACCCTTCCCCTCTCCTTCCAAAGTCAAAGTGTTTCTTCCAGAGATCCACGATGAAACATAGAAACATAGAAACATAGAATGTGTCGGCAGATAAGAACCATTTGGCCCATCTAGTCTGCCCAATATATCTGAATCCTATGAATAGTCCCTGGCCCTATCTTATATGAAGGATAGCCTTATGCCTATCCCATGCATGCTTAAACTCCTTCACTGTATTTGCAGCTACCACTTCTGCAGGAAGGTTATTCCATGCATCCACTACTCTCTCAGTAAAGTAATACTTCCTCATATTACTTTTAAACCTTTGCCCCTCTAATTTAAAACTGTGTCCTCTTGTGGTAGTTTTGAAATGAAATACAGTAGAAGATCTAAGGATATTACATACAGCTCCCAATATTTTTTATACATTTTGGAAGGATGCTGTGCCCTCTCTTTGTATAATATTTATGTGTGCAAACATTTATTTGATGACTGAAAACCACATGCAAGAATTACAATCATGACAGATAACCCTGGAACATCAAAATTTGGGGAAAAAAACTTCTTCCCAATAGGGGGTAATATCAATAACTTTTGGGGGTATGGGCTAAGGGACTTGCTCTCTGAGTTCAACATAATGAAAAAAAAATATTGTTGGATCACATTCTATTAGGGCAAAAAAATACTTAGGGCAAAAAAATACTTTGGTTAACTTCACAATTATTTTTTCTGTAAGATGGGATTCTTTGCATTAATGAACCTAAAATCAAAGTGCAGCAATTGACATGGGCTGTGTGTCAGAGGGTAAAAAAAGCATGAGGCCCCAAAATGGAAAAAATGTCCGGTCAGCAAAGGTGCCCATTTCATGGCATTTTAGTAGCCATTTCATCAAAAGAGACACTAAAGTGGCCACTAAAGTGCTACAAAATGAATTAATGGTGTTTTACATTGTTTTTATAATTATTAAATACCAACTCTCAGGGATACTGGGAGCAGGCATCCAGCAGCAGGGTTGGACAGATCTGCATAGCTACTAGATATAGTTTAGTTCTGAAACAAAATTTAGACAAATATTTAAATATTCAGAAATTCGGATGTATCCGAATCACGATAGGAACTAATTTAAACTAACCTGGAATACAATATAACTAAAAAAATGTTTGTTTGAATTTAAATCGAATTCAAAACAAATTTGAAAATGTAAACATATTGCTGTCTATTGATGGTTTCCTTCACAAACTGTGTACCTAAAAGAATCAATGCTGTTTTGAAGTCAAAGGGTATTCAAATATTGACTTAATTTAGATTTTTCTTCTGTTCACTCATTCTGCATTTTTTAAATTGATAAAAATAAACAAGTAAAACATATATTTTTGAAAGCATTCTTACTTAACATTTTTTCTTCACACGTGCCTAAAACTTTTGCACTGTACTGTACATTAAGACAGCAAACTGTTGAAGTCAGATATTTCTTTTAAAACTTAACCACTTAAGCCTCGGAAGATTTTACCCCCTTCCTGACCAGGGCCTATTTTGCGATTCGGCACTGCATGAATTTAACGGACAATTGCGCGGTCGTGCGACGCTGTACCCAAACAAATTTGACGTCCTTTTTTTCCCACAAACAGAGCTTTCTTTTGGTGGCATTTGATCACCTGTGCGATTTTTTTGATCATGCGCTATAAACAAAAAAAAGAGCGTCAATTTTTAAAAAATAACAATATTTTTCAAATTTTTTTATATGAAATTCCCCCAAAAAAACTGTAAAAATCAAAATTTTTTAACATTTTCGGCCAATTTGTTTTATGCTACATATGTTTGGTAAAAAAAAAAAAAAAAAAAAAAAAAAAAAAAAAAAAAATCGCAAAAAGCGTATTTTGATTGGTTTGCGCAAAAGTTATCGCGTTTGCTAACAAAGGGAAAGATTTTTGTTGTTTTTTTTTTTAACGCGTAATGGCGGCGATCTGCGATTTTTTTTGCGGTACTGCGACATTGCGGCGGACAGATCGGACCCTTGACTGACACTTTTTACACTTTTGGGGTTACCAGTGACATTTCTACAGTAATCAGTGCTATACATATGCACTGTTACTGTAAAATTACACTGGCAGTGAAGGGGTTAACTTTTTTTGAGAGGGAGGGGTTATGTGTGTCCCTAGGGGCGTGATTCTAACTGTGATTGGCTGTGGCTTGAGGTGTATGAACAGTGATCAACGGTCCTACATAGAACCGTATGATCACCATTCATACACAGGGGAGAATGACAGGCGGCTTGTTTACATTAGCCGCCTGCCTTTCTCCCTCTGCACCGACGATCACCGAGTGACCGGCGGACATTGGGTCCCAAATACAATTTATGTCCTTTTTCCCCACAAATAAAAAATCCGATATGCTGGTTGTCTTGCTCCGTAGGATGAAAGAAACAAGAAGACTAACATGTAGCTGCATGAATTTCATTGCAATTAATAAAAGGACAGTGTGTCATAAATATTGTAATATAAATATTTTTATACATTATTATAATGTCTATTATATTTACTTTGTGGTTACAAATGGCCGCATGTTCTTCTGGGTTGTCATTTTTTTTGTAATCCTGCACAATATTGCTCATGTGATATTTTTTTTATGTACGAAATCCATACACATTACACAAAAATCGTACTTTGTATTCAGTAATGAGAAAAATTGTGCAGTTTGCTCCTTCAGTAATTTTCTTTTGGAAGGTTTTATGACCATTCCGAATATGGAATTTTCTGTCCAACTTTTATACAATATGTAGGCCCTATTACTGATTGCCAAATCTGTTACAGGATAGACTTACCATTCCATAAATATGGTCATATAGAGTTAGGACCAAATTTTGCAAATTTGGGCCAAATGTGACATTTCCAACTCCATCAATACATTTTTGCTCCCTTTTGGCCACAATGTTAACTGACTGGGCTTTCTCAGCTTTTTTATATTTACCAAAAAACATTTTGTTTTTGATAACAAGTTATGTTATACAAGTTATGATATACAAATTAAAATTATTCTTATTCATAATAATCAACTTCAAATAACCTTCCACTGATCTATCTCTACTGAAAAATTCATGTAATGATTTGTCAGTTGTTAGGGTTATGATTACTGCACTTTGTATGTTCATTTTAGCTCTTGCACTAACTTACCTAATAAAACTGCCAGCTTCATTTTCAAAGATTACTTTACTGATGATGAGAAGGCAAGCTCCCTTTAAATGCAGTGGAACACATCTACTGTACATAAACTGAACCAAATATAAAATAGGAATGTATTGCATAGTACATATCCAATCCATTACCAATATTTAACTCATTGGATCTTATTAAATGGCAATATATACAGTGGGTACGGAAAGTATTCAGACCCCCTTAAATTTTTCACTCTTTGTTATATTGCAGCCATTTTCTAAAATCATTTAAGTTCATTCTTCTTCCTCATGAATGTACACATAGCACCCCATACTGACAGAAAAACACAGAATTGTTGACATTGTTGCAGATTTATTAAAAAAGAAAAACTGAAATATCACATGGTCCTAAGTATTCAGACCCTTTGCTGTGACACTCATATTTAACTCAGGTGCTTTCCATTTCTTCTGATCATCCTTGAGATGGTTCTACACCTTCATTGGAGTCCAGCTGTGTTTAATTATACTGATTGGACTTGATTAGGAAAGCCACACACCTGTCTATATAAGACCTTCCAGATCACAATGCATGTCAGAGCAAATGAGAATCATGAGGTCAAAGGAACTGCCTGAAGAGCTTTAGAGACAGAATTGTGGCAAGGCACAGATCTGGCCAAGGTTACAAAAAGATTTCTGCTGCACTTAAGGTTCCTAAGAGCACAGTGGCCTCCATAATCCTCAAATGGAAGACGTTTGGGACGACCAGAACCCTTCCTAGAGCTGGCCGTCCGGCCAAACTGAGCTATCGGGGGAGAAGAGCCTTGGTGAGAGAGGTAAAGAAGAACCCAAAGATCACTGTGGCTGAGCTCCAGAGATGCAGTCAGGAGATGGGAGAAAGTTGTAGAAAGTCAACCATCACTGCAGCCCTCCACCAGTCGGGGCTTTATGGCAGAGTGGCCCGACGGAAGCCTCTCCTCAGTGTAAGACACATGAAAGCCCGCATGGAGTTTGCTAAAAAACACCCGAAGGACTCCAAGATGGTGAGAAATAAGATTCTCTGGTCTGATGAGACCAAAATAGAACTTTTTGGCCTTAATTCTAAGTGGTATGTGTGGATAAAACCAGGCACTGCTCATCACCTGTCCAATACAGTCCCAACAGTGAAGCATGGTGGTGGCAGCATCATGCTGTGGGGGTGTTTTTCAGCTGCAGGGACAGGATGACTGGTTGCAATCGAGGGAAAGATGAATGAGGCCAAGTACAGGGATATCCTGGACAAAAACCTTCTCCAGAGTGCTCTGGACCTCAGACTGGGCCGAAGGTTTACCTTCCAACAAGACAATGACCCTAAGCACACAGCTAAAATAACGAAGGAGTGGCTTCACAACAACTCCGTGACTGTTCTTGAATGGCCCAGCAAGAGCCCGGACTTAAACCCAATTGAGCATCTCTGGAGAGACCTGCAGGTGCCAACTCTGACCTTTCTGCAGTAGAATGGGTGTGAGACAATGTGAAGGAACTGGAGGCACTGTCAGCAGCAAACCAATCTACTATCGCCTCTACGTGTTCTGGCATCATCCCTTCTAGAGGTGTATGATGCCCTACCAAATACTGATGCAGGTTCTGTCGCCTACTAACACTTGAGGAAGGTGTTTCACTTGTGCGTGTAGCTGGCACAGATCGACCACGTCCTCTCCTTGCAACAGGAGTTCTACCAGCAGCACCACGACCCAGGCCACGGCCCCTATTTGACGGTCTCCTCATATTTCTGTAATTTATGATCTTGCCCTAGAAAGGTGTTTATTGAATAGCGGAACAAAACAACAACAGTATCGCACGGGTGTATCTCACAGTCAAATATGCAAACTATGCCGCAATTTAATGTTTTTTACCCCAAAAGGGTGTATATTGAATAGCGGAATAGGAAAAAGGATAAAAAACGGTGTATCTCACACGTACAAACACAGACTAGGCCCGATTAAAATTTTTTGTACCCTAAAGGGAGGATGAGGAAGAGGAGTAGGAGGAGTTGGGAACAGGAGGCAAACTGAAGCGCCCTGCAATCCTTGGCGGGGGAAGGAGATGCGCCAAACAAATTTAAAAAAGGTGTATCTCACATGTACCGATACAGACTATGCCGTAATTTAATTTTTTTACACTCCAAAAGGGTGTATATTGAATAGCGGAATAGGAAAAATGTTATAATACGGTGTATCTCACACGTACAAACACAGACTAGGCCCCGATTGCAATTTTTTGTACCCTAAAGGCAGGATGAGGAAGAGGAGTAGGAGGAGTTGGGAACAGGAGGCAAACTGAAGCGCCCTGCAATCCTCGGCGGTAGAAGGAGATGCACCAAACAAATTTAAAAAAGGTGTATCTCACATGTACCGATACAGACTATCCCGCAATTTAATTTTTTACACTCAAACAGGGTGTATATTGAATAGCGGAATAGGACAAATTTTACAAAACGGTGTATCTCACACGTACAAACACAATCTAGGCCCCGATTACAATTTTTTGTACCCTAAAGGCAGGATGAGGAGTTTGGAACAGGCAGGAGGCAGACTGAAGCACCCTCAAATCCTCGGCAGTATGAGATGCGCCCCAAAAATTGGAAAGGTGTATCTCACACGTACTGACACAGACTATCCCGCAATTTAATTGTTTATACCCAAAGGTTTTGATTAAATAGCGGAATAGAAAATATTATCAAAAAAAGGAGTATGTATCTCACACGTACCGACACAGACTATCCCGCAATTTAATTGTTTTTACCCAAAGGTTTTGATTGAATAGCGGAATAGAAAATATTATCCAAAAAAGTGTATGTATCTCACACGTACAGAACCAGACTAGGCCCCAATTACTATTTTTTGTACCCCCAAAAGGCAGGATGAGGAGTAGGAGGAGTACGGAACAGGCAGCACCCTCAAATCTTCAGAAGTATGAGATGCACCCCAAAATTTGGAAAGGTGTATCTCACACGTACCAACACAGACTATCCCGCAATTTAATTGTTTATACCCAAAGGTTTTGATTGAATAGCGGAATAGAAAATATGATATAAAATTGGTGTGATTTATCAATAGCACATGTGAACAGCAGTGTCTTATATCATTCAGCTCTGCTGCAGGCTATGGAGGGGAAAAAAAAAATTCCCCTTTTAAGTGTAATTTTTAACTAGATTAGTACAAACTATGCCACAATTTAATTTTTTTTTACCCAAGGCTGTATATTGAATAGTGGAATAGAAAAAAGTGTATGATTTTTGAAACCACTCAATAATAGCACATGTGAACACACACAGCAGTGTATTATCACAGTCAGCACAGCAGCACTGAAGGAAAAACGCTGCACACAGTGACTGATAGAAAAAGACTTTTCTCCCTCCTCCTCCTCAGTGGGCAAAAAAGATTGTTTTCACTGCACCCCACACACAGCAAAATCGATGTGGGCCAGCTCTGCTGCAGGCTATGGAGGGAAAAAAATTCCCCTTTTTAAGTTTTTAATTTTTAACTAGATTAGTGCAGACTATGCCACAATTTAATTTTTTTAACCCAAGGGTGTATATTGAATAGTGGAATAGAAAAAAGTGTATAACTTTTGAAATCTCTCAATAATAGCACATGTGAACACTGAACACAGCAGTGTATGATCACAGTCAGCACAGCACAGCACTGAAGGAAAACGCTGCACACAGTGACTGATAGAAAAAGACTTCTCCCTCCTCCTCAGTGGGCAAAAAAGATTGTGTTCACTGCACCCCACACACAGCAAAATCGATGTGGACCACTGACACCTGCCTATCTCCAGCCTCTCCCTAAAAGGATTGATAAGATCGGTCACTGCAAACCCCCCCCACACAGCAATATCGGTTGTAGAACACTGACCCTAAAAATCAGCAGCCTTGCCCTAAAATGCCCTACAACTCGCCCTGCCTAACACACTCCGACCTGTCCCTCAATTCTATCCGGACACAAATGGTTTTTGCCTGTCTGTCCCTAATCAGCAGCCAGCACGTATGATGTGTGCTCTGTCCCTGAACTAACACAGCAGAATGATGCAGCGGCGCTCCGTCTCGAACTTATAAAGACTTGGTCACATGCTTCAGATGACCAATCACAGCTACTAATACATTTGTAGGCATGGCTAGGATGGCTTAAGGCACACCAGTTAAACGCTTGTTGATTGGCTGTTGAAAGCCCGCCATGAAAAGCGCGCCAATGCATACAAAACCCGGAAATAAAATGACCGAACACGGATTTTTACCCGAATATACAGTAAAGTTTTCGGGTCCGTGTTCGGGTAACAAAAATCCAATTATTCGGTACGAACACGAACAATACAGTCCGTGTTCGCTCAACCCTAGTTACCACCATCATGTCCAGTAGAAGAATTTAGTGGTATTTCATAAATAGCATCAAGGTTTTCAGGGTCCAGCACATATTCATACTCTTGTAGTTCAACAATTTGTATAAATAATAATGATAACTTACCTATAATTTTTGTTATATATTCTGTTGGGCCGATATTGGAAGCTTTTATGTTGTGAACACTTATTTTTATCTGATAATAGATTAAGGTGTATCTGAAAGTAATTTAAACAATTCAAAAGATTAACACAATAGTACCAAAGTCCCTAGATTACATATATGGAGCATATCTCTGAAATCACAGAGCTCTCGCCTAGGCGAGATGGATGAGGGCTTGGAAAACCAAAAGAGTGGGACTTTAGCGGTACCAGTAAATATTAAATGTTCACAAAAGGATAAAAAATATTAGAACTTTATTCATTTGAACATATAAAATCATCCGCTTAGCATAGGCTGGATGAGTGATATAAAAGATACAAAAAACAGAAAATAAAAAATCAAAACCAAAAAACAGACATAGTTGGTAGGATAAGTCATATGGGTAAATATACCAATGTAACCAAGACCATATATAGATTATATACAAGTGGCTACTCAAGTGAACAATCCTGTTCTAGTCCACGAGAGCAGCGCCCAGTTGCGCTGAGAGTTGGCCTCTCAACTGCATGCATGTTGGCCGGTCTGCAGACTCACGGGCCTTAGGCTGGTGGGTTGGTAGACTGTCCGACATCTTTAGTTACCAGTTACAATTTTGATGTTGTATGCTGAGACTTCAGGTCTTACTGGGATTGCATATAATAGAAACTTCACTTCTCAAGTGGAGACCCAAGGCTGCAGGATTAGATTTTCGGTCACGGATTGAGATAAGTTTTTATTGTTTTTTCTTTCCACTGACCATTCCTGTGTGATGCCTTCTACTACCCTGACAGGATAATCTTATAAATTGATTGATTGCATTCATATTACGTGATTTAACCACTTAAGCCCCAGCCCTATTTCGGACACTTTTTGTTCACACGTTAAAACCAGTATTTTTTCCTAGAAAACTTAGAACCCCCAAACATATATATTATTTTAGCAAAGACTCTGGAGAATAAAATGTCGGTCATTGCAATAATTTTTGTCACGCGGTATTTGCGCAGCGGTCTATAAAGCGCCATTTTTTTGGAAAAATTTTGAAAAATCACATTTCACTGCATTTAAAAAATACTAAACAGTAAAGTTAGCCCATTTTTTTTGTATACTGTGAAAGAACATGTCACGCCGAGTAAATAGATACCCAACATGTTACGGTTTAAAATTGCGCCCCCCCGTGGGATGTCGACAAACTACGGTCAATAGAGATCTCAATCTGCAACGCTTTAAATTTATTTAACAGTTACCAGTTTAGAGTTAGAGTGTAGCTCTTTTTTTTTAAATTATTGCTCACACTCTGGCGATCGCGGCGATACCTCACATGTGTGGTTTGAACAGCAATTGCATTTGCGGCTCGACTTGCGTATACGTTTTTTTTTGTGCGCGAGCTAACGGTGACGGGGACCCTAGACCCCTCCACTACACTTCCCTGTATGCAAAACGCCAAAAACGGCGTTTTTGCATACAGCCAATTTTCAAATTTGCTGCCTTTTGCAGCACACTAACCCGGAAGTGACGTCATGGACGCCGCCTCCGGGTTACGTCAACGGAGACCCGATCGATGCCGTTTCCGGCATTCATCGGGACTCCATCCAGCCGGCGGACGTGCCGGCTGGGTGCTCGGGGCTCCCGGTGGGACGGGAGCCCCGAGCAAAGCCACGGAAGGCAGCAGGAGGGGGGGGCGTCCCCTCCCGCCCCCCTGGGTACCGATCGAGCGGCTCCCGAGCCGCATCGGTCGGTACCGACGGAAAGCCAACTGTCGGCTTCAAACCACGGCACCGGAATGATGCCTCTAGCTAGAGGCATCATCCCGGTACACTACCGCAAAGTTTACCGACGTAGACCTAAGTTAGTATGCGGTAAGTGGTTACATATCCATTATTTGCGATCTCGACCAGTTCGACCAGATCTGGTTGACCTCGCGATACTGTGAGTCTACTTCTTTCTCCCTTCTTTTATTTCCTTTATTTTTCTTAATCTCTTTGTACTGACCCCACATTTCTTCCCCTCCCTAGTGTTTCAACCCCCTTCCTCTCCACCCTTTGATTTCTCTAAAGGCAGAGGGGACCTTCTCCTATGGACAAGATGGCTTACGCCCATTTGGGTAAGTGTCCTTTCTTGATTTCACATAACATTAATGGTCTGAACATACCGGAAAAGAGGAGGAAAGTTCTTTACGAACTTAAGAAAAGCAAACCACAAGTGGTTTTCTTACAAGAGACCCACTTCAAAAATCCCTCTCACCCTTCACTGACAAACAAATTTTTCCCAACAGCATTTTATGCATCCAATAACTCTGCAAAAAGCAAGGGTGTCGCCATCTTGCTACACAAAGATACGCCTTTTGTTCTTGAGAAACAGTTGGCAGATCCGGAAGGAAGATATATCTTTATCGCCGGTACACTGGGGGGCAAACAGATTACATTGGCGAATGTATATTTCCCCAACCGAGCTCGCTTAACATTCTGTAAATTAATGATATCTGAATTAAAGAGCTTTGCGAAAGGCTGCATAGTTCTAGGAGGAGATTTTAATGTCCCCTTAAACCCATTATGTGATACCTCCACTGGGCAATCGTGCCTCTCCTACGCAATTCACTCACACTTATAGACACCTGGAGGATGCTACACCCCTCCGACAGAGACTTCACCTTTTTTTCTGCCCCACACAACAGATACACAAGGATCGATCACGTGTTTGTGTCGCAGAGGGACCTAGCTGAAGTTAGCGGAGCAGACATTGGCTCCATTACCATTTCGGATCATGCCCCGATCTCCCTACATGTGAGATTTCTACCAGCACGTAGAAGGGATAAGGCCTGGAGACTAAACCCATCTTTACTACTTGACCAGTCCAACCAACAACATATTCAAAACGTGTTAAATAACTATTTTTCCGAAAACGTCTCAGGTGAGGTCTCACAACTCTTGGTTTGGGAGGCTCATAAGGCAGTGAGTAGGGGAGAGCTGATACGCTTAGGATCACAAAAAAAGAGAGAGGACATAGCAACTAAAGAAAAACTCCTGACTAAAATTAGAGAACTAGAAAACAAACATAAAAAAATCTTTAGCCAGATCAGTAGAAGGAGAATTAACGCATGCCAGGAAGGAACTCCAAACCCTCTTAGATGCAGACAAACGGATTTTATTTTGGCAAAAAGCCATATATTACGAACATGGGGACAAAGCAGGGAAGATTCTGGCCAGAGCCTTAAAAGACTCATAAGTCGCGAATATTATCCCGGGAATGAAATCATCACAAAACCTCTTAGTCCAAGATTCCAGAGACATAGCAAACGCTTTTAGAGACTTTTATGAGAAACTATATAATCTACCCAATCAAAACAAACCCGAGAACTGTACCTCTACCAGACAACAAGCCATTAAAGATTATCTAATAAAAAGTGGACTCCCAACCCTAGATCAAGAATGCACAAATAATTTGGATTCAGAGATAACAGAAGATGAAGTAAAACTCGCAATTAAGGCAATGAAAACAGGGAAAAGCCCGGGCCCTGACGGCTTTACAGCCCAATACTACAAAATCTTTACTGACACCCTATCACCCATTCTTGCTAAGGCACTAAACACAATCAAAGATGGGCATGCCCCCTCTAGAGACTTCCTAACCACCCATATAACAGTGATCCCAAAACCCGATAAAGACTCGACCCTTTGCTCCAACTATAGGCCAATATCCCTGCTTAATTTAGATCTAAAGATTCTAGCGAAAATTATGGCCGATAGGATCAGACCACACTTGGAAAAAATAGTTGGACCAGATCAAGTAGGATTTATGCCTGGGAGGGAGGCCAGGGATAATGTTATTAAGTCGATAAACCTAATCCACGGAGCAAAGACATTGGGGTTCGAAGGTCTCCTGCTGTCCACGGACGCAGAGAAGGCCTTTGACCGCGTGTCTTGGGACTATCTCTTTGAGACCTGTACCCATATTGGGCTGGGCTCAAATATGATGTCCTGGATCAAAGCCCTATATTCACTGCCACAAGCTAGAGTCAGAGTAAATGGGGTGTTCTCAGACCCCATAGATCTACGCAATGGTACGAGACAGGGATGCCCGCTCTCCCCCGTGCTATTCATACTGTCCCTAGAACCATTGCTTAGATTAATTAACCTAGATCCATCCATACAGGGAATCAAAACGAGACAAAGAATATAAGGTATCGGCATATGCGGACGACCTGCTTTTTTATGTCGCCCAAACGCATATATCGATACCCAATTTCAACCAACACTTTAAAGATTACAGAGCATTGTCCAACTTCAAAACAAACAATTCAAAGTCGGAGGCAATAAATCTAACTCTCTCCCCCCAGATGGTGAAATTGACCAAAAATAACTGCCCAGATCGTTGGGAAAACAAATCTCTAAAGTATTTGGGAATTGGTCTGACAGCAAACACCAACAAATTATTTGACACCAACTTCACGCGTTTTCTACGAAAGATCTCAACAGATCTTAGAAAATGGGACAAGGGCAGATTTTCTTGGTTCGGAAGGGCAGCAATTGTAAAAATGACGATACTGCCCAGACTACTTTACCTGTTTCACACCCTTCCGATCCATGTACCCTCCTCATTTTTCCGTAACCTATCCTCTCTACAACGCAATTTCATTTGGGCTGGTAGACACCCAAGAATAAGCCTTTCATACTTACAGAAAAACAGGGAGAGCGGTGGCATGGGAATCCCGAATTTTTACAAATACTACGTGGCAACACATATGACAAGAATCATTGACCGCTATTGTCACTCTGATACCAAGGACTGGGTCAATATTGAGAAAAACTGGTCCTCTGCGACACAGAACACCTACTTTGGACGAATACTCGAACATTACCCCCGGAGATCAAACACCCCCTGATTTACACCACCCTTAAAATCTTCCAAAAATTAATGACCAAATTTGAACTCTCTTCCTCCCTGAGCCCAATTGTACCCTTATATAATAACCCTGATTTTCCAGGTATACAGAATAAATCTATGCTAGTAATGTCTGGAGACAAGTTGATACCCCTGACGGCTGCACACTGTTTCTCAAAAGGCAAAATCCTCAACTTCCAAAACTTACAGAAAATCTGCTCAACTTAACACCGCCTATCATACTGGAACTACGTACAAATACACGACTTCCTACAAAGCAACAAACTCAAGAGCCTATTTTTTAGAGCACCGACAGAATTTGAAAAGTGTTGCTCGCTCCGCACACCTATGAGGAAGGTGACTTCCCTAGCATACAAAAGGATCAATTACACCCCAATAGATTCGTCAGACCCATTTAAAAAAAAGTGGGAAGACAGTCTGGGTATAGCGATCTCAGCTGCACAATGGAGGAAGTCGTGTGTCTTTGCGTACAAATGTTCTCTCAGTACTAAATTACAGGAAAACGCCTTTAAAATTAGGACACAGTGGTACAATACACCAGACAAATTGAAAAAATGGTTCCCGAACAGCTCCGATAAATGCTGGAGATGTGGAGCAAATCAGGGTAATTTTACCCACATTTGGTGGACATGTCCTAAGATAGAGCGATTCTGGAGAGAAGTTGCTTCTTGGACGAGGCACATCTCCGGACGCGACCTAGATTTTGACATCCCAACCTTCCTTCTACATATCAATCCTTTGCCTTATTCTACATACAAACGCTCAGTAATCAGACACATGTTGAATGCTGCAAAATGCCTTATCCCACTAAATTGGAACTCCGTCAATCCACCACGAATCCGGGACTGGTTATCTAAAATAAACCAAATATACGAAATGGAAAGGACACTAGTAATGAAAACTGACAGGACTGAAAATTTCCATAAAATGTGGTCACCATGGACACTTTTTACAGTTTCCCCTGATTATCTTACGCTAACATCCTGAAAGAGTTCACACACGACCATTAACCTGAATAATGCTTACCGAGCATTCCTTGGGAGCAGGTCCCTCCAGGACTGTGCAGTCCCGACTCTCCTTCCCCTCCCTCCCTTACCCCTCCCATTGTCCTCCCCTCATCTCTTTTGTTTTCTGTCTCTTTCTCTTCGTTCTTATCCATTTTCCTCCAGGTCTCTGGCCGAGCCCCATTTTTCTCCTTTCTCGGCCAGGGATGGAGACACTTTTAATATATGCCACTTTAATACCTGCCCCTTCGTTTCTCTTAATACATAGTTACACTCTGAACCAAACCATACAGTTGAAATCTGGATTTCTTGAGTCTTTTCAATACCTCGAGTTTGTATTGCCTGATATCCACTAGTTTTGGAGCCTTTAATTGAGATACATACTTTACTTGCCTTGACTACATGTTAATTCCTTAAACAATGTATCGGTCAATTTCAATGTTACTTGGTATGTATATAAAAGTTTTATATATATGCTATTTCTATTTTTGTACAAATGTACAGTTAACTGGAACGTGTGTTAATTTTTCAATAAAGCACCTTTTTGTGAAAAAAAAAATAAATAAATATTTCCTGTATTGACTCTGCCTCCTTAAACTCCTTTCAGCATCTCTGAAGTTCAGAAAGCAGGATCTGTGAAATGTGTGACACAGCAGTGTCTACTCAGGAGTATAGATGGGCTCAGGTGTGTTCAGGATCCTAGTCCCATTCCACCTGCTCAATCCCGACAGGAAGCAGACACTGCACACTGCTAATCACAGGCAGTGAGACATTTACTGGTCCACAGCTTAACAGATCAGGTGGGATTGGGCAGGAAGGTTGGGACTAGGATCCCAAACACGCCTGAGCCCATCTTTACTCAGCAGCCATAATGAATACGTGCCACAGATTTCAAGGAAGAAAATGTGTGAGGAGGATCTTCCCAAAGTAAGAGGGATTGAACTGGAGAATGAAAAATCTGGTACAGCTCTGCAAAGAAACCAATCAGCTTCCATTTTTTTTTTTTTGTCAAAGCTTAATTGAACAAGCTGAAGTTAGAAGCTGATTGGCTAGATTCACATCTGCACCAGATTTTGCACTCTCCAGTTTTAGTAAATCAGCCCCAGTGTACACACTTCAAGATTGGTCAGATCAGTAGGCTCAAAATAATTGAACCACAATGTGGAAATGATTATGTGATTTTACATTTTGACCATAGATACACTTTAAATCTTAGATTAGGTGGCTGTACTGGGTATCTTTTTTCTATATTTACTTTCACCTGATGTGAATTACATATCTCCAGTCATCCGATTGCAATGCCCACTCACTGTACTGTGTCTGAAAAGAAGCAGAGTTGTTAACCTAGAACAGAGCTATGGAACACCTCTCTCTCCTCCATCTATAAAATTGAAAGAGGGGAGGGCATGTAGAACTCAGAAATCACTGACAGCAATGTTACTGATAATAGTGAAGCACAGGCAGGAAGCGCAGGAAGTTGACAATTTTTATGGCATAATCAGAAGGTATTACTTTGTACATCAAACAGATATAACTGCTTTTAATGGTATCTTTACTTGACACAATGAGACCAAGGAGGAGAAGTTAATTGTTAGGGTTTACTGTAAATACCCTTTCAGGCCCCTTTCACACAAGCTTTTCGATCAGGTACACCTGTCAGTTTTTTTAGGCGGACTTGATTGGATGCTCCATTCACCCCTATGGGTCAGCGAATGTCAGCAGTAACATGTCCACCCACTGCTATCCTATCCGATCCTGTCCATGTAACCCTATTTTCCATCCGTCTGGAGGATCGGATAGGATCAGATGAAAACGGACAGGCGCTCCGTTTCCATCTGATCTCCCCATATAGGAGAGCAGGGCTCTGACAGGTCCGTCTCTGCACGGTGAGCGGAGACGGACCTGTCATCTGCCCCGCTGAGCAAAACAGAGTCCACTGGGCAGAAAGTCCATGGGAAAGGACCCTAAGGCTTATTATGGTGAACAAAACCAAAGAAGAGGTAACTATTAGAGGAAATCTGTAATAATAAATTTTAAAAATCCACCATTTCTGAGAATATTAGATGCCTGGTTGTAGAAGTGGTCTAGTTATATACAATGCTTTGACCAAGCCATTGTTGTGTGGGCTGTTTTTAGCACAGCCTCAATCACTTCTTGGTTCCGTAAGGTGTAGATGATTGGATTCAGAAGAGGAGTCACTATGGATGGGACAACTGAGACTTTCTTATTAAAGTGAAGGGAATCATCGCTAGCTGGTCTGATAAACATGAACATTATTGTACCATAGAAAAGGATAACAACAAATAAATGAGGCAAAAGTGGAAAATGTTTTACGCCTTGCTGACGCAGAAGACAATTTGATTATCGTTCGGGTAATACATGCATAAGAAATTAAAGTCAAGAAGAGACATCCTAAAGTTACAAAAGTTATGGAATAGAAAGATACATTCTTAACGTTTGACGTATCAGAGCAGGACAAATGTATCATTGGGACATAATCACAGTAATAATGATCTATCTTATTCTCCTTACAGTACCAAAGTGTGGATAGTATTACACATGGAACGATTACCCCAGTGAATCCACATACCCATGATCCCAGGAGGAGTACAGTACAAACTTTGGGGCTCATGATCATCAAATAGCGCAATGGATTACATATAGCGACATAGCGATCATACCCCATTGAAGTCAGGAGAAACATTTCTGTTGCTCCAAGAGAAAAATGGAAATAAAACTGAGCCAGGCAACCAGCTGAGGAAATGTGTTGGTCTTCTGTTTTAAGAGACCACAAAAGTCTAGGGACTGTGACAGAGGGATACCAGAGCTCAAGGAACGACAGTCCACTGATGAAGAAGTACATTGGTTTATGTAGATGTGGGTCTGCTTTGATAATGACAATTATGAAGATGTTGGCCATGATAGTGGCAATGTAGACAATTAATAAAACAATAAAAAGGCAAAATCTTCTCTGCCCCTCAATAGAAAACCCTAAAAGAACAAAATCTGTTATAACTGACTGGTTAAATTGATGCTTTGTAACCATAGTAACCCTGGTGATCTGTAAATAAAGTTTAATTTGTAATATATATATATATATATATATATATATATATATATATATATATATATATATATATATATATATATTACTTCTGAGACTTTGTAAAAAGCAATTATAAATGACTACTGTTTCATTAAAGGAAACCAGTGGTCCTTGAAGGTCGGTAGTGTATAACAATATAGGTAAGCTTTCTGCTGTTCTTCCCTTATAGATTGCACCTTTGTAAACATATCTACAATGAAATGGTCTTTGGAAATACATAGACTGAGTCCCATTAATAGGATGTGCCAATGATAAATGGTTGCCTTTATTTCGATTTAAATAAGTAACAGCCATGCAATTCCTATATAGAAATACACTCTAGATATTTCACTCAGTTCCCAGTGTAATCCCTGCAGGGAATATTTTTAAATACAAGAACTATTGTGTTTTATGTATCTCCCGGAAGACAGCACTATAAATGTGTAAATATAAAACAGTGTGCAAATATACAAACTATGTTCCACAAAAATACTCCAGTGTCTATATATATTGTGCATATTATATTCACACTAAGTATTTTTGTGGAGCACAGTGTGTATATTAGCATATTGTTTTTATATATTTGCAGACTTTGGTATAATGTACACATTTATAATGCTATCTATTGAGGGATACACACTTTTGTGTGATAATAAAATAGTTGTTTTTATTTTATTTAATTTTTTATTTGTTTTTGCGCAGACTTATATATATATATATATATATATATATATATATATATATAAATAAAGAATTGTTAAAGGTATATTAACACCAAAAAATATAATGCAGTATACCAATCCTTAAATGTGGTGGTTACATTAGTTTTCTTTTTTTTTATCCTTTATTTTAACCTGGTTATCTGGCTAATACCACACTTCTTTACTTAGAGTGTCTCTACTCTGTATGGAGGAGTCGAGGACAGGAGCCACCTTTGGACAGCAGCATTGTCAATCCAGGGAGATGGTAGTGTTAGATGCTCTACCAGATTTAGATGGACTTAAAGAGAAAGTAAACCCTCCTCTGCAACTTGTACCTATAGGTAAGCCTATGATAAGACTGTAAATATCTCCTAAACATGTACCGTTTAGGAGATATTTACTTTGCATGCAGCCAGTGACATCACTGGCGCATGCCCTCTGAAGGAACGGCCGCTCGGGCCATTCCTTCAGAGCCCTGTGCCGTGAACGTTGGCTCCTGCGAGCATGCGCGGGAGTGACGTCATCGCGGCTCCAGCCAATCAGATGGCCGGATGCCGCAAACCCGGAAGAAGGATGACCGAACCTGTCACTCATGAGAGAGGTGAGCGGTCGGCACTGCGGGGCTTCGTTCTAAGGTAAGTATTTCATAATAAGCTAGTATGCGATGTATACTAGCTCATTATATGTTTGTCTTTCAGGTGTTTGTTTGGTTTTTTTTTTTTTAATTCTGAGGTTTACAACCTCTAACAAAATTAAGCTGGACTTCTTTTGGAAAAAAGGCTGACCATTATAAGCAGCCTGGTCTGTTAAAGAAAGTTGAAATACAACAGACTTACTGGCAAGATCATAAGGTGAAATTAAGGTGAAAAGGCTATAACAACTGCAGCCACCACATTTAAGAAATGGTAAGCTGCCATATATTACATTTTGGTTTTCGGGTTTAACCACTTCAACTCTGGAGGGTTTTACCCCCTTAACCACTTACCGCATATCGACGTAGGCCTACGTCGGTAAACTTTGCGGGCTTATACCGGGATGATGCCTCTAGCTAGAGACATCATCCCGGTACCGTGGTTTGAAGCCGACGGTCGGCTTTCCGTCGGTAACCACCGATGCAGCTCGGGAGCCGCTCGATCGTTACCCGGGGGCGGGAGGGGACGTCCCCCCCCCCCTCCCGCCGCCTTCCGTGGCTTTGCCCGGGGCTCCCGTCCCACTGGGAGCCCCGAGCACCCAGCCGGCACGTCCGCCGGCTGGATGGAGTCCCGATGAATGCCGGAAATGGCATCGATCGGGGCTTCGATGACGTAACCCGGAGGCGGCGTCCATGACGTCACTTCCGGGTTACTGTGCTGCAAAAGGCGGCAAATTTGAAAAACGGCTGTATGCAAAAATGCAGTTTTCGGCGTTTTGCATACAGGGAAGTGTAGTGGAGGGGTCTAGGGTCTTTTAGACCCTCGATCCCTCCATAAAGTGTACCTGTCACACATATTGCTGTCACAAGGGATGTTTACATTGCTTGTGACAGCAATAAAAGTGATCAGATTTTTTTTTTTTTTTAAAAACTGTAATAAAGTTGAAAAAAAAAAAAATGTAGCCGCCCCCGTCACCGTTAGCTCGCGCACAAAAAAAAACGTATACGCAAGTCGAACCGCGAATGAAATCGCTGTTCAAACCACACATGTGAGGTATCGCCGCGATTGCCAAAGCGTGCGCAATAATTAAAAAAAAAGAGCTACACTCTACCTCAAAACTGGTAACCGTTAAATAAATTGAAAGCGTCGCAGATTGAGATCTCTATTGACCGTAGTTTGTCGCCATCCCACGGGGGGCGCAATTTTAAACCGTAACATGTTGGGTATCTATTTACTCGGCGTGACATCCTCTTTCACAATATACAAAAAAAATGGGCTAACTTTACTGTTTATTATTTTTTAAATGCAGTGAAATGTAATTTTTCAATTTTTTTCCAAAAAAATGGCGTTTTAAAGACCGCTGCGCAAATACCGCGTGGCAAAAAATTTTGCAATGACCGACATTTTATTCTCCAGAGTCTTTGCTAAAATAATATGTATAATTTTTGGGGGTTCTAAGTAGTTTTCTAGGAAAAAATACTGGTTTTAACTTGTAAACAAAAATAGGGCTGGGGCTTAAGTGGTTAATGACCAGACCATTTTTTGCGATTTGGCACTGTTTTATTTTAACGAAAAATTGTGCGGTCGTGTGAGGCTGTACCCAAATATGATTGATGTCCTTTTTCCCCACAAATAGAGCTTTATTTTGGTGGTATTTGATCGCCTCTGCGGTTTTTAGATTTTGCGCTATAAACAAAAAAGTAGCGACAATTTTGAAAAAAACACCATATTTTTTACTTTCTGCTATAAAACATTCCCAATAAAAAGGTTTTAAAAATCAAATTTTTTATCAGTTTAGGCTAATTTGTATTCTGCTACATATTTTTGGTAAAAAAAAAATCCCAAAAAGAGTATTTTAATTGGTTTGTGCAAAAGTTATAGCGTTTACAAACTACGGGATGGCGTTTTTTAGCGGGACTGCGACATTGCGGTGGACAGACCGGGCTTCTAACTGACATTTTTGACACTTTTTGGGGACCATTGACATTAATTCAGTAATCAGTACTAAATAATATGCACTGTTACTGTATAAATGGCACTGGCAGGGAAGGGGTTAAAACTAGGGGTGATCAAAGGGGTTAATGTAAGCCTAAATGTGATTACTGACTGTGTGGGGGAATGGTTCTGTGACAGGTACAAAGAGATCGGGGTTTCAGCTTAGCTGAAACTCCTGATCTCTCCCTGCCTGTCTGACAGAAGACTCTCCTGCTTTGTTTACATAAGCAGACGGGTCTTCTTTCAGTTTCTCTGACGATCGCGGGAGGCTGGTGGCAATCGCTGCCGCTCCTCCCGCGGCCCGCCTCCCGCTGTGTTTGCACGCGTCGCCGAGACCTCGTGCACAAAATCACGTAAGTCTACGTGATTTTGCGCAGCCGAGCTGTCCTGCAGCAGTAAATCTGCGGTGGGCGGTCGGCAAGAGGTTAATAAAGCTTTAAGCTACCAACACTGAAACCAACTAATTTTCTTGTTCTACAGTAATGTTCTCTTTAATTATATATCGTACAAGTGCCACACATTTCAAAATCATTGATATAATTCAGCCTTATGTTTACTACCGTGTACTATTTACCACTAACACCACACAGTCAGTAATCTTTTACTCCTTCTAGACTGTAGGTTCTAATTATCAGTTGATGGAATATTAACAAAAGATTTAGGAGGTAAGTAAAAACAAAATATCCTCCCTAGACATGTGCAGAACAGAAAAATATGTTTAGTTTCAGATAGATTTATTATGTTACTAATTTTGTTTTGTTGATTTGTTTCGGAATTCATGGGGAAAGATATGATCTGAGGTATTCACAGCAACAAACCTCCATCCATAATTATATGCAAAAGGAAGGAAAAGTGGTAATGGGACTTTAGATGGGGTAGGTTGCTTGCTTAAATTACTAGATAGGGTGAAGTCTCAAAATGTTGATTTATTACATGATTCATAATGGACACAAACATATCATAAATAGGACATCACATAATCCAGATAAAAATACAGACATATAATATAGAGGACTGGCATAAAAACAGGGGTATCTTTCCATGCATTTGCACAATTCATATTATAATAATATACAATAATAAATAAATAGCAGAAAAAAACGTGTGTGTGTATATATTATTATATATATATATATATATATATATATGAAAAGAAAAAGGAAGTAACCCATATCTCGACAAATAGTCCTCATCCCGGTTAGGTAATTTTACAGAGAGAAATTATTCCACATCAGTGATCCCAGACTACACTGGTGATAGGAATGAAAAAGATTGGGACTATGATGGACTATTAGTCGAAAGTATGTAGGTAAGCCAGGGAAAAAACGAAAGAAGAGTAAAATTAACAATATTTATTGAATGTAATTAAAAGTCGACATTGAAACAATGAAAAAAATGAAAACAATGAAAATAATGAAAAGAAAAAACTAATGATGCAATACAATACAGCATATTATGTCAAAGTAGTAGTCGATCGAACGGGTGAGTGCCTTTGTTCAATGCATTTCGCCTTTCGCTTCATCAGGAACTCCAGCGTGATTGAATCACCCTTTTGTTGGATTAGGACTACATTAAGACCTTCAAAGTTTATACACAAAAAGAGAGAAACATATATATAAATACAGGTTCATATCTTGAAAACTGGAAAACAGTCTGCAATATTCATTTTAACCCTAGTATATCAAAATACAGGGTCATGAGAATAAACACATATAGCTTACCACACTTAAAAGTACATTATGCTTAGTACATGGAACAATTGGACCAAAGATTGCGCTTCCCAATGGCTTGTCTTAAGGCTCCGAACCACATGGATCCAGGTGGGGCCCAACAGGGGTCCTCCATGGAGGTGGTTTTCTGGTATGAATTGGACCAGTCTTGAATTGGTACCACCGTAACGGACAAAAGGTGGAGTCCGGGGTTCTGTGGACAAACATAGTGTGTCTTGTATAGCATGTCTAATGTCATACAAATTGTCTTAAGGAGTCTATTATTAGAATAGATAAGCCTAGCTGTCTAGAGAGATAGAAAAAGGGAATGATTACAAATGGTAGGTATTTTGTAAACCTACCAAAGCTGGGGTCGATTCTGGGAAGGAACATAAAAGTAAGGATACTCTATTAAAAAGTTCCAACCATAAACATATGTTTGAGCCCATGAATCCACAGGAGCAACAGCTGAAAGGTAGCGGCTCCAGCAGACTGCTCAGCTATTATACGCAGGGACAAGACAGCAACAGATCAAAGAACTACAGAATTTAGACATTGGCTAGCCCCATAGAGAAACCCCCAGGGGAAAGTTAAAGTAGTTGAGAGGAGAGCCTAATATGTTATCGGCCAGTATCTTACCTTACTACCTCAAAAGCCACGGGTCGGGAGAGCCGCCATGACTCATCCTCCCGCGCCCGTGGCTTAAGACTGGTCCCGCCGGAAGTGACGGATGTCCGCAAACGTCACTTCCGGTGCGGGCGCCATATTATCGGATGTCCGGCGCTAGAGGTCAAATGAACCCCGTGGCCGGACACCCGCGCCGGCTGAGTGAGCCGGAGAGGACAGGCATAAAGCTGTCCCCTGCTTGGCGCCCGAATTCATACCTACGAACAAGCCTATAAACAAGCAGAGAGCGAATCCTGATCCATTACAAGAATCGATACAGGGTTTAAATTACAACCTTTGATTTAAACAAATTAAATTAAACAGACAAATAAAGAATACATACAACAAACCAAATACAGTCCATAGTGGATTGTATGCAAGACTAGGAACTTAGCACGGTCAGGAAAATCCTGCAGGTGGTTCCTATAAAAGCGTCAATAAGGTATATCAAAAAATATGAATACATAAAGATTCGATGAAGGCAGGAAGTAGGAGAAAAAATGGGAGGGGCAGGGAAGGGAAAGAGGGTGGGAGAGGAAACAAGATAAGGGATTAGTAGATTCGTTCATCTGTCAAAGGGACTTGATCAAGACTTTCAGCCAATTATGACAGTAAGAGTGTCCCGTATTGTACAAGTTCTAGGGAAATACCCGTATGAAGGATGAGATTGGATAGAGGGTCTATACACAGCAAAACACACATATACAAATAGCGTCCCCATACCTGTCCTCCTCCAACATATAAGCAAGATTGGTAGGGAAACATCATCCCCGTTTGGAGGTTCAGTATAGCCTCTATATCAAATAAAGTGATCGAAAACATAAAATAAGAAAGAAAACCAATAATAAACAGTAATCACTATACTATCCTTCAGAAAAAAGGCTTAAAAAAGTACAGTGATATGATGAATTATTAAATTGACAAGTTATAGATTATGATATGTAGGAACAACATTAACAAGGGTTTATGTTGCCAGTTATTTTGTTTGATGATGAGAGTCGCTACCAAAACAAGCAGGGAGGAAAGAAGAGGGTGGAGAGGTTCAAAAAGCTATAAAAAAGGTTTGTATGAGACCGCAATATTAAGTCCTGGCCAATGGGTGGCCTGTAGATTGAAAATCCACCTCGCCTCTTTACGAAGGATTTTGTTATCCAGATCACCTCCCCGTGGGTTGGGGGGGATGACCTCGAGAACAGCGAACCTGACATAATCTGGGTCGAAGTCATGATGCACTCCGATGTGCTTGCAAATAGGTGTGTAGATAAGACCAACCTCAAGATAGTAGAGGTGGTCCTGTATACGTTTGGAAAGTTTACGTTTGGTCTTGCCTACGTAGAAAGCCCCACACTTGCAGAGGGCGATGTAAACCACCCCCTGTGTTTGGCAATCCGCGTAGGCTCGACATATGTGAGTCCCTCCCCTGGGGAGAGGAAAAGACGGACCCTCCAGGATCCATGGACAAAAGTCACAGGTGCCACATCTGAATGTACCTACGGCGGATGGTCCCCCCGCATGTTGCTCGGTGTAATGACTATGAACCAGGGAATCACGGATTGACCTAGACCGGCGAAATGTTAGCTGAGGGTATGAGGATACATATTTGGAAATGGTGTGGTCTTCCTTAAGGAAGTGCCAATTTTTTGCAAGGAGGTTACGTACCAGTTGATGGTCTGTATTGTATTTTGTCACAATTCTTGTGACCGCTTCCTTCTTGCCTTTTCTTTTGCCAAAGATCAATTTATCTCTCTCCAATCCACAGACTCTGCTATAGGCCCGTTTAAGGACCCTGTTACTGTAACCCCGGGCAAGAAGTCTTTGACGGAGGGAATCAGCCTCCCTTTTAAAGTCCCCCTCCCTGGTGCAGATTCTACGTATTCTCAAATATTGGGAATAGGGGATGCTTTGCACCAATGGACGCGGGTGGCTGCTGTCAAAATGGAGTATTGTGTTCCCCGCTGTGTCCTTCCGGTGAAGAGTGGTGTAAATCGATCCATCAGGATCTAACACCACCTCAGTATCCAGGAAGGCCAGTCTGTCCCTATGCCACTGCATAGTAAAGGTAAGATTGAAAGGATTGGCACCTATATGTAGCATGAAACTTTGCAACTCCTCCAGTGTCCCTGTCCACACCATGAGCACATCGTCAATATATCTCCTCCAGAGGAGTATATGGTTCAGGAGGGGGTCGCTAGAACAGGGTACGTTCCCATCCCCCCAGGTACAGGTTGGCATACGATGGGGCACAAGATGTCCCCATCGCTACCCCCTGTACCTGGAGGTATGTGTTGTCATTGAATGTAAAAATATTGGAGTTAAGGATATGTTTCAAAAGTTTCAGGAGAAAATCAGCTTTAGGCCAATATGAACGTCCCTGTTCCCGGAGGAAGCCAGCGACCACCTCCAACCCCTTGTCATGGGGGATACTGGAGTATAGTGCCTCTATGTCAATGGCAACTAATATGGAGTGGCCAGGGACAGACAGTCCCTCCAGGGTTTTCAAAAGTTCAATGGTATCTTTTAAATAGGACGGTAATCTCACGACGTGTGGTCTCAACTGATCGTCCAGATATTTACTGGCTGTTTCCGATACGCAGCCCATACCGGAGACTATTGGACGCCCGGGGGGAGTGACAAGGTCCTTGTGGACCTTCGGCAGAGCGTAAAAGGTCGGAGTGATAGGCCAACGTGTTGAGAGGTAGCCTAAAAGGTCTTGGTCAATGATTCCCTGGTCAAAAGCATCACGAAGCAAAGAGTTAAATTCGTTAATTTTGTCTTGTATGCAATCCGAAGATATGGGTGCATACCAATCTGAGTTAGACAATATTTTATTGCACATTGTGACGTATTGACCACGATCCATAACGACGACATTGCCTCCCTTGTCAGCGGGTTTGATGACAATGTCGTCGTTATGGATCAAGTGGTCAAGTGCGCACTTTTGAGACACACTGAGATTGTGTTTGGGTGCGGGGGTCATAGATAGAGACTCAATGTCTCTCACTGACTGACGCAGGAACGCCCATACAGCAGGACATGTTTGGAGTTTAGGAAAAGTTTTAGACTTTGCTTTGTATTTATGTGGACTGTCTTCTGGTAGTGGTTCCTCGTCAGATGAGGAGGATGACAGAGAGTCATTCTCCTCCCCTCTATAATTTTCATTCTCGTTTAAGAGTTGCATTAGGATTTTTAAGGTTTTAAAATCCTGTATTTTATAATCCTTGTAAGTATCATCACTACCAGGGGCCTTGTCCTTCTCCTTATCAAAAATGTATCTAACATTTCGCCGGTCTAGGTCAATCCGTGATTCCCTGGTTCATAGTCATTACACCGAGCAACATGCGGGGGGACCATCCGCCGTAGGTACATTCAGATGTGGCACCTGTGACTTTTGTCCATGGATCCTGGAGGGTCCGTCTTTTCCTCTCCCCAGGGGAGGGACTCACATATGTCGAGCCTACGCGGATTGCCAAACACAGGGGGTGGTTTACATCGCCTTCTGCAAGTGTGGGGCTTTCTACGTAGGCAAGACCAAACGTAAACTTTCCAAACGTATACAGGACCACCTCTACTATCTTGAGGTTGGTCTTATCTACACACCTATTTGCAAGCACATCGGAGTGCATCATGACTTCGACCCAGATTATGTCAGGTTCGCTGTTCTCGAGGTCATCCCCCCCAACCCACGGGGAGGTGATCTGGATAACAAAATCCTTCGTAAAGAGGCGAGGTGGATTTTCAATCTACAGGCCACCCATTGGCCAGGACTTAATATTGCGGTCTCATACAAACCTTTTTTATAGCTTTTTGAACCTCTCCACCCTCTTCTTTCCTCCCTGCTTGTTTTGGTAGCGACTCTCATCATCAAACAAAATAACTGGCAACATAAACCCTTGTTAATGTTGTTCCTACATATCATAATCTATAACTTGTCAATTTAATAATTCATCATATCACTGTACTTTTTTAAGCCTTTTTTCTGAAGGATAGTATAGTGATTACTGTTTATTATTGGTTTTCTTTCTTATTTTATGTTTTCGATCACTTTATTTGATATAGAGGCTATACTGAACCTCCAAACGGGGATGATGTTTCCCTACCAATCTTGCTTATATGTTGGAGGAGGACAGGTATGGGGACGCTATTTGTATATGTGTGTTTTGCTGTGTATAGACCCTCTATCCAATCTCATCCTTCATACGGGTATTTCCCTAGAACTTGTACAATACGGGACACTCTTACTGTCATAATTGGCTGAAAGTCTTGATCAAGTCCCTTTGACAGATGAACGAATCTACTAATCCCTTATCTTGTTTCCTCTCCCACCCTCTTTCCCTTCCCTGCCCCTCCCATTTTTTCTCCTACTTCCTGCCTTCATCGAATCTTTATGTATTCATATTTTTTGATATACCTTGACGCTTTTATAGGAACCACCTGCAGGATTTTCCTGACCGTGCTAAGTTCCTAGTCTTGCATACAATCCACTATGGACTGTATTTGGTTTGTTGTATGTATTCTTTATTTGTCTGTTTAATTTAATTTGTTTAAATCAAAGGTTGTAATTTAAACCCTGTATCGATTCTTGTAATGGATCAGGATTCGCTCTCTGCTTGTTTATAGGCTTGTTCGTAGGTATGAATTCGGGCGCCAAGCAGGGGACAGCTTTATGCCTGTCCTCTCCGGCTCACTCAGCCGGCGCGGGTGTCCGGCCACGGGGTTCATTTGACCTCTAGCGCCGGACATCCGATAATATGGCGCCCGCACCGGAAGTGACGTTTGCGGACATCCGTCACTTCCGGCGGGACCAGTCTTAAGCCACGGGCGCGGGAGGATGAGTCATGGCGGCTCTCCCGACCCGTGGCTTTTGAGGTAGTAAGGTAAGATACTGGCCGATAACATATTAGGCTCTCCTCTCAACTACTTTAACTTTCCCCTGGGGGTTTCTCTATGGGGCTAGCCAATGTCTAAATTCTGTAGTTCTTTGATCTGTTGCTGTCTTGTCCCTGCGTATAATAGCTGAGCAGTCTGCTGGAGCCGCTACCTTTCAGCTGTTGCTCCTGTGGATTCATGGGCTCAAACATATGTTTATGGTTGGAACTTTTTAATAGAGTATCCTTACTTTTATGTTCCTTCCCAGAATCGACCCCAGCTTTGGTAGGTTTACAAAATACCTACCATTTGTAATCATTCCCTTTTTCTATCTCTCTAGACAGCTAGGCTTATCTATTCTAATAATAGACTCCTTAAGACAATTTGTATGACATTAGACATGCTATACAAGACACACTATGTTTGTCCACAGAACCCCGGACTCCACCTTTTGTCCGTTACGGTGGTACCAATTCAAGACTGGTCCAATTCATACCAGAAAACCACCTCCATGGAGGACCCCTGTTGGGCCCCACCTGGATCCATGTGGTTCGGAGCCTTAAGACAAGCCATTGGGAAGCGCAATCTTTGGTCCAATTGTTCCATGTACTAAGCATAATGTACTTTTAAGTGTGGTAAGCTATATGTGTTTATTCTCATGACCCTGTATTTTGATATACTAGGGTTAAAATGAATATTGCAGACTGTTTTCCAGTTTTCAAGATATGAACCTGTATTTATATATATGTTTCTCTCTTTTTGTGTATAAACTTTGAAGGTCTTAATGTAGTCCTAATCCAACAAAAGGGTGATTCAATCACGCCGGAGTTCCTGATGAAGCGAAAGGCGAAATGCATTGAACAAAGGCACTCACCCGTTCGATCGACTACTACTTTGACATAATATGCTGTATTGTATTGCATCATTAGTTTTTTCTTTTCATTATTTTCATTGTTTTCATTTTTTTCATTGTTTCAATGTCGACTTTTAATTACATTCAATAAATATTGTTAATTTTACTCTTCTTTCGTTTTTTCCCTGGCTTACCTACATACTTTCGACTAATAGTCCATCATAGTCCCAATCTTTTTCATTCCTATCACCAGTGTAGTCTGGGATCACTGATGTGGAATAATTTCTCTCTGTAATATATATATATATATATATATATATATATATATATATATATATATATATATATATATATATATACTGTATATCTCATGAATAATACATGGTTAATATCCAGATAAATATGTCTTCACATCTATGGGCTCTACGTATTTTGTGAAACCTTCATCCACTCATCAAGAGCTTGATTACAAATATCTGTAAATATAAGCTTATTTTAGAATACAAAAATCTCATATAAATAAAAAGAATACACCAAATTACTCCCTTGAAAAAATTGCATACATAGGTTCCTACTACTTACATATAACAAACCGAAGTAGACCCTGTGACCATAAGGGAATGAGAGCACAGTGAAGAAAAAAGGTCTACCCCAGGGCTGAGGTGGGTATAAACCAACTGGTCCTAAAAAATTAGGGGACCCAGCAGAGGCAGACACGGATACCCATAATGCCAACTGGTGTAAGCACACATGGTGACCAATTAATCTAAGAAAGAAGTAAGTATAAAAATAAATAGGGTGTATATGCATATCTATGTATAAGCATCTTTAGAAAGAAATATTGGTAATATTTGCTACAGAACAGGAGTGTATGAGGTATGAAAAAAGATACGGAAATATAAAAATCAAAAACCACCCAGAGATTGCAAAAGTGGACATGAAGTGAAAAAAAATACCAATGAAAAAAAAAAAAATAAGAAAAAGGCACCCAGTGAAAAAAAGAAGCGGATAGTGAACCCAAATACATGAATGAAAAATGGGAAAAAGGTGTGAATGAGGTGCAAGAAGGTAGCCAAGTTGCAATCATACCCGTATTTGGAGTGATGTCAGAGAGTGGTATGAGAATAAACTAAATAGGAGCCAGAGGGTGGACAAGGTGAACCTGTGATCTGTCTCAGCTAAATACCCCCACAGGCCGGGTCGGAACGCCGCCAATGCCATGAGGACGCCAAAAAGGAGGGGCAGTGGAAGATGATCTCAGCATCCGGCAAGTGCCAGAAGCAGGTCGCATCAAACCACCACCCCTGGCAACACTAGATGGGAACGCAGACTAGACAGCGCAAACCATGAATAGGACCGTGGCATGTCAGGCCGTCAGGCATGTAAACATTGCACCTCCCCACTTCCAAACCGGAAGAAATCAGAGACAGAGCAGAGGATGGGGTGTCAGGCTGAGCATCGCAGCCTGAGCATGAGCCACAGCAAAAAGGAACATGTATGAGGCAAAAAGAAAAAACAACAAATGTAAACCATATTCAAATGTACATATCAAGGAGAAAAATTGGTGTATTCCAAAAAGTGATACAACAGACCATGAGGGACCTGTGTGTCTTCCACCCAACATTACTTGTATAATGTCTGAATGGATCAATATCTTTGATCAAATCAGAAATATACTAGCGTACCCAATAGTATAGTATAGTGTTCCCAAAACGCAGCGTTAGCAAGATCAGCCCCGACACCTGCCAGCACCTGCATTTAGCCCCTCTGCCCAGCCCTAAAGAAGTGCAGTATCAGCAGATCACTGTCACTTCCGATACAAAGCACACAAAACCTCAGAGTCAGGCCTGCTCTCTGCTAGCGCTAGCAGTTACATTTTTTGGTAGCGGTTCAAACAGTTCTTGACAACCAGGTGCTTTTTTACTTGTGAGTCACACTAGGTACCTATAAATTTATTGGCCACTAGTGAGGAGATACACTAATGAAGAGGCCTACACAATGCTGAGCATGACAGATGAGAGAGATAGGGGGGACTCACTGTCATAATCAGGATCAATATTAAACCTGTAGAGAGCAGCGGCACCCTGACAGATAGCTCTGATGACGGAGTAGTGGTCCCTGCTAAGGTCAGGCGTACCCGACCCCGTTCCCAGGTTGCTGAGGTGCAACAACCGCATAGTTCTCGTATGCAGCAGAGTGTCGGTACTAGTGCCGCTCAACCTTTTGATGAACTGGCAAGCACCAGTGGCCTAGTACATCCTGGTCATAGACAATCCAGCACTGTAGTAACACATGGTGATGTGGTGAGTCCCATAAGGGCAGTTCAAACTGGTGCGGTGGCTAGCACAAGTAGTGTTCCACAGCCACCAAGAATTCAAAAGACACAAAGACAGGCCCATAGAGCCCATAGGGTCCTTCCTAATGTGCTTGTAAATGCTGACTGGGAGCCCAACACTTCTGCAGCACCCATACTCCCCTATTCACTGGCCAACCCGGAATTCAGGTGGAAACAGCCGATTTTACTCCCCTTGGTGTTTATGAGCTGTTTTTCACGGAAGATCTGTACAGACTATTGTGGACAAAAGCAATTTATATGCCAATTAATTTATTGCCAACCCAAATTTGACCCTTGCCAGAGAATTTGCATAGAAACGTATCACTGTTTCTAAATTTAGAACCTTTCTGGCCCTATCCCTCATCATGGGCATTACTAAAAAGTGTGAGTTGTGGTCATATTGATCCACTGACCCACTTCATCATATGTCCGTGTTCTCTGCTGCCATGGCGAGGACTAGATACGAGCAAATATTGCAGTTCACGCATTTCAATGACAATGAACTTTGTCGTCCTCGGGGTGACCCTGGATATGACCGACTCCACAAAATTTAGCCCCTCGTAAATCACTTCAACCAAAAATGTGCAGCCTTGTATACGCCCCAACAAGCTGTCTACGTTGATGAGTCCCTGAATACATTTTCTGGCTGCCTTGTTTTCAAACAGTTTCTCCCCAGCAAGCGTGCCAAATATGGAGTCAAGATGTATAAGCTCTGTGACAGGGCAACAGGCTATACATGTAGTTTCCGGATTTACGCTGCTCCCTATGTAGTCTGGGCAGTGTGGAGCTCCCCGACTGCCCAGACTACATAGTGAGCAGTGGCAAGATTGTTTGGGGCTTTGTTTAACCCTTATTCTAAAAGGGGTACCATTTATACATGGACAATTATTACACAAGCGTGCTACTTTTTAGTCGCCTTTTTTATTCTGGAATTGGCGCATGTGGCACCGTGCGACCTAATCGCCGGGGCTTCCCCCAATGGATTGTAGATGCCCTACTTAGACGGGGGGAGAGAGCCTGCTTGAAGTGTAATAAACTGCTTGCAGTGAAGTGGAAGAACACACAGAACGTTTTCGTTCTGTCTTCCATTGACGTAGATAAGATAGTCAAAATTGTGTTGTTGAGAAGCTCCTCTGTGTCCCCGAATACAACCTTAACATAGGAGACGTGGACTTCAAAGACCAGATGATAGGACCATACTGAATTGCTCGTAAAGACAGATGCTGGTACAAAAAAGTGTCTGTATACTTATTCCAATTGGCTCTGCTGAACGTTTATGTGCTATACAAAGTGTCAGGAAGAAGTGGATCCTTCCTAAAAAAAAAGAGATCATCACAGCCCTTCTGTATCCAGAAGGTGCTGTGGCCCAAACTCACAGTCCAGATGCTGTGAGCGGGCTGCATGAGAGGCATTTTCCGGATGTCCTCCCTGGTACCTCTACCAAAAGAGCACCCCAAAGAAGATGTAGTGTTTGTACAAAACACGAAAATAGGCGTGACACCCACTGTCTTTGTCCCTCCTCTCCTGGCCAACCTGGTTTCTGCATTGGGGAATGTTTCCATCGCTACCACACACTAGTAGCGTATTAGTATAGGGTACAGCACAGAACAGTCTAGGGCACACTTTCACACAGGGTCTTGAAATATGTTAGATGGCTATCGCATTTTTAGAGACCCTAGCCTGGAACGTTTAAAGGATTTTACAGTTACAAAAAAGTGTAAAAAAAAAAAAACATAAAAAAACTATTAAAAAGCCAAAGATAGCTGTAGTTTTATTGACTTAATTTTCTGTTCTTACTGTCTTACTGTACTTTATAATATACTGCTATGCTGTAATTTTTTTATTGTTACTTTTTTTCATAGTTAACCATAGTTTGCTTTGCAAATACCGCCATTCTACTGTTTTACTGTACTGTATGCTATTATATTGTAATGTTTTTATTGTTACTGTGTTTTATTGTTAACCATAGTTTGCTTTCCAGATACACCCATCAGCTGCAGCACTGATTTATTTATTCTGACTACAACAGCATTTTCTTTCAGCATATACGTAAATCAATGATTGCAGTGCTGTAGGAGGTGATTTCACCACCACAGTTGAAAAAAAAACCATATATAGCGAAGCATATGGGAGAGGGGGTGGACACAGGTCGGATTGCCCCTATGCTTAGTCATATATTTTTTACACTTTTCTTGGCAGAGATTTCTTCATCCATATCAATTGATGTAAATGGACGAATTTGTTATGTTCTTTTTTCGTTTAGCCCAAAAAGAACATTGCATGAATGCACATCATTAGACGTGGGTGGATGCTGGGAGGTCTAATGGTGGGCATACCACACACTTTCTGGCAGAGATTTCTTCATCCACATCAATCGATGTGAATGGAGGAATCTGTTAGTTTCTCTTTTTTCATTTAGCCCACAGGCTGCATGAAAAAAAAAGAAACTTACAATATATTCCCAACAAGGACCAGCAATGTACTGGTACAAGTACATCGCTGGATTTTGAGTGGTCATACTGGGATGAAGCCTGCAGGTTTAGGCATCATCTTGGTATTGGATTTACAGCTGATGGTCAGCTTTTATGTAAAAGCAATTCTAGTGTCTAATTAGCCGCTAGATTTCTTTTACAAGCAGTGGGAGGGGACTTGCCCCGCCCCCCCACTCCGTGCCTTCCATGGCTTTCTCAGGCTCTCCTGTCCCAGGTAACCCAAAAAATGCACCTGTTAGTTTTATCAGCTGACCATAGAGCTGATCTAAGACCAGAATTGCTCCAATCATTAGTATGGCCTAAGATACTGGAAGCAACAAGCATTTCATCACTTCAGTTTTCGCCGGATATAAACAGCACCATTTTTAAATTGTGAAAGCATCTTTTTAAACCGATCCTGGTGTGGTCAGATGCCTTAAGAGAAGAGGAGAGATCTAGAGTCTAATAGACACAATTTTTTTCAAAAAAAACGTACCTGTCACTACTTATTGCTATCATAGGGGATATTTACATTCCATGTGACAATAAAAGTGATCAAAAAAAAAAAAAAAAATTAAAAGGAAGGTGAAAAAATAAAAAAAATAAGCAAAATAAATAATAAAAAATAAATAAAAGCACGCCTGTCTCCCCTGTTATGCGCGCAAAGGCGAACAAAAGCTTCGGTCTTGTGTCATATAGAAACAGCTATTGCAGCATGCATGTGAGTCATCACCGTGAACGTCAGATCGAGGGCAGTAATTCTAGCAGTAGACCACCTCTTTTTTTTTTCAGCATACAATATAGAAAAATATATCTTCCCTCACTATCTATTTTTACTTGTTTACATGAGAACCTCCTTGACTTGTGTATTAAAATACTGGTTCCTCTTGAATAGGATGTATATACTGAGTGATATTGGAATAGAAACCCCCTAAACTTTAACCGTGATACCAACTCTTTAGTTAAATGAGTCTCCTGAAGGCGGAGAATGGAAACACCCATCGTTGGGGACCGATTTAAACAGGGCTATTTTCTTCAATAGGTCAAATGTTAATCATTGATTTTTACACCAAAAAATAAATATTAAATTGTGTACATATCTTGTTAACTACCTTATTTCAGTATATACATATCTACTATAACATCTTGTCAAACCTTTCATATAATACAGTATCTCACAAAAGTGAGTACACCCCTCACATTTTTGTAAATATTTTATTATATTTTTTCATGTGACAACACTGAAGAAATGACACTTTGCTACAATGTAACGTAGTGAGTGTACAGCTTGTATAACCGTGTAAATTTGCTGTCCCCTCAAAATAACACAACACACAGCCATTAATGTCAAAACCGCTGGCAACAAAAGTGAGTACACCACTAAGTTAAATTGTTTTAATTGGGCCCAAAGTATCAATATTTTGTGTAGCCGCCATTATTTTCCAGCACTGCCTTAACCCTCTTGGGCATGGAGTTCACCAGACCTTCACAGGTTGCCACTGGAGTCCTCTTCCACTCCTCCATGATAACATCATGGAGCTGGTGGACGTTAGAGACTTTGCGCTCCTTCACCTCCCATTTGAGGATGCCCCACAGATGCTCAATAGGGTTTAGGTCTGGAGACATGCTTGGCCAGTCCATCACCTTTACCCTAAGCTTCTTTAACAAGGCAAAGAGAAAACAGAGGCGCCTCTAAGTGTAGACTTTAGAATACATTTATTAATAAAAATTCAGTTTTTTCTCATGAGCACTTTGTTACAGATGTGAGTGCATATTTTTATTAATAAATGTGTTATAAAGTCTACACTTGAGGCGCCTCTGTTTTCTCTTTGTTTGTAGTCCTGTGGAACCCCTGGCTTTGGTTTCTTGAAGGCTGCCCTAAATTGGTGGACTTTTTTTCCCTTCCATCCAACTCAGTGACTGTATTTGATCCATATGGACTTTGGCCTATTGTGTGACTCATGCGCCTGTGTTACATGTTTGATGTTCTTTAACAAGGCAGTGGTCGTCTTGGAGGCGTGTTTGGGGTTTTTATCATGTTGGAATACTGCCCTGCGGCCCAGTCTCTGAAGGGAGGGGATCATGCTCTGCTTCAGTATGTCACAGTACATGTTGGCATTCTTGGTTCCCTCAATGAACTGTAGCTCCCCAGTGCCGGCAGCACTCATGCAGCCCCAGACCATGACATTCACACCACCATGCTTGATTGTAGGCAAGACACAATTGTCTTTTCACTCCTCACCTAGTTGCCGCCACACACGCTTGACACCATCTGAACTAAACAAGTTTATCTTGGTCTCATCAGACCACAGGACATGGTTCAAGTAATCCATGTCCTAAGTCTGCTTGTCTTCAGCAAACTGTTTGCAGGCTTTCTTGTGCATCATCTTTAGAAAAGGCTTCCTTCTGGGATGACAGCCATGCAAACCAATTTTAGGCAGTGTGCAGCGTTTAGTCTGAGCAATGACAGGCTGACCCCCCCCCACCCCTTCAACCTCTGCAGCAATGCTGGCAGCACTCTTATGTCTATTTCCCAAAGACAACCTCTGGATAGGACGTTGAGCACATGCACTCAACTTCTTTGGTCAACAATGGCAAGGCCTGTTCTGAGTGGAACCTGTCCTGGTAAGCCGCTGTATGGTCTTGGCCACCGTGCTGCAGCTCAGTTTCAGGGTCTTCACAATCTCCTTATAACTTAGGCCATCTTTATGCTGAGTAAAAATTCTTTTTATCAGATCCTCAGAGAGTTCGTTGCCATGAGGTGCCATGTTGAAGATAGATAGATATAATAAAAGATTTACAAAAATGTGAGGGTGTACTCACTTTTGTGAGATACTGTATATCCAAACTATTTTCTCTTTCAAAATCTTCTGTGCTTTTACCAAATCAAAAACCCGTGTTTGTCTTAATACTATTTCCACCCCCCCGTCCCCCCTCCTTCCTCCCCCAAACTACCCTCACCCCCCAAAAAAACAGCCAAATTTGGGGAACTTAATTGCGGCCCCTCTTTGTTTTTTCTTGTGAATTACCAATATTTTCCTTACCACAAGAAAACTATGTGCATGCCTAAACAAACACAACACTCCAAATAATCACATTACAGTAAAACCTTGGATTGCGAGCATAATTCGTTCTGGAACATGCTTGTAATCCAAAGCACTCTTATATTCCTCATAAGAAATAATGGAAACTCAGATGATTCGTTCCACAAGTCCTTCAGTTTATAGTCTATATACAAAGATTATAGTAATGTGATAGGTTGTGTAACCATAAAATGTCCATCCACAATATGCAGCCTTCCCAAGGGGATTAGAAGCAAAATCTAGCAGAGCTACAGAATATAAGAGAGATGAGAGTGTAACAATATGGTTACATTTAATGAAGGTTCAACATTTAGCAACTCACATGGTTGATGATTAAAATAGGAACACCTAAGTATGCAGGCATCCGGGGTAAAGCTGTCCACATAGACTATCTTCTGAACCACCGGCTCTCACCACTGTCAGTCTGCAATCATGACCGGGAAGAATAGCCTGCAGTAGAGTGATCTAAAAGTGAGGCTTTGAATCACTCGTGGAGTGCAGCGGGGAAGGCATGATGAAGATGGCTGTGCAGAGGATGGTCTATGTGGACAGCTTTACCCCAGATGCCTGCATACTTAGATGTGCCTGTTTTAATCATCAACCATGTGAGTTACTAAATATTGAACCTTCATTAAATGTAACCATATTGCTACATTTGAGGCTACTCTCTTTTTTATACATGACGCTACTTGTATATCAAGACATCGCTTATATATCAAGTCAAAATTTATTTTAAAAATTTGCTTGTCTTGCAAAGCGCTCTCAAACCAAGTTACTCTCAAACCAAGGTTTTACAGTATTAAACTTGTGACTCCAATTAAAGCCCACAGCTCCTATCTCAACATTAAGACCTTGGGAAGGGAGGGAGGGGAAGGAGAAGAAAAAAAAAAAAAAAAAAAAGGAAGAGTACAACACAACAAAGCCCCCCTCCTCCCCCCACCCAACCCATATTTAAATGTTCCGCTCATATTTCCAACCAGGGTATTGTATTAAAAAATAGGGCTTTGCCCTCTGCCATAATCCTCAGCCTACCCAGATATAACATGGCATATTGCACATTTATCTGTCTAAAGCGTCTTTTTTTATCTATAAATTTCACCCTTTTCCTTTGCACTTCTGCTGAAAAATCAGGAAAAAGGGGACGTTCACCCCATTCAATTTTATGCCTTTCATCTCTCTTGCCTTGCGAAGTATTGTTTCTCTGTCTCTAAAAGAAAGTCGTTTGAACAGTACTAGGCCTCTCCCCTAAAGGGGTTCCTAATGGAACTCTATGTGCTCTTTCAATTGTAAACAAGGGTGAAAGCTCTTCCTTCCCTAAAATCTCTGAGATCCATTTTTCTAGAAAGTCTCTCATATTGCCTCCTTCACTTCTCTCTAATAGACCCACTAATCAAACGTTATTTCTCCTTAACTGATTTTACAAATCTTCTTATTTATAATTTTGTCTTTTAACTATAGCCTTCAGAGACCCCATCTCCTGTTTCATAGGTATCATTCCATATTCAATCCCGCTAACTCTGTCTTCCAATTGAATAGTGCGTTCACACACTTTTTGTAAATCATGTATTACTGATAACAGTTCCTCTTTCATGTCCTTTAACTGGTCTGTCATCTCTGTTAACCACTTGCCGACTGCCGCACGACTATTTACGACGGCAGTCAGCCCCTCACAGGCAAAGTCACGTACCCCTACGTCACTAGCCTGTGAGGCTCTAGGGGGCGAGCACTCCCGCCCCTGCTCGCTCCCTAACTTCTCCACGCGTGTGATCGGCGGACATTGGGTCCGCCGGTCACTCTCGATCGTCCGTTACAGAGGGAGAAAGGCAGGCGGCTAATGTAAACAAAGCCGTCTGTCATTCTCCCCTGTGTAAGTGCAGAGATCATACGGTCCTGCTATGTAGGACCGTATATCTCTGTAGTTACACAAACAGCCACATCCCTTTACAGTTAGAAGCACACCCCTAGGGACACACTTAACCCCTCCTTCTCCAATAAAGTTAACCCCTTCCCTGCCAGTGTCATTTTTACAGTAACAGTGCATATGTATAGCACTGATTACTGTAGTAATGTCACTGGTACCCCCAAAAGTGTCAAAATGTCAGTCAGGGGTCCGATCTGCCCGCTGCAATGTCGCAGTCCCGCAAAACAAATCGCAGATCGCCGCAATTACTTGTTAAAAAAAATAAAAATGAAAAAAATCTTTCCCTTAGTTAGTAAACACAATAACTTTTGCGCAAACCAATCAAAATACGCTTATTGCGTTTTTTTTACCAAACATATGTAGCAGAAAACAAATTGGCCTAAAATGTTAAAAAATTTAGATTTTTACATTTTTTGGGGGGGGGGGAATTTCATATAAAAAAATTTTGAAAAATATTGTTATTTTTGCAAAATTGTCGCTCTTTTTTTGTTTATAGCGCATTATCAAAAAAACGCACAGGTGATCAAATACCACCAAAATGGTATTTTGTGGGAAAAAAAGGACGTCAATTTCATTTGGGTACAGCGTCGCACAACCGCGCAATTGTCCGTTAAAGTCACGCAGTGCCGAATCGCAAAATAGGGCCTGGTCAGTAAGGGGGTAAAATCTTCCGGGGCTTAAGTGGTTAAAGCTGTCTTACATCCATTGACTGCTGACAGTACCTCTCTCAAAAATGGTTCCTCTGACAATGATGTTTTCAGGCCCAAGAGGTCATGTGTTCCTGCTGCATTTGGGGTACACGGTGCAGACACTGTTTTAAGAGGCCTGCTAAGTGGACTAGACCCCTTCAAACCTGCGGATTGTAGTGGGATAATTTTAATTGCTGTTCTTTTCCACTCTGAGAGGGGTTATGAGAAAATTTCTCTAGCTTTGCAGCCACATCTTTATTTTTTTCTTTAGCCTTTTGCATCTGTGAGCTGGCTGCATCTTGTGTTCCTGATGTATCCCCCTTCTTACGTGTCATCATGGCCCACTGTTAGCAGAAAGAACCAGGAAACAGTGGGTAAAAGAAAGAGAGAGCAGACCCCAACAAACCTCTCACCTCTCTCAGCTATACCACATCACTTCCAACAGGTCCAATCAGTATTACAATAAGGAGATGTTTTACTTATCTGTGTAGGTTTTGTAGTATTGGGATAAGCAGACCAAGGGCTTGGAGTCCAGATAGCACAGCTGAAGTCCACCAAAAAGCACTCCAGAGAAAAACAGTCTCCCAGGAGAAATCCTGTCATTAAATAGGGCTTCACATGGATAAAATATTTTGCACTTGTAGCACCCTACAGGTAGGTGCTAGGTAAAAGTATAGTGGGCCTTGTCTGCCTAACAGCAGGGCTGTGATTTATTAGTCAGGGTGTCATGGTTTCCAGGTGTGCCTGCTGAAGGGGGGGGGGGGGGGGAGTCTCCCCACTGGCTCCTGTGAGAGGCTTCTCATAGGGTGGTGGAGGAAACCCAATCAGGGGACACATCCAGGCTTGTAGCTACCCCAGGAGGCAGATTGTGCTGCAAAGGATTCTGGGAGTGGGTATAAGTTTGGGGGTGGCACAATGTCTTTGGCGGGAGCAGAGTCCCAGGAAGTAGAGTGCAGCTGTCTCTCCTGTCTGAGGAAGGTGGATGTCTCAGGGTGTCGCCTGAGTGTCCAGAGAGTGCTGTGTTGAGCTGAGGGGATCCGGTGTTTCGAGAGCCTGCAGAGAGAGAGGGGTCCAGTCCCAGGAAAGCCTACACAGGTTGTGAGTACTGAGGATTGCCCCTGGGGGTCTGCCTAGAGTCAGAGGGGACCACTCCGGGAGAGGTTCTGGGATCCAGAGTCAGCTAGCTGAAAGAAGGGGTACCTAGGTTGGCAACCCTGAAGATGCAAATGGGGTACATAGTCAGTGGACCCTGAAGAGTTCAAGGAGCAAAAGGGGGCACCTGCAGTCTGGGCCCTGATTTGTACAGAGAGTACCAGTCACAGTGACAGTAATACAGAGTTCTACAATATACTACCTCAAGCTGTGTCAAGCGGGGGAAAGTATTCAGTGACTTTCATAGTCTAACAGTGTCAGGAGTTCTACCGTTCTCAGTCTTTGATCTACTGGACTATAAGTCAGGGATTCAACACTTCTTCTGTTATACAGAGTGTTCTCAGAGTCGGTGAGCATTGGCTAGCGCCGGCTGGCATCATGGGAACGCCAACGGCATTTAAGGAGAAAAGTCCCAATTGTAACTAGTTTGAGCCTTATGGAGTATCCCACTTATTCCCTTCTCCCATCCCCTTATTTCAATAAAACTACAAACAAAGATACCGGAGTTGTCGCTGCTTCAGTTGTCGCAAACAGGGTCACAGCTCACTTGGGCTGGAAAGGACTCCGGTACAAATGGCAGACCCACATCAGGCCACAGGCCTGGAGACCTTGCTACACACTATTGTCCATCCATTAGTACTAAGAAAAATCCTAGGAGTCCATCCTTCCGACTGGGTTAACAGCTAGCGGACAGCTGCGCCGCTCCAAACCATGCGGGAGGAGAGGACAGAGAGAGACCCGGCATAAACAGCTGATCCTTCCCGACTCCTCTCAATCAGCTGGTCGCGGCTCTCGCTTTTTCTCAAATACTGACAGAATCAAACTCCGTCTATGCGGGTCGGCGGCAAATCTACAGCAGGACCAGTCAATCTAGCTCACCTCGACCTTTTCACCACCGTTACATAGCCGGGCTTTCTCCACTCGCAACCCTGCTTGTAGATGGTCAGCAGGCGGCCTTGCAGCGGACTCCAGGCAGGCTTCAGGCATTAAACAAAGCGGAGCAGTATCAGGATAGAGGAGCTACAGGAGAGCCACACACCTGCTCACATTGGTGTCAGACCACACCCTCCCCCCACTTTTTATTCTTTAGGCCTTTTGCTTTAAAAAATATACAATGTATATGTAAAGCGCTGCGTAAATTGACAGCGCTATACAAGTACCTGAAATAAAATAAATATATAATGTTTGGGGGTTCAAAGTAATTTTCTAGCAAAAAAAATTCATGTAAACAAAAAGTGTCAGAAAAGGCTTGGTCTTCAAGTGGTTAGAAGTGTGTGGCATAAGCTCCTAATATTGGGCATAAAATGCCAGGACAGTTCAATCACCCCCAAATGACCTCTTTTTGGAAAGTAGACAACCCAATTGTTGAGTCCATAGAATATTTTATATTTTGCCACAGGTTTTGGGGAAAATTACAAAAAAAATTTTTACACAAAGTTGTAACTAAATGATATATTACTCACATATGCCATGGGTATATATGGAATTATACCCCAAAATACATTCTGCTGCTTTTCCTGATTACAGGGATACCACATGTGTGAGACTTTAGGAGCCTAGCCTTGTACAGGACTCCAAAAACCAATCACCATCTTCCGCCTTTCTAAGGGCATAAATTGTTGATTCCACTACCTATCACAGTTTCAGAGGCAATGAAATGCCAGAATAGCACAACCCCCCCCCCCCCCCCCCCAATGTACCCTTTTCAGAAAGCAGACACCCGAAGGTATTTGTTCAGAGGCATGGTGAGTATTTTGCATCTCTTATTTGTTTTGGAAAATGAAGAAAGTAAAAGGAATTTTTTTTTTTTAATTTTCAAAACTTTGTGACAAAAAGCGAGCTCTTCAAAATCTTTAAATCTATCTAAAATTTAAAACTTTTCCCTCAATATGATTGGTCTATCTCCTCAAATAATAAATTTGGAGAGATAGACCAGTCATCTTGAGGGAAAAGTTTAAAATTTGAGCGTTACACAAGGATTCACATGAGGTCATTATGGCTGCGTCCATTGCTGTACATACAGTATCTCACAAAAGTGAGTACACCCCTCACATTTTTGTAAATATTTTATTATATCTTTTCATGTGACAACACTGAAGAAATGGCACTTTGCTACAATGTAAAGTAGTGAGTGTACAGCTTGTATATAAGTGTAAATTTGCTGTCCCCTCAAAATAACACACGGCCTTTATTGTCTAAACCGCTGCCAACAAAAGTGAGTACACCCCTAAGTAAAAATGTCCAAATTGGGCCCAATTAGCCCTTTTCCCTCCCCAGTGTCATGTGACTCGTTAGTGTTACAAGGTCTTAGGTGTGAATGATAGGCACCTAGATAGGCACATTTAACCCCCAATCACCCCCCCCCCCAATTAACCCCTACACCCCCTGTCACATTGCACACTATAGACAGTATATAGCAGTTTTCTATATTTCTGTATTAGTGTGCCTTGTGACTTGGTTTAGCGCTAGCGACCATTACTTTTAGGCTTAGGATACCCGCCAACCCCCAATAAAGATTTAACCCCCTGATCCCCCCCAGTTAACCCCTTCACCCCCTGTCACATTGTACACTATATACAGGTATATAGCAGTTTTCTGTATTTCTGTAATAGTGTGATTGTGACTTAATTTAGCTCTAGCGAGTTAGTTTCTGTCCCAAGTAGGTTCAGGGTACCCCCCCCATAAAGATTTAACCCCCTGATCACCCCCAATTAACCCCTTCATTGCCCTGTCACAGTGTCACTTTTGTAGTGTACAGTTTTTTTCTGATCACTATTATTAGTGTCACAGGTGACACTAGTTAGCGTTAACGCTAGTTAGCATCAGTTTAGGATAGCTCAGATCCCCACCGCATGGTTAGAAATATTAGTTAACTCCTTTATTACCAGTATGACACATATACACACACACACACACACACACACACACACACACATACACCTCCATTACTAGTATCTGAATGGATCAATATCTTTGATCTGATCAGAACTATACTAGCGTCCCCCAATAGTTTAGGGTTCCCAAAACTCAGCGTTAGCAGGATCGGTCACGAAACCTGCCAGCACCTGCGTTTAGCCCCTCCGCCCAGCCCACCCGACCCCACCCAGGCAAGTGCAGTAATCAATAGATTACTGTCACTTCCAAAAACAGAACACACGAAACCACCGCGTTAACAGAGTCAGGCCTGATCCCTGCTAGCACTAGCAGTTTTTTTGTAGCGTTTGAAATAGTCCTCGACAACCAGGTGCTTTTTTACCTGTGAGTCACACTAGTGTACCTGTAAATTTAGTGGCTAAAATGTCCAAATGGTGGTACAGTAGTGAAGAGGCCTACAGCATATTGACTATGTCAGATAAGACCGATGGGGAAGCCTCACTGGCAGAATCAGGGTCAGTATACGAGCCTGTAGACAGCAGTGGCTCCCTGACAGATAGCTCCAATGACGGAGGGGTCCCTGCTAAGGTCAGGCGTACCCGACCCCGTTCTGGAGTTGCTGAGGTGCAGAGATCGCAGCGTGCTCGTATGCAGCAGAGTGCAAGTACTAGTGCCGCTCAAACTTCTGGTGAACTGGCAAGCCTCAGCGGCCTAGTACACCCTGGTCATAGACAAACCAGCACTGCAGTAAGACTTAGTGACGTGGCGAGTTCCATAAATGCAGTTGAAGCTGGTGTGGTGGCTAGCACAAGTATTGTCCCGCAGCCACAGAGAATTCGAAGACAGGCCCATAGAGCCCATAGTGCCCTCCCTGATGCGCTGTCATATCCCAATTGGCAGCCTTCAGATTCTACAGCGCCCGTACTTCCCCCATTCACTGCCCAACCCGAAATTCAGGTGGAAATAGCCAATTTTACTCCCCTTCATTTTTTCACAGAAGATTTTTACAGATCTATTGTGGACCAAAGCAATTTATATGCTGGTCAATTCATCGCCGCCAATCCAAATTCACCCCTTGCTGGAAACCTATAACGGTTTCTGAGTTTAAAACTTTTCTGGGGCTATCCCTTAAGATGGACAAGAGTGAGTTGTGGTTTTATTGGTCCATTAACCCAATTCACCATATGCACGTGATCACTGCTTGCAGGGCCAGGGCGAGATAGAGGGCAAATTCTGCGGTTCATGCACTTCAGTGACAATGAACTCTGTCGTCCACAGGGAGACCCTGGATATGACCGGCTCCACAAAATGCGGCCCCTCGTAAACCACTTCAATCAGCGGTTTGCAGCCTTATTTACCCCCCCCCCCCCAACAAGTTGTCTCATTGATGAGTCCCTGCTTAAGTTTTCTGGCCACCTTGCTATCAAGCAGCATCTCCCCAGCAAGCGTGCCAGATGCGGGGTCAAGCTGTATAAGCTGTGTGAAAGGGCCACAGGCTATACAGTTAGTTTTCATGTTTACGAGGGTAAAGTTAGCACTGTGGAGCCTCCCAACTGCCCAGTCTACATAGGGAGCAGCGGCAAGGTAGTTTGGGACTTGGTGTCACCCTTATTCGGAAAGAGGTACCATTTGTACGTAGACAATTTTTATTCAAGCATGCCACTTTTTAGTCACCTGCTCGAATTTCAAATTGGCACATGTGGCACTGTGCGACCTAAACACCGGGGCTTCCCCCAATGGCTTGTAGATTCCCAACTTAGTCGGGGGGCGAGAGCTTGCTTGAAAACTGACAAATTGATTGCAGTGAAGTGGAAGGATACACGGAATGTTTTCATTCTGTCCTACATTCACGCAGACCCAACGGTCCAAATTCATACGGCAACTGGTGTTTTGATGAAGCCCCTCTGTGTCCATGACTACAACCTTAATATGGGAGGGGTGGACCTGAATGACCAACTTTTGTTGCCGTACTTAATTGCCCGTAAAGCCAGACGCTGGTACAAAAAAGTGTCTGTTTATTTATTCCAATTGGCTTTGCGGAACGCTTTTGTGCTATACAAAGTGTCAGGACGAACTGGATCCTTCCTAGAATTCCAGAAAGAGATCATTCATTGCCTACTTGTATCCAGGAGGTGCTCCTGCCCAACTTCCCCTACCAGATGCAGTGAGCCGGCTGCATGAGAGGCATTTTCCACATGTCTTCCCGAGTACCCCTGCCAAAAGAAACTCCCAAAAAAGATGTTGTGTCTGTAGTAAGCGCGGATTTGGGCGTGACACCCACACTTATTGTCCCTTCTGTCCAGACCAACCTGGTCTCTGCATCGGGGAATGTTTCCAACGCTACCACACACTAGTGGTTTATTAGCATAGGGTACAGCACGGCACAATCTAGGGCACACTTACACAGGGTTTAGAAAGATGTTCGATGGCTATCGTCATTTTGAGAGACCCGAAGCTGGAACGTTGCAGTTGAAGAAAAAAAAAAAAAGTGTAATAAAAAGTTACGAAACAAAAAAATAAAATAAAAAAGCCAAAAATAGTTGTCGTTTGAGTTATTTTTCTGTTCTTACTCTGCTCTTCTACTTTTACTGTTTTTCATTGGTAACCATTTTATACTTTTCAGGTACCAATGTAATGTTTTATGTTTACAGTTCAATTTGCCTTGCAGGTACACTCATCAGTTGCCACACTGATTTATATATATTCTGACACAAACAGCGTTTACGCTCAGCATATATGGATATCTCTGATGGCAGCACTGTAGGAGGTGATTTCACAACCACAGTTTAAAAAAAAAAATAATAGGTATACAGTGGGTACGGAAAGTATTCAGACCCCCTTAAATTTTTCACTCTTTGTTATATTGCAGCCATTTGCTAAAATCATTTAAGTTCATTCTTCTTCCTCATGAATGTACACATAGCACCCCATACTGACAGAAAAACACAGAATTGTTGACATTGTTGCAGATTTATTAAAAAAGAAAAACTGAAATATCACATGGTCCTAAGTATTCAGACCCTTTCCTGTGACACTCATATTTAACTCAGGTGCTTTCCATTTCTTCTGATCATCCTTGAGATGGTTCTACACCTTCATTTGAGTCCAGCTGTGTTTGATTATACTGATTGGACTTGATTAGGAAAGCCACACACCTGTCTATATAAGACCTTCCAGATCACAATGCATGTCAGAGCAAATGAGAATCATGAGGTCAAAGGAACTGCCTGAAGAGCTCAGAGACAGAATTGTGGCAAGGCACAGATCTGGCCAAGGTTACAAAAAGATTTCTGCTGCACTTAAGGTTCCTAAGAGCACAGTGGCCTCCATAATCCTCAAATGGAAGACGTTTGGGACGACCAGAACCCTTCCTAGAGCTGGCCGTCCGGCCAAACTGAGCTATCGGGGGAGAAGAGCCTTGGTGAGAGAGGTAAAGAAGAACCCAAAGATCACTGTGGCTGAGCTCCAGAGATGCAGTCAGGAGATGGGAGAAAGTTGTAGAAAGTCAACCATCACTGCAGCCCTCCACCAGTCGGCGCTTTATGGCAGAGTGGCCCGACGGAAGCCTCTCCTCAGTGTAAGACACATGAAAGCCCGCATGGAGTTTGCTAAAAAACACCTGAAGGACTCCAAGATGGTGAGAAATAAGATTCTCTGGTCTGATGAGACCAAAATAGAACTTTTTGGCCTTAATTCTAAGCGGCATGTGTGGAGAAAACCAGGCACTGCTCATCACCTGTCCAATACAGTCCCAACAGTGAAGCATGGTGGTGGCAGCATCATGCTGTGGGGGTGTTTTTCAGCTGCAGGGACAGGACGACTGGTTGCAATCGAGGGAAAGATGAATGCGGCCAAGTACAGGGATATCCTGGACAAAAACCTTCTCCAGAGTGCTCTGGACCTCAGACTGGGCCGAAGGATTGCCTTCCAACAAGACAATGACCCTAAGCACACAGCTAAAATAACGAAGGAGTGGCTTCACAACAACTCCGTGACTGTTCTTGAATGGCCCGGCCAGAGCCCTGACTTAAACCCAATTGAGCATCTCTGGAGAGACCTAAAAATGGCTGTCCACCAACGTTTACCATCCAACCTGACAGAACTGGAGAGGATCTGCAAGGAGGAATGGCAGAGGATCCCCAAATCCAGGTGTGAAAGACTTGTTGCATCTTTCCCAAAAAGACTCCTGGCTGTATTAGATCAAAAGGGGGCTTCTACTAAATACTGAGCAAAGGGTCTGAATACTTAGGACCATGTGATATTTCAGTTTTTCTTTTTTAATAAATCTGCAACAATGTCAACAATTCTGTGTTTTTCTGTCAGTATGGGGTGCTATGTGTACATTCATGAGGAAGAAGAATGAACCCAAATGATTTTAGCAAATGGCTGCAATATAACAAAGAGTGAAAAATTTAAGGGGGTCTGAATACTTTCCGTACCCACTGTACATGGCGTTGGTCATGTATACCCATAATTAGAAAGTGGGTTGGATATTTTGGGTGGCTAATGATGGGTATACCACAAATTTTCTGGCGGAGATTTCTTCATCCACATCGATCGATGTGGATGAAGTAATCTGTCAGGTTCTCTTTTTTTCGTTCAGCCCACAGGCTGCATAAAAAAAAAACTACAATATATGCCAAACAATTAAGGACCAGCAATGTACTGGTATGTTGCTGGACTTTGAGTAGTTATACCAGGATGATGCCTGCAGATTTAGGCATCATTGGTATCGTTTTTTACAGCAATCGGTTGGCTTACATGTAAAAGCGATCCTAGTGGATAAATAGCTGCTAGACTGCTTTTATAAGCAGTGGGGGGGGACTCCCCCCCCCGCCACCTTCCGTGGTTTTTCTTGGGCTCTCCTGTCCCACCGGTTAACCCCAGAGTGCAGCCAGTGGTTCCATTATCTGACCATAGAGCTGTTTGGAGACAAGAATGGCTCCAATCATCTCTATGGCCTAAGATACCAGAAGCTACGAGCATTTCATGACTCCTGTTTTGCCAGAAATAAACAGCGCCATTGGGAAATTGGGAAAGCATCTTATCACACCAATTTTATTTTGGTCAGATGCTTTAAGGTCAGAGGAGAGATCTAGAGTCTAAAAGACCCCAATTTTTTTTTTAAAAGAGTACCTGTCACTACAGATTGCCATCATAGGGGATATTTAAATTCACTGTGATAACAATAAAAATGGAAAAAAAAAATGAAAGGAAAGGTGTCAAAATAACATAAAAAAGCAAAAAGAAAAAAAATCAAGCCCCCCCCTGTCCCCCGTACTTGCGCGCAAAGGCGCACGCAAGCGTTGGTCTAGTGTCATATGTAAACCGCAATTGCAGCATGCATGTGAGGTATCGCCGTGAATGCCAGGTCGACTCGAGTGCAGTAATTCTTTCAGTAGACCTCCTCTGTAAGTCCAAAGTGGTAGCCTGTAAAGACTTTTAAAGGTTTTTAAAAATGTACGTAGTTTGTTGCTGCTGCACAAGCATGTCATGTTTCATATCTACTGTATGTACTCGGCATATGATTATCTTTTAAATTTTACCAAACAATTAGGCTCCGTTCACATGTCAGCGTATGGATCACGGGCAGAACCGCCGCGGTTCCGCCCGCGATCCAGAGATTATTGCAAATCGCCACGATTTCCGCCTGCCGAATCGCGGTAACATCGCGCAAAAAAAAAAATTGCGGGACACATTACGCTCCAAAGAAGCTCTTGTACTTTTTTGGTCGTAATGCGTCCCGCGATTATTTTTTTGCTTGATGTTACCGCGATTCGGCAGGCGGAAATCGCGGCAACATCGCTCAGCGTTTGGGGGTCTATTGCAAATCAACGGGCAACGCACAAGCGTCCCGTGATTTGCAATAATCTCCAGATCGCAGGCAGAACCACGGCGGTTCTGCCCGTGATCCATACGCTGACATGTGAACGGAGCCTTAGGAAATATATAGTGTATTTGTGCATTAAATTTAAAAAAATATATACTTTTTTTTCGCAAAAATTGCATTTGGAAAATCTGTGGGCAAATGCCGTGTGACAAAAAAAAAATTGCAACATCCACCATTTTGTTCTGTAGGGCCTCTACTTTAAAAAAATATATAATTTTTGGGGGTTCAAAGTAACTTTCTAGAAAAAAAAAAAATATTTTTTCATGTAAACAAAAAGTCACAGAAAAGGCTTGGTTTTCAAGTGGTTAGAAGGGTAATGTGTGGCTAAGATTGAGCATAAAATGCCAGGACAGTTCAAACACCCCCCAAATGACCCCTTTTTGGTAAGTAGACACCCAAAGCTATTTGCTGATAGGCACATTGAGTCCATGGCACATTGAGTCCATGGAGTATTTTATATTTTGCCCTAAGTTTCGGGTATGTGACAATTTGTTTTTTTTTTTGTTTGTTTGTTTTTTTTTTTTTTACACAAAGTTGTGTAAGCTCCGCCCCCTATATGCGTGACGTCTGAGCTTCAACAGCCTTGACTTCTTCAGTAGGGCCCTAGCTCAGACTGCTGATTTATGCTGTTGCTGACCCGTTTGGGTCTTGAGCTGAGGTGAGAGACCATTTCACTTGGTGAAGGGATTCACATATTGTGGTGGTTTTTTGGATTTCTCTGAACACCTTGAATACTTGAATTATTTGATGGACACTTCTTTACGGATTGCATAGCACTTATCACTGATTAAGCACTGTTATTGCTTTTTATTCACATTATTACTGTATATTTTTGTATCTGGCGCATCACTTCTTATTTGTTTATATTTTGGGATTGTGAGGTGTGGACACAATTTAGTGTATGCTGCCGGATTACTTATTTTCATTTGCACTTTATTGTATATTATATTTATTTATATGGTTTTTCACTGATTACTGTTGGATTGCGCTGATAGTTTTCATTCTTTAATTGAGGAATACAGTTAAGAACAATAGGGAGTAAAATCACCCAGACCCTCATGAGCATGTGCATGCCAAAATCTCTGGTCATCCACTTTTCAAGAAATAGCTATAAAAAGTGTAGTCTGGTTTGATAAAGTATGCTAAGAGAAACCTGCTTTATTGCCAAGTTCAAAAATAAGTTGTTTTTTAGATTGAGAGAGAAGGAAAGATGTTTGTTGGGCTTGCCATTCTATATAATGTTGCTGATCTGGGAGGAGATGTATTGTGCTTTGGAATGGATTTAGGCAGATTCTGTTTTGTAGAGCCCCAAAATCATTTAAATAATGTCTATAATAGCCATAAACTAGCCTTAGTTAGATGCTTCCTATGTTGGGAATGAAGAAGGGATGTGTTGATTATCAGCCAATACTCTCTCATGGCTATCTGGCAGTGGTTCTTTACAATTTAATTTGATAGCCAATTAGGATGCAATCTTCAGATATGTGACCCTATAGGAGGAGAGAAGTAATAAGATAAAATAAGGGGGCATGGTCAGAAATACCTATAGGGAGATAGTCTCAGCAATGGTCAGCAATAAAAGAATGCAGAGCTAGATACAGGAAATGTGGGACAGGGTAATATGAGTGCCTTAGGGACATAAAAACACTTTGTTATCTTGTGCTTCCACCTCCAAACATCAGTTAAATCATATTCCACAATCCAATCAGCACATTTAGAGGTTTCATAAGATGTTCCACCCAACCTATCCATCATAACATAAGAGTCTGCATTGAAGTGCACTATAAAAATATTATGAACAGAATCTAGGGCAATGGCTTTCTCAAAAGTGGCCTTCAGGAGGTCTGGATTGGCATGGGGAAGAATGTAGAAGTCAGCAAGCAGTTTAAGAATCAGAAAATGCCCCTCTGGATTGAAATCACTCTGAAGTAAGACATATTGGTATCATGCAAATATTCTGGCAATCCAAGGATCCAAGTGAGTTTCTTGTAACTTTATTGTTTTAATTATGTATAGTGTAGAGCTACCCCCACAAGGGCCGCTGTTACTGTTTTACAGGTTCTTTCCCCAGTCAGTGCAGGTAGCCAGCATCTCATTCACACAGGCCCAGTAAACAGTCCATGGGTGACTTTTTTTATTGTTTATTGCTCATTAACCATGAACTTGAGAGGACAGTACGGTGTGATATATTCCAAAACGCTTATTGAACAAATTGCAGAGGACTCTTCCCTACCTTTAAGCATGGGTCCCCTGTGGACCAGGGGATTGCTGAATGGGTTTTGGCAAAAAATTAGCTGAAAGGGTTTCACTTCTGGCAGCTGCAAGACCATTGAGCACTGCACACAGGGTGATTTTGGCTCTTACAGGTCCTCGCCATGATGAATGCTAACAGCTCAGGTTTGCTGGATGTAAGTATAGCGAGAACCAGGGTGGGGGGGGGGGGGGGGGGGAGTGTAAAGGGTATACGGTGTTAGCTTGCCTTTATAATTTTTTTTGTAAAGGTGAACTAACACTTTAAGGCTTGTTATTATAAACAAACCAAAAAAAAAAAAAAAGAGGGAACGATTAAAGGAATTCTGTAATAAAAGAAAATCAGCCGTTTCTGACTCCTCCTTCTGAAAATATTAGTTGCCCGGTTGTAATTGAGGTCTGCTCACTCAACCCTTTGACCAAGCCATTGTTGTGTGGGCTGTATTCAACAAAGCCTCCAACACTTCTTGGTTCCGTAAGGTGTAAATAATGGGATTCAGGAGAGGAGTCACTATGGATGGGACAACAGAGACTTTCTTATTAAACTGAAGGTAATCACCACTAGCTGGTCTGATGAACATGAACATTATTGTACCATAGAAAAGGATAACAACAAATAAATGGGAGGCAAAAGTGGAAAATGCCTTACGTCTTGCTGACGCAGAAGATAATTTGATTATCATTCGGGTAATACATGCATAAGATATCAAAGTCAAGAAAAGACACCCTAAAGTTACAAAACATATGGAAAAAAAAGATGCAATCTCAGCTTTTGTTGAATCAGAGCAGGATAAGCGAATCATTGGAGCAAAATCACAGTAATAGTGATCTATTCTATTCCCTTTACAGTACCAAAGTTTGGATAGTCTCAAGCATGGAACAATCACCCCAATGAATCCACATACCCATGATCCCAGTATGAGCATAGTACATACACTGGGACTCATTAACACTGAATAGCACAGTGGATTGCAGATGGCGACATAGCGATCATACCCCATTGCTGTCAGGAGATACATTTCTGTTGCTCCAAGGGAAAAATGGAAATAAAACTGAGCCATGCAACCAGCTAACGAAATGTATTGGTCATCTGTTTTAAGAGACCACAGGAGTCTAGGGACTGTAACAGAGGGATACCAGAGCTCAAGGAATGACAGTCCACTGATAAAGAAGTACATTGGTTTATGTAGACGTTTGTTTGCTTTGATGATGACAATGATGAAAATGTTTGCTGTAATGGTGGCAATGTAGATAATTAATAAAACAATAAAAAGCCAAAATCCTCTCTGCCCCTCAATAGAAAACCCTAAAAGAAGAAAGTCAGTTATAACTGACTGGTTAAATTGATGCTTTGTTACCATGGTAATCTGTAAAGAAAGATAGAGTTACAAAAATTTGCAATAAATATTTTTTGCAATCTGTATATATATATATATTATACACACATACATATACACACACATACATACACTGCTCAAAAAAATTAAAGGAACACTTTGAAAACACATCAGATCTCAATGGGGGAAAAAATGCACTAGGTAATGTGTCAGGAATGAAAGGATGCAACATCGTTTGATGGAAATGAAAATTATCAACCTACAGGGGGCTGAATTCAAAGACACATCGGAAATCAAAGTGAAAACATTATGCAGCAGGCTAGTCCATTTTGCTGAAATTTCTTTGCAGCAACTCAAAACGGTACTCAATAGTTTGTATGGCCACCAAGTGCTTCTATGTATGCCTAACAACATCTGGGCATGCTCCTAATGAGATGACAGATCGTGTCCTAGGGTATTTCCTACCAGATCTGGACCAGGGCATCACTGAGCTCCTTAACAGACTGAAGTGCAACCTGGCAGTGTCGGATGGACCGAAACATGTCACATACGTGATCTATTGGATTTAGGTCAGACGAACATTGGGGGCCACATAATGGTATTAATTCTTTCATATCCTTAGGTAACTGACTGCATCCTCTGGCCACATGAGGCTGGGCATTGTTGTGCACTAGGAGGAACCCAGGACCCACTGCACCAGCGTAGGGTCTGACAATGGGTCCAAGGATTTCACCCTGATACCTAATAGCAGTCCGGGTGCCTCCCCAGACCATCACTGACCCACCACCAACTCCGTCATACTGAACAATGTTACAGGCAGCATAACATTCTCCTTGACCCTTTCACATCCGCCACATGTGCTCAGGGTGAACCTGCTCTCATCTGTGAAAAGCACAGCACGCCAGTGGCAGACCTGCTAATTCTGGTGTTCAGTGGCAAATACCAATCAAGTTCCATGGTGACAAACAGTGAGCACAGGGCCCACTGGAGGATGTTGGGCCCTCAGGTAACCCTCATGAAGTTTGGTCAGAGACGTTCACGCCTTTTTCCATATATGGGGGACTTGTCCACCTTTCAGCAATTTTGGTCAGCAGGTTTTTCAATCTTGAATTAACTGATGGTACAATAAATCCCTCTCAAAGCAGACTATGCTCTTCTTTGTGTTAGACCCCCAAATCTATGTGTAGCCAGGTGCTTGGCTAGACAGAGAGCAAATTAGGACACTGTGCTGAATCTTCTAGGGATTAAACGCTTCACCAACAGCTTATACAACTGCATGCAGATTTCCACTGGGACTAAATTCATGTGCACCTTCGTCAAGATGGGCCCCAATGTTAGCCTGGTAAGATCTAGGGCATAGGACTGTTTCTTTAGATAAGCCACTGTACAAGGATTACAGTCATTGGTTGCGGAAGTAGGGGCACCACTGCAGTGCATCTGGTTTATAATCTAGTCTCTTCCAGAGTGCACTCTACAAATATAGCATACTGGTAGCAGGAAAGTTAAGCCAATACTGATTACTGTTACTGTTGTTGTGGTTTGTGCCTTGCTTAACACTGACTTGCAATTTACTAGATATAGGGCCATCCAACTGCTGTGAATATTAATGCATCATAAGGAAACTTTTCTGCCTGGAGAGTTGTATTAGATGTACATTCTACCTGTCGTTGTATGCAAATATTTCCAATTCTTTCAATTTACTACAATATAAGAAACTTCTTTACTCATTACCAGACTGGCGTTAATCTTCATATATTGAGATACTGTGTGTCGAGTACATATCCTTATGTTCTCTGCGGTAAAGCAGCTACTATTAACTTAACTTGGTATGTCAGAGGGCCCGAGATCATTAATAGAGTAGAGGCAAATAACAAAAGACCCAAACTACCAAGGGGCTCCTTTCGAGGATATTGCTACATATTCAAAGTGCAGTTTAAGTTAATGATACATGTCTTCACGACTGCTAAACAACAATCATAACAGTGGTCCTCAACAAATGTGTAGTGTGCAACAAACAAGTGCTTTAGAGAGACAAAAAATACTTAGAAATTTCAGTTAAAAATGTCTTCAAACCCTTCATGAACGTTGCAACTGGTCAAGCTACAGGGACAACACTGAGCATGTTTTTAATACTAAAAATGATGATGAAATAGTAAGGTTACTCAAATGTACTTGGTATTTTGGTCACTATAGAGTACCTGTGGTCGTTGGGTTACTATTTTACCTTTCAGTATATATACGAAATATATGTAAATACATGATATATATGGGATTGATTTAACTTAAAAAGGAGAATGTTCATTTAATACAAGCTGTGATCACTTTAACAATCCAATTGTGTGGAGGAAAAATTCCTATCCCCAGATAGGATAATTATGAAAACAATTTTACCTGGAAAACTTTCTATTCTTCTTACCTAATAGATTCTACAAGAGTGCATCTTTGTGCACATTTCTACAATGCGAATGTCTCTGAAAAATAAATACATAGATTGCATCCATATTAGTAGGAAGTGGCAATAAGTAATGGTTGCCTTTGTTTAGATTTAAATAAGTAACAGCAGTGTATTTTTTTCTATCTAGAAATACCCCCCAGATATTTCATTCCGTTCCCAGTGTAATCCCTGCAGGGAATATTTTTAAAAACAAGAATGATTAAGTTTTACATATCCCCAATAGACAGCACTATAAATGTGTAAATAATACCTAAGTGTGCAAATATGCAAACTATGCTCCACAAAAATGCTTAGTGTGAATATATTGTGCACAATATATATATACACTAAGCATTTTTTTGGCACATAGTTTGTACAGTATATTTGTATATTGTTGTTATACATTTGCACAATAAAAGAGACGTATGATGAAAGCTTTTTTGGACATACTTCTCATCTGGGTTACAGGAATGCATTTATTTCTGCACTCCTGTGAGCCCGATTCTGCCGACGTCACATAGCCAGTCCAGGCTCTGCAGGGATCCAAACAATAATGTTGGCATCCACCCAGATGCCTGACCGCTTCTGCCCCCTCTACAGCCTGTCACTCCAGTGAGCCCTGGAGGGGCCGAGTAGAGAGCGATTACTGATAGCCACCCCTGACTGCTCAGTGAAGACTGAGAACTGAGTGATAGTGGTCACGTGATCACTCAGTTCTCGGTCTTAGATCCGGCAGGGGACAGCAGTGATCACTCAGTTTTGGTCTTAGAGCCGGCAGGGGCCTCCACAGCAAATTGACACATTTATAATGCTGTCTATTGGGGGATACACACGTCTTTTAACTTGCGGTTTCGCGAACATTTGAGAAAGTTTGCGGATCGTGTTCGCGAACCGTCCCATCCGATGTTCGTCCATCACTACTCATCATACAGCAAGTCCTACAGGGGACAGTGCTACACACATATATATATATATATATATATATATATATATATATATATATATATATATATCATACACATACACATACACATACACATACACACACACACACATATATATATATATATATATATATATATATATATATATATATATATATATATATATATATATATATATATATATATACACACACACACACACACACACATTTTAATCTATATACAAAAGGCGGATATAGGGAAAAATGGGGAGGATGGGGGAAAAAGACAAGTCGGGGAAGAAGAGGAAATTGGGACTTTAAATGAGACCTGTGCAATAGGGTCTCCATCCCTAATGTATACATGTAAAATAGGGGGGAACACATAGTGTTCAAAACTAAAAACGTGGGACTTTATATGAGGTGTGGCCAGTGCGTACATGATGATAAATTGGTAATACATATACAACTGCTGGTAAGCAAAGGGAGCATATGATAAATCATCACGTGTTTATTGACATATTCCATAGCACTTAAACATTTGTACATTGAGTATTAATCAAATCAAACGGGGATGTAAACAATATATACAAGGATATCATGATACAATCATAATGAATGATACATAGATTGACAAAAAATATCAACAAATAAACTATATAAAAGGTGATTGGATGCCTGCTGTACATTGGCTGTCAGTTGAAAAGGCCTCTTAAGCTCTACGCGTTTCGTGAAACATAGTTCACTTCCTCAGGAGCAGGCACATTTCGATCTCTAGAAAATATAACATGTTTGGTATAGCATCCAAAAGAAGGGTTAGGGATTGGAAAAAAATAATAAAATTAAACTTACAATAGGGTAAAACACTGCCAAAAAGGGCTGGAGGCCACCCGAAAATACGTCCATAAAGGGAAATGAGGGAGCAAGAATTCCGCACACGACCCAGGCGCAAGGTCCACATATGATAGGTGAATATCCTTTGGAGGTCATAGGGGCTGTATTGAGCTATGTTTGAGACAATAGTTAATGGTAGGGTAATCCATGTAATAATATACAGGTACAATATTAAGCCCAAAACCAGAGATAGTCTGGCATAAGATGGGCTATATGGGGAAATAAATTCAAGGATATAATGGGTAAAGGGGTAAACTGTAATAATAATGGAAAATATAATATAAAGTAAAATGCTAAACCCAAGGCCAAAGGTAATAGAAAGTGGAATGAACCCAACACCAGAAGTGTGAGAAAGAAAAGAAGCCAAGACCAATGTGTGTGACAGTGTGTCAAAGTGATGAGATAAAGGGGGGGGATGGAAAGTGTCCCATCCAAAATGGGTAAGTGAAGTGACCAATAGGCATGCTGAGAAATCCAGCAAAAGACAAGTGTAAGGAAAGGGAGAATCCCAAAATAAAGTGGAATATAAAAAGTATCCCAAAAAAAAAGAGAGAACAAAGTGAAAGGCATCTCAAGCCTACATGGAAAGGGTAACCGTGTGCTATGGAGTTACCCTTTGTATCATGATATCCTTGTATATATTGTTTACATCCCCCGTTTGATTTTATTAATACTCAATGTACAAATGTTTAAGTGCTATGGAATATGTCAATAAACACGTGATGATTTATCATATGCTCCCTTTTGCTTACCAGCAGTTGTATATGTATTACCAATTTATCATCATGTACGCACTGGCCACACCTCATATAAAGTCCCACGTTATTAGTTTTGAACACTATGTGTTCCCCCCTATTTTACATTAATCTATATACATATATGTATTTGTATAATAATATGACCAGAATAAGAGACAATAGCTTCCTGAAATTGGTCTCCAGAAGGTCTGAATTGGCATCAGGTGGGACATAGAAGATCACTTTAGTAAAAACCATGGTTTTATAATTAAGTTTTATAAGAAGTCTAAGGATTGAAAACTTCCCTCTAGATTGCAATCCCTGTGAAGGTAGAAGTATTGGTAGTATGAAATCTTCCAGCAATCCAAGGTCGGTTGAGGACTAAAACACTGGCCCCAGTTAAGTGAGTTTCTTTAAACTTAATTTTTTTATTTAAATATAGTGTAGCGAACCATTAAAACATCTGTATTAGGGGTTCTAACACCTAAACCACTTTATCCAAACATACACAGTAATAATAATAAAATAATAACGGGTATTCATTTATAAATTCTGATATGGGAATAAGTGAACAATATGAGAGTTTAAACATTTCCCATTGTCCTTGCGTGTCTTTAGAAGTGCATATCATGGGGAATTCAAGGAGTACAATATACAATGATACAAAAACTTGCAAAGATTCGGCTTAAAGGGTTTATAGTTCACTAATTATATAGAATATGTTTTATTATACACAATATAACAAAGAATGTGTGAATATGTAAAGAAAAAAACATTATAATAAAAATAATTGCTATATGTAGAACATAAAATACTAAAACATTACTAAGCTAATAGAGTCCCTTAAAGGAAATCTATGTTCAAAGCATACATTTGAATCTTATACCATCAGCATTGTAACAACAATACAATGTAATAATAGCTATTTTTGACAATGTAATATAAGCTTACTTAAAAAAACAAAATTTCATGTTGTGAATGTTGCCTGTCTACTGATTATCTCTTTCCAAAACATCCTGGATTCATTGCAAGCTTTGCAGCTTCTCCTCTGCTGTTAACTTTTGAGTTCTGAGGATTACATATCCCATAGTACTTTGCTCTCTGCAAGCAGGGATTCCTGTACTTAAAAAGTAAAAAGTGTAAATACCACGCTAACAAGAATAAGCTGCTAGCACAAACAACCGACAAAAAGGTTGTGAGAAATAGAGTATACAAAAAGTGCAGCGCTAACATTAATCTGTGAACTAGAAATGTTCACATTGCATGTGTATAAGATACATTGTGACTAGTGATGGACGAACATCGGCCGGGGCGGTTCGCGAACGCCAGCCGCAAATTTTCTCAAAAGTCAGCGGCGGGCCCCATTGACTTTAATGGGAGGCGAACTTTAAAAACCATTAGGTCATATTTGCAGCCACAAAAGACGTACTAGCTGTGCACAAATAGTCCCAGCACATGGACAATGTCATAACAGAAGTATTGCAATTGAAAAAGTTGCCCTAATTTTTTTACAGCAAAAAATATATATATTTTTTTTTTTCATAAATCAGCCAGAACTGACAGCAGCCGGTAAATACATTGTCTAATACATATAGGGTCCATTCACACATCTGAAAGCCGATCTCTAACTGCCTCTACAGCAACCACATGATACCTCTCCCTAAGCTCAAAAGATACTAGACCTATACCGAAATACCAGCCCTGAGAAGGACTTTTGTGGACATTGACAGAGCGATTTGTGACTGCAGCCGATCTCTAACTGCCCCTAAAGCAAACACTGGATACCTGTCCCTAACCTGAAAAGAGACTGTAGAAGGCCTATACCAAAATACCAGCCCTGGAAAGGACTTTTGTGGATCTTCACAGCGCTATATGTGTCTAGCAAACTCTCCCTGATGAGCACAGCAGACCTCTCCCTACACTGGCAGAAAACAGAATTTGAAATGGCCGCCAGATCAAGTCTATTTATAGGGTAGGGGGACTGTCCATGTGCTGGAATGTTACAATTGGCTGTCCCGTTCCACCTGACGGCTGTATCACGGGTCAAAGTTCTCACCAATGTAAACAAATATGGCCGCCACGAACGACGCCATGTGTCCGAGAATTTGGCGGGTAGCGAACAAGCAAATATGTAAAGAAATCAGGTGCGCTGCCCTAGTGCATATGTGCAACATACAAAAATGATGCAGACAAATAAACCAAAAATGCAATAATAATGCAAAAAAATGAAAACGTATGCAGTTCGTGTAAAACAAAAAATGTCCAGAAGGTGACTAGTGATACACCAATGTGCAATAAACGTCCATGTTATAAGTCCATAAATAAAGTGCAAAAAATGGTGACATAAACTTCCAGCTTGGGGAAAGGTAAACTGTGATTGGAAGGTGCAAAGTCCCACCACCAGCTTGGCCTCTAACCAGAAGTTAAACGTTAAGGGCATATATGAATATGACTGCTCCAAAGGTCATGCAGCCAGGTAGAAAAGTTCCCAGAAATACAGAAGGCACTCTGACACACTCGTGCTCCCTAGACTCTTACCGGACAAAAGCCAAACAAGAAGCCTGGTTCTATGGTGATGAGTGGTCCTGCCGGGGGTTACTGGACTCTAGGATGGCTGATGTAGTTGCTTGTGTCCAAGAGGAACAGACCCAGTCAGAAAGCCTGACGAAAGAAGATCCTGCCAAAGGTGAATAGACTCTGATTGGCTGCTGTAACTCCTTAGTCTGGTTGACCTCAATAATAGGGGACACAACAGAGGGGACCGCAATAGTGCATTACCAACAGTAGATATTTATTAAAAACAAATGGTTGCACTTACAGTTGTGAAGACAATAATAGCGAGTTCCCTCACGGAGGAGCTGTATGGCGGGGTCCGCCTGCAGTGCGGACCGCTGCCTGGTCTAGATGTGATGATGCGGCGCCTCCTCTCTGACACGTTTCTCCCGATAGGGCATCCACTTAGATAGGAGGCAGAGCCAGCACCATCACTACCGCCATTATATATGCCCTGTAGCAAGTACTTCCGGGGTTCGGGACCCTCCCCTTCTTACCTGTAGACTGGCCACTTATCATACTCTTTAATAGCAATGTCCAAATCAACCAAAAGGGGATAAGGGGACTCTTGGGCATCGCCAAATATTGTTATGATGTGTGGCTACAGTCTGGAAGGTCGGGATGTCCACCGAAAGTACTTGCTTTGTTTACTTCCTGTCGTCTCATATCTATGATGCTGCTTCCTGTGCTGATGACAAGGGCATTTCCTGTGTAAGCAGGAAATGATGCTGCTTCCTGTGCTGATGACAAGGGCATTTCCTGTGTAAGCAGAGTATGTATTCCTCTCCCGCACAGGCATAACAGCCAATAGGAAGAGGAAGAGGACGATCTCCACCTACTACTTAATATACAGAATATTGTTATGCCGCATATCCTCTCAAACTTTCATATCATTGCAGCAAAATAGATAGGAGCCTTGAGGAACATTGAAAAACATTAAAACATACAAACTTTTAATTCCATTGAATTGACCGGGCTACTTAACCCTTTCTAGTGTATGATGGTGTATAATGCTTTTATAAAAAATCATAAAAAAGCTGTGGGGTAACTACTAAGCTCCCCACCAGCTTAGGTGTATTAAAACACGGAATTCTGAAAGAAAAATGTATAAAAATTCCTACCAAAAGTGGAATTGGAATTAAAATAGTATACTCAAAAAATAAATTAAATTAAAAAGGAGGAAAAAGTTTTTTGATTGGAATTTGTTCAAAACTAGCTATTAGAATGTGGAAGAAGATCCTAGTCACAAATATTGTAGCTCCATGCAGAGACCCACACACTTCTAACTAATAAAGGAAACATGAAGGAAATGGGTCAAATTTCCAGTAAAGGGAGCATGGGACATAAATGTCAGCTGTTATTAATAAACGCATTTATGTCCCATTCAATGTTGTGTCCTAGGGGCTTGCAACTTCTGAGTTCATAGATCCAGAAGGTTTCCCTTCTGGAAATTGCAAAGTTTACCGCGAACCGACCGCCGGGCGAACCGCAAGGCCATCTCTAATTGTGACAACCTAAGAACAAAGTCCCATAAATTAATATAATGATGTATACAAATTAAGTAGATATCACAAAATAAATAAAATGAAAATAAGTCCCATGTAATTAACCGGTTGCCGACCGCCGCACGACTATATACTGCGGCGGTCAGCCCCGGCCAGGCAAAGTGACGTAGCGATACGTCACTAGCCTTCGCCGCTCTGGTGCGCGCGCACGCGCACCCGCGGTCCCGCCGATGACTCGATTGGGGTCAGAACCGATCAGTCATCAGGTCCAGGCCAATAATTTTTGGTCTGGACCTGTTGATCGGTCCTGCCCAATCAGATCACCCTCTAAGCCTGTGAAATGTAAACACAGGCTTAGAGGAGATGTGCCCTCCCCTCACAACGGTCTTTTTGGATCCAGCGTGAGAGGAGAGCACTTCTAACTGTGAGTAATTGCACCAAGCACACCACACACAGCTAGATAGGCACATTTCACCCCCGATCGCCCCCCCCAATTAACCCCTACAGCACCTGACACAACACACACTATATACAGCATATAGCATTTACCTATATACCTGTATAAGTGTGATTTGTGAACAGGTGTAGCACTTGCGACCCCCCCTTTACCACTCAAATTACCCCCCACCCCCCCTAATAAAGATTTAACCCACTGATCCCCCCTGACCCCCTCCTGATCACCGCCGTTAACCCCTACACCCTCTGTCACATCAGCACTAATACAAACGTAATATACTGTGTTTTTGTATTTTTGTATTAGTGTGATTGTGATCAGAATTAGCGCAGGCGACTAAGTTTGTGTCCCAAGGAGGTTTAGGGTCCCCGCCACCCGCCCAATAAAGATTTAATCCCCTGATCCCCCCTGATCACCCCTACACCCCCTGCCACAACACACTGTATACAGTATATAGCATTTTCTATATACCCGTATAAGTGTGACTTGTGACCAGGTTTAGCGCTTGCCACCGTTCCTTTTATCCTTAGGATACCCGCCAGCCCCTTCCAATAAAGATTTAAACCCCTGATCCCTCCCTGATCACATCCCGTTAACCCCTACACCCTCTGTCACATTAGCACTAATACACACATAATATACTGTTTTTACTGTATTTTGTATTGGTGTCATTGTGACTTGAGGTTGCGCTAGCTAGCTAGTTTCTTTCCCAAAGGAGGTTTAGGGTCCCCGCCACCCCCCCCCCCCCCCAGATCCCCGGCGCATAGTTTAGAAGTAACCGCTTGATTACCACACACGCACGCACGCACGCACATACACTTCCATTTCTAGTATAGTGTTTGAACAGATCAATATCTGATCTGATCAGAGCTATACTAGCGCCCCCATAGTTTAGGGTTCCCAAAACGCGGTGTTTGCACGATCAGCACTGATTCCGGCCAGCACCTGCGTTTAACCCTTTCACCCAGGTAAGTGTAGTAATCAATAGATTACTGTCACTTACAAAAAAACACAAGACACAAAACCGCTGTGTTAGCAGAGTCAGGCCTGATCCCTGCTAGCATTAGCAGTTTTTTTGGTAGCGCCTGAAATAGTCTTCGACAACCAGGTGCTTTTATTACCTGTGAGTCGCATCACTGTACGGGTAAATTTAGTTACCAAAATGTCTAAACGTTTGTACAGTGATGAAGCTATTTACAGTATAATGACCATGTCAGGTGAGAGCGATGGGGAAGCCTCACCGGCAGAATCAGGGTCAGTATATGAACCAGATGACAGCAGCGGCTCCCTGACAGATAGCTCCGACGACAGATTGGTCCCTGTTAGACCCAGGCGTACCCGACTCCATTCTGGAGTTGTTGAGATGCAGGAATCGCAGGGTGCTCGTATGGAGCAGAGTGTGGTTACTAGTGCCGCTCATTTTTCTGGCGACCTGGCAAGCGCCAGCGGCCTAGTACACCCTGGACCTAGTACAACCAGCACTGCAGTAACACCTGGTGACGTGGCGAGTCCCCTAAGTGCAGTTGAAGCTGGTGCGGTGGCTAGCACAAGTAGTGGCCCGCAGCCACCGCGTATTCGAAGACAGGCCCGTAGAGCCCATAGTGCCCTCCCTGATGCGCTGGCATATCCCAATTGGTAACCCACTGATTCTACAGCGCCAGTACTTCACCCATTCACTGCCCAACCTGGAATCCACGTGGAGACAGCTGGTTTTACGCCCCTGAACTTTTTTGAGCTGTTCTTCACGGAAGATCTTTTCAGATCTATTGTGGATCAATCAAATTTACATGTATATGCTCAACAATTTATCGCCGCCAACCCAAATTCGCACCTTGCCAGAAAATTCGGCTGGAAACCTATAACGGTTTCCGAATTTAAAATCTTTCTGGGCCTTTCCCTCCACATGGGCATAACTAAACAAAGTGAATTGCGGCTATATTGGTCCACTAGCCCAGCTCACCATACGCGCATGTACTCTGCCTCCATGTCCAGGGGGAGATACGAGCAAATTCTGCGATTTATGCATTTCAGCGACAATGAAATCTGTCGTCCCCGGGGAGACCCTGCATACGATCGGCTCCACAAAATTCGGCCCCTCATAGACCACTTCAATCAGCGGTTTGCAGCCTTGTTTACCCCCGAACAAGTTGTCTGCATTGACGAGTCCCTGATTAAATTTACTGGCCGTCTTGCTATCAAACAGTACCTCCCCAGCAAGCGTGCCAGATACGGGGTCAAGTTGTATAAGCTCTGTGACAGGGCCACAGGCTATACAGTTAATTTCCGTGTCTATGAGGGAAAAGATAGCACTGTGGAGCCCCCGAACTGCCCAGACTACATAGGGAGCAGCGGTAAGATTGTTTGGGACTTGGTGTCACCCTTATCCGGAAAGGGGTACCATTTGTACGTGGACAATTTTTACACAAGCGTGCCACTATTTAGTCACCTGCTTGATTTACAAATTGGCGCATGTGGCACCGTGCGACCTAATCGCCGGGGCTTCCCCCAACGGCTTGTAAATTCCCGTCTTAGTCGGGGGGCGAGAGCCTGCTTGAAAACGGACAAATTGCTTGCGGTGAAGTGGAAGGATACACGGGATGTTTATGTTCTGTCCTCACTTCACGCAGACACGACAGTCCAAATCCCTATGGCAACTGGCGTTATGGAGAAACCCCTCTGTGTCCACGAATATAACCTTAACATGGGAGGGGTGGACCTTAACGACCAGCTTTTGGCGCCGTATTTAGTTGCCCGTAAAGCCAGACGCTGGTACAAAAAAGTGTCTGTTTACCTTTTCCAATTGGCTATGCTGAACGCCTTTGTCCTATACAGGGCATCAGGACGAACTGGACCCTTCCGGGAATTCCAGGAAGCGGTCATCCTTGCCTACCTGTACCCAGGAGGCATGCCTGCCCAACTTCCCCTTCCAGATGCAGTGAGCCGGCTGCATGAGAGGCATTTTCCTTATGCCCTCCCGAGTACCCCTACCCAAATACGACCCCAAAGACGATGTCGTGTCTGTAGCAGGCGCGTATTTAGGCGTGACACCCGTTATTATTGTCCCAAATGTCCTGACCAACCTGGTCTCTGCATCGGGGAATGTTTTGAGCGCTACCATACACTAGTGGAGTATTAGTGTAGGGTACAGCACGACACAGTGTAGGGCACACAAACACAGGGTCTCGAAGGATGTTGGATGTCCATCGACATTTTGAGAGACCCAAGCTGGAAGAGAAGATCGCAGAAGATCGCAGTCCCTCCCAAATCAAGAAATAAAGGAACAGTTAGAAAGAAAAATAAAAGGATCCAAAAACTGTTGTTGTGTCAGTAATTTTATATGTCCTTCTACTCTTCTTACTGTACTTTTAAATGTCCTTTGTTTGTTTTTTCATTCTTTTGTGACCTGTTTCTCTTGCAGGTACTCGTCGGCTACCACGCATTGATTTTATATATTCTGACACAAACAGCGTTTGCGCTCAGCATATATGGATACCTTTGCTGATAGCAGCTGTGGTGATTTTCTGATTTCAGCACTGCAGTTAAAATCCTATTTTGGTATACGTGGATAGTGTCGTGTATACCCATCATTAAATTCAGTGGGTGGTTGTTTGGGCGGTTAATGATGAGTAATACTACGCATTATTCCTGTGCTGGTTTCTGATAGGTTCTCTTTTTTTCCATTCAGCCCACAGGCTGCATGAAAAAAAAAAAACCTATATGCCAAACAAGGACCAGCAATGTACTGGTACGTTGCTGGACTTTGAGTGGTTGTACCAGGATGATGCCTGCAGATTTAGGCATCATCTTGGTATCGTTTTTTACAGCCAGCGGTCGGCTAACATGTAAAAGCAATCCTAGCAGGTAATTGGCCGCTAGACTGCTTTTACATGCAGTGGGAGGGGCCTCCCCCCCCACCGCCGCCTTCCGCAGCCTTCCGTGGTTTTTCTCGGGCTCTCCTGTCCCACCGGTTAACCCGAGAGTGCAGCCGGTGGTTCAGTTATCTAACCATAGAGCTAATTGAAGATTAGAATGGCTCCAATCATCTCTATGGCCTAAGATGCCGGAGGCTACGAGCATTTCATGACTTCTTTTTCGCCAGAAATAAACAGGGCCATTGGGAAATTGGGAAAGTATTTTATCACACCAATTTTGGCGTGGTCAGATGCGTTAAGGTCAGAGGAGAGATCTAGAGTATAAAAGACCCCAATTTTTTTTAAAAAGAGTACCTGTCACTACCGATTGCTATCATAGGGGATATCTAAATTCACTGTGATAACAATAAAAATGATTTAAAAAAAAAAATTAAAGGAAAGGTGTCAAAATAACATAAAAAAGCAAAAAAAAAAAAAAAAAATCGAGCCCCCCCCCCTTTCCCCCCGTGCTTGCGCGCAATGGCACACGCAAGCGTTGGTCTAGTGTCATATGTAAACCGCAATTTCAGCATGCATGTGAGGTATCGCCGCGATCGCCAGATCGAGTGCAGTAATTCTTGCAGTAGACCTCCTCTGTAAGTCTAAAGTGGTAACCTGTAGAGACTTTTAAAGGTTTTTAAAAATGTACGTACGTTGTTGCCGCTGCGCAGGCGTGCGCAATTTTTAAAGCGTTTGGAAAATCTGTGCGCAAATACCGTGTGACAAAAAAATTTGCAACATCCACCATTTTATTCTATAGGGCCTCTGCTTTAAAGAAATATATAATGTTTGGGGGTTCAAAGTAATTTTCTAGTAAAAAAAAAATATTTTTTCATGTAAACAAAAAGGCACAGAAAAGGCTTGGTTTTCAAGTGGTTAGAAGAGTGGGTGATGTGTGGATAAGATTGAGCATAAAATGCCGGGACAGTTCAAACACCCCCCAAATGACCCCTTTTTGAAAAGTAGACACCCAAAGCTATTTGCTGAGAGGCATGGTGAGTCCATGGAATATTTTATATTTTGCTGTGTCGGGAAAATTATTATTTCTTTTTTTTTTGTTGTTGTTTTACAGAAAGTTGTCACTAAATGATATATTGCTCACACATGCCATGTGTATATGTGAATTGACACCCCAAAATACATTCTGCTGCTTCTCCTGAGTACAGGGATACCCCATGTGTGAGACTTTTTGGCAGCCTAGCTGTGTACGCGACCCCGACAACCAGTCCACATCTTCAGGTTTTCTAATGGCGTAAATTGCTGATTTTACCCCTGACAACCCGTCACAGTTTCAGAGGCCCTGAAATTTCAAGATAGCACAAAACCCCCCCAAATGACCCCATTTTGCAAAGTAGACACTCCAAGCTATTGGCTGAGAAGCATGGTGAGTCCATGGAATAGTTTATATTTTGCCACAAGTTTAGGGAAAATCATTTTTTTTTTTTTTTTTTTTTTACACAAAGTTGTCAGTAAATGATATAATGCTCACACATTCCATGGGTATATGTGAAATGACACCCCAAAATACATTCTGCTGCTTCTCCTGAGTACAGGGATACCCCATGTGTGAGACTTTTTGCCAGTCTAGCCGCGTACAGGACCCGGAAAACCAATCTGCACCTTCTGGCTTTCTAAGGGCGTAAATTGTTGATCTCACTCCTTACTACCTATCACACTTTTGAAGTCCATAAAAGGCCAAGATGGCACAAAACCCCCCCCCCCCCAAATGACCCCATTTTGCAAAGTAGACACTCCAATCTATTTGCTGAGAGGCATGGTGAGTATTTTGCAGCTCTCATTTTTTTTGGAAAATGAAGAAAAAACAGGAAAATGCATTTTTTTCCTCTTTTTTCAAATTCCAAAACTTTGTGACAAAAAGTGAGATCTGCAAAACACTCAACATGCCTCTCTGCAAATAGCTCAGGGTGTCTACTTTCCAAAATGGGGTCATTTGGGGGGGTTTTGTGCTATCTTGGAATTTTAGGGCCTCCGAAACTGTGATAGGTAGTCAGGAGTGAAATCAACAATTTACGCCCTTGGAAAGCCTAAAAGTGGAGGTTGGTTTTCGGGGTCCTGTACTCGGCTAGACTGCAAAAAAGTCTCACACATGGGGTATCCCTGTACTCAGGAGAAGCAGCAGAATGTATTTTGGGGTGTCATTTCACATATACCCATGGCATGTGTGAGCAATATATCATTTACTGACAGCTTTGTGTAAAAAAAAAAATATATATATATATATATATATATATATATATATTTCCCGGAACTTGTGGCAAAATATAAAATATTCCATGGACTCACCATGCCTCTCAGCAAACAGCTTGGGGTGTCTACTTTCCAAAATGGGGTCATTTGGGGGGGGGGGGGTTTGTGCTATCTTGGAATTTTAGGGCCTCCGAAACTGTGATAGGTAGTCAGGAGTGTAATCAACAATTTACGCCCTTGGAAAGCCTGAAAGTGGAGGTTGGTTTTCGGGGTCCTGTACTCAGCTAGACTGCAAAAAAGTCTCACACATGGGGTATCCCTGTACTCAGGAGAAGCAGCAGAATGTATTTTGGGGTGTCATTTCACATATACCCATGGCATGTGTGAGCAATATATCATTTACTGACAGCTTTGTGTAAAAAAAAAAAAAAAATATATATATATATATATATATATTTCCCGGAACTTGTGGCAAAATATAAAATATTCCATGGACTCACCATGCCTCTCAGCAAATAGCTTGGGGTGTCTACTTTCCAAAATGGGGTCATTTTGGGGGGTTTTGTGCTATCTTGGAATTTTAGGGCCTCCGAAACTGCGACAGGTAGTGCAGAGGTGACATGAACAATTTACGCCATTAGAAAACCTGAGAGTGTTGATTGGTTTTTGCGGTCCTGTACACAGCTAGGCTCCCAAAAAGTCTCACACATGGCGCATCCCCATACTCAGGAGAAGCGGCAGAATGTATTTTGGGGTGTCATTCCACATATACCCATGTCATGTGTGAGAAATTTATCTTTTAGTGACAACGTTGTGTAAAAAAAAAGTAATTTTCCCGAAACTTGTGGCAAAATATAAAATATTCCATGGACTCACCATGCCTCTCAGCAAACAGCTTGGGGTGTCTACTTTCCAAAATGGGGTCATTTGGGGGGGTTTTGTGGTATCTTGACATTTCAGGGCCTCCTAAACCGTTATAGGTAGTGAGAAACTGCAATGAAAAATGTACGCCCTTTGAAATTCTGATGGTGGTGATTTGTTTTCTGGCTCCCGTACACAGCTACGCTCCCAAAAAGTCTCACATATGTGGTATCCCTGTACTCAGGAGAAGCAGCAGGATATATTTTTGGGTGTAATTACACATATACCCATGGCATGTGTGAGCAATATATCATTTCAATGACAACTTTGTGTAAAAAAAAAAGTCATTTTTCAAACACCTGTGACAAAAAAATAAAATATTCAATGAGCTCAACATGCCTCTCAGAACATTCCTTAGGATGTCTACTTTCCAAAAAGTGGTAGTTTGGGGGGGTTTTGTACTGCCCCGCCATTTTAGCATTTCATGAAATGAGATAGGCAGTCAGAAATTAAAGCTTCGTAAATTTCAGTATTTACACCATAGTTTGTAGACGCTATAACTTTTGCGCAAACCAATAAAAATACACTCATTGATTTTTTTTTTTGTCAAAGACATGTAGTTAAATATATTTTGGCCAAAAAAAATTACATAAATTGAGTATATTGGATATTTTTTAAAAGACAAAGTTGAAAATGTCATTTTTTTTGCAAAATTATCGCTCTTTTTTATTAATATCGCAAAAAATAAAAAGCGCAGAGGTGATCAAATAACGAAGGAGTGGCTTCACAACAGCTCCATGACTGTTCTTGAATGGCCCAGCCAGAGCCCTGACTTAAACCCACTTGAGCATCTCTGGAGAGACCTAAAAATGGCTGTCCACCAACGTTTACCATCCAACCTGACAGAACTGGAGAGGATCTGCAAGGAGGAATGGCAGAGGATCCCCAAATCCAGGTGTGAAAGACTTGTTGCATCTTTCCCAAAAAGACTCCTGGCTGTATTAGATCAAAAGGGGGCTTCTACTAAATACTGAGCAAAGGGTCTGAATACTTAGGACCATGTGATATTTCAGTTTTTCTTTTTTAATAAATCTGCAACAATGTCAACAATTCTGTGTTTTTCTGTCAGTATGGGGTGCTATGTGTACATTCATGAGGAAGAAGAATGAACCTAAATGATTTTAGCAAATGGCTGCAATATAACAAAGAGTGAAAAATTTAAGGGGGTCTGAATACTTTCCCTACCCACTGTATATACGCTTACCAAATCGCATTGACCTGTATTGCCATATAACAAAAAGGTCAAATGAGCATGGCAAACTGAATCTTGGATTCCTCTAGACTGGATGTTCACCGTGGATGTTCCCAGAAGGTCACAATCAAAGTGGAGGGGGAAGGATGAGTCCCTCATTCACCAAACCATGTAAATAAGCCAAAGAGAAGTACATGATGTAAAACTGCTACAAAAGTTTATTTAAAAGCAGATATGCACTTACAAGCATCCACCACAAAAACACCAAACTAGTAGTCAAGACAGGCCGCCTATGATGAGATTCTGATGCGTTTCGTTACAGCGAACATTCTCAAAAGATATTGCCTCATCCTGTATGCTATAAGGCATTATAGGTTCATGCGATTTGGTAAGCGCATATATACATTTTACATTTTCATCTGGTGACGGGACCTAAATATTGTTCTGAAGATCTTCACTACTGTTGGATCCTACATGGCCTCTGTGTGGATTGTACTTGCCTAGCTTTTTTAACCTGTATGCTATACAGTATTACGGGTTCATGCGATTTGGTGAGCGCATATATTAATTACTCTATCTGGTGACGGGATTTGATTACCACCTCTATCCCCTTTACTGGGTTCTACATTTGATTTATGGATTGAGTAGGATTTTTGCACATCAGTCTGTTGATTTGCTCATGAATGCATGTAAGTGCATGTCTGCTTTTAATTAAATTTTTGTAGCAGTTTTACACTATGTATTCCTTTCTGGACTTTTTACATGCCTGTGGCGAATGAGGGACTTATCCTTCCCCTTCTCCTTTGACTGTGAATCCAAGAGAACAACGTCTGGCGACATCCGCTTCAGAGAAATTCAGCATTTGCGTTCAACAGCTTATCTGAACTGTTTGCCATATGGCATTATAGGTCCATGTGATTTGGTAAGCGCATTTATATATTCTACTATATCTGGTGGTGTGATTTGATTATTACCTTGACCATCTGCATCTCTGTGGGACTCTACATTCCTTTTCATGAGGATTATGTGTGCTAAGTCTACTTGACCTGTATGCTATATTCCTGTACTTACCCTGCCTCCTGAATCTCTCTCTGTCAGCAGATCTGTAGTTTAGGAAGCAGGCTCTGTTAAATGTGTGACACAGCATTGCTTACCCACAGGACATACCGAATACACATCACAGAATTCAGGAAAGTAAATGTGTTGGACTATTCACAAAGTAAGTTTAGTGCTACCCCCAGAAGAGCCACTGAACTGTTTTATGATTTCTTTTCACACCTGAAGATGACACACTTTGCTTGCTCACCCAGCACTTACCGACACATAGTAAGGTATTTTAAAGAAATAATTAGGCCAATCATAGCCTAAAAGAAGAGAGAATTAGCAAGTGAACGTATACAAATAAACAATATGAAAATATTGTTACTAGAGATATAGTTAAAATCCTGCTGTACTCTGCCTATCATTAATTAACAGACCTGCATTGCTTTTACCTAGCAACAGTATATAAAGATAGTCCTAATTTGCTAAAACAGCCTCTGTTTTATCCGTTGGCTAGTGAATAATGAAAAGGAAAGAGAAACATTGGCTGACAAAGTTGGATCTCTTGAAGAAAGCACAACAATGCCCAGCAGACAACAGATTATTTGTGCAATGTTAAGCCCCGTACAGACGTAACGATCGTCGTCATACAAACGTTCGTCTTTTCTCCCCGGGATGTCGGTGTCTGTTGAAAAGTGCAAAGACTGCCCAAGAATTTTGTCCGCCAACTACAGCCGACTGCAGAAGTGATGTCATGTAATGGTTAACTTTTACGGTGTTTTTTATTTTCTGAGCATGCCCAGTCTTGCAAATCTGCGGTCTGTCGGCCGAATTCTGTACTGACTGGCGAACAATCGTCCGTTCTGGTGTCGGCATACAAAAATTTTAATGTTTGCAAGAAAGACTCTTGTCTGCAGAATGTGCGCAGACAGCTGTCGGAGGCACCATACTAACAAGCGTACAATCGGCAGATCTTTCGTCCGCCGACGTTTGTATGCCGACGATCGGTACGTGTGTACGGGCCTTAAGTTTCATTACAGACACCGAGCACCCTCTTCTGAGTCTCTGGACATTTGCTCCAATTCAGTAAAAACCAAGTTAAAGTTGTACACGTCAGATTTTCAGTCTCCATTTTTAGTATATCCTCCACCTTCACCTGTGAAAAAAGGATATGTGACCTAAAAACCACACCAAAAAAGCAACCGCGGGTGCATTTTTTATGTGTTTTGCCACATTTCAATTAATTTTAATAGGGAGGTGCATTTTTGGTGCATTTTTTTTTTTTTTTTTTTTTACGCACCAAACATGCACCAAATTCAGTGTGCAGGACTTTTAAAAATGCAACTGACCCACAACTGACTGTGAAGAGTTCCAGAGGATTTAATGATCATGCATTTTTCTTCTGCTTTTGGTAAAGTAAAAACGGAAGAAAAATTGATCAGTGTGAAAGGACCCTAAGGTTTGTTATGGTGAACAAAACCAAAAAAGAGGGAACAATGAAGGAAATCTGTAATTGAGGAAACACAATCTACCATTTCTGGCTCTTCCTTTTAAAAATACTAGATGCCTGGTTGTAATAAGTGGTCTACTTACTTACAATGCTTTGACCAAGCCATTGTTGTGTGAGCTGCTTTCAGCACAGCCTCTATTACTTCTTGGTTCCGTAAGGTATAGATGATAGGATTCAGAAGAGGAGTCACTATGGATGGGACAATAGAGACTTTCTTATTAAACTGAAGGGAATCACCACTAGCTGGTCTGATGAACATGAACAATATAGTACCATAGAAAAGGATAACAACAAATAAATGGGAGGCAAAAGTGGAAAATGCTTTAAGTCTTGCTGATGCAGAAGACAATTTGATTATCATTCGGATAATACATGCATAAGATATTAAAGTCAAGAAAAGACACCCAAAAGTTACAAAACATATGGAATAGAAAAATGCATTCTCAGCTTTCAATGTATCAGAGCAGGACAAACGAATCATTGGAGCAAAATCACAATAGTAATGATCTATCCTTTTCCCCTTACAGTACCAAACCGTGGATAGTCTTAAGCACGGAACAATCACCCCAGTGAATCCACATACCCATGATCCCAGTATGAGCACAGTGCAAACATTGGGACTCATGATCATGAAATAACGCAATGGTTTGCAAATAGCGACATAGCGATCATAACCCATTGCAGTCAGGAGATACATTTCAGTTGCTCCAAGAGAAAAATGGAAATAAAACTGAGCCAGGCAACCAGCTAAAGAAATGTGTTGGTCTTCTGTTTTAAGAGACCACAGGAGTCTAGGGACTGTGACAGAGGGATACCAGAGCTCAAGGAACGACAGTCCACCGATGAAGAAATACATTGGTTTATGTAGACGTGTGTCTGCTTTGATAATGACAATAATAAAGATGTTGGCTGTAATGGTGACAATGTAGATAATTAATAAAACAATAAAAAGGCAAAATCTTCCCTGCCACTCAATAGAAAACCCTAAAAGAAGAAAGTCAGTTATAACTGACTGGTTAAACTGATCCTTTACTATCATGGTGATCTGTAAAGAAAAGTCCACGGACTCACAATAATTTCTTGATTGCTATAGAGTACCTAAAGATGTTTTAGGACTGAGCAAATATTTTACCTTTAGGTATATTGATGAAGGATATGCACAGCCAATAGGGCTGATTTATTAAAAAAGTAAAATATTCATTCATTACAACCTGTGCTCACTTCAACCATCCAATTGTGTGGATGAATAATTCATATTCCATAGATATAATTGGATAATTATAAGCACAGTTTTGGCAAACTTTCCATTGTTCATTCCTAATAGATTCTACAAGATTGCACCATTCTACACATTATACACTGCCTCCTACTAGTAGGAAGTGCCAATATGAAATAGTTGCCTTCGTTTAGTCTTAAATAAGTAACCGTAATGTTTTTTTCCCATCTAGAAATACACTCCAGATATTTCACTCCTTTCCCAGTGTAATCCCTGCAGGGAATATTATTAAATACAAGAATTATTAAGTTTTATGAATCCCCCAATAGACAGCACTAAAAATATGTCAATGATACCTTAATATGCAAACATATAACAACAATGTGTTATAAAAGCTATACTTAACAAAAATGTGAAGATTTTTTGTGAAGCACAGTTTAAATATTAGCATATTGTTGTTAAACATTTGCACATATGGGACTATTTTTAAATACAATAATTTTTATGTTTTATGTATGCCCGAATAGACAGCACTATCAATGTGTCAATGATACCTTAATGTGCAAATATATATATATAACAACAATGTGGAAATATACAAGCTATGTTCTACAAAAATGTGATGAATTTTTCTGAAGCATAGTTTGAATGCCATCCATTGTATACAATTTTGTGGTTACCTGTGATTGGTCACAGTGAACACATGGTACAGACAGACCAATTACAGCCCATCGGTACCAAGTGATTAGCTTTGACCAATCACAGCTGATCACAACAAAAGACACTGAAATAACTAGTTTTATTCAGTAAAAATGGGTGCTTATACCAACGAAATTCATTGGTATATGCAATTATAATGTGTAAAAAAAAAAAAAAAAAAATCCTGATCACTTCTCCAGAGTAGTACAGTGTTACTTTGATAACACTGTAACACTGTATTGCTCTGGTCAGAGTGTGTTAGAAAAAAAATCGTAAACAAAAAAACATAAGAAGAATCATAAAAAATATGTTTCAAAAATGTTTTTTTCTTTTTTTTACATACTGTCACCAGTCAGTGTCCCACACTAGTTATATGATGATGCTGTACCGCACTGGTGACATTATGTAAAAAAAAAGTGAATACATTTATTTATTTATTTATTTTAATTTCTTCCTTTTCCAAAAAAAAACAAAAAATTACAAGTTCAAAAAACTTGCCATGCATCTTACTAAATACCTTGGAATGACTACTTTTCAAAAAGAGGTATTTGGGGGTATTTGTACTGTGCTGGCATTTTCAGGCCTCAAGAAATGAAATAGGGTGTCAGTAACCAGAATTGATCAATTTTAAGATATACAGTCATGGCCAAAAATATTGGCACCCCTGCATTTCAGTCAGATAATGTACCACTTTGCCCAGAAATTGATTGCTATTACAAATGTTTGGGCATTTTCATTTTTATTTATTTTGTTTGTAATGGTATCACACAAAAAAGTGGAGAAACAATAAGCCAAATCTGACACATTCCACGCAGACACCCAAAAATGGACTGGACAAAATTATTGATAATAATAATTATCACTGATAATATGAATGCTGTGACTGCAGACCAGTACTGTCTAATGTGTGAACAGGACCAAAAGATATGTATGAATTCTGCCGGCTGGGAAGAACATCTCCAGCAGGAGTCAGGTATCGAAGGAAATATTCCTTTCCATCCCCACTTGTAGATTGGGCAGTACATTTTTATAAATATTCAATAAGGGCTTGATCAGAGATTCTTCCCTGAGTAGATCCTCAAGAGAGGATGTGTAAAAGGCCATCCAAGAGTTTTCGAACTGGGAGTCAAAGATGTGCCTGAGTTGTAAATATCTAAAGAAGTGCTGGTTAGTAACATCATATAACTCCTTTAGTTCATCAAACGTCTGTAACCAGCCCCCAGTGCATATCGGCTCCAAGAATTTAATACCCTTGGATGCCCAAACACCAGGGCCGGTGATAGCGAGCAGCCCTGTCTCGTACTCCTCTTAATAGGGAAGGGCGGCAACAGGGCACCACCTAATTTAATCTGGGCAGTTGGGCATTTATATAGAGTGTCTATCCAACTACGGAATTGGGCACCAAATCCCATGACTTCAAGAACCGAGGACAAGTAGGGCCAGGCCACCGAATCGAATGCCTTTTCAATGTCCAATGCCCCCAACACCCTAGTGGATGTTTCAGCAGCAGGCATTTGAATATGTGTGAAAACCCTATGAAGGTTTATATCCGTCGATTTCCCCGGCATAAAACTGGTTTGATCAATATTGATCAGTGATGGGAGGATCGTACGTAGCTTGGTTGCCAGTATTTTGGTCAGTATCTTAAAGTCATAGTTCAAAAGAGAAATTGGCCAATATGATGCACACTGAGATTTATCCTTGCCTGGCAGCAGAAAAAGCTTGATGTGTGCCTGCTTCATGGAGTGGGGCAGAGACTTCCGCTCTTTACAATCGTAATAAACTTGCAGGAGCTTAGGTGCGATCAGGTCTGCATGCATCCTGTACCACTCACCGGGCAGACCGTCTGGTCCCGGTGTTTTACCGCCAGGGAATGAGTGGATCGCTGCTTCAATCTCCTCAACAGTAAAGTCTTTGTCTAACAACTCAGCCTTCTCTGCAGCGAGTGTGGGTAGTTGTAAGTCCCTCAGATAGTTTTCAAGCCCCTCAGCCGATCAGTCAGGGCTTGCCCCATATAGCTGTTCATAGAAGGTGCTGAATTCGCTCAGTATAAGGTCAGGGTCTGTAATTATACGGCCATCCGAGGAATGGATATCAGACATCACCATTTGCATTTTGGGTTCGGTTGTTAAATTTGCTAGGAGTTTGCTGTTCTTGTCTCCAAACTCAAAGATCCTTCCGGCCTCTGCTTTTAGATCTAAACGTGTAGCCGTGGCAAGATGTAGGGATAAAGCTCTTCTCACCTCAGCTAAATGAGGAATAAGCCCTAGTGGTGTGGTGCTTCCATCTCCAAATTTCAGTATATTCATACGTTTGCGCCTATTAAGTCAACTACGGGGAATACAGTCTGTTTGGATTGGACGAATCCAATTGTGGGTCCAGGATAGAGTTGAAGTCCCCCCGCTATATATAATCTGTTGTAATGTAACCCCACCAATTTTTCATATATAGTATTCAAGACCTGCTGGTTGAATGGAGGAGGAACATAAACGTTAACCAGGGCATAAACAATAGTTTTAATTTCTACTAACTACATAATGTACCGTCTCTCAAGATCTGTGAGCAAGTGAATAAACTTGAAAGTGGATTTTTAATTCATTTTATTTGGAACAATTGTGACTATTTTGGTAAAAGTATCTCTTTATGTTAAGAATCATTTCTTTTTTTTTTTCATTTCATGCTATATATTTGCTGCTATGCTATGTGTTTCATAGCGATCCGCCATCACACACTGTAGACGTCTCTTTTTCCCACACCTGGGGACAAGATTTTCTTATTTTAAGATTTTTTCTTTTTTCATAGATTTTTGTATATATATATATATATATATATATATATATATATTCTATTTTTGTTTGTTTTAATTTACATAGAATTATTTGTTTACTAGATCATATTGAAGTTAATTTAAACGTTTAGATCATCTAGACTTCGTTCCTATCTTCGAGAAGCTTTGAGACATTCATCTATGTTCATAGTTGGATTTGTGGTGAAAGTGAATTGTGGGTTGGGTTCATTATCTTTGGAAGAAACCATGGAGGCCTTTTATCGGTGTGATGATGAAGGTTTTTCCATATACCGTTTTACTTTAGATCCATGGTTGATTCAAGCTATCTTTTGTATTCTGTCTATTTCCCTCCCCCATTTTTGAACTGTGTTTGATCTGGTTTTATCGGCTCCAACCCTCCTTTGCAGGAGAACTCTGTCAGCTTTTACTATATCTATCGGTTGCAGGTGTATGAGCCTGTGCAGATGTGACTGCTATTGTTGCTCTATCTGTATTTTCGGGGTATTGATTCTGGACACTGCCTACTGACATTGTTCACCTTCATGATCGGTTTGCATATGTACCTCAACAAGCATTATGATATATGATATGCATTTCAAGAGCTATTATGTTTCTTTTCAATTTTTCAGTACATTCTGTGGATAAGATGTTAACATATCCCCCCTTCCATGTGCATTGTATCGTCTCTCATATATTTCTTTTTTTATTTATTCTTTTTTTTTTTCTTTCCCTTGTCTGAGCAATGTTATTCATTATGTTTTTAAATGTATGTCTTTATTTTGGGTCAGGATCATCTGACAGCTAATCAATTAGGGGTGTTAGCCCTGATGGATGTGCACTTAAATTGTGGGCTGCTCGATGCTCCCATTATAGTGAACAAGCTCGTTGACAAGTGTGAAACGCATCTACTTCTTCCATTTATCCTGTCCATATTTGGCTTGTGCAATAAAGGACTTCATTTTTCTAGCAGCTGGTGGTGTGCAGCCAACCTTTTTTTCATCTCTACTGCATGGTGAGTTCCAGTGGTATCAAGTTAACAGGAATTTCTGTGAGCTTATGGGGCCATCTTAAAGCAGGCAGAGGTGATCCAATTGCCTGGCCTCCTCCTTCAGCAACAGATTGCAACAATAGCCTTCTTTTGTACAGTACAGAGGAGAGATTTAAAGCATTTGTAGCTACTGTGAGGATTCAGCTCCAGTGCATTTCTTTTCTGGATACTGGTCAACTTACTTTTAAGGGCTTTTCCCACTCACATTTATTTAAAAGAAAGTAATTTTTTTACAGAATAAAAGGTTGCCCACCCAGGGTTTTCAGCATCACAATGATACAGAGTTGTTCAGCACACAGAACACTTACAAGTGAGGAGCCTTAACCAGGCATAGTGATTGTCTTTTGTGGGCCAACACCTACCTGACAATTATTTTCACACCTAGTCAGGTACTCTTTACATGCAAAACCATGCATTAACAGCCTTTTCTCATAGTGACAGAGTGCTATTCCCTTAAGTGATAAAGATTGGAATTTAGAATTAATATTTTTTACAGTCATGAACAAATTATTTTCTTAGATTTAGCAATCAAAGTAGAAGAGGGGAGAATTAGAATGAAAACATTCCATAATCCTTCTGATTGCTACAAAATTGTCCCTGCCAAAATTAAACTAAACCCAAATGTCAGTTTGTTAAATATTGAAAGAACTGTTTGAGCAGAGAGTTATATGAAAAAGATGAAGTAACTGAAGAAATTTAGAGAAACAATATGATTCTCAAAGTACAGAGAAGGCTTATCAGGAGGTATGGAATATGGATAGAAAGAAATTGATGAGATTCTGTCAAAGGAATAATGAAAATAAAACACGACTGTGTATATTACCATTTATTGATTATAAATTTACCTCCCACTAAACCTGAATAAAGTTTAGCCTCCTGGTGGTGGGGAATGCAGGGCAGCTGGCCCTGGAGGCTGGTTGACCTGCGTCCTTACCCCCCATGATTACACAGCTCTGCTCACAGTATGTCCATTATCAATTAGAGCATCTTACTCTCTTGAATTTCCTCCAATCTCAACTATAATGGACTCTCCTGATCCCCACAGAGAGAAACTTCTCAACATCAATTATTGTCCACCTAGATATATATAGTACTTGCTCAATCTGACTACAATTCATACTGCAACTTATGTATGATGTTTTTCACCATAGCTGAACCTCAAATGTTCCCCTTTGCCTTTATAACCCTTTGAACTGTTTTGTTATGTTCTCGAAAAAGGATTTAATTATGTTATCGTTTGTATATGATTTATGCTGTGTAATTTGTATTTTTAATCAATAATATTCTTTTGGAAAAAAAAAAATAATAAATTTAGCAATTATGAAGAAATATTGGTTTAATTAAAAGTTCTAAACTGTGCGAAATAATGAGAGTTTTTGGAAAGCCATGGAATTTATAGCTTTGGATTTTGCGCTCTGCTTTAACCACTTCTGGACCGAGCCCATTTCTAACACATGTTGTTTACAAGTTAAAATCTGTATTTTTAGCTAGAAAATTACTTAGAACCCCCAAACATTATATATATATATATATAGATTTTTTTAGCAAAGACTCTGGAAAATAAAATGGCGGTCATTGCAATATTTTTTGTCAAGTGGTATTTGCGCAGTGGTCTTTCAAACGCCATTAATTTTTTTTTTTTAAATACATTTCACTGCATTTTTTTTTTTTTTTGTATATTGTGAAAGATTATGTCATGCTGAGTAAATAGATACCTAACATGTTACGGTTTAAAATTGCGCACACACGCGGAATGGCGACAACTACGGTCAATAAAAATCTTCATAGGTGACGCTTTAAAAATTTTTAACGGTTACCAGGTTAGAGTTACAGTGTAGCTTTTTTAGAATTATTGCTCTTGCTCTGCGATCGTGGTGATACCTCACATGTGTGGTTTGAACAGCGCTTTCATTTGCGGGCGCGACTGCCATATGCGTTTTTCTTTCATGCTCGAGCTCATGGCGACGGGGGTGCTTTATGGAGGGATCGGGGGTCTAAGAGACCCCAGACCCCTCCACTGCACTTCAATATATTCAAAATCCTGAAATCTGCATTTCTGAATGCTGCCACTTTTTTAATTTGGCGCCTTTAGCCGTCGAGTAACCCGGACATGACATCATCACGCCAATTCCATGTTACTACAGCGGAGTCCTGATTAAAGCTGAATCCGGCTTTGATCGGGACTCCAACCAGCCAGCGGATGTGCCGGCTGGTTGCTCGGTCTCCCGGTGAAACGGGAGACCCGGGCAGACCCGCAGAAGGTGGCAGGAGGGGGTGCATCCCCTCCCACTCACTGGGATAACGGCTGACCGGCTCCCAAGCTGCATCAGCCATTACTGATGATGATGATGCCTCTACCTGCAGGCTTCACGCTGGTACAACCACTTCCCTGAGCCAACATAGAGCTAGGGAAGTGGTTAAAGATGAACCTTTCTGATCAGATTATAAGCACACTGCGCCAAAAATTGGATATTTGTACTTACCGTAAAATCCATTTCTCTGAGTTCATCGACAGACACAGCACTCCATAGATCATAACTAGTGGGTTATATTGCCTCCTCCAGGATTAGAACTAGGCAGAACAAAAAACACCTGGCTACGCCCATGGGCTGTCCTCAGTTGGTATATAACCTCCTCTCTGCTCTAATTAATCAGTTTAGTAGCAAGCAGTATTAGAAATTTTAGAAACCTGAGTTTAGGGTTTTAGTCACAAGATGGAGTCGAAGGAACAAAATGGAGGATAGATATTCCTTCAATAGCTCCAGAGCTTAATAAATTAGGGGGAGCTCTGCTGACTTCCATCATCCAAAAATGCTGTTTTTTTTTTCCTTGCATGTTATCAGGTATTCCTTGTAAAGTGAAGCTTTACCTCATGTACTAAGCTCTGGAGCAACTTGCACAGTCTATTTGCCTTAAAATGTAACTTTTATAGGAAAACTTTTGTTTGGTATGGGAGGGTTTTAACTCCTGTCAGTTTTTTTTTTATTTTATGCCATCTTCATCCCCATTTAAGATTTTCCCTCTATTACTTTTCTGGGGACAACCCAAAATTTTGGATTTTCTTTTACTTTCACCTTTAATGATAATGGTAAACAGGACAAATAGAGAGGCTGAATCTCCATAATGTGGACACACACAGCAATAAGATCGGACCCATTAACTATTAATTTGGTTGTTCCTGTTTAAGTTGTTAGTCTTTAACTGTTTTTATTGTAGCCTCTTGCATCCTTTACATTTAAAATTATTTTCACTGCTTATTTGATGGCATTCTTACCCTCCTGATTCTGTAAAGAGTGCAGATGACACTCTCTGGGTTTTACAAATCGATGGAAAGATTGAGAATATGTTATTTAAATGTAAAAGATCATCTGCATTAGGTCAGATAAACGTGAAGATAGATGTACAGTAAAACAAAGAAACAGCAAAATGAGAAGAAAATGTCCTGTGTCTATCCTCTGAAGATGAAACCTCACTGTGATTCTTATGACATAGATGTATGACACAATAATAACCAGAAAACAGCCCAAAATTACAAAGCAAGCAGTGGCAAGAAAAAGTTTTTTCTATGTTTGATGTTTCTGAACAGGACAATTTGACCAAGGGTGCAAATGCGCAGAAATAGTGATCGATTTTGTTATGGAAGCATAATGATTGAAGATGTGCAGACTGAGCACAATGATAACAATAAAGCCAAAACCCCATGAACCCAATAGAAGTTTAAAACAAACATCTTGATTTATGATTAAACAGATATCTAATGGAGATGAAGACAGCAACATAGCGATCTTAGGGCATGATAGCAAAGAGGTAATTTTATATTGCACCAAAGGAAAAGTGGAAATAAAAACTTTAAGTACCAAACATATAAAGGATATAATACACCCAAGCACCAAACATACAAAGGATATAATACACCCAATAAAACAAAAAAGGCAAACTAAAATTAGATAAATATAACAGTGACAGTTCCCTATTATTGTGCCAATAAAATGTGAACAGTCCAATAAAATATACTCAGATGTGTTTGTGCTGTTACCCGTATGCTATATTTTGATATTTAGGGTACCTCGGATAATATTTAGGTTAAATGAGAGTTCTTTGACCATGAGTAAAAGCTTTAACACAGCAACAGAAATGAATTGGTAAATAGCATCGAGGCCTAAATTAAATTCTCAACAATTTATCTATAGTACATACAAAATGGAAAATATTCATAGGTTAACTGAACAAATATATAGTATGCTACTCAAAACATGAAGATACAAACAGCCAGACATAAAACACCTAGGACAGGCATTTAGATATAAGTGCAGGAGGTACATTCCATAGTTACCATTCTCACAAGAGTTTCCTTCTATGCTGCTGATTCTAAGAGAGATTTTTCTCTTTCCCGCCTTAACTAATATGGGCCTATCTCTCCCAGCCCTGCTTAGGGCCTTTCCGATTGGTGTAACTGTCTTACCCTCTCCTCCCTTTGGGCATATCTCATTCAAGATTGGACAATTTCCCCATCCCCTATATTTAGCATAACCCAGCCTCTCGATAGCCCTCCTCTCTGGGGGGGGGGGGGGATTAATCGTGCCATGTCATCTCCTGGGCAAATTGTCTATCCCTGAACAGACAGCCACCTTTATTGTACATCTAAAGAGAGCGTCTTTGAAGTGGGAGTAGAGATGATAAGGAAAGTGACACGGCCTATTATCAATTATTACCTCAGCTCCCATAAGGTCTGTGAGAAGTAGCCCAACCTAACCACATTCCTGCATTTCAAAAGAACTTGCTAAATACTGTAAATTACTAATGCCTGCACACAACTTAACTTCATATAGTTTTATATCAACTATTAGTTGAAATCAACATTCAATATCTCATCCATATATTGACACACATCTATTTACAGTTACTAATAAAGATTACACATAAACTTCTCATAAGGCAACAGACGCCCGCTTGGGGCCTGCAGAAAGCAATGGCCACACCTAAAATAATTGTTTATGTGTAATCGTCGTTAATATTTAGAGCTTTTGTACTTACTTTCTGGAAAAAAAAATTTGGGAAAAAAATCCCTTTACATTCTCCATCTCTACAGACCACATTTCATGATCTCAGAATCGGCAGTTCATTACTTGTTCTGGATGTAATAACTCCATAAAAATAATAGACAAAGCTACCAAAACAAAAAAATGAGGATCTTAGTTCTCAATAGTCCAATAAGAATAGTTAAAAAGTCCATAATGCAAATCTGGTCATGTTGCTCTTGCTTCTGGGACAGCCTTCCATGGGGATTCCAACTGGATACAGCGTATTCCAGAACAGTCTTTGGACCAGCTTTCCTGGCTTTCTGTGATTATACTTTATTAATGTGGACAAAGGTAGGGAAAGAAAAACATGTACTTCTAAGACATATACATTATCCAGTAATTCTGAGTAGTAAGGATCTTTGTTTAGCCTTGCTATAGATTTACTGCGACAGAATAATGAGACCCTTTCCCATTGAAACATTTAACAATTTGAATAGTTACCACCTTCAGCCAGGTGCTTCCAGATTTTCATCACCCCTCTTTATTCATCCATTGTCATATGCCTGCAGATAACTCTGCCATGCCTTCTGCTGGTTACCACTGTGTTGTGTGTGACCCTTCAAGTCTCTAGGGGGGGTTTTGTTGCCATCTCCAACTCACCACTGACTCCTTTTACTGAAACTGTGTTCAGTTATCCAAATCCTGATGGGCTCAAACCTTGTCTAGTGCCACACATTTGTGCACGTAGTTTCATCCTTTGCTACCGTGTGTAGCTACTGTAGTAGTCATGCCTTCAGCAGGCTGTGAGACAGAGGTCATTCCTTTAGCAGGCCCCCGAACAGAGTAGGCAGTGTCGACCAAGCAGACAAAATAACTTAATTTCAGAATGTGGATAAGTGTGATGTCACCAGTTACTCATGGCTTCAGGAATAACCAAACTAAATTACTTTTAAGTACAGCTGTACTACACCATGCCTACTATTTGCCAATCACTAGGAGTCTCACAAGTCCCAGTATATCTATATGATATTCAAGCGATGCTCTTTGAACTTAATCATGGCACAAAACAAATTGACCAATGACTCCATATGATGACTGCCACATATCTGTACTGTAGAGAGGACTATATGTAACATGTACAAAACAAAAAATTGTTGCATGACTGTTGCTAAAACCTGGTGTTATTGTTACTATTGTCATGGTTGGTAATAGCTAAATGACAAGAGGGAGCTTCAATAAATTTATATACAACAATTATTCAATGTTGGAAGGGATACAAAAACTGTTGGGAATTGGCACATACACAAAATGCTCTATGGAAGCTTTAATATTCTATACAAATATTTTTGAATGTTCTCAATATAATGTTCCCCATACTCCCCTCTTTTTTTTTTATAGCAAAACTAAACTTAAGAATCACCCCACAAATTAAGGTGATAAAGGAAAGAAAGAGAAATAGTTTAAAAAAAATAAAATAAAATAAAAATAGAAATTTTAATAAAAAAAAAAAAAAAAACAAGTACAGCTATAAAAAAAATAACATAAAAATAAAAATTAAAAAAACAAGTACAGATTCAATGCTGCCTCAACATGACATGTGCCCTACACCTTTCTCTTTTTAAAGAGCGTTGAAGCTGTATTTAGTTTAAAAAAAAAACACAATTCAAACTGCTTGCAAACCTTGCAGCTATACAAAAGACACTCCCTATATGGTAGGGATTAACATAATAATTGGTCCTCTTTTAACACAAATGTGTAAGTCAGGCATTGGACAAAAAAACATACAGAGAGAGGAATATAAACTCTGGTTAATGAAAGAGGCAAAAAAAATTGTATTTTAGAATTTAGGTAGGCCTGACTGTAATTACTCCAATTCAGAGGCTTCTCCTTAAAGCAAACATAAAAACCATGCTTTAAAGTCCTCTGTGTTATTTTGTTTTACCTCTAAAGTATATTGCCAAGTCTGGGACATATCTGCCTTATCTACCGATGTTTGTTTGTGTATTGTTCCTAAAATACAAGACTAAGAAATTATTAATAACACCTCACTCAACCTCTCTGAGAGGTTCCTAATGTTCTAAAATAGTAGTGGACGCTTGGAACAGACTTCCAGCAGAGGTAATGAGTCAGTCAACAGTAAGTTCATTCAAAAAACACTGTAAAGACACCCCCACATACCTATACTCTGGTGGGGGAAAAAAAAGGAGGTTATAGAAAAACTTGGTGGGTTTCCAAGTATTTGAAATCTAGAACAACCACGTGTAAACCTATAACTTTCACACCCATTAAAAGAACATGAGACAATTTGGAAGAAAAAAAACAAACAAAAACAAAACACAAAACATACTGAATCTATACTGTGCAAGATAATGTATTATTGTGTGTTTTCTGAGTGTCAGAGTGAATGAAAACTTCACTCTGAGCCCCAGGGAAGGACAAAAGAAAAAAATTCCTACAGTTTCTGCGTGTTATAATGATTGAGATCTCATATCTGTGCACAAGTTATTGTAAATTTAGAAACTTTTTGGTACCAGTACTGAGCTCATTACAAAAGGATTTATAAGTAAAAGCATGCGTGTTATTGTGATCACAATTCTTATTGATGATCATTGACCAATGGTATGTTCACACCCCTGGAAAAAAAGTGTTTGTTTACCCACAGACATTTCATACATATCCATTACATCACACAGACACACCCATTCATTGAGATTGAATCCAATACGTTATGAATAGGGAAAGCTTATGTAATTTTTAATGGATTCCTATGGGTTTCCTGCAAACAGGAGACTAAAAGTAGATAAAAGAACAATAAATTAAAAAAAAAAAAAAACATGGAAAACCTATTTGTAGCTTAACTATGTCGTAAAACAAAACAGACACTGCTAGTCTGCTGTTTTACCAGAATTAACTTTTCTGAAAGAAAGAGAAACAATACAAAACAATGAAACAAGAGTACATAGCCTATTATACATTACCTTTGTTAGGTGTGTTTTTTATGTGTATATACACATCTATATACACACACCTGCTTTATATGTAAGAACTTTTTCATGAGTTCACTGAACCTGGAAAATATAACTTAGACAAAAATAATTACTCCATCCTTCTTCCATAAAACATACTGAAAACAAACCATACAACATTCTAGACCACTGAAATACACATTATATCCTCTGTTTCCCTATTCCTGTTTGGGATCTTCCCACTGGGCAAGTTCCTCCCTCCTTATCTTTCCAATTCAAGGATTCAATAAAAGTTATTTTTAAAGTTTGGAATTCTTTGACAAATTCATCTAGTTCCACTTTTAGTTGTTGAATTTCATACCGTAAAGACTCATTCTCGGTCTGAATCGTTGAGGAAGGGATGCCTGATCTATTCTTTTCATATTTAGTACTCCTAGGCCAGGAGTACCAACCAACTGTCTAGACCACTGAAATACACATTATATCCTCTGTTTCCCTATTCCTGTTTGGAATCTTCCCACTGGGCAAGTTCCTCCCTCCTTATCTTTCCAATTCAAGGATTCAATAAAAGTTATTTTTAAAATTTATATTTAGTACTCCTAGGCAGGGCCAGATTAACGTAGGGGCTATTGGAGCTGCAGCTCCAGGCCCCTACCTTTATATAGGCCCCGGGTTGGCCATATTCACTGTTACCGCTCTTCTGTCACTTGTAAACACAGAAGTCTGGCTTCTATGCTCGCTTCCCCAGGCAGCTCCCTCAGAACCTCCCCACACTGCACGAAGGCCGGACACAGAGGGACAGTTGCCAATGCATGGATGTGTTTATGGGCTTCAGAGAGGGCACCCCATGTTGTATCAGGCATGCGTGGCTGCACCCTTCCTCCTCAGGGCGCATGCTGAGTCACGGCCCTTAAGGCCCTTCAAAATCCTCAGCACCAAGCCCATGATGCTCTTAATCCGGCGCTGCTCCTAGGCCACGTTTCCCAGCGTGGTGAATACACTTCAACATCCCACCTCTTGGTTCTATATCGATTTTGTTTCACTATCTTTTAACCAGAAGACAAACAAAATTGGGCAATGTGGCCAAATAATCCACATGTGTAGCATTTTATCTTTTGTAAAGTATTAAAGCATCTCTTAACCACTGGTGTGGTTATAGGTTGCGAATATTCAATGTCTAAAACGTGATTAGCAACTGGAAGCGTACCAGATATTGGAGCACTTTCACAAGTGCACAAGGTCCAGATGAGGATAATTTTCTTTTGCCTCAAGGAATACCCAAACCAGTTGCATTGCAATCCATGGTACATATAAATTGTACCAGCTGCTCCTGACATGAAGGTGCAGACAACCATTTACATTTATTATTTGCCTCTGTCTGACTATGTGCCAGCTGGTCAACCTTTCTCGGGCCTTTTTTGTTTTCTATTGTGGTTTGCTGGTGGCTAACATTAGAATTTTTTATAGCAACTTGTAAACTACTAATGGTATTTTTGGCTAATTCCAGATCCTCCTTTAAGGATGTATTTTGCAACATTAAATGTGTGTAGTTCTTAGTTAACCAGCAGGCAGCAAAAATTAAAGCAGTCTTACCCTCACGTTTGCTGTATTTTTTCTCTGTTAGCTTTATATACTCTTGTGCCTGGTGCCATGGGCTTTTAGATTCCTCCATTACTCTTATCATTGTCTCGCTATCTTTAGTTTTAGCAATCTTGGCCATCAATTTCTCCATGATGCACAAAAGCTTCAGTAACACCACAGACGTTTAACACTAGAATATGCAATGGGGTGGAGACACAAAATTAAGATAGCAATAGTATCTTCTTGACTAGTCTGAGTCTCCTCCCAAAACGCAATAGACCAAGGTGACAATACAAACAATAGTGCTGAGAGATACTGTGTGTATAGTAAGTACACCAGAAACAATAGGGTGGACAACCCTCTAGGTAGACAATAGAAGGGTAAACAATGTGGTGTTAAGACCAATACTGACTACACCCAATTCAGTTTATACAAAAAAAAAAAAATCTACAAAAAATTTGACTTCTAAACTTAGCAGCATGTACAGCCTCAAAAAACGTAGTCAAAACCAGATATGAAGTACAATGTACTCAGTGTGACTGATTTAGAAAATATTAACTCAATTGTACAGTTCAAATAATCTTTATCTGATTCACTAACCAGACCTCTACATTTACATAACTCTAGAACCTTTGATCCTTTAACTGAAAGATCAGAACCTATCTTCTTGCAAATTACTGCTATAAATTTCCGCTTTGACCAAAAAAGGGGAATATTACAACTTGTACATTCCTTAAAACTCTTTGTGACTCTTAGTTTCACTTTCCTACACAAATACAATGCCTCTAGTGGACACAGAATCTAACTACCAACCAAGACTTGTTGAACCAAGAGAAAACAAGCATATTAACCACTTGCCGACCGCCGCCCGACTATATACGGCGGCGGTCAGCCCCTCCCAGGCAAAGTGACGTACCGGTACGTCACTATCCTGGGAGCAAATTGGGGGCGAGCGCGCGCCGCCGGAGGCGCGCTCCCGCCCCCGCTCGTATCCGAAGAAGCCGGCGCGTGTGACCGGTGGACCCGATGTCCGCCGGTCACTCGCGATCGTCGGGTAGAGGGGGAGAAAGGCAGACGGCTAATGTAAACAAAGCCGCCTGTCATTCTCCCCTGTGTAAAAGCACTGATCACTAGGTCCTGTAGGACCGTTGATCTGTGCTGTTACGCACAAAGCCACATCCAATCACAGTAAGAAACACGCCCCTAGGGACACACTTAACCCCTCCCTCTCCAATAAAGTTAACCCCTTCCATCCCAGTGTCATTTTTACAATAACAGTGCATATGTATAGCACTGATTACTGTAGTAATGTCACTGGTACCCCCAAAAGTGTCAAAAATGTCAGTCAAGGGTCCGATCTGTCCGCCGCAATGTCGCAGTACCGCAAAAAAAACGCAGATCGCCGCCATTACTCGTTAAAAAAAAAACAATGAAAATGACAAAAATCTTTCCCTTAGTAAACGCAATAACTTTTGCGCAAACCAATCAAAATACGCTTTTTGCGATTTTTTTCACCAAACATATGTAGCAGAAAATAAATTGGCCAAAAATGTTAAAAAATTTTGATTTTTAAATTTTTGTGGGGGGGAATTTCATATAAAAAAATTTGAAAAATATTGTTATTTTTGCAAAATTGTCGCTCTTTTTTTTGTTTATAGCGCATGATCAAAAAATCGCACAGGTTATTCAAATACCACCAAAAGAAAGCTCTGTTTGTGGGAAAAAAAGGACGTCAATTTCATTTGGGTACAGCGTCGCACGACCGCGCAATTGTCTGTTAAAGTCACGTAGTGCCGAATCGCAAAATAGGCCCTGGTCAGGAGGGGGGTAAAATCTTCCAGGGCTTAAGTGGTTAAGTTATTCCTTTGCGTCTTTAAAAACAAAAGAGAAAAAAAAATTAAATTGTAAAATTTTTCAACCCAACAACAAGAACCACACTCTTTCAGTGCCTTTCAAATAAAACACATGTGTAGTCACCCTCAAGCAACCTAAAGACATGAGGCTTGATAAGCACAACAGAAACAAACAAAGCAAAACAAAATGTTCCCGCTCAGTATAACCTCTCCCTCTACATTGACTGGTTTGTAAAAGGGTTCATCTAATATACTTTTTAACAATAATTACGGGATATATAAAAAAAAAAATCTGTGGTGTATCCTCCCTCTTCTTTTTTTTAGAGTTAATCTAATACCCACTAAGAAAACAAATTTGACCTATTGTTTTTCCTAGATAGAATTGCTGTGACCTCCAAACTACCAGTAAACTGAAGTAGTTTTAACTACTTGCCTACTGTGCACTTAAACCCCCTTCCCATCCAGACCAATTTTTAGCTTTCAGCGCTCTCACACTTTGAGTGACAATTGCGCGGTCATGCTACACTGTACCCATATGAAATTTTTATCATTTTTTTCACACAAATAGAGCTTTCTTTTGGTGGTATGTAATCACCTCTGGGGTTTTTTATTTTTTAACAAAAAAAAAGAAAAAAGACAGAAAATTTTGAAAAAAAAAAGTTTTTCTTATTTTCTGCGAGTAAATTTTGAAAATAATTTTTTCTCCTTCACTGATGTGCGCTGATGAGGCGGCACTGATGGGCACTGATAGGCTACACTGATGGGCACTGATGAGGTGGCACTTATGGGCACTGATGAGGAGGTACTAATATGCCACACTGATGAGCACTGATAGGGGGCACTGATAGGCGGCACTGATGAGCACTGATAGGCGGCACTGCTGGGCACTGAGAGGTGGCACTGCTGGGCACTGAGAAGTGGCACTGAGAGGTGGCACTGCTGGGCACTGAGAGGCGGCACTGACGGGCAGCACTGATGGGCACTGATAGGCGGCACTGATGGGCACTGGCGGATGGCACTGATGGACACTGATGGATGGCACTGATGAGCACTGATGGGCGGCACTGATGGGCACTGAGAGGCGGCACTGACGGGCAGCACTGATGGGCACTGATAGGCGGCACTGATGGGCACTGGCGGATGGCACTGATGGACACTGATGGATGGCACTGATGAGCACTGATGGGCAGCACTGATGGGCAGCACCATCAGTGCCCACACTCAGTGCCCATAGTGCTGCCAGTCAGTGCTCATCAGTGCCTAGATGAGCAGGCACTGATGGGCACTGACTGACAGCACTATGGGCACTGATTGTGGGCATTGATGGGTGGCACTGATGGCGGGCACTGTGGGCACTGTGTGTGTGTGTTTTATTTACCTCTAGTAATCAGGGCACTGGTGATCAGTGCCCTGATTACATTCCTGTGTGTCCCTGGCGCTGTGCATCTCTCCCTCCTTCCTCACACTGCAGGCTCCATGTGAGGAAGGCGCGCTGGCGATTAGAGATGATCTCATATGTTTACATATGAGATCATCTCTCATTGGACGGTGCGATCACGTGGTGAATGGCCATTCACCACGATCTGTGATCGGCTGTGTCCAAGGGACACGGCCGACACAGATTTTCCCCGATGCGCGCTCGCGGGAGCGCGTGGGGAGACTCTTTCTGGGAAAATTCAAGTCCTCGCTGCAGCCGTATATAGGCTGTAGAGCGGATGGCAGGTGGTTAAACCAACCCAATAGCCTCAGTTTGTATTACACAAATCTCTATATTGCTGTATTAAATACTCTCAGTCCTGATCTAATGCTTCATGGTCACCAACTATGTTACCCGTATGCTATATTTTGAGATTTAGGGTACCTCAGTTAATATTCGAATTAAATGAGAGTTCTTTGACCATGAGTAAAAGCATTAACACAGCAACAGAAATGCATTGGTAAATAGCATGGAGGCCTAAAATAAATTCACAACATTTTATCTATAGTACATACAAAATGAAAAATATTCATAGGTTAACTGAACAAATATAGAGTATGCTGCTCAAAACACGAAGATACAAACAGCCAGACATACAACACCTAGGACAGGCATTTAGATATAAGTGCAGGAGGTACATTCCATAGTTACCATTCTCACAAGAGTTTCCTTCTAGTCTGCTGATTCTAAGAGAGATTTTTCTCCTTCCCGCCTTAACTAATATGGGCCTATCCCTCCCAGCCCTGCTTAGGGCCATTCTAATTGGTGTAGCTGTCTTACCCTCTCCTCCCTATGGGCGTATCTCATTCAGGATTGGATTATTTCCCCATCCCCTATATTTAGCATAACCCAGCCCCTCGATAACCCTCCTCTCTGGGGGGGGGGGGGATTAATCATGCCAGGTTATCTCCTGGGCAAATTGTCCATCCCTGAACAGACAGCCACCTTCATTGCATATCTAAAGAGAGTGTCTTTGAAGTGGGAGCAGAGATGACAAGGGAAGTGACACGGCTTATTATCAATGATTACCTTGGCTCCCGTAAGGTCTGTGAGAAGTAGCCCAACCTAACCACATTCCTGCATTTCAAAAGGACTTGCTAAATACTGTAAATTACTAATGCCTGCAGACTGGTTTCACACAACTTAACTTCATATAGTTTTATATCATTTTTTAGTTGAAATAAACATTCAATATCTCATCCATATATTGACACAGCTCTATTTACAGTTACTAATGAAGACTACACATAAACTTCTCATAAGGCAACAGTGCTCAAAATTCAACATCTATAATCCATCCACATACTAAATGAACTACTGTGCCACATTAAAAAGGGGGGGGATGGGGAGGTGTGAAGGGGAGGGGGAAAGGGACACATAGACCAACATCAATCTGCAGTCCAAGGCGCCCAGACCTTGTCGTACTTCCAAGGGCAACCCCTATTCATGTATGTAAGTTTGTACAAAGGTAGGTCCGCATCCACCAGTTTAAACCAATACGGCACATCCGGAGGAGACGGAGCCGACCACTTGAGAAGTATGCCCTTCTTCGCATAGTACAGAAGATAGGAGAGCAGGAGCTTGGAGCGATGAGAACGCTGGTCGTCCTCATGTATACCCAAGAGTGCCAATTCGGGGGAGGCCAGAAGAGAGAGCCCCAGCTTAGCATTGATAGCCTCAAAAACTGCCGCCCAATAACTAGCTATCACGGGACAGTCCCAGAACATATGGAGGTAAGACCCTGGGTGGGAGTGACAACGATGGTAAGTAGCATCCCTGTCAGGGTAGATACGGTGCAACCTCTCTGGAGTGTAATAGACCCTATGAAGGAATTTCACCTGAATCAACTCGTCCCGGGAGGGGTTAACCAACTTAGGACCCGCTTCTAAGCACTCCTCCCAGCCCTCCCTGTCCAACAAGGGGAGATGAGACTGCCATAGCTGCCAAAGGCGCTCAATTTTAGGAGAGTCAGTACCCAGGAGTGAGGCATATAGGGTAGATAGAGGTTTTTGTAAGTTTCCGGGAGCCAGGATCTGTTCGATGGGATCAGACTGGAGAAGAGGAGGCACCCGGAATTGTGTCCGAAGGGCATGACACAGCTGGAAGTATCTAAATCTCATCCACAGAGGCAATCTAAACCTGTCCCTCAACTGTGCGAACTGCAGAACCCCACCCGGAGTCATGACATCCGCCAAGGATTTCACCCCATAACGCGCCAAAACCTGCGGATCCGGGAGCATAAGCAAATTTGGGCATAATCATCATTTTTATAAGGTTAATTTTCCCCAAGAGATTCAACGGCAGGCCAGCCCAAGAGGAGCATCTCGTTTTCAAGTCAGAGAGGAGAGGCATTAGGTTTTTATCCACAAAGGACTCAAGGGGCTTGGATACCTGAACCCCAAAATACCTAAACTCAGTCACCCATCGGAGGGGGGTCTGTGGAGCCAGCTGCCTTGCCGAATCATCAAGCGGGAAAAGCCCCGATTTGGACCAATTGATACGAATACCGGAATATACCCCAAAGGTGTCAAAAATGGTAAGTGCCGCCCCGAGAGAGGGACCCGCATCCTGGAGATAGAGAAGGGTGTCGTCCGAATATAGAGAAGTTTTCTCCTCCAGAGCACCCACCCGCAGACCCCCCACCGCATCCACCGCCCGGATCAAAATAGCAAGAGGCTCCAGAGGTAGAGCAAAAAGGCTGGGAGACAAAGGGCACCCCTGACAAATGCCCTGGTTGAGGGGAAACGATCCAGAGAGGTCACCATTTTCTCCTCTGCTCCTTACTGTTGATTTTTGAGGACTACATATCCCATGGTACCTTGCTGCCTGCAAGCAGTGATTCCTGTACTAACCCTGGCTCCTGAAACTCTCCCTCTCAGTAGATCTGTAGTTTAGAGGGTGGGCTATGTGAAATGTGTGACACAGCAGTGCCTACTCAAGGAAATGTACAAAAGACTATAAATAGCTGAGCTATCCCCTATAGTAAAAAACTAAATTAAATCATCAACGTGCAAAAAAGTGCTATAAATTAATATAGTGCTAACAGTTTATCAAAGTGCAAATCGTGCTAAAAATAAAGTTCTCCACTTTCTTGATCAAAGTAAGGTGCTGTGGTCTGTGCTGAAAATAAGTACAATCTTTGTGGTCTTTTCACCACTCTAGTGCTCTCCTAGGACCCAATTCACAGATGTACATAGGAGCCAGTGTGCATTTCACCTAAAAGAGGAGGCGTCCTTGTGACAAAACGCGTAGGAGAGCAAATGCGCAGCAATACATCACTTCCGCTAAGTGGCTGGCTCTGATGCACATCGGTGGTGCAGAGTGGCGGTGAATTATTAGCAATTGATGGCAAATCATTCTGGGTGCCAGGGGAAGTACCCAATATTGTAAATGCATATTTTTTGAATATATCTGGGATGTTTTAAATAAACAGTGTTATGCAATGAAATATCTTCTGGTTCTTTTGTATGGAACACTAATGTGCTGTGGATGGTGACCTACAATGAGGGGCTAAGAGAGAGACATTAAGCATTTTTGACCTACCTCAGTATAAATTCAGGAGATCAACAACCTGTGGTGAGTTCAGTCCTAGGAGGGCACTAGAGTGGTGATAGGACTCAAAGATTGTTCTTATTTTTAACACAGAGCACAGCACTTTCCTTTGATCAAGAAAGTGGAGCACTTTCTTTTCAGCACTGTTTGCACTTTCATAAACTGTTAGCACTTTATTCATTTATAGCACTGTTTGCACTTTTTCACTATAGGGGGGATAGTTTTTATTAACATGGAGACTGTATACATTTAAGTCTGAGGTAGCACAGCTTATATACTTTGTAAAGGAAGTAAATGTGTTGGATTATTGACAAAGTAAGTTTAGGGCTACCCCCAGAAGAGCCATTGAATTGTTTTGTGATTACTTTGCACACCTGAAGATGACACACCTTGCTCACCCAGCACTTACCAACACACCTTGAGGTATATCAAAGAATGGATTAGGCCATTCATAGCCTAAGGCTACATTCACACCTGAGCGTAGCGTTTTTGCGCATTTTTTACCACGATTTTTACCGCGATTTACAGGCGTTTTTTGTGCAGGCGTTTTTTGATTGAATAGATACCAATGGAAAACGCCTGTAATCTGCCCAAAAAGAAGCTCATGTACTTTTTTGAGCTTTGGGCGTTTTGCTTACAGCGTCAAAACGCTCAGATGTGAACAGGGGCCATTGAAATGAATAGGATTTGTCTTGTTGGGTGTTTTGAGAGCTGATCCTAGAGCAGAAAAACTCCCCAAAAACGCCCCCAAAACGCCTACATGTGAACGAAGCCTAAAAGAAAAGAGAATTAGCAAGTGAACTTATACAAATAAATAATAAGACAATAATGTTGCTAGAGAGATGTAGATAAAATCCTGCTGTATTCTGTCTACCAGTAAATAATAGAATCGCATTTCTTTTACCTAGCAACAGTATATAAAGACAGTTCTAATTTGCTACAACAGTCTATGTTTTATCCCCTGGTCAGTGAATAATGAAAAAGAAAAAAAACATTGGCTGGCAAAGTTGGGGCTCTTGAAGAAAGCACAACAATGGCCAGCAGACAACAGATTACTTGTGCAATGCTAATTGTATACCAGTCAAAGAGCCCCTTCTTCTGGGTCTCCAGACACTTGCTTTCAATCAGTAAAAATCATGTTAAAGTTGGACATGTCCATTTTTAGTAAATCCTCCCCAATGGGACCAAATAGAAGAAGTTCATTTTTGGGGTTTATGTACCTTTTAAGGATGATTTTACACTGCTACTTCTCAAAAACATAGTAAAAACACAAATGCATTTTTGCTGCACTTCCAGTGCATTTTGCCCCTTTGGAAAAAAAGGATATGTGACTTAAAAACCACACCCAAAAGCAACCGCGGGTGTGTTTTTGATGCGTGTTTACCACATTTCCATTCATTCTAATAGGGAATTGTATTTGTGGTGCCTTTTTTTTTTTTTTTTTTTTACTGCAAGTATACACCAAAAAGGCAGGACTTTTAAAAATGCAACTGGCTGGTGTGAAGAGTTGTAGAGGATTTATTGGTCATGCATTTTTCTTCCGCTTTTGGTAAAGCAAAAACTGAAGTAAAATTGATGAGTGTGAACAGACCCTAAGGGTTGTTATGGTGATCAAAATTAAAAAAGGAGTGAAGGATTGGAGGAAATCTGTAATTAGGGAAGCACAATCTACCATTTCTGAGGCCTCCTTCTGAAACGATTAGTTGCCTGATTGTAATAAGTGGTCTACTTACTTACTTACAACCCTTTGACCAAGCCATTGTTGTGTGAGCTGTTTTCAGCACAGCCTCTATTACTTCTTGGTTCCGTAAGGTGTAGATGATAGGATTCAGAAGAGGAGTCACTATGGATGGGATAACTGAGACTTTCTTATTAAACTGAAGGGAATCACCACTAGCTGGCCTGATGAACATGAACAATATAGTACCATAGAAAAGGATAACAACAAATAAATGGGAGGCAAAAGTGGAAAATGCTTTAAGCCTTGCTGATGCAGAAGGCAATTTGATTATCATTTGGGTAATACGTGCATAAGATATCAAAGTCAAGAAAAGACACCCAAATGTTACAAAACATATGGAATAGAAAGATGCATTCTCAACTTTCGTTGTATCAGAGCAGGACAAGCGAATCATTGGGATCAAATCACAATAGTAATGATTTATTTTATTACCCTTACAGTACCAAAGCGTGGATAGCCTTAAGCATGGAACAATCACCCCAGTGAATCCACATACCCATGACCCCAGTATGAGCATCGTACAAACATTGGGACTCATGATAATCAAATAACGCAATGGATTGCAAATGGCGACATAGCGATCATACCCCATTGCAGTCAGGAGATACATTTCTGTTGCTCCAAGAGAAAAATGGAAATAAAACTGAGCCAGGCAACCAGCTGAAGAAATGTGTTGGTCTTCTGTTTTAAGAGACCACAAAAGTCTAGGGACTGTGACAGAGGGATACCAGAGCTCAAGGAACGACAGTCCACCGATGAAGAAGTACATTGGTTTATGTAGATGTGTGTCTGCTTTGATAATGACAATTATGAAGATGTTTGCTGTAATGGTGACAATGTAGATAATTAATAAAACAATAAAAAGGCAAAATCTTCTCTGCCCCTCAATAGAAAACCCTAAAAGAAGAAAGTCAGATATAACTGACTGGTTAAACTGATCCTTTACTACCATGGTGATCTGTAAAAAAAAGTCCACAGATGTCCTCACAATAATTTTATATATTTTTTTTTTTATTATTATATTACTTCGAAGAATTTCGTAAAGAAAATTCCATACAACTGCTGTTTCATAAAGGGAAATCTGTTGACCTAGAAATTTCAGTTGTCGTAGTGGTTTACGAAGAATGGGTTGTGTGTGCCAAACAGGTGTGTTATAAAAACAAAAACATTTAGAAGTTTATATAAAAAAATATGTCTTTAAACTCTCCATAAAAGTGGCAACAAGTCAAGCTACAGGGACAATACTGAGCATGTTTTTAATACTAAAACTGATGAAAAAAAAATCAAAAGAATATTCAAATGTACTTGTGTGAAAGAGTAAATGATTATGAGTTGCCTAATATTTTAGGACCATATCTTGGTCACTATAGAGTACCTGCAGTTGTTTTAGGACTGAGCAAATATTTTAGTTTTAGGTATAATGATGAAGGATATGCACATGCAATGAGGCTAATTTATTAAAAAAGTAGAATGTTCATTCAAAACGAGCTGTGCTCACTTCAACCATCCAATTGTGCTGAGGAATAATTCTTATCTTGTAGATATGATCAGATAATTATGAGCCCAGTTTAGGCAAACTTTCCATTGTTCATCCCTAATAGATTCTACAAGATTGCACAATTGTACACAGTGTACACTTAGTTCTATTAGTAGGAAGTGTCAATAAGAAACGTTTGCCTTTGTTTAGACTTAAATAAGTAACCGTAGTGTTTTTTTCCTATCTAGAAATACACTCCAGATATTTCACTCCTTTCCCAGTGTAATCCCTGAAGGGAATATTATTAAATACAATAATTATTAAGTTTTATGTATCCCCCAATAGACAGCACTTTAAATGTGTCAATGATACCTTAATATGCAAACATATAACAACAATGTGCAAATATACAAGCTATAATTAACAAAAATGTGAAGAATTTTTGTGAAGCACAGTTTAAATATTAGCATATTGTTGTTAAACATTTGCACATATGGGTATAATTTAAACATTTAAAAAGTGATCTATTGGGGGATACACGTCTTTTATCACTGTGTGATAACAAAACAATTGTTGTTTGTCTCATTCATGTTTATTTGCTTCTTTTTGCACAGAGTTTTATAGATACCAAATAAATAAAATATGATAGAAAATGGAAATGTAAATATTGAAAATTGATATTCTGAAAAAGTTTTTTTATTAGTACAAAACACAGTAAAATACATCAATGAAGATCATTGTTGACTAGTGTAAAAAACCAGGAAAGCATATGAAAGGGCATTAATGTATATATATGGGAAAGCCCCTAATATAGATACAATTACAGATGTCAGACATAGTGGACACAGAAGCCCCAACGCGTTTCAACCTGAAGTCTTCTTCTGGGGGTAGATGTCCACTTTACACAGTTATCTACAACAGTTATATCAAGAGAGATAATGACTATACAAGCATTTAAATAGGAAACAATAAAACAGCAATAATAAAGCAAAATACAACAACCCATCAAACACTACTTACAGTGAATAGATCAACATATAAAAAGAAATCTGTATATATGGTCAGGAAACCAACTGTGTGTCAGAGACTCCAAGAGTGGTAAGTAAATAAGCGAGTTTATTGATTTATATGATGCACATTGTCACTTTATTTGATTTTATATAGCGCTGTATACATATTTGTCTATGGAGACTCCCAGAGGACCTCAAAGGGTTGACAGCCAAAGTTCCCAAAACTGCACAAGGGATCAAGAAGCAAAGAGGCGAAAAGATCTCAGATTCTGGAAGTGTAAACGTAACAATTACAAAAAGAAAAAAAAAAAAAAGCCTTGTTTCACCCGCACTGATCCTTAACCTGAACGTGATGCGGGTTCTTACAGGTGGAGAATTAGGTGGGGGATACTTGGAGACAAACCTGTCTTCATGATTAGGCAGTCAGGCTTCCACACTACAGGTATGTGGTTCTTACATTCTCATGATCGGATTGGCTTTTTTTTCCCTCATGTGACACTTCAGTGTATACTTACAGTATATACTGGTTCTGAAGCCTTCAGTCACATTCTTTCCCTACTAGGGGAAGACTCACTTCCGCTATGTGATATAACTACAGGTACAAACAAACTTGAGATTATCAATTTTGCATGTAAATTACTCCATTACAGTATTATCTCAATTGTTTCTTTTGACTGTTACTGGCCTCCACAATGACACAGGACACCACCCTGTCAGGTTTCATTGGGGATGAATGGAACAATCTTATGGAACAATAACAACAGGAATTTGAACACAAGGAATAAATAGAGACAGAACTCTCGTCCCTCTTTTTCCAACTCTCCAAATTGTTGGAGAGAAAATCCACGTTATTTTGGAATATTAGATCATTCCAGGAACACATAAAGGAAAATATCAGTCCATTTGGTTTAAGAGCCCAAGTATTCCCTATACTTGAAGATTTAACCCCTTCATTTAAAATCAAATGGGAACAAGCCTTACAACATTGCTCTGTGGCCCTCATGAACCTCCTCATTGAGGAGTATACAGTAAGAGCCACCAAACTAGACACTGACATAGCCTCCACATGTGAAAGGCTAAAAAAATTCAAAACCCATACTACATTTCCTCATCGAGAAATCAAACTCAAAGAACAGCTAGACACCTTCAACAAAAATACCCTAACTAAAAAACAAAAAATCCTGAATAAGGATAGAAGTATTTTTCAACAGGGTAAAGCTTTCCATTGGACAAGCAATAGGCCCAACATTCGACCACTCATCAAAGACACCAGCAATCCAACACATTGCCAAACCACCACTTATTGCTAAACCCCACAAAACACCAGTGGAACGCACTAAGCGCCCCATTACAATGATCCTGGCTTGGATCCAAAATCTAAGAAATCCAATGGCAAATCTCAACAAAAAGACGGGTTATCCCTTTTTCCACCACCCACAGCACCCCTACCACTGAATACACCCATTTCACAACTTGCACAATCTCTCACCAATTCTTCCAATTTGCCCACACATCACTCCTCCATCACCCATTTAGAAGATCAGACTTTTTTAGACCTCGTCCACCAACGAGCCCTGCAACTCACACCAATACCGTCACTGCCTCCCCCCCTCACCTAACCACTCTCCTCTCACCGATGTAGAGGATACTGTTGATTTCTCGATTATCAACTTATCCAAGTATAAACTTTCGGAAGCAGAATTATCCATATTACAAAAAGGCCTAAACTTTTGTCCCACATTCAACATTAATAAATTTGATTTCATTAAGGATCTTCATTTGTTTGCCCGGAAACTTAATTTTAAACACATCTACCACAAAGAAAATAAAACAATGTATAAACAGGATCCAATTCTAGACACCTTAATTTCTCTTCTTGAAGAAAACGAAGATCTCATTGATCGCGTGGACCTCACTTCCCTACTTACGGGCATCTCCTCTGAACCTAGCCAACAAAAAACAATAGGCACTGACCTTCGGAAAAAATCTGACGCTTATCCTCCAATTCAGAATGCGAACATCAACGAATTCCTGAAAGTTGTATCCAAGGACATCGAAAAGTTGAACCCACGTCCCATGTCCCAATCCAATATTTCCCAGGCACAAAGAGAGGCGATAAACAAATTATCCACTAACAAATGTATCACCATTAAGCAGGCTGATAAAGGTGGTAACATTGTGATAATGGACAACACCCAGTACATACGGATGTGCACTAACATCCTAAATAATGCTAATTGGTACAGGCGCATCACACCAGAGATAGTGACCAAATACAATTTGGAATTCTATCAGTTGGTGGACACCGCCTACCTTAATAACGTCTTCTCCAAAAAAACCTGGGAATTTATTCGAATCAAATTCCCTATTATCCCCACATTCTATGGGCTCCCTAAAGTGCACTAAAGCACTATTGATCCACCTGGAAGACCCATCATTTCGGGGTGTGGGTCAATTACGGATAACGCAAGCAAACTTGTAGATGCCTATCTTCAACCCCTAGTCCATAAGCTACCCTCATTCACGAAAGACACCATTCATTTCTTAAATAAAATCGAGGACCTATGGGTCCCCCCCACCGCGTCTCTAGTCACCATTGACGTGGAGGCCCTTTACAGCTCGATCCCCCATTCCAGGGGAATCGCAGCTGTAAAGCATATTATATCTTGCCAAGGTCCACTTGACGCTTATGGAAAGTTCATATTGGACATGCTATTACACATTCTAACTCACAATGTGTTTACATTCAATGGGTCCCACTACCTCCAGGTACAGGGAGTGGCGATGGGCACATGCTGTGCCCCATCCTATGCCAACCTGTACCTGGGGGAGTGGGAGCATTTCCTATTGGACGATGACGCAATGTCATTATACACCGACCATATAACGTTTTGGACCAGATACATCGATGATGTATTTCTCATCTGGGACGGGCCCATAGAGTCCCTTGAAGCTTTTTTGGTTCGCATGAACAAGAATGACTTCAATCTTGCATTCACGATGAATACTGACCCCCATCACATCACTTTCCTCGATGTCTAAATCACACGTAGTGAGAATGGCACTCTTCTAAGTAACCTATATCGGAAGCCCACTGCGGGAAACACCATCCTGCATGGATCGAGCTTCCATCCCTCCCCTCTACTCCGGTCCATCCCAACTAGTCAGTATTTGAGGCTCAGACGAAATTGTTCGGACCTCAAATCATTTCAGGCGGCGGCTGATGCACTTAAAAACGACTCCTACGGAGAGGTTACTCAAATAAATCTCTCAAACAAGCATATCAACGAGCTTTATTTAGCGACAGGAACAAATTACTAGCCCCAAAAACAGCAAGCACCTCTGACAAAGAGGACATATTAAGGATCATCACCCCCTTTAACCAGCAACACCATAAGGTTAGACGGATCATGTCCAGGCACTGGCATCTATTAACCTCAGATCCAGTGCTGGGCCAGTACGTGTCCGACTCACCAAATTTCACCTTTAAAAGGGCTCCTGCATTGAAAGACAAAGTAGTCCGCAGTGAATTCCTCGACAACACAATGTCCACCTGCTGCAAATATAAAGGGACATACATGTGTGGCAGCTGCAAGTACTGTGGCTACATGCACACACAAAAATATCCCCTACTGCCCAATGGAACTATCCATCAAGCAAAGCATTTTGCTAACTGCCGAACTGTTGGAGTAGTCTACCTTCTATTATGTACTTGCCAATGTTTTTACATTGGCAAGACCAAACAAGAATTTTGGCAACGCGCCTACCGCCACATTTTGAGCATGAGAAAATCAGATCCTGATTTACCTTTGGGCAGGCATGTAGCCACAGTACATGCTGGCAAAATGCCCAGGATCAAGTTCTTGATCTTGGACCGAATCCACCCTGGCCCTAGAGGAGGTGACTGGAACAAGTCCCTCCTCCAGCTTGAGCTAAGGTGGATTTACCTTCTCAAGGCCACTGAACCCCCAGGTTTAAATGGGACCTTGTCATTCAAGCCCTTCCTTGAAGGCTTCAATTCTGGGGGGATGGAAACATAAAACACATCATAACTTAATGCCATCACCCGACATGTCAGTTTTCGCTTTTTTAGCGTTTCATTTGCTCTTATTGCTTCATTTGTTTCATGTGCTCCATTTGTATTATGCCATCATGCTAGTATTGGTGCTTTATGCATCTGTTATGCTCTAATAATTCTACCTGTCTGCATTCAACAATCATGCATTTTTTTGTTTATATCAGCTCTGTTCTTACTGTTTGTCTCCGTGTAATATAATTCCATGTATACTACAAGAGTATTGTTCCTCTTAATATGTGTACAATCACTATTATAATATTGTTCCTCCAAACTTGTATAAACCATTTATGTACAATATGATCCACATTGTTCTTTCCCCCGTTGATCTCTATTGTCATTGTATGCCAGTGTTCATTATTATGTTACATCTGGTGGCTGACCCTTTGGCGACATATGTACATCATTGCTAGTCATTTCCTCTCTCTATTTTGGTTGACCGTTCAATGTACGGCATATTCAGCTTATTACATTCAATTTAATTAATACAGCCATGGTCAAAACTACATTCCCAGCTAGTTTCATGGGTTGAGTCCGTGCCCCCTCTTTTCTGTGCATCCCGGCACGGGGAGACACACATCACACAGTTTCATGTGTTGTTTTGGTCTCTAGCCTCCACCCACCCTGCGCCCAATTGGTTCAGAGTTAGACCAATCAGCAGCCGCAGTGTCTCTGCACGCTTCCGGCTCTGACCTCCGTGCCGGTGGAGCGCAGATGCCGATCCCGCCCATACCACGTCATGCCGCTGCGTGACACATGTGGGTTGGGGGCGGCTCCGGCATCAGCGCTCCGGGAAGTCCTTCTTGTGATGCCAGCTGCATCCTATTTCCCACCAATCGGCTTGCACTCATATAGTGCACCTCTCCCTACACACAGCCAGCGCATTCGTTTGCTGGCTGCTGTGTGGAGAGGACGCCGATATTTCAACTTGTCTCAATATCAAGGTATTGTCTACATTTCCTTATCTTGACTTCATTACCAAACAACTTTATTCAATCACCTCGGCACTCTATGTAGCCCCTTTTCTATATTCTATATACTTTTAAATATTGTAATTTAAACATTGTTATTTAAACCACCTAGCTTACCAATCAAACATTTAAATTGATCAGTCTTTGATCTGCCTATCTTTCAGATCGGCAGCATCCTTGTTTGGCAATACTTTTTTATTCTAAGAGACTGCTCCTGGCTCCTCCAATTTGAGGACTTCAGATGTACAGTTACCTGTGTGGCACTCACCTGGCCCAACAGCTGTGGTTCATCGACTAGTGCATCTATCCACCAACAACACTGTGTTATATATGTCGCCAAATACATCCGCACCAACCAGATGCTTTTAACCCTTGTGCAGGCTATCTAAGCCCAGCTATGATTTAACCCTGTAAGTATTTGTTTGATTTGCTATATACTATGTGAACTATATTAGTCACTGTTATATGCATAAAAACCCTTACAATTTTTTGACTCTTACATGTCAATTTATCTATTACTAGAGTACCGCTTTGAACCAACCCCTGAAGAAGGAGTAAGCATTTTTGGCTTTGAAACATGTCGGGTTCCAAAGTTCAAGCGATATGAGTTATTTCTCTTTGTCTGCCCTTTATTTGCTTGCACACTGTTTTTAATTCATGTATGTCGATATTTAATAAAATCTAATATATTTTTTTCAACTTATATCTTTTTTAATCATATGTGCCTAAAAAGTCCCAATTCAGGGGAACCCCATTCTTTGTATAACTACAGGTATATCTAAAATGTATTTACTTCCTTTTTTTTTTTCCTTCTCCCCTATAGAGGTTTTGGCTTCTATTTGAGATACTTTTGGTACGAAATATCAATTTTTGTTTATTTTTTGTAATTGTTACGTTTACGCTTCCAGAATCTGAGATCTTCTATTTTACTGTTTTGTACTAATAAAAAATATTTTTTAGAATATCAATTCTCAATATTTACATTTACATTTTCTATCATATTTTTTTTATTTGGTATTGCATAGTCCCAATTCCCCCCTTGTCCCTCTGTGGACTTTCACTATATCTTTAGATACAGATACCGCTTTTTCTTTACCTTCAAACTTTGGAACCTAGCTTTTTTGGAGAGTTTTATAGATAATGATTTATTAAAGCCATAATAACCAATTTAATACTGGGCACTTTTACCCTACCTGCCCACGCCAATTTTCAGCTTTCATCACCGTCACACTTTGAATGACAATTGCGTGGTCATGCAACACTGTACCCATATGAAATTTTTATCATTGTTTTCAAGAATCACCACTGGGTTTTTAATTCTTTGCAACAAATGAAAATGAAAAAAAAAAAAAAGTTTTAGTTTCTGTTATGAAATTTTGCAAATAAGTAATTTATCTTCTTCACTGATGTGCACTGATAAGGCTGCACTGATGGGCACTGATAGACTGCACTAATGGTAAATGATGGGGCTGCACTGATAATCAGTTCCCTGATTATCAGTGTAAGCGATGTGCTGACAGGCTTGCTGATTAATGGCTCTCCTGTTCTCCCACAGGCACAGCGTGGGAGAAAAGGACTGCCGATAACCTGCAAGTGTGTTTACATGTGATCAGCTGTGATTAGACACAGCTGATCATGTGGTAAAAAGCTGCTGAGATTGGCACTTTACCCCAATCTGTGATGAGCTGTGTCCAAAGGACACAGTTGTCACAGAGCGCACCCAATGTGTACTGCAGGAGGCATGCAGGGGGTGGGGTTTTGGGAGGACGTCTATTGATGCCCTCCCAGAAGTGGGCAACTGCGCTGTAGCCATCTATTGGCTATAGCATGGTCGGAAAGTGGTTAAATCCAAGAACAAAAATGTTATATGAGGCAGCTTACCAGTCCTTAAATGTGGTGGCTACATTTGTTTTCTTTTTTTGGCTTTATTTCCTTTATTTTTACCTGCGATCTGGCCAGTGACCCATTTTCTTTCTTAGGGTGCCTCTACTCTGGATGAAGGAGCCAAGGAGACATTTTGAACAGCAGCATTGTCAATCCAGGGAGAGGGTTGATGTAGATGCACTAGATGGGCCTGACTACCTTTCATAGAGTAACAGCAACATTTTTTTTACCTTTTGAATTAAAGGTTTTCCATATGTAGCACCCTCCTAGCGTAAGATGCTAGGTAAAATTTTGTTTTTGGCTCCCTATGTAATCAAGGGAGTAGTGATCATTTGTTCTGGTCTGTTCAGGGTTTTACAGGCTGGGATTTTGATTGCTTTGATTGCTTAGAGAGAGAGATGCAAATAATCAGCCTGAATATAGATCATGCTTCAGCCAATCCCTGGAGAGGAATGTACAGAAAGGGACTGTAAACTTGATAAATAATCTAACACTGGCGATCTGGGTTTCTTCTCAGCAGAGTTCAAAAGTCTTAGGAGCCCATGGACTCCATGGCTGTTCTAAAGGCCACAGTGGGCTCTGGGCTGAGGGTATGGATGGATCTGCTTGGAAGCTGATTGTAGGACTTCACCACAAGGGATGTGGCCAGGAGAAGGACTATCTCACTCACTGGACCGTGTCCGGAGGAAGCTGGAAGGTGGCAGCTGTCTTGGGGACTTGTGAGTAAAGACCCTAAATGGATCACTTTGACTGTGCATTTTCTGGATTGCACTGGCTACCAGTAATTGTGCATTGATGCAAGGTAATCATATGCTAAAGAATCTTGTCAACATTCACAATTACTCAAGGAAAAGATGGTCTTTATTTTGCTATGTGCTTATCATTTTGGAGTATTCCATGCCCTAACCCTTCTCCTGTTAATGTTTCGAGAAGCAATAAAGCTTAACAAGACATCCCTAGACTGTTTGATTGGAGCCGGTGTAAATAGACTGGTGCATCCAGGGACAGGCAGCCTCTGTACTTTCAGGGGAGAACCAGTTAATTTCAGCTGTCCCTTTGGGAATAGCGCTACACATAAATTAATAGAAGCTGACAATTGCAAGCACCCCTGTCAGTGTTAAATGATTTGTCTCAACACTCTAACTGCCACTTTTGCTGGAAAGCTTGGTCTTTTAAAGATACGTAAAAACAACAGACTTACTAGCTGGATCACCAAATGAAAATCTTTTAAAAAAAGGCTAAAAAAAAACGAATGCAGTCACTACATTTAAGAATTGAAAAGTTGCCATATATTACATTTTTGGTTTTGGGTTTAATACTACTGCTGCTAATACTCTGCACCTAAATGGGGAGGGTGTAGCCGTACTGGGTGAGAGGATGGCCATAAAGTTAGAGGGGATTTTAAACTAGGTGATGGGGAAGAGGGTACAGATGTAGAATTAGCCAGTGGGGAGCAAGATTCAGAGGGCACAAAGGGGGACATTAGCGGTAGGGTGTTCAGAGCCCCTAAACCCAAGGTGGATATGGGGAAAAATCACAAGAGCAGCCTAAAAACAACATCAAACGAGGATATATGCAACCGGTCAAAATTACGAGGGCTGTTTACCAATGCAAGAAGCCTGGCCAACAAGATGGGAGAGCTGGAGCTGCTGATGTTTGAGGAGGACTTAGATTTTGTGGGGATAACAGAGACTTGGTTCAACAGCTCTCATGATTGGATGGCGACCATTCAGGGGTATTCCCTTTATCGCAGGGATAGAGAAGGTAAAAAAGGGGGAGGAGTATGTCTGTATATTAAGAACAGTGTACAGGTAAATATGAGGGATGATATTAATAATGGAGCTATGGACGAGGCAGAATCCCTATGGGTAGAACTTAAAAGGGAAGGCACTATAGGGAAGGTAATATTGGGCGTATGCTATAGGCCCCCCAACCAGAGGGAGGAGGGGGAGGCGGACCTCCTTTTACAAATAGGACTCGCAGCGAGGATGGGAAATGTCATTATAATGGGGGACTTTAATTATCCAGATATAGACTGGGCAGAAAGAACCGCGCATTCAGCCAAGGCTCGGCAGTTCCTAAATGTTTTGCAGGACAATTTTATGGGTTAGATGGTGAACGCACCGACAAGAAACAATGCGGTACTTGACCTACTGATTACCAACAATACAGACCTGCTCACGGATATAGAAATACGGGACAACTTAGGAAACAGTGACCATAGGTCAATTAGTTTCAGTTTTAATCATAGTAATAGGAAACACAAGGGTAATATAAGGACACTAAATTTCAAAAGAGCCAATTTCCCAAAACTGCGCTCTCTGCTAGAAAATATCAAAGCCGCAAAGCTTCACTGCCGGTTTCCCTTACAAGGAATGTCAGCAGTAGTACCCGAGAGCCAATTGAAAAATCGGAAGGGGGCCAACATCGCGGGATCCCTAAACAGGTATGCCCTAATATCAAAAGTCAGCAGCTACAGTATTTGTAGCTGCTGATTTTCAACTTTTTGAAGGGGGATCTGGAGCTCCGCTTTATTTAGTTTATTTTGTTTTATGGACCCAATAACTATCAATTCTGCTGTTCCTGTTTAAGTTATTAGTCTTTAACTGATTTTATTGTAGCTTCTTGCACCCTTTACATTTAAAATTCTTTTCACTGCTTTTTTAATGGCATTCTTAACCTCTTGATTCTTTAAAGAGTGTAGATGACAGGGTTTAGTTATTAGTCTTTAACTGCATTTATTGTAGCTTTTTGCACCCTTTACATTTTTATTCTTTTCACTGTTTTTTTAATGGCATTTTTAACCTCTTGATTCCGTAAGGTGTAGATGACTGGGTTTAGCAGAGGAGTTACAATTGATGGGAAGATTGAGAATATTTTATTTAAATGCAAGAGATCATCTGCATTAGGTCGGATAAACATGAAGATAGATGTACTGTAAAACAAAAGAACAACAGCAAAATGAGAGGCACACGTAGAAAATGTCCTGTGCCTACCCTCTGAAGATGGAATCCTCATTGTGGTTCTTATGATGCAAATGTATGACACGATAATAACCAGAAAACAGCCCAAAATTACAAAGCAGGCAGTGGCAAAAAAAAGTTTTTCTACATTTGAGGTCTCTGAACAAGACAGTTTGACTAAGGGTGCAAAGTCACAGTAATAGTGATCAATTTGGTTATGGAAGCAAAATGAGAGATTGAAGATTTGAAGACTGAGCACAATGATTACAATAAAGCCAAAAACCCATGAACCCAATAGAAGTTTAAAACAAACATCGGGACTCATGATTAACAGATATCTCAAAGGGATGCAGACAGCAGCATACCGATCATAGGCCATGATAGCAAGGAGGAAATTTTCTATTGTACCAAAGGAAAAGTGGAAATAAAACTGGGTCATGCAACCAACAAAAGATATAGAATCCTTTTTTGTCAAAAGGGCCCAGAAAAGCCTAGGAACCGTGACAGATGGATACCAGATCTCTAAAAATGATAGTCCACCAATGAAGAAGTACATGGGCTTATGGAGACGTATATCAGTTTTAATAAGAATGATGATAAAGATGTTAGCTGAGATAGTAACCATGTATATAGTAAATATAAGAAGAAAAATAAAAAATCTTGATTCATCTATGACAGAAAAACCCAGGAGAATAAATTCTGTAATACCAGTTTTGTTCTCCATTTCAGCCTGGACCTCCGGTATCTCTGTGCTACATACCTCTTCATTACAATTTTAGGTTTTGGATGATAAATGTAATTTACTGAGGCGGCCAAACTGCATCCTTAATATATATTTTTTTATCCTTACTATTGAATGAGGAATAACAACATAATATAGAAAACAAGGAAGAGAATAGGGTGGAAGTGATCAGTCATTGCTTACCAACAGGAAAGGTATATTGATGATCTTTATTTATCAGCAACTTTAGAATTAATCTTCAAAAAAGAAGCATAGCTTTTAGTGGTTCAGAGCATAAAGGATGATCCTGATTAAAGAAAAGTGACAATTTGAAAAATATGAAACGATTAATAAGTTTAGGTTTGTACATGTAATGCTTTTTAAGTACATCAGTAGTGACTGATATTTAATATATGGAGTGTACTTAGGGTCACTAAATGATATTATTTTTCAGAAATAATCCCTTCATAGCTATTACCTGTTTTCAAACAAAAAAGCAAAAACACATCTACATAGCATCACTTTGTACAAGCTGCCCACTGTTCCCATTTTTGTTACTGCCGCAAATAGATCCTACACAAAATCTGTCCTTTTAAAAACCACTAGGTCCCTCCCCCCTCCCCCATGTAAAAATGTTTGGGATAGGTGAATTTTCACTCAGGAGATAAATGCTGCATTGTGGAAGGGAAGAGGAACGTCGCCTGTCAAACCTGAAAGTTCTTTTAAATTTTAAACCCAGTGACAGTGTTAGTTGTTGTTTCAGAGGTTGCTTAGTACTCAACGTGGGGGGGGGGGTGGATTTAGTGTTTTTTTTTATATTTTTTTCTTCTTTTGGTTGGTGACTTAAACAAAAAAGAAAAAAAAGCTTCAGTTGGAAAATCTGTACTAAAGTGTAAACTCTGTTCCTAGCACGTATTGAGCTGTAATTCTTACATTCTATCATGTTCATTATAATATCAAATTGCATAGTGTGCAACTTAGGATGTGCTCAATAAGTACAGCCAGCAACAAAATACTAATACAGAGAGGAAGTCTTTATGTTTGTTTTTTGGCACTAAATGTAATGACTGAAAATCATCTTTATTTATACAAGTGTGTTACATCAGAATACTGGGATTGTAATATGGGTTCCTGCTCATCTAAAGCATTGTGATTTTTAACAACCTGTATGAGGGCCTTCCCTAATTTGCTAAAACTGAAAAATAAAAAGGAAATTTATAATATTAAATTTATTATAACCCCAATCTATGCATGTACTGGGTGTTACAAACTGAAAGAAAAACTCCACAAAATGATATACCATGTACTTGCTACACAAGCTAGCTTAAAATGTAATATTATCAAAGAATTTATATTTCGTTCTAAAGTTATTGGATGTTAATTACTAAAACTGGAGAGTGCAAAATCTGGTTCAGCTCTGTTTACAAACCAATTAGCTTCCAGATTTTATTTCCAAAGCTTAACTGAACAAGCTGAAGTTAGAAGCTGATTGGCTACCATACACAGCTGCACCAGATTCCGAGTGTACCAGCTTTAGTAAATCTCCCCCATTGTGATTTTTTAAAACTAACAATTAAAATGTCCCTTCTTTGTAATTTGGCAGCCTGGATCTGTACACTATATGCATACAGAACTCCACCATTTTACCTACTGACAGTATGTAATTGGTGCACTGCCTTTCCTAGAAGTCTGCACTGAGCTATAAGGAGTCTTCCCCAGCATTTTGGTGAGATATAGTAGGGTGCATACACTCCTAAATGGCTGCGTACACTGCAGCTTTCTTTACGACAAAAAAAAAAAAAAGAGTTTAATCAGCTAATTAGAATGAAGACCAAAAAAAGGAGAACATTTGTTTTCTCTTTTCTTTTTTATGTGGTTTTCTTCTTTTCACTTCTCACAGAAGTGACGATTGGAGAATTCCCCTTGTCAGATAATGGATAAGTATAGGTACCAAATTTAAGGATGGTAAAGGTGTTAACTGGCAGTGACTCAACATATTGTAAGGGGTGTGAATTGAAATTCTGTGAAGCACTCTGGGGAGAGTGTAGATAGATATTGTGAGGGGGTTCACTCGGCAGTGGGTGTGACCCTGGAAGAGTTCACTACATGAAATTAGGCACTGCAAACAGCATTGCAGGTAAAAAAGACAAAGGTTTATTTACGTTATACAAGGTAACAAAAAAATGGCAACAAAACAAAAAGAAACATGAAAATAAACCCTTGCCAACTTACTGCACACACAGGTTCCCTAGCTATCAACTACGTGCACCCTTGTGCTGCCCTTAGCACCTATCTCTCTGTTTTTAAGAGGATTGCCACACAAGCTATGTCTCACCGCACAGGACATACGATTTTGTCTCACCACACTGGCAGGTATCAAACTCCCTAGTCTACACAGGCACAAAAATGTGTTCCAACTCTCTAAGCTGGTTGGGAGTTTTTGTAGAGGCCCTAATGAGTCAACTTACTTCAGCTGGGCTCATTACCTCTACCACTGAAGGACTCTCAGCACTTCCCCCTAGTGGAACAAATCTGCAAAGAGCCTGAATCTAGGACACACATACTTGCCATCCTGGACACCACTCACGTGATGTTACCTGCCTGCTGTCACATATACACCCCCCCCCCTACTCTTGTTTCAACCTTGGGGTTTGAACACAAGTAGTCAGGCATGCATGAACCCGGGACAAAGCATCCACATTCCCCATCTGAACACCAGGGCGATGCTTTACACTAAAGTTGAATTCTTGTAGAGCCAGGAACCACCTATTTACCCTTCTATTGGCCTCCTTCTTTTGAGCCATCCACTTTAATAAGCGTGATCAGTAACCAGGTCAAAATGTCTACCTAGAAGATAGTAGCGAGAGGAATCTAGGGCCCACTTCACGGCTAAACACTCCTTCTCAATTGTGGCATAATTCACATTGTGGGATTTCAATTTTCTGTTGAGGTAAATGACCAGGTGCTCTTCCCCCTTCCAAATCTGGGACAACACTGCTCCTAACCTAACAACTAATGCATCAGTCTGTACAACAAAGTCATTAGAGAAGTCAGGTGAGTACAACACTGGCTGGCTACATAAGGCTTTCTTTAAAGACTGTAATGCTGTTTCAGCCTCCTTGGACTATTTAACCATGACTCCCTCCTTCCTTTTGTCAATTAGATTAGGGGCACAGCCCAAGAAGCAAAATGAGGAATGGATCGCTGATAATAGCCAGCAATTCCTAGAAATGCTTGTACCAGCTTCTTGCTGTTGGGACCAATTATGTATAGCTTAAACTTTGTTGATTTGGGGTTTAATGACTCCCCTCCCAATAGTGCACCCAAGATATCTGGCCTCTTCCTGTCTGATGGTACACTTCTTTGGATTAGCCGTAAACCCAGCTTCCCGTATCGAATCTAACACAGCTTGAACTTTTGGCAGATGTGAGGCCCAATCTGTGCTATTAACAATCACATCATCCAGGTAAGCTGCAGCATACTTCTGATGGGGCCCCAGAATCATATAAATTTTCCGCTGACATGTTGCCGGCGCATTCTGTAACCCAAAAGGCATTCTTCTATACTGGAATGCCCCATCGGGGGTTACAAATGGTCAGATCGAGCGTTGGTGTCAAATTTTGTAACTTTATTCAACGGTCGAAAATTGTTACAAAATTGCCAGCTCCCATCAGGTTTGGGTACTAACACTTTGGGACTGGACCAGTCACTCTGGACGCCTTCATTGTTGTCTGACCCTGTTGTTCACCTCACTCACTTTTTCAATTATCTCATATGGGCCCTGCCATTGGGCCAGGAATTTGTTTTCAACCGTAGGGATTAGTTCTAGTATCCTATCGCCCGGGGAAAATGTACGGGTCTGGGCCCCATAATTGTACACCCTCTGCTGTGCTAACTGCGCTTGGGCCAAATGTTCTTTTACGATTGGCATTACCTTAGCATCTGTGCGACATGCTCAATCACACTCCTGTGGGGAGAACTCTCACTTTTCCAAGTTTCCTTGGCGATGTCCAACAGCCTTCTTGGGTGTCTCCCATAGAGTAACTCAAAGGATGAAAAACCCATAGAGGATTGGGGTACCTCCCTGATGGCAAACATCAAACAGGGTATTAGACAGTCCCAATCCCTTCCATCTCTATCCACAACCTTCCTTAACATTTGTTTTAGGGTTTTGTTGAACCTTTCAACCCAAACCGTCTAATTGGGGATGATACACAGATGTACGCATTTGTGTCACTTTGAATAACTTGCACAGCTCTTTCATAACCAGGTACATAAAGGGTGTACCTTGGTCCATACGCAGTTTCTTACAAATAATCATGCGGCTAAAAACAAGAAATAGCTCTTTGACTATCGTATTGGCAGAGGTATTTCGGAGAGGAATCACCTCTGGATAGCAGGAGGCATAGTCCAGTATAACCAAAATGTCGTGATGCCCCCTAGGGGACTCAACAGACCTACCAAATCCATTGCGATCCTCTCAAAGGGGACCACAATGATGGGAAAGGGGAACCAGCGGATTACGGTAATGTGGCAAAGGTGCCAACTTCTAACACACAGGGCAGGGGGAACAATAATTTTCTATTTCCTTAATGACCCCAGGCCAATAGACTCTCTGCAATACTCTCTCTCTCTCTGTTTTTTTTCTACCCCCCCAAATGACCTCCAAGAATGTGCCCATGGGCCAACTCCAACACCAACTTCCTGTATGTTTTGGGCACCACAAGTTGCTCAATGGTTTCTTCTGCCTTTTGAGCAACTCGATACAATAGATCCCTTTCCACAACGAAGTACAGGTAAGCACAAGTCTTATCTGGGTTCACTAGTTCGCCATCTATTTTTACCACATTGTCCTGCGCTCTTATCAGTGTGGGGTCTTTTAACTGTTCAGTGGCAAAGTTTTCCCTGTGAACCTTTACAGAGGGCATGGTTTCGTCTGGGGATGTAGGCTCCTCCCCAGCTTCTCGAGTCTCCCCTGCTAATACCGACAAGGGAAATTCTGGAGAGTCCTCACCAGTCTCAGAGGATTTCTGGGATTCACCTTCCTGGTTTAAAGGGGTGACCATGGGGGGTCAGCACAATCACAGAGTTCCCAGAATTTTGGAAAATCCTTCCCCACAATGGCATCATGTGGTAAGTGAGACACTAACCCCTTACCTTATGAGATTTGAGACCCCCAAAGGTAAACTAGGACACTGTAGGCACAAGATCCTCTCTGTTGTCCCTATGCACACAAATAACAGCCATCGTTTTATGCCCAGAGACCTCTGTAGTAACTAATTCAGCTTTTACCAATGTTATCAAGCTACATAAATCTAGCAACACAATAACATTACTACCATTAATATACATTTGGCATAAATGTTTCTTAGTTCCCCGAATGGCAGTGCATGCAACTGTCGCAAACAGCGACTGACGTCTGTCTCTTAGAAGGTCACATAGCATAGATTCACCCACAACTGGGCAATTTGCTGCAATATGTCTCTCTTGTCAGCAGCGGTAACAAATAATATTTTTCGCTACCTCTTGCGGCCTTGACTTTCCAGGCTGCTGTCACCAGACATTAGGTAGAACCGCCGCCCTCTCAGTCTCTCCACCCTCACCCCTTGGTATCATCTTACCCGCCACTAGGAATGGTCTGGTCTTAGGGTGGAAAGTCTGTGAGTCCCTGAGAGAGGAGGTCAGGTTCTCTGTAGGTAAGTACCTCTCAACCAGATCCACAAGTTTATCTGTAATTTCTGGGTCTCCATGGCTTACCCACTTTTGGATAGCAGTAGGAAGAAATCTCAGGAACCGATTCAAAACCACACGTTCCACAATCGTCTCCACAATCAAAGTCTCCAGCTGCAGCCACTTCCTGCTCAAGTGAAAGAGATCATGTATCTGAGACCTGGGGGTTTCCCAGGCCGAAAAGTCCAGTAATGCACACGCTGAGTCCGGACAGCCAGGGTGACACCCAGTCATGCCAATATTTCCATTTTCAGCACATCATAGTCTTTTGCTTGTTCAGGCTCCAGACCATAATAAGCTTTCTGCGATTCACCAGATAATAATGGGGCCATCAGTCCAGCCCCCTGACAATTTTCCCTTTCAGCAGTCATTTCAAATGTGGTCAGAAACACCTCAGGATCATCCTCTCTAGTTATTTTTGGCAGTAAACGGCTCACACAAAATGATGATGTATTAGTGGAACCACTTGCCTCACTGGTCTGCTGACGCTGCTGCATTAATGTCTCCACATGCTGTTGGAGTCTCCACTCCTGCTGCTGCAACAGGTCATTGAAGCATATGGTGTGCTCATGTTTAATCACTCCAAAGTGTGCCACATCCCAAAAATAGAGAATACAATAGAAATTCACCTTGGGGTGGGACTTTATAGGCACAGGTTGATGTGATAAACTATAAATACATCAGAATTAACAAAAAATAAATTTATTGGAAGAAAATCATGATACAAAAAAGTTTAAAAATATGGCAAGCTATATACAGTACATTAGATCACTTGACAGAAGAGCACCGCTGTATTTTGAGGTGAATACCCAACGCGTTTCAAAGACATAAGTCAAAGCTCCTTCTTCAGGGGTAACCTTTAAATAGCGGTATAATCTGTTGTGTGAATCTTAAAGTGTATGCTTGCCCGTAGTGTTAAAAGCATATAATTAGATTGCTCTCGTCACTGCATCAGGAGGTACCATTTGGGGAAGTCATAGTTGACCTTTGAATCAGAACAGTTCGTGCAGACACGCTCTAATGATATATGCCCATCAGCTGAAGGCTGATTGGAGACAGCTAAAACCCAAAAACAGTGGAAGATCTTGTGGATATATCAGAGACAGGTACAGGTATTGAGCAGTGTAGCAGACGTCCTTCTCCCAACAAGTCTTTGAAGCGGTCCTCAGATTGCTGCCTGGCTTGCTGCTGAGCTTCCAAACTCTGCTGGTGAGCTTGCTGCTGAGCCTCCAGACTCCTCTGCAACTGATCATTTGCATGCCTTTGCTCGAGGTTCACTTGCTGTTGATTGGCATTTGCCACAACAAGCTGTCTCAGCAACTCTTCCATGCTGGCCTTTATTTACAAAACTGTCCCCGGCTTTCTCCACCAATTGTGTGGAGGTTCGCTCGGCATCGGGTGTGACCCCCTGGATGAGTTCACTACACAAAATTAGGCACGGCAAACCGCATTGCAGGTGAAAAAGACAAAGGTAAGGTTTATTTACACTATATACAAGGTAAAAAAATGGCAACAGAACAAAAAGAAACATGAAAATAAACCCTTGCCAACTTGGCAACTTACTACATACACAGGTTCCCTGGCTACCAACTACGTGCAGCCATTTGCTGCCCCCAGCACCTATTTCCCTGTTTAAGAGGATTGCCGCACAGGCTATGTCTCACCGCACAGGACATAAAATTTTGTCTCACCACACAGGCAGGTATCAAGCTCCCCCAGTCTACACAGGCACAAAACTGGTTCCAAGATGGAGCAACTCTCTAAGCAGGCTGTGAGTTTTTGTAGAGACCCTAATGAGCCAACTTACTTCAGCTGGGCCCATCACCTCTACCACTGAAGGACTCCTAGCACTTCCCCCTAGTGGAACAAATCTATATTTTATATATATATATATATATATATATATATACACACACACATATATACAGTACTTTTTTCCCAGGTGGTCCCAGGGAATTTACATTTAATTTAAAATTATTATTAGAATTGTAGCTTACTTTTTTCAGTATTCAGAAATTTGGATGAATCCGAATTTATGAATCACAAAAGGAATGAATTGAAACATATCCAAAATAAATTATAGCTAAATGAAATTCCATTCAAATTGAATTCCAAATTTAAATGGATATGAAATCGAAAACAAATTCAAATTTGAAAATGAATTTGAAACGTAAACATATTGCTGACTATTGCTGATTTCCTTCAAAAATTGTGTGCAAGTGTACTTAAAAGAATTGATGCTGTTTTGAGGGCAAAGGGTATTCAACTATTGACTTAATTTAGATTTTTCTTCTGTTTGCTCATTCTGCATTTTTAAAATGATTAAAAATAAACAAGTAAAATATATATTTTTGAAAGCATTCTTACATTACATTATTTCTTCAAACTTGCCCTAAACTTTTGCACAGTACTGTACATAGAGACAGCAAAATGTTGAAGTCAGATATTTATTTTATAACTTAGAACACTTCACATATTCTAAATAAACCTTATTAATACAAAGATATTAACGTGTCAAAAATCAAATTGTCAATAGTTCTAGTGAATGAATAATTTTAGCATATTTTGTGTCCAGATCAACATATATGAATTTTATAACCTAGTGCCCTTCAATTTTTTTCTGTTTCAATCCTTTTATTAAAGGTTTAAGCTGGCCATAGATGGTGCGATTTTCTTTCTTCCTACTGCAACCACAAAAAAATGATGGGGGAATCCCTCTTACAAAGCTATTGTGTTCTCCCAGTGGGGGCATTGGGGGGGGGGGGGGTTGAATAGCGCAATCCCTACCGGGAGAACCTACAGTTATTGTTGCTAGCAGCTATAGCCGTTGGCAATAATCACATGAAAAATCCGACCAGCTGGTTGTACCCAAGTCGATCAATGGTTCGAATCTTGGCCGGTTCCTGCTGAACCGGCCAAGATTCAAACCATCTATGTTGGGCTTTTCTGTAAGTACAAATAGAGTAAAGTACGGTCATAGAACTTTTATGGTAAATGTAGGTGAGTCTTGCAAGCAATGAAGGCGAGACACAGTTTGAGAGTAACAAACAGTGGGGTAAGTACATAGTAGGTACAGCAAACTCCTAAGAATCAAACTAGACCATCAAAACCAACCAGGGATAGTCAAAAAAAATATTGGGTGAGCTAATTCCAAGAGTGCTGTTCAAATAGGGTAGAACCTGGTTTCTGCTCCATAGGACAAAAAGAACAAGAAGACTAACATGTTGCTACACAAATCTCATCAGAATTAACCACTTCAGCCCCGGAAGGATTTGCCCCCTTTCTGACCAGGCCCTATTTTGCAATTCGGCACTGCGTTACTTTAATGGACAATTGCGCGGTCGTGCGACGCTGTACCCAAACGAAATTTGCATCCTTTTTTTCTCACAAAAAGAGCTTTCTTTTGGCAGTATTTGATCAGCTGTGCAATTTTTAATTTGATTAATATTTTTCACATTCTGCTATATGACATTCCCAAAAAAATTTAAAAATCTAAATTTTTTAACATTTTAGGCCAATTTGATTTCTGCTACATATTTTTGGTTAAAAAAAAAAATTGCAATAAGCGTATTTTGTTTGGTTTGCGCAAAAGTTATTGCTTCTACTAACTACGGGAAAGATTTATGTCATTTTTATTGGTTTTTTTTACTAGTAATGGCGGCGATCTGCAATTTTTTTTCAGGACTGTAACATTGTGGAGGACAGATCGGACCCCTAACTGACATTTTTGACACTTTTGGGGGTACCAGTGACATTACTACAGTAATCAGTGCTAAAAATATGCACTGTTACTGTAATAATGACACTGGCAGGGAAGGGGGTTAATACTGTGGGTGATCAAGGGGTTAAATGTATGCCTCATGCTTACTGATCTGTCGTCCATTTTTTGTGGCATGGTAGTCTGATGTGGAAAGTGAAGAGGTTATTTTCATACGAATTTTCCCGTACGACAGAATTCTATTTCAGAAGTGATGTCATGTGCTGGATTGCTTTGTATGTGTTCTTTCGTCTCTGAGCATGCCCAGTCTTGCTCTTAAGATTTTTTTCCCTCTAAATCTGTACTAATGAGACGAAAATCGGACGTTGTTTTGACGGACAACAAAAATTATATAGCCTGCACATCAAGATTTTGTCAGCCGAAAAGTCAGAGTCAGCTGTCGAAAGCACCATACTAACAATCTGAAAATCGAAAGATCGGTCGTCGGACGAATTTTCCCTACAGATTTTCTTATGTGTACGGACCTTTAATCGTGTGAGTTTCATGTTAGTAGTAGAAATTACTTTTGTATACATTGCATAAAGTTGCCGCCATAATTTCCAGTAGAATAATTTAGTTGTATTTCATGAATATTATTAAGGTGTATGGGGACCAGCACATGTACACACTCTTGTAGTTCAATCATTTTTTAAAATTATAATGATGATATCTTACCTATAATTTAATGAAACATTATGTTGGGCCCATAATTGAGGCTTTCATGTTGTGAACACGTACTTTTATCTGATAAAATCACAAATATTTAAACAGACTATAAAAAGTAGTACCTAATTAATTTTCGGATATTCGATTCTAATCAATATCGACTCGAATATGTACAGAAAAAATTGAATCAATTATGAAAAAACAAAATTAAAATTAAATTAAACGAATTACAAAAACGTATCATTCTAATATAACAAATGTAACTAAGCAAAGTTTTTAACCTAACGAATCCATCTAAAACAAAACTAAACCCATGCTTTCATTCTGCACATATCTAGTAAAATGAATGACAAACATAGAGCCCATTCAGACTAGCGCGACTTGTCATTGAGTAGTACAGGACCCGTTCTAATAGGAGCGACACAAGTCGCTCCAACTTAGAAAAAGGGTCCTGTACTACTTTGGGGCGACCTCGGAGCGACTTGCATAGACTTCCATTATGTGAAGTCTCTGCAAGTCGCGCCGAAGTTGCGGTGCACAGCGGTGCACGCGACTTCACAGGTCGCCCCCCAAAGTCGTGTCGCGCCAGTCTGAATGGGCTCTTACCATTTAGAAAACCACAAACAGTACACACAACAACTGTGATACAGTAAGAAAGTTAATTTAACTTACTTTTATCTGGTTTTGTGCAATCCCCAGGAGAATAAGCACACAAGTGTATGTATATAGGATCAGTAATAATGTCCTTGCTGAAACATGTGCTGTGTATTTTCCATTCTTTCTGCAACACCAATCACATTTAAGTTTCTAGGTTGGAATCTGGTTGGTAACAGAGGGATTCATCTTAGTCCGGTGTTTTATACATTTTGCTTTCTGAAGGGTTTTCCAGCATCACCAGCCGGTGTGTTCCAGGATCGTAAGATTACAGACAAGTCAGGATGGGGTAGACCTGTGCAATGTAGCAATGTATGGAAAAAATGTTGAAAAACTCAGTAGGTAGGCTATACTTCCTGTATGCATTCCCAGGATTCATTTTTTCTTTTCTTATACCTCAGAAAACGTAGGGATTTATATTCTGTGAAGTTTTTTTAAAACTCTATATCACGCTCTAAGGTTGTTTTTAGGCTCTGTAATATGAATTCTGATATCAGAGCACTTATCAACCTAGGAGGAGACCTGTTTAAAATTCAAAAAATTGGAACAATAAGGATAGGAATATACTGGTTATGTTATGTCACATAGACACAGCACAAGTCAGGGAGTGTGTAACAGGCAATATGCTTTGGTTGTACAAGTATAAATAGCTATACATTAAGGCATTTGGGAATATATCATTTGTGAAAATGAACATCCTACAATTTTTGTACCTTTGGAAACAACACCCAGTAGACCTATTACACACGTTGTTCTCAGATAATGAATGAATAATGACTTCCAAAATAAAAAAACATGCAGATCTACAGATAGAATGTATCTGAGTGAATGAATGAGAGAATGCATATACAATTTAAAGCTAAACCCTGGTCAGCTTAAAGGGTAACTCCACTTTTGTGGGGGGAAAAAATTAGCAAATAAAAACAATTACACAATTGCGACACAAATAATATTGCAATTAAATGTTATTAAAAATGACCTTTCCTTTTTAATCTGCAGCTCTATAATTTCTGTAAAATGCAATGCAATATGGCCACCAGAAGGAGTTCTGTACACAGAGTGTGTACACAACACCCCCCAAATATGTAATTTCCTGCTTTTGCCTTTAGCTCACTATTTTTCCTAGAAGTCTGCACTAAGATACAAATCAGATTTTGAGCATCCCCTACAACATGTCATTTTTGGTGAGATACGCTCAAAGGGAAATCACACCTAAAGGGATGCAGCTTGTTTAATTAGTGCCCTACAATTGCAGCAGCTGATTGATAATTATAAAATCACTCCCATACAGATTCACTCAGAATATAGACACAGACAAACAGCTATTCCTTTAGTACAGCTATGTCCAAACTATGGCCCTCCAGCTCTTCAGGAACTACAATTCCCATTATGCCTAGTCATGTCTGTGAATGTCAGAGATTTACAATGCCTCATGGGAATTTTAGTTCCTGAACAGCTGGAGGGCCATAGTTTGGACACCCCTGCTTTAGTATAACAAAAGGTAGGAATCTGCAACAACGTTTGGTAAAATCCCTGCAATGTACATAGATCACCCAGTGGGGAATGTTTTTTCTCAACTAAAGTAGAATTACTCTTTAACCACTTACCGCCCGCCCGCCGTCATATGACGGCGGGACGGTGCGGCTATTATCCTGGGCGGCCGTCATATGACGTCCGCCCATTCAAGCAGGGCAGGCGCGCGATCGCGGGCGCGCCGCCGTGCACTGCCGGTGTCGGCGTGTCCCCGGGACACAGCCGGTCACCGGCAGGGGGGAAACAGCCAATAGGCATGGCTGTTTCCCACGTGATCGGCTGTGTTCCAATGACACAGCCGATCACAATGGAGGCGCCCGGGAGATGACCGCGCATGCGCGATCGGGAGCGCGCAGCGCGGTCATGTCGGTGGCACTGTGTTCCGTAGGAACACAGCTGTCACCGGCGGTAGTAAACAGTCACTGACAGTGACTGTTTACTATGTGATCGGCTGTGAATCCATTCACAGCCGATCACAAAATGTAAACAAAGAGCAGTAACTCAGTGTTACTAGCTCTTCTCTCCTCATACAGTTTCCAGTGTAAGGGGAGAAGAGCTAGAAACATTGAGTTACTGCTCTGTACCCCTGTAAAAAGTAAAAAGCACACAAATAAAGGTCCCCACACACAGTCCTCAGCCCCCCCAATGTCCCCTGTCACCCAACAGTCACCTCATCAGTGCCCAGAAATTGACACCCATAACGTTCACATGTGAGAGTAGCGATCGCAGGCAGAATAACCGCGATTCTGCCCGCGATCCAGAAATCATTGCAAATTGCGGGACGCCTGTGCGCTGCCCGTGATTTGCAATAGCACCCCAAACGCTGTGCGATGTTGCCGCCATTTCCGCCTTCCGAATCGCGGTAACATCGCGCAAACATCGCATGACGCCCAAAAAAGGTACAATAGATTCTTTGGGGTGTCATGCGTTGTTTGCGTGATGTTACCTCGATTCGGCAGGCGGAAATCGCTGCAACATCGCACAGCGTTTGGGGTGCTATTGCAAATCACGGGCAACGCACAGGCGTCCCGCCATTTGCAATGATTTCTGGATCACGGGCGGAATCGCAGTGATTCTGCCCGCAATCGCTACGCTCACATGTGAACGTAGCCTAAAGTTCACCGGTCACCAGAGACTGCCATCAGTACCGCCGTGCACCATCGCCCGTCACCTGTCACCCATCAGTGACCATCGCCCCTCACCTGTCACCCCATCAGTCATCGTCACCTGTCACCCCATCAGTCATCGTCACCTGTCACCCCATCAATCACCGTCACCTGTCACCCTATCAATCATCGTCACTTGACACCCCATCAGTGATCGTCACTTGTCACCCCATCAATCATCCTCACATGTCACCGCGTCAGTGATTGTCATCTGTCACCCCATCAATCATCACCACTTGTCACCTCATCAATCATCGTCACCTGTCACCTCATCAATCATCATCACCTGTCACCCCATCAGTCATCGTCACCTGTCACCCCATCAGTCATTGTCACCTGTCACCCCATCAGTTATTGTCACCTGTTTGCAATATACATGCAATCACTTACTGACCGCCTAACGACTATATGCGTCGGCCATTAAAAGCTAAATACTGGAGTTATGGCAGCAGATAGCCCCCATAACCCCGGTATTTTTTGAAACGGCGGGCGGTCGGCTTTCAGATAAGGGTGGTCCCAGTGGCGGGTTCGCCGCGGAATTACCCTTACGGTGCAGGGGGAGAGGTGCCCCCCCCTCCTGCCGCGTCCCAGACGTTTTCCCAGCTTACCGGACCCGCCAGCAGCGGGGAAAACTATCCGGTCCCGGATCCTCAGAGACAGGAAGTCGAGTGAGGGCAAGATGGCCCTCACTCAACTCTATGGTCTTGGAGGACCGGAGCTACGTCAAAAGACGTTGCCTAGCATTCGGTTTAAAGGGCCGCTTTTTTTTTTTGCTTTTTTTTTTTTCCTCTTTCAACAATTTTTTTTTTTTTTTTCTTTTTTAGTGTAGTTGTGAGGTGTGAGGTCTTTTTGACCCCAGATCTCACAATAAAGAGGACCTGTCATGCCTATTTCTATTAAAAGGGATGTTTACATTCCTTGTAATAGGAATAAAAATGATCAAAACATTTTTTTTTTTAAACTGTGTAAAAATAAAAAAATAATAAATAAAATAAATAGGAAAAAAAAAAAAAAAAAATTAAAGCGCCCTGTCTCCGTTAGCTCGCGCGCAGAAGCAAACGCATACGCAAGTCCCGCCCACATATGTAAACGGTGTTCAAACCATACATGTGAGGTATCGCCGCGATCGTTAGAGCGAGAGCAATAATTTGAGCCCTAGACCTCTTCTGTAACTCTAAGCTAGTAACCTGCAGAAATTTTTAAAATGTTGCCTATGGGGATTTTTAAGTACCAATGTTTGGCGCCATTCTGTGAGCATGCACAATTTTGAAGCATGACATGTTGGGTATCTAATTACTCGGCGTAACATTATCTTTCACATTATGGAAAAAAATTGTGCTAAATTTACTGTTTTCTTATGTTTTAGTTCAAAAAAGTGAATTTTTTTTCAAAAAAAACGCATTTGGAAGACTGCTGCGCAAATATGGTGTGATAAAAAATATTGCAACGATCTCCATTTTATTCTCTAGGGTCTCTGCTAAAAAAAAATATATAATGTTTGGGGGTTCCAAGTAGTTTTCTAGCAAAAAAAAATGATTTTAGCTTGTAAACACCAAGTGTCAAAAATAGGCCCAGTCTTAAAGTGGATAAATGGACAACTTTGTGTAAAGCGCTACTTGGATGTTAGGCCTATGTATGTGGCCAGGCTGTGAAAAAGTGTTACACATGTGGTATCGCCATACTCAGGAGGAATAGCAGAATGTATTTTGGGGTGCAATTTTTGCTATGTACATGCTATGTGTTAGAAATATTGCATAAATGGACAGCTTTGTGTAAAAAAAATGTGTTTTCATTTTCTTTCCACATTTTCCAAAAACTTGTGGAAAAAAATGACATATTCAAAAGACTCATTATGCCTCAAAAATTATACGTTGGGCTGTTTGCTTTCTAAAATGGGGTCATTTTATGGGGGTTTCCATTGTCCTGGTGCTCCAGGGCCTTCAAAAGTGCGATATGTTGTCAGGAAATTATATGTGTAATTTGTGCTCCTAGAATGCCGGACGGGGCTACTTGGATGTTAGGCCTCTGTATGTGGCCAGGCTGTGAAAAAGTCTCACACATGTGGTATCGCCATACTCAGGAGGAGTAGTAGAATGTGTTTTGGGGTGTAGTTGCAAGTATACATGTGCTGTGTGAGAGAAATAACCTGTTAATACGGCAATTTGTAAAAAAAAAAAAAAAAAAAAAAATCTTCATTTTGCAAAGCATTGTGGGAAAAAATTACAACTTCAAAAAACTCACCATGCCCCTTATTAAATACATTGGAATGTCTACTTTCCAAAAAGGGGTCATTTGGGGGGTATTTGTACTTTCCTGACTTTTTAGTGTCTCAAGAAATGAGATAGGCCTTCAGTACATCAGGTGTGATCAAGTGTGATCAATTTTCAATGATTCGCACCATAGCTTGTGGACTCTATAACTTTCACAAAGACCAAATAATATACACTTACTTGGGTTATTTTTACCAAAGATAAGTAGCAGTATAAATTTTGGCCAAAATTTGTGAAGAAAAATTACTAATTTGCAAAATTTTATGACAGAAACAAAGAAAAATGCGTTTTTTCACAATATTTTCAGTCTTTTTTTATTTATAGCACAAAAAATAAAAAACCCAGTATTGATCAAATACCATCAAAAGAAAGCTCTATTTGTGTGAAAAAAAGGACACAATTTTTGTATGGGTACAGTGTTGCATGACTGAGTAATTCTCAGTCAAAGTGTGAGAGCGCTGAAAGCTGAAAATCGGTCTGGGCAGGAAGGGGGTGAAAGTGCACTGTAGGCAAGTGGTTAAAGTGTAAGTTCACCTTTTCAGAAAAAATGGTGAACTAACACTCTAAACCCTCCCCGGTCCCCACTCTACTTACTTCCATGGATGACGAGCTGTCAGTGCCCACACAGCTGGTGCAGCAGACTAGGGATTTGAAAATCCTCGCTCTTCTCCCTCTTTTTTCTGCAGCATCCGGGATTGATCAGAACAAATCTGATTGGTCAGTGGCGGCACAGAGCATTGCTGTAATCCATCTTTAAAACACTGCAGAAAGAATATAGGGAGAGGAGTGGGAGTTTGAAATCCCCAGACCATTGCACTAACTGCGTGGGAACTGACCAATAAGAATCGTTATGATCCGTCCCAGAGGTGCTGCAGAAAGAAGGGTGAGGTGGAGGATTTCCAGGTTTTCAGGAGGGTAATGTGCAATTTCAGAATTTATGAAATCTTGCTTATGATGATTCCATATTTTCATTTCCAGCCAGCAGTTGGAGTGCTAGGCTTTTTTTTAACATTTTCTAATGTTCACCAGGCTAATATTAACTGTTTTGCTAAAATTAAGCCTCTTCTTGTTATTTTCCAGCTGAAGATCAAATTACACACATGGCTGAATTAGATAGCAAAATAACTCCCATCCTTCCGTTCCTTCTTCTCTGTGCCTGCTCTGTTACTATGTGTCTTTAGGGAGATCAATGTTGCCAACCCACCAGATTGAAATTTACTGGCACGACACCCAAAGGCATTTCCAAAAATTTTCAGGGCAATTTTTTAGAATTTAGGCTACAAACAAGCACAATATGCAATCAGCAAAGTGATTTAACCGCCTGACATCCGCGCTACAGCCTATATACGGCTGCAGCGCCGACTTGAATTTTCGGGAGGCCGTTTTTAAACGGCCTCCCAGAAAGACTCTCCCCGCGCGCTCCCGCGAGCGCGCATCGGGGAGAATCTGTGTCGGCCGTGTCCCTTGGACACGGCCGATCACAGATCGTAGTGAATGGCCAATCACAGCGGCCATTCACCACGTGATCAAGCCGTCCAATGAGAGATGATCTCATATGTAAACATATGAGATCATCTCTCATCGCCGGCGCTCCTTCCTCACACAGAGCCTGCAGTGTGAGGAAGGAGGGGGAGCCGACAGCCGCTGGGGACACAGAGAAATGTAATCAGGGCACTGATCACCAGTGCCCTGATTACTAAAGGTAAAAAAACATACACATTGCCCCCCCATCAGTGCCCGCCTCAGTGCCCCCCATCAATGCCCACAATCAGTGCCCATAGTGCTGCCAGTCAGTGCCCATCAGTGCCTGCTCATCTAGGCACTGATGAGCACTGACTGGCAGCACTATGGGCACTGAGTGTGGGCACTGATGGTGCTGCCCATCAGTGCTCATCAGTGCCGCCCAGCAGTGCTCATCAGTGCCACCCACCAGTGCCCATCAGTGCCATCCACCAGTGCCCATCAGTGCCGCCTATCAGTGCCGCCCGTCAGTGCCGCCTCTCAGTGCCCAGCAGTGCCACCTCTCAGTGCCCAGCAGTGCCGCCTATCAGTGCTCATCAGTGCCGCCTATCAGTGCCGCCTATCAATGCCACCTATCAGTGCTCATCAGTGCGGCATATTAGTACCTCCTCATCAGTGCCCATAAGTGCCACCTCATCAGTGCCACCTCATCAGTGCCCATCAGTGCAGCCTATCAGTGCCCATCAGTGCCGCCTCATCAGCGCACATCAGTGAAGGAGAAAAATTTATTTTCAAAATTTACTCGCAGAAAATAAGAAAAACTTTTTTTTTTTTTCAAAATTTTCTGTCTTTATTCTTTTTTTTTTGTAAAAAATAAAAAAACCCAGAGGTGATTAAATACCACCAAAAGAAAGCTCTATTTGTGTGAAAAAAAATGATAAAAATTTCATATGGGTACAGTGTAGCATGACCGCGCAATTGTCAGTCAAAGTGTGACAGCACTGAAAGCTGAAAATTGGCCTGGATGGGAAGGGTGTTTAAGTGCACAGAAGGCAAGTGGTTAAGGTAGATATTAAGGCAAAAACAAAAGGGCCCATTTTTTACTGACTGCCAGTAGAAATACTGACAGTTGGCAACACTGAGGGAGATTACCAAAGGGGAAATCTACTACTGTGCTATTTCTTTAGAAAACCCAGACTTTTCCCATCAAACCTGTGTCATAGCTACATTCTGTATAAAATATAAGGCGTTTCAGCTTACCTGTAAAATCCTTTTCTTAGAGTATATCATAGGACACGAGTTCATATTCATGCCTACTTAGGGTATGCTGACACCTTCAGGTTAAAGTGGTAGTAAAGTCAATAATGTGAAGATCCGCTGACAGGCTGGCTTTTTATAACAGAAGAGTCCCTAGAGGTCTCTTCTGGCATAAATGCCCCCTTTCCCCCGTCAGTGGGTAATGTGATCTGAGCAGCGCATTTACGGCCCACTCTGGGACATCACATTGGCCCGGCTGATCAAGCGGGCGAAGATGGGAAACCCAGAAGGAAAGCCGGGTGAAGATGTAAGTGCTGGGGAGAGCTTAATTTCTTAATCATACAACACAGGACACAGAGAACTTTATATTGATGACCACTATGAACCAAAAGAACTTGAACATGAAGGGTGAGCAACACAGCAATGGGGCCAACATGTCTAAAATCCTGAAACAGAACAGAGAACTCCACTATAAAGCTGGCGGCAAGACCTTTCACCCAAAACTGTTGTCTGCGGAGGCATAAACATCTATCTGGCAGAACTTAGTAAAAGGGCGAAGAGAAAACCAGGTAACAGCTTTACATATATGAACAAAGGAACTTGATGCTGAGTACACCCAGAAACACAGACTGCCCTTAACTACCAAAAGGAGGAACCTTGTGCTTGAGACAACAGACCTAGGAAATGAGCTGACAAATCCACTTAGAAATATAGGTATTGTATATACAGTAGTTAGGCTTCCCGTTTGTTAGGTATTTTGTCACTGGATTTTTTGGTTCACTTATATTTTTATGTTTGTTGTGTGCTGGTATTTGGATGGATTTTGTTTCGCTGTATATAAATCTTACTTAAGGCATACACAGTCTAGTCCTAGTCTCCTGAGTGTAGCTACGCAGGTTTGGCCATCCTGCTGCTGATTACTGACATTTGGATTCTGAAGGTGTCTCTGATTTCTGACTTGTAACCTTTTTCTTAACGGGTAAAAGTATGCTTTTTCCCTATAGTCCCCTTCTGGATGACAGTTTCTTAAGGAGGGTCCAAACAAATGTTCGCCTTCAAAGGGTAGTTTTTCTTGCTTTGCTACTTGCAGAGAAGTTCTGCCAACCAACACTTTGTCCCTTGTCATGTGGACAGACATGGTGACAACTTGTGAAAGCTGCCTTATAAAGCCTTCCAAGGCTCTCAGGAAGTCTTCCAGGAGCTGCCAAATGTTGGTTGTTAATTCACCAGGATCATCAGGGTCTTATTTAAGTAAGAAATAGCTAGGTCAACAGCTGAAGAGCCCTGTTTCTTGTAGAGCACCTTCTCCATGAAGGACTGGTGAGCAAAACACGTGAATGGTGAAAACTCCTTCCCTAGTTGAGCCTAATTTGCATATCCTGTAGGCAAGAATGCACTGGAAAGCACTAGGGAATTTTTGGTGGAAGTCAGGACCTAAAACAAGTGACTTTTGGGGAAGAATTCCAGTAGGGGTAACATAAGGTTATTATGCGCCACATCTGCCGGGAAAGCCCACCATGGTCTTCTATATCAAGCCAGTGAGAACCAATGAGAGCTGTTGCACAGTCCAGATACAGTGTTATATTGCAGCCATTTGCTAAAATCATTTAAGTTCATTCTTCTTCCTCATTAATGTACACATAGCACCCCATACTGACAGAAAAACACAGAATTGTTGACATTGTTGCAGATTTATTAAAAAAGAAAAACTGTAATATCACATGGTCCTAAGTATTCATACCCTTTGCTGTGACACTCATATATTTAACTCAGGTGCTTTCCATTTCTTCTGATCATCTTTGAGATGGTTCTACACCTTCATTTCAGTCCAGCTGTGTTTGATTATACTGATTGGACTTGATTAGGAAAGCCACACACCTGTCTATATAAGACCTTCCAGATCACAATGCATGTCAGAGCAAATGAGAATCATGAGGTCAAAGGAACTGCCTGAAGAGCTCAGAGACAGAATTGTGGCAAGGCACAGATCTGGCCAAGGTTACAAAAAGATTTCTGCTGTACTTAAGGCTCCTAAGAGCACAGTGGCCTCCATAATCCTCAAATGGAAGACGTTTGGGACGACCAGAACCCTTCCTAGAGCTGGCCGTCCGGCCAAACTGAGCTATCGGGGGAGAAGAGCCTTGGTGAGAGAGGTAAAGAAGAACCCAAAGATCACTGTGGCTGAGCTCCAGAGATGCAGTCAGGAGATGGGAGAAAGTTGTAGAAAGTCAACCATCACTGCAGCCCTCCACCAGTCGGGGCTTTATGGCAGAGTGGCCCGACTGAAGCCTCTCCTCAGTGTAAGACACATGAAAGCCCGCATGGAGTTTGCTAAAAAAACACCTGAAGGACTCCAAGATGGTGAGAAATAAGATTCTCTGGTCTGATGAGACCAAAATAGAACTTTTTGGCCTTAATTCTAAGCGGTATGTGTGGAGAAAACCAGGCACTGCTCATCACCTATCCAATACAGTCCCAACAGTGAAGCATGGTGGTGGCAGCATCATGATGTGGGGGTGTTTTTCAGCTGCAGGGACAGGACAACTGGTTGCAATCGAGGGAAAGATGAATGCGGCCAAGTACAGGGATATCCTGGACAAAAACCTTCTCCAGAGTGCTCTGGACCTCAGACTGGGCCGAAGGTTTACCTTCCAACAAGACAATGACCCTAAGCACACAGCTAAAATAACGAAGGAGTGGCTTCACAACAACTCCGTGACTGTTCTTGAATGGCCCAGCCAGAGCCCTGACTTAAACCCAATTGAGCATCTCTGGAGAGACCTAAAAATGGCTGTCCACCAACGTTTACCATCCAACCTGACAGAACTGGAGAGGATCCCCAAATCCAGGTGTGAAAGACTTGTTGCATCTTTCCCAAAAAGAATCCTGGCTGTATTAGATCAAAAGGGGGCTTCTACTAAATACTGAGCAAAGGGTCTGAATACTTAGGACCATGTGATATTTCAGTTTTTCTTTTTTAATAAATCTGCAACAATGTCAACAATTCTGTGTTTTTCTGTCAGTATGGGGTGCTATGTGTACATTCATGAGGAAGAAGAATGAACTTAAATGATTTTAGCAAATGGCTGCAATATAACAAAGAGTGAAAAATTTAAGGGGGTCTGAATACTTTCCGTACCCACTGTATGATCATTAAATATTCTCTATTCCTTTAATGTTACAAATAAAACAAGACTTCATCTCAAAAAGTTTTTTTCCATTAGTGCAGCTGAGATTTTTAGATTTGCACCAAATAATTACTCACATAGGAAACGAACGACTCATTAATTTTATCCATTTTTTTTTCTTTCAGTCTAATGATAGTGATTACAGAAGAATAATTCCATAGAGTCCCAAACAAGCTATGATTTGATAGAAGAAAACCATTATACAATTGAAATCTTATGTTCCCAGCGCACTTGTGTGCTGAGAAACGTAAGCGCCCTTAGAGTTTTCTAATGACAAATTGGCTGCACGTGTACTTGGGAGAAAAAGAAAAACAGACAACTAGCTAACTTATTAACTGTTAGGTTTACACAGTTTAAAATCTTTGTTATCCCTATCAAAAACATACTTGTCTGATAAAAGCTTACAGACTATATACAGTTGTGTTCAAAAATATTTAACCCCCAATGAAATTGATTGTTTTGACCAGTTTGACATTGATTTTGATCATTCAGTCATCCTGCTTACAATTAAATCAAAGAGGCACGTGTAGGTCAGACAAATATAACATAACATTTATAATGAAATAACCACAAATGTCTTTTCTGTGCTCACATCATTATCAGTTTTATTCAACCCCCAAGTGACATTCAATCTTAGTACTTAGTACAACATCCTTTTACAGTTATAACAGCTTTTAAACGTGAAGCATAGCTTGACACAAGTGTCTTGCAGCGATCTACGGGTATCTTCGCCCATTCGTCATGGGCAAAAGCCTCCATTTCAGTCACATTCTTAGTCTTGTGCACTGCAACTGCTTTCTTTAAGTCCCACCAGAGGTTCTCAATCGGATTTAAGTCTGGTGACTGTGATGGCCACTCCAAAATGTTCCAACCTTTAATCTGCAACCATGCTCTAGTGCAGTGGTCCTCAACTCCGGTCCTCAGGGCCCACTAACAGGCCAGATTTTAAGTATTACCTTGGGGAGATGCAGACTAGAGTACTGCAATCACTGAGCAGCTAATTATATCACCTGGGATGTATTTCAGTTATCTTGCAAACCTGGCCTGTTAGTGGGCCCTGAGGACCAGGGTTGAGTACCACTGCTCTAGTGGACTTGGAGGTATGCTTGGGATCATTGTCCTGTTGAAAGGTCCAACGTCTCCCAAGCCTCAGGTTTGTGACGGACTGCATCACATTGTCATCCAATATCTCCTGATACTGAAGAGAATTCATGGTACCTTGCACACGCTGAAGCTTCCCTGTACCTGCAGAAGCAAAACAGCCCCAAAGCATGATTGACCCCCCTCCATGCTTCACAGTAGGCAAGGTGTTCTTTTCTTCATAGGCCTTGTTCTTCCTCCTCCAAACATAGCGTTGATCCATGGGCCCAAACAGTTCTAATTTTGTTTAATCAGTCCAGAGAACACTATCCCAAAACTTCTGTGGTTTGTCCACATGACTTTTGGCATACTGCAGTCGACTCTTCTTATTCTTTGGAGACAGCAAGGGGATGCGCCTGGGAGTTCTGGCATGGAGGCCTTCATTACGCAGTGTGCACCGTATTGTCTGAGCAGAAACTTCAGTACCCACATCTGACAAATCTTTTCTCAGTTCCTCAGCAGTCACATGGGGACTTTTCTCCACTCTACCCTTCAGGTAGCGCACAGCAGTTGAAGTCAGCATCTTCTTTCTGCCACGACCAGGTAGCGTTTCAACAGTGCCCTTTGCCTTGAATTTGCGAATGATGCTTCCTATGGTGTCTCTTGGTATGTTTACCATCTTTGCAATTTTCTTATAGCCATTGCCCTTCCTGTGAAGAGTAATCACCTCTTCTCTTGTCTTCCTGGACCATTCTCTTGACTTCACCATGTTTGTAACCACACCAGTAAATGTCTAGAAGGAGCTGAGTATCACAGTCATTTTAAAGCTGCCTAATTGGTGCTTATTAGGCTTTATTGCTGCTCCACAGGTGTTTTCAATACCTGATTGAAAACACTTCAATGAACCTCTGTTCTTCAGAGTGGTAGTCTTTAAGGTGTTGAATAATTGTGTCAATGAAGAAGAATTCACAAAAGAAACATTTACTACTGTATTACAAAACCAATTGATGTAATTTTAGTTGCATATGGTTCTTTAAGAAGTCCTTGTAGGATTTCATTCTGAATACAATTACAAATGTACACTAAATTCCCTAAAACCCTTTACAGCATTGGGGGTTGAATAATTTTGAACACAACTGTATATAACAAACATAAATGTAAAATAAAAAGTATATTACAATTCATCTCAATTTTCCGTTGCCTTTACATGCATGGAACTGCATTCCCTAATTGATTTGGATCTTTACTATTTGCATGAATTTTGAACCATGCTTAGTAGTATTTCTACAAATGCTCCAGCTTCTATTCACAATCCAAGAAAATTCTTGTTGGAGAAGGAGGTTTTCCATATTTTGAGGGCCATCAACCCCTTTAGGTGCCAAATTCTTTCCTGGCAAGACCCATGCACACACTCTTGTGTTTCTATGGAGAGCTCTAGAGTACAAGATTGTATTTTGGACTAACTTAAGTATTCAACACTCCCAGAAGTGTCAGATGATTGTGTTCCCCATTATATGCTCTGAATCCTTCCCCCAACCCTTGCGCCCCTGCTATGTCCTGTATTGACATGGGGTTGGAAGAAAGAACCAAAGCTCATGGAGGGAACACAAACATATGACACTGCTGGAAATGTTAAATTCCAGTAGTATGAAGAGTGAAATGCTAAAAGGCAGAGAAGGTAGGATACTTGGTCCTTCAGAGGGGAAATTATAATGTGTATTATTTTTCAGGAAACAGTTTTCACCTGGTGCGTATTGTAACATCAGAGTGTCTGTTAGTTTAAATCAGATAAACCTAAAAAAAAAAAAAAAAAGTATTAAAAGAAAATTGACTGGAAACTGATCTAGATTTCCTTTAATTTTACCTTACTGGTTTACATTAACCAGTTTAGGCCCTAGGAATTAGCGCAATCAATGAAAATTGATACATTGCATTTAAAGCTGAATTCTAGGAACTCTGTTCTTTTGTAAAAAATTAAGGCACACCTCCTGGGCTTTTTGTTTACAGAATATCCGAGAGCTTTATAGTACTCCTGGAAGATGGCTATTGCTGTAGTTACGGGAGAGCTCTGCATCTTAAACAAGAGAGTCGGTGGAGTAGCTATGCCTGTCTATCCCCTTCTCCTACCCATTCACAGAAACTTTTGTACTATGTGAACACATTCACAAACTACAAAGCCTTCTGTGAATGGGCAGCAGAGGGGAGGGGCAGGCATAGCTGCTCTGTGTGCCTTTCTCCTCTCTCACAGCCCTGGGGGTCTCGAGTGTAATGTCGGGCAGAGCAGTAAACTTGTCAGATATAAATAATAGAGATAAGTCCAGGAAATGTCATGCAGCTCTCTGGACTTAACTCATAGGGTGCTTTCGCGGTAACATCGCGTAAACAGAATCGCGGGTCGCATGACGCCCAAAAATGTACAGGAGCTTCTTTTGTGCGTCATGCGTCCCGCGATTCTGTTTGCGCGATGTTACCGCGATTCGGCAGGCGGAAATCGCGGCAACATCGCACAGCGTTTGGGGTGCCATTGCAAATCACAGGCATCGCACAGGCGTCCCACGATTTGCAATGATTTCGGATCGCGGGCAGAAACGCAGTGATTCTGCCTGCGATCCGCTACGCCCACATGTTAACGTAATCTTAAGTATCAGATTTCCCATACATAATTTTCCCCCATATTTTAATGTAAAAAATACATTTTACACACACTATATCACTTATATACCATAAAGTAATAATAAAGTTATCATCAAATAACAGACCCATAGCTGAAGCTGGTTATGATTATGTAAATATGTACAGTATATATTATGTAACAAAGATTATGTAATTTACTGTATACTAGAGAAACCACACGATCGTGGGGGAAGTAAAAGACAGATGTAACATTTATAGAACACCAGATAAATATCTGTACAGGTATCTTCTGAATAATATACATATAAATATTTAAAAACTAATTTTTAGCACACAGTTTTCTGAAATTCTCCATAGACTTGCTTACTTATGGCAGTGTCAAAAAAAGAAAAAAAAAGAAAAAAAAAGAGAAATCACATTTTTTGTACAAAAATAATACAGTTAAAAATAGGTACCATACACATCCAGACATTTTTGGTCAATGCAAACGTACAACTTTTTTAAAATGCATCTGCAATAACATCACCACTTAAACCAAATACATTACATATATACTGTAAGAGCAGATGTGACCATTTTGAAACACAGCCAAAGGCAGTTAGGGATAGTTGTCTGGTTTAGGAAATGAAGATAAATGGTTCTTAACACTCTGAGCAGTACACCCACCAGGATTCTCTCCAGTCACAGGTTCATCATTAGGAGCAGCAGGAAATGGTCAGATAAAACATGGCCATTCAGAAAAAAAAGATTTAATTTAAGATCATTATACTCGATTGTCTGTTTACACCTGAAATCGCACAGAAACAAGCTCTGCATTCCTGTGGGATTTCATTCTCAGAAATCACACCAAAAGAAGTACATGCACCACTTTTAAAAAAGCACTGCAACCAAGTTACATGGTTCCTCGGTACCATGTGATCTGGTGCAGGCAAACGCACTACATTTGCGATCTGCATTTGGAGTGTTGTTAGGAATCTACTGACACCTGCAGCAGATTGCACACCCAGTGCAATGGGACTCAGTGTGGGAAATGTGCACAGAACATGGGTTTCCTGCACCGCATCCTGGGATGAACGGGCCGGGCCCTTAAGCCCCGTACACACAATCAGATTATCGAACGATCTGTCGTCCGTTTTTTGTGGCATGCTAGTCTGATGCGGAAAGTGAAGAGGTTTTTTTCATACGAATTTTCCCATACGACAGAATTCTACTTCAGAAGTGATGTCATGTGTTGGATCGTTTTGTATGTGTTCTTACGTCTCTGAGCATGCCTAGTCTTGCTCTTAACATTTTTTTCCGTCAAAATCTGTACTAATGAGATGAAAATCGGACGTTGTTTTGACGGACGACAAAAATTATATAGCCTGCACATCGGGATTTTGTCGGCCGAAAAGTAGGAGTCGGCTGTCCAAAGCACCATACTAACAATCCGAAAATCAGCAGATCGGTCGTTGGACGAAATTTCCCTTCAGATTTTCTTACCGTGTGTACGGGACTTTAGGCCCCTTTCACACTAAAGAAACCGATCAGGTCCGCCTGTCAGTTTTTCAGGTGGACCCAATCAGATATTCTATAGCTCTCTATGGAGCAGCAGATATCAGTGGACGACACCCTTCGGCATCCGATCCTGTCTGCTAAAAACAGATGGACAGGGATCTGTTCCCCATCCATCCCGCGACCGCCCAATAGGGAACAGTAGGGCTGTATCCCTTTCTGCTCTGCATAGCGGAGCTGGTACAAAAAACTGTCATCGGCCTACTGAGCAGAGATCAGCGGAGAGAGTGAGAGAGGGGCCTTAATGAACAAAAAATGGAAAACCATTTCACCTGCATGTTAGGCTTAGAAACAGCCAGAGAGCTGAGGATACTGCAGTATTCACAGAGAAGTGAGAAGCCAACTTGGGACAATTAAAAGTGGAAAAACTATTTTAGATTTTGTTTGAGAAGAACCTATACTTTTCAGTTCAAAGAAAGTAACTGGTTTGTATGATAGACGTACCCATCCATCGATAAAGGCATCTTTCCTGCATACCCCCACTCACCCAAAAAGCCTTGTGTAAAATCCAGAGAAGTCTGCTTGGAATTTCTACAGATCAAAAGCAAAGGCTCTTAAGGCCTGTACACACGTAGCGATTGTCGGCCGTAAATATTCGGCCACCGACAGATCGGCCGATTGTCGGCTTGTTAGTATGATGCTTCCGACAACCGACTGCGACTTTTCGGCCGAACAGAATCTGGTGTGCAGCCTTTAAAATTTTTGTTGGCCGTCACCAGAACGGCCGATTGTTCGCCAGTCAGTACAAAATTCGGCCGACAAACAGCAGATTAGCAAGACTGGGCATGCTCAGAGAAGAAAAAACACACGGAAAGTTAACCATCACATGACATCACTTCTGCAGTCGGCTGTTGTTGGCCGACAAAATTTGTGTGCAGTCTTTAGCACTTTTCAACCCGACAGGACAGCACCGGACAAAAGACGGACGATCGTTCGGCCGACAATCAGTACGTGTGTACGGGGCTTTACCGGACAACAATCAAGCTTGGTAATTGGCCACTCAGGTACTTAGCACTGAATTGTAGAAGGAAGGGAAGAGACTCACAATTCTGCCATACCTGGAAATACTAAGTATGCAACAGGGTTCCAGCAGGCAAGCCGAGGCTTGAGGGAGTGCAAGGACTATAAGTATCAGAAGCAGAAGAGGGCTATTAAATGAACCTGCTACTTTCCCTTTCTAGTTCTAGGCCTTCCTACCTAATTGCATTGGGCCGTGAGGCAGACCATGTTAGTGATGGGCCAATAGAAATGTGCAAGGACAGCATGGGTTAAAAAGCTCTGACATTACCAGGAAGTGTCAGAGTTTTGTCTATTCGGAAAAGACTTTTGGGTGTAGACCAGGCAATGAAAAACTGCTGCAGGCACTTTAAATTTCTGTAACACCTCTAACAAATACAAATCTTTATGGATATACAAGATATGTATGAGAATTTAGTTTCCAGCAGTGTGGGCTGACTAAACCTGGCCATACAACTAGTAGATTTTCAAACTAACCTTCATACGACTGTTCGAAGAAAAGTTCTCTGTACATTTGGCGACTTGAGAAAAGTTGTTCGAAAGTTCTTCAAAAAGTAATTTGATTTTCACATTCAAACAAGCTCCTTCCAATTTTATGGTCATTGAGGTCAAAAAGCGAACGTCAATTTGGCCCTACTAGCAATTAGAAAATTGAACTAATTTTCTTAACACAAACAGATTCAAAATGAAATTCTCCTAGTCTATGGCCAGTTTAAACTGGTTGTAAAGGCAGAAAGTTTTTTTACCTTTATGCATGCTCTGCATGAAGGTAAACAACCTCCTGGGTGCACCTTCCGCCCAGCCCCCCTCATAATTACCTGAACCCCATCTCGTTCCAGCGATGTGTGCACGAGAACAGCGGCACTCCCAGGTCTCTCTCTCCTCATTGGCTCACACAGCGGCAGCTCGGAAGGGAGCTTGAGTGCCCCTATAGCAAGAGGCTTGCTATTGGGGGCACTCAGCAGGGGGAGGAGCCAGGACCATTGGCAGGGAACCAAAAAGAAGAGAATTGGGGTTGCTCTGTGCAAAACCATAGCAGAGAGCAGGTATGATGTGTTTGTCATTTAAAAAAAATAAAAATACAGTCTTTAGAATCACTTAAATGAATGCCGCTCTAAAATTGTCTGCCAGTGTTACTTCTACTCTCTGAACACGGTTATTGAACACAGCACTGTATTCTCTATTTGGTTCAACAGTTCGAGGAAAGCACTTTAAGGCAAAGATGATTAAGCGCCAATAACTGGCCACAATCACCAATACCATGGATACATGTTATATCATTTTTCTTTTTTTAAACAAACTCCTGGTATACACTGGGACATGGCAGACTGATTTGATTGGCACATTATGTAGTGCTAAGATGCCAGCTGTGCTATAAGAAAGACTGTCAATGTAGGAGAGGTTGGTAGGACACAGTTGTGCTTCATATCTCAGTTCCTGTATATTGAAGACATGCTTATCACTGAGGCAGGAGGCTTGTGGAATCATGTCTTGTAGGACCGCTCAGTACAGACTGGTCTTCTTCATTATCCTGAGGAACTCCTGTTCATTCACTTCCCCATCTCCATCTCGGTCAGCTTCATCAATCATCTCCTACAGCGAAAAAAATAAAAAATAAATAAAAGGAGGACTAATAAACTGATGGAGCTGGCAACATAGCCCTGGAACACGGTTGGACAGGTCATACTAAAACAGTTCCAAGTCACAAAGCAGTGAAAGGATTCCTATCACCTATTTGGCAGTTATCACAGGCTTTTACGCTTTTTGAGAAAAAAAAAAAAAAGAAAATTAACTATTTAATAAAATCCATACCCAAACTTCCATTAGCATGGTACATTCGTTTTCAGTGCTGAAAAACCTGTGATTTCCAGCGCAGAGTGATGCTAAAATGGAAGGCCATCCTCAAACCAACCTGTATCCCCAACTAAACCTCAAGGAAAGCTAACCCCTTATTTGCACACTTGCCTCTCCTTTACTAGGATTCTCTGTGCCAGTGAGAAATCCTTCCTGCACAGAGCACCACTTGTACTGGCACTTACATTTTCTCTTAACCTCTACCTGCTCCTCCCACTGCATTTGTATGATACTAAACAGGTATGCTTAAAGCTGAACCCCAGGCAGAAAGAAAAACGAATGTATTGATAAAAGGGTTCTACAAATTCGAATAGCTAAAAAGTGCACCTCTACCCAGACTATAGGCAATAAAGTCTTTACATATTCTTTAGTCAATATAAATTCTTACCAAGCAGTAAAAAGCTTTAAAACAAGCTATCATTGAGCCCTCTAGCTGCATGTACTGTGCAGTCATTCATCTTCAAAGATCACAGCAGAAACTCTGAAGCTGGTTTTCAGTTTTTTTTTTTTTTTAACAGCTTGGCAGCTAATGTTTGTTTATATCAGAGGGCTGACAGACAGCAACGTTTCTGCAGCAATAGAAAATATAGGGGAAAGGAACTATGATTTCAGTGCCTCTGTTGTGGACTTTGAAAGTGAAGTTCTCCACATTGCAGTCAGCTAGAGAGAATAATGAGGATTTGTTTCAAAGTGATGTTACTGTTTGTTTTTGAATATCTGAATATTTTAATGAGCATAGTCTGGGCACAGGTTCACTTAAAAGTACCTGCAACAGCTTTGAAATCAGCATTTTGTAAACCCCATGCACAGCAGGACAAAAGCTGGTTGAGGGACGGCCAGCAAGAGGAGACATTGACACTTTGCCACAATATATACAGGCGCATCTCAAAAAATTATAATAATCAAAAAGTTAATTTATTTCAGTAATTTAATTCAAAATTGAATATTATTAATATATTATATTAATATAATATTAATATATAATATATAATATTAAATATATATATACCGTATTTTCCGGCGTATAAGACGACCCCCCTATTACATGATCTACCGGTAATACTTATACTTAGGTTACCTTGGAGATATTATACTCGGCGTATAAGACGACCTCCCATTTTTAGGGGATTTTTTTGAGGTTCAAAAGTAGTCTTATACGCCAGAAAATACAGTATATATATATATATATATATATATATATATATATATATATATATATATATATATATATATATATATATATATATTATATATATATATATATATACACACACACACATGCACACATATACACACACACACACACACTCTTGTGTGTAATGAATCTATATATATTTTTTTTTTCCATTCATTCCACACTGCGTGATATAGTTCAAGCATTCATTTCTTTTAATATTGAGGAATATGGCTTACAGCTAACCCAAAATTTAGTATCTCAGAAAATTAGAATATTGCATAAGATCAACAAAAAAAAGATTTTTTAATACAGAAATGTTGGCTAACTGAAAAGTGTGTCCATGTACAGTATAGTATGCACTCAATACTTGGTCGCAGGTCCTTTTGTATATATTACTGCATCAATGTGACGTGGCATGGAGGTGATCAGCCTGTGGCACTGCTGAGGTGTTATGGAAGCACAGGTTGCTTTGATAGCGGCTTTCAGCTCATCTGCATTGTTGGGTCTGGTGTCTCTCATCTTACTCTTGACAATACCCCACAGATTCTCTATGGGGTTTAGGTCAGGTGAGTTTGCTGGCCAATCAAGCACAGTGATAACATAATCATTAAACCAGGAACTGGTACTTTTGGCAGTGTAGGCAGGTGCCAAGTCCTGCTGGAAAATAAAATCAGCATCTCTATAAGGCTCGTCAGCAGAGGGAAGCATGAAGTGATTTCGAATTTCCTGGTAGAGGGCTGCGCTTACTTTGGACTTAATAAAACACAGTGGACCAACACCAGCAGCTCCCCAAATCGTCACTGACTGTGGAAACTTCACATTGGACCTCATGCAACTTGAAATCTGTGCCTCTCCACTCTTCCTCCAGTCTCTAGGATCTTGATTTCCAAATGAAATGCAAAAATGTACTTTCATCCAAAAAGAGGACGTTGGTCCACTGAGAAATAGTCCAGTCCTTTTTCTCCTTAGCCCAGGTAAGATGCTTCTGACGTTCAGGAGTGGTTTGATACAAGTAATGGGACAGTTGTATCCCATGTCCTGGAAACGTCTGTGTGTGGTGGCTCTTGAAGCACTAACACCAGCCGTAGTTCACTCCTTGTGAATCTCCCCCAAATTCTTGAATGGCCTTTGCTTCACAATCCTCTCAAGGCTGCGGTTATCTCTGTTGCTTGTGTCCCTTTTTTTCTACCACATTTTTTCTTCCACTCAACTTTCCATGAATGTTGATATAGCACTCCCAACAGCCAGCTTCTTTAGCAGTGACCTGTTGTGACTTACCCTACTTGTGGAGGGTGTCAGTGACTGTCTTCTGGACATCTGTCAAGTCAGCAGTCTTCCCCATGATTGTGTAACCTATTGAACTAGACTGAGACAATTTAAAGGCTCAGTAAACCTTTACAGGTTAATTAGCTTATAAGGCTCCATGTACACGGGACGCTGGAAATGGCCGTTTAGGAGCAGTTGGGCGTTTTTTTCAGAAGCCCCTGAACCCATCTACATTTTATCTTATCTGTCCATGTACACCAGGTCGTTTACAGTCATTTGCAGGCAGATGCCTTCAGAGACTGTTTTTAGAACGCAATTATTTGCGTTCGAACGCGTTTCCCGGCGTTTCAAACGCACAAACGCGTCCGAACGCATCTGAACGCGTTGACCCGCGTTTAGCGTTCGCGTTTTTCCATTTTAAAGGGGAATAATTTTTTTGACCTCTAGGAGCGCTTCTAAACGCAAACGCCGCTAAACGCCCGCTAAACGCGGGTACAAATGCGACCGAACGGACGTTTCAAACGTCCTAAAAATTCCAGCATTCAAAGGGACTTTTAACAACGTCCCGTGTACATGGAGCCTTAGTGTGTGACACCACGAGTCTATAATATTGAACTTTTACAAAATATTCTAGTTTTCTCAGATACTGAATTTTGGGTTTTTTACTGGATGTAAGCCATAATCCTAAAAATTAAAAAATGAATGCTTGAAATAGATCACTTTGTGAATCTATATAAATTATAGGAGTTTCACTTTTGAAATTGAATTACTGAAATAAATTAACTTTTTGATGATATTCAAATTTTTTGAGCTGCACCTGTTTGTAGCTAGAGGAAACATGCTGATTGGAGAAGACCATATTTAGAGGAGGAGTGACATCATCACTTTGCGGTTATAGGTTATACCTTTATTTTCCAATGAGCAGGATAGGTATGCGTTCCAGGACTTGATTGCATATATTTCAAATTTAGCTGTTTGGATTTCAGCTTTAAAACACAGGAATGTAATCCACACTTCATGGTTACAAATAGAATGCATTACGTTCTTTTTATTTTCTACTAATTTGGCTAATGAATGTTTAATACACCAAAATAATAAGATGTTAGCCTTCAGTGTTCCTACAGCCATTAAATCTACAAATTCTGAAAACTGCTGCCCTCTGCTGTGTGAACTCAATTATTACCATCCTTATCAAAATATTCACTGAATGCTCTGAAGTTAAAATCAGAAAAACAGAGATGGAATCAAGTTAATAAAAGAAAAAATATAGTTCTGAATAATAATCAATCAATCAACAAACCTGCAGCTCTTCATCGGTCAGATTTTCCCCAAGCTCCTTTGCAACTCTTTTAAGATTTTTAAAAGAAATCTTTCCAGTTTCATCGTCATCAAACAACCGAAAGGCTTTCATGATCTCTTCTTTTGAATCTTTTTCGGCCTGGAAAAAAGGGGATTTTTAAATTTATGTAATTAATGATTCCGCTATAAACAAAGTTATCTCAACATGTTAGTTCAGTTAGTAAAAATTCTGTATGTTAGATTAAGTTAATGGTGCCCATGGTAATTGATAAATGAAAAAAAAAAAAAAAAGTATGGCAGGCAATCTAAAAATTCAAAAATTGCTTTCTTATCAGTTATGGTTTCAACTGTAAGAACAGGAACAATTAAAGCCCAAACTTAGCCAATCACTTACATACTTTTTTCCAAAAGTCCTCAGGATGGTCACAAAATACACAAGTGACTTGCTAACTTGGGACTAAGCCCAGAGTTGGGCTTTACAGTGCCTTGAAAGTATTCATACTCCTTGAAATTTTCCACATTTTGTCATGTTACAATCATAAATGTATTTAATTAGGATTTTATGTAATAGTAGGAAAATAGATGGTTTTCAAGTTTTTCCAAATAAATATCTGAAAAGTGTGGCGTACATTTGTATTCAGCCCCCTTTACTCTGATACCCCTAACTAAAATCTAGCAGGACCAATTGCTTTCAGAAGTCACCTAAGTAGCAAAGTGTGTAATTTAATTTCCGTATAAATACAACTGCTCTGTGAAGCCCTCAGAGGTTTGTTAGAGAACCTTAGTGAACAAACAGCATCACGAAGGCCAAGGAACACACCAGACAGATCAGGGATAAAAAGAGAGGAGAAGTTTAAAGTAGGGTTAAGTTATAAAAAAATATCCCAAGCTTTGAATATCTCACGGCACACTATTCAATCCATCATCCAAAAATGGAAAGCGTATGGCACAAATTCAAACCTACCAAGACATGACCATCCACATAAAACCAAGACGGGCAAGGAAAGCATTAATCAGAGAAGCACTTGTAGCTGTAATTGCTGGGAAAGGTGGTTCTACAAAGTATTGACTCAGGGGGCTGAATACAAATGTACGCCACACTTTTCACATATTTATTTTTTAAAAATGTTGAAACCATTTATCATTTTCCTTCCACTTCACAATTGTGTGCCACTTTGTGTTGGTCTATCACATAAAATCCCAATAAAATACATTTACATTTTTTGGTTGCAACATGACACAATGTGGAAAATTTCAAGGAGTATAAATACTTTTTCAAGGCCCTGTAATTGCTCCGGTCCTTACAGTTGAAACAATAAGGTTTCATGTACACGGGACGTTCGAAAACCTCTCCTGAACACTGGAACTCGACAGCTAGTAACCGACTATTAAAAACGTCTGTTTTGCCGCATTTACATGCCGTGTATATCGCCGTTTGTGTTTAGAAGCGTTTTTACATTGTAAAATGGTCAGAAATGTATCCCCATTAAAAACACCTATAAATGAAATGTTTACAAACACGAGTTACCACCTTTAGACGCATTTGCACGCGGTTACAAGCATTTGGCCTTTCAAATGCCAAGAAAGTTCCGTCTGAATGCATTTTTTGCTTTCAAAAAAATGCCACTAAATTCAACTGCCTCTAAGCCACTAAAAATGACTCAGTGTACATGGACAGATAAGATAACAGAAAAAAAACACCCAACTACTCCTAAACGTCCGTTTATTAGCAGCAGTGTACATGAGGCCTAAATGATAAGAACGCACATTTTTTAAGTTTAGATTGCCTGCCATATTATTTTTCTCATTCATCAATTACCATGGCTACCATTAACATATTGTAACATACAGAACGTTTACTAGCTGAACTAATACTTGTTGATAACTTTAAGAGAGCATCGATGACATGATGATGTCCACAGACCTTGAAAGACATCTGTGCGGGTTAATGCACAGATGTCTATTAAAGTCGCCAAAAGTAGACCTACTTTTGGAAATCAGTGCGGCACCACAAAGTCAGTGTTGCACCCCGTGGGACGCTCCCATTGCCAGCAATAGGCTGCGATTCGACCTGTCAGATCACATGTTAAATCACGCTGATGTGAATGGTGGCTTAAACCTCGAAGCTGATTGATTATGCACAGCTGCACCAGATCCTGTGTGCACCAGCTGTAGTACATGTCCCCCTTTGTGTTCTGGAAACGTTTTCCCTCTCCCTTGTAGGCAGTATGTAGAACTCACCATCTTCTGGGTCATTGAAGACAGAAAATCACTGAAGCTGATTTTGCCGGTCCCCTCCTTATCAATATCTGAAATCATCTTCTTTATTTCCTCCTTCTTGGGCTCAAATCCAAGCGCTCGCATGGCAACCTGCAATGGTTCAAATATGTTAGCGTTTAAGAGAAAAACTGACCTCCTGTGCTAACAATCATTCATGCAAATGCTCACATTTTAAAGCCTCGTTTACAGCAGTAAAATTCATCCACAGCTTCGATATAGTGCATGCAAACTACTGTAAAATTTTCATCACTGCCAATAAATTTATTACATATACACATGCCCCACTATGATGTATTGTTCTTCTATTTTTATCTGTTCATGACCCCCCTTCCCCCAGCCCAGTAAGGACTGCCTGAGCATCACTGGCAATCTGCTTGTGCCATTTCCCCCCATTCTCACCATCTACTAATAGAGGAGGGGGAGCGGTCCTAGCAGCACGTCATCAGGAGGATGTGCCAGAACCCGAAAGAGCCGGCGCAGCCTCCGGATGTTTGCAAAGGGGAGCATAATGATGCTGGGCCTGGTGGCAGCTGCAGAAAGGAGGGTCTCAGCAGGACAATGCTGGATCTGTTGTGTGGATAAGAATCTGAACTATGGCCGTCCCAGCATCAGGTAACCATGGGACGCTGACTTTGTACAGCATGGACTATTCTATTACAAAAAATAATAATTACTTTTAAATGTGATGAATAAAAGGTGAGGTTGTCCTACTGATAATTAATTTGATATTTGCACTGATTATGTGTTTAACTAATTTGTATTTGAACCTTCACCTTTAGTTCCTTAACATCGATCGTTCCTGTGCCGTCAGTATCAAACAGATCAAAAGCCTCTCGAATCTCCTGCATCTGCTCCTCAGTCATTTCCGTCTTTGGAACGGTCTTTTTCCTCTGAGTTGTCACTCCCAACGATGGTTTCTTGTAATTGGATGCCTGCAGGTCAGTAAAAATAGAAAATCTAGGAAAATTAAGTTTTATACTTTTATGTTATTTTTACTTATTTATATTAAACAGGGAGACATGTTCTGTGCCTACGTGTAATGTAGTTTATTATGTTCTAGTGAGCTTGCTACTCACTTCAAAAGGTAGGTACAGAAACAAGCAAGATGCTTGTTTCATAGAGGCAGAGCAAGACTGAGAAATGTCAGCATGGTGCAGGGCTGCTTAATACCATATTCATTCCACTAACTCCAGCACAAGGCTTGTAAATATGACTACACCCAATACACCCAACAATCACTTTTTAAAGTGGAGCTAAAGCCAAAACTTTTTTTTTTTAGTTTTGGATCGAGTGGAGATGGATACAGTGGTCCCCAACCTTTCTGGTACCAGGGACCGGTTTCGCGGCAGCCAGTTTTTCTAGGAACTGGGAGGGGGTTCAGGCTGGTTGGCAACGGGATATTAATGGAATTGATCCTCAGCCACTTTTCACACCACAACCCCCCTTTACATTAAAGTTCCCCCTTTAGAGGAGTCCCACAATTTCCTCAGTACCCCTTCACATCACAGCCCCCCCCCCCCCTTAACATTATAGTGCCTCCTTACAGTGCCCCTTTAAAGTGCAGGCCCCTTTATATTAATGTTACAAGGTCACATATTTTAGCTGCTGACTTTTAATATTAGGACACTTACCTGTCCTGGAGTCCAGCAATGTTTCCATCGGCTGTCGGGTGCTGCCGCCGCCAATGCCGGTGAGGGAACTCGGCAGTGAAGCCTTACGGCTTCACGGTCGGGTCCCTAATGCGCATGCGCAAAGTACGCTGCGCTTTTGGATTGGTTTGGCGGCGGGGGAAGGAGGAGGGAACCAAACTAAAACCATTAAATAGAAGATTTTAGTTCCTCTATAATCTAAAGTGGGACTTTAGTCAGGAACTAAAAGTCCTGCTAGATCACTTCAGGCTGCCCCCCTTCTAGCTATGTAAACATAAATAATAAGTGTCTATACAGCTGTAGCAATATTTCCAGGCATTGGGCCTGATGTGGGTCTGCCATGGTCACCGGTAACACCAACAGCACATTAAGCTGATTGCCCAAGTGTGAGATTTGAGTCAAAGAAAAGTCCGGCATCTTGGTTTTGTTTTGTTTATTTTATATGGGGATGGGAGAAGGGAATGAGTGGGATACTCCTCTGGCTCAACTAGGTACAAACTGGGACACTTTGAGAAAAAATGCCTTTCAGCGCTGACTTGACGCCGGCTGGATGCCGACCAACGCTTCCTGGCGCTTGAGATCACTGACTTGCTGTACTGTATTGAAAACTGACTTCTGACACTCTGGTTAGCTCAAAGGTCCTTGACTGTACTGAAGACTGACTTCTGACACTCTGGTTAGCTCAAAAGTCCTTGACACTGCTCCCTCCAGTCCTTCCTGACTGAGGTAGCCTTTAGTAACACTGCTGCTGCAACTCTCAACACTGTACACTGCACGCTGTACACTTCCACTGTACACTGAATACTTCAGGGCCCAACCACTGGCACCCCTTTTACTCTTCCTGCACGGGCTAACTAGCTCCCGGATCCCTCTGACCTTCTCCGGAGTGGTCCCCTCTCACTAGTCAGACCCCCCAGGGGCAGTTTGCAGTGCTCACAACTGGGAATGCTTTCCTGAAACTCAACCCCTCTCAGCTCCGCTGGTCCTCAGCACACCGGATCCTCTCTGCAGCTCAGCTCAGCCCTCTGTCCCCTCAGGCAAGCCGCCCGGGACACTCGATTCCTCTGACAGGAGGAGAGACAGCCGTACTGTCCCTCCTGGGACTCTGCTTCCCGCCAAAGACGCTGCGTCATGTGCTCCCCTCAAACTTATACCCACTCCCAGAATGCTGTGCGGCAGACTCTGCCTTTCTGAGGTAGATACAAGCCTGGGTGTGCCATTGGCCGGGTTTCCTCCACTGCCCAATGAAAGCCCTCATTGAGCACAGCGGGGAGACTCTCCAGTCTCAACAGCCACACCTGGGAATCATGACAACCTAGCTGAAAATCATGGCCCTGCTAATAGGCAGACAAGGCCTACTACACTTTACCTAGCACCTACCTTGTAGGGTGCTACACAGCTTTATATCCGGTAATACACTGTCTCACCCTGCTCTGCACATGCTCAGTTGCTTTATATTTTTAGGCATTTTTAGTTTTGAGTTTAAAGGGGCCGATACGCTGACAGCCTTAAAGCAGAATGAAACCCTCCTATCCTTTACAGCCAAGGAAGCTGCCTAAGTTTGATCTGCAAATCCAATGGTGCTGCACGTGTGATCAGTTATGACACCAGACATTTGATGGTATGACAGTTTGGTTGAGGACACAAGCAAATGTGACAGCAATCCTGGCATTTCAGGAATGTATCTTGTATTTTGAAACTGTTAAATTGATGGGTTTAGTTCCGCTTTATGATTTACTGCTGTTCAGGGGCGCTTGGCTTTAGCAAAATGGCAGCCTCCAGCAAGAAGAAACATGAGGCAATTTACAGCACACGCTCATTTTGGTAGCATCATTATTAATGTGGAATGGATGTTCCCTGCTTAAGAATATTATTTTTAGTAAGCTGTTACGGGTAAAGGTCTGCTTTAACTCTAAATACCAGATCTATTTGATGGTAGTTGATACCAAGGACACACAGGGATCCCATGACAAATCATGTTCTGTCCAGCTGTCATTTCCCATGTATACTGTGCAGCGTTCTCATTCTTTTCACCGGTGACACCGATCCCCCTGTACAATCAATGTGGAATATGCAGTAATGTGTGATGGCAGTGGTTTATAAGTAGATCTTACTGCACCAGGATTTTGAAATTGGAATGTTAGTCATGCCAACCAATCAGAACCCTTCTTGTATTCTCTATCTACAGTTTGGCTAGATTAGGGAAAGTCATCATTGGTCTAGATGAGAACAGCTCAATTTTCTTCCCCATCTAAGTAGACCCACATTATATCCCTGATCTGTCTGACACTGTACCATGCCATGGAGCACAAACCTCTATACAGGCACAACCTGCACACACATCATTATTACACATCACTCACCATATCGCACAGGCCTGATATTACTCTCCCGCGACCCACCCGCCTCCTCCTGCACGCTGCCAAAGCCGTCCATAAACAACCAATCACCGTTCAAGAAATCTGTGATACCTTTTCCTATTGGTGTGCTGTCAGAATTCCTGCCAATAAGTACACAACGATTATTCTTCATCGGAACGAGGCTTGAAACTCATGTGCGCTTCCTGTATACAGTGGGCGCACAAAAATGACGTAACGGTGGGTTGCCAAGGACACCGTTGTGTTTGGCTATTGGTTGGAGATGTGAAAGCTCCACCAATAGGGAGTGAGTGCCTGCTCTCTGCTGATTCTCAGCCCATGGCTGGCGAGGTTATTCTAGGAAATAGGAATGTGAGTGATTGTTCGCTGTTTGCCGGGGGACGGTGTAGGACAGGTGAGGAGCTGCTACACTACACACGGCCCATGTGTCTCATTTTACCTGGGTTCACATAAAAGCCAATCAGAATGAAGCTTCCATTTCTCAGCTGTCATTTTTCAGGTGGACGGTTGCATCTGATTGGTTATTAGGGGAAATACAGTCAGTTTTGATTTATATTTCACTTAGTTCTGCTGGCATCTTTTCTGCATTGGTGTTCACCCCTGAGGGGTTTATTATCTTGCCTCGCCTGCTTTTCGTTAAAATGATGATTATTATTATTATACAGGATTTATAACAGTTTCTCCACCTCTAACATTATTTTTTTCTTCTGAATTGCCTTTTTACAATAAGCTCCCTGGGTGAGAATAATGTGCCCTGCTGCCCGGAGCTTCCTTCACAATAAGCGTCCCAGGAGGCTTCGGGGCAATCATGCGCATGCGTCATGGTGTGTTATCAGGGGAACGTTAAAAAACACTACCCCATGAAAATTCCCTACCCTCGTCACTTTCTGTGCATGTATGTCATTGAACGGCTGAGCAGCTTCCCACTGCGCATGCTCACAGCTGCGGAGGGTAGGGAATTTTCATGGGTAGTATCTTATAACGTTACATATCAGCTGTTGCCGCGCGTCCCACTGTGCATGGGCAGCCACTACATTAAATCATCTCCGCTCCAACCCTGAGATTTCCCTGCGGGCACGCGTCATTCATCAGCAGGTGCGGCGTCCCACATCATCTCGGCTCCGTGATTTATATTTCCATAGACCCGCCACCACTTTTACAGATCAGGGAAGTTTGACGGGTTGGCACGGAGCTGATTTAATGTTGGAGCGGAGATGATTTAATGTTGGAGCGGAGATGATTTAATGTTGGCGCGGAGATGATTTAATGTTGGAGCGGAGATGATTTAATGTTGGCGCGGAGATGATTTAATGTTGGAGCGGAGATGATTTAATGTTGGAGCGGAGATGATTTAATGTTGGAGCGGAGATGATTTAATGTTGGAGCGGAGATGATTTAATGTTGGAGCGGAGATGATTTAATGTTGGCGCGGAGATGATTTAATGTACGCGCGGCAACAGCTGATGCGGTGTAACGTTAAAAAATCACTACCCCGTGAAAATTCCCTACCCTCCGCAGCTGTGAGCATGCGCAGTGGGAAGTGGCTCAGCTGTTGCATAGTAGGTGAGGTTGAATAAAGACAATAGTCCATCCAGTTCAACCTGTGTAGGTGTGTGTGGCCGTAATCATCTCACATAGCCCTGAATGTTCTGATCCTTGAGATGTACATCTAGAAGTCTTTTGAAAGCCACCATACTACCCGCAGAAACCACCTCTTGTGGTAGAGAATTCCACAATCTTGTAGCCCTAACAGTAAAGAACTCCCCACGTTGCCTGAGGTTAAAACGCTTCTCCTCCAGTCGCATTGTATGTCCTCGAATCCTCATGCAATCCTTCCGACTGAACAGCTTTTTTTCTATGCTGAGATCACCTTTGAGATATTTATAAATCTCCATCATGTCCCCTCTCAGGCGTCTCTTCTCTAGGTAGAATAAATCAGAGAATAAAGCTGTTGAATGACGTACATGCACAGGAAGTGACGAGGGTAGAGAATTTTCACTGAACACCGGCTGCAAGAACCTGAAAATGCCAGCCGCCCCCCCTGAGGATGTATTACAGGAAGACGGTGGTGGATTGTAACAGAACGTGGCTGGATGTGCTGGGCAGGGGGAATATTTTTATTAAAGCAAAAATACTACTCATCCCCCTCACCACCACCACCACCCCTAACACATTTGATGTTTTTTTTTTTTTTTATAGTAAGAGCAGGGCCGGCCCTACCATGGGTCCCACTGGGTCCATTGGACCCAGGCAGCACTTGGAGAGGGGCAGCAAATTGACTCCCAAGATTTTTTTTTCCAGCAGTTTTGTGTGTCATCAGTTTGCGGCGTGTTACAGGAGGCATTTCCCCATCTCATACTGCCGCCCGTAGTGCAAACTGATGAGTATGAGGAGGCAGAGTGTCTCCTCCGGGGAATGTCCCTCACGTTATCGTGGTGTGCGCAATGACATCAGACATCAGCTCACTCCATCTTGTGCACGGCAGGCTGGATCTTCTAGGGTGGTGGGAGACACAGGAGTGACAGGAGGACTGAGGACAGACAATGGGAGTTTGGTGGACCCGTCTGGTGGTGAGTTATGGAAGAGGATAACCGTATATATATCATTTTCTAAAGTGGAGTTCTGGCCTATTTTGCAACTTTAGTGATTCCTGGAGTGCTCACTATGCTGATTGGCAATTGGGCATTTTCAATTTTTTCAGGGGTCCCTTACCTTATTTTCAGGGCATTTTTGATTGTACTTCCTCCTTCTCCCCCCTCTGTGGCCACGGCCACCGACATCACTTCCGCCTTTGCATTGCATCCTGGGAGCTGTTTGTCATCACTCCCAGGAGGCTGGAATCAGGAAGAACTCCCAGAACACTCCCTGGAATCAGGAAGAAGGACACAGCAGATTACACTGCGGCTTCAGATGCCCACATCCAAAATGGCCGCGCCCAGACAGGGTTTTTAAAAGATTTTGACTAAAATCCAATACTGTACATTTTGTAAGTATGAGAATAGCGGTTCTGTAAAAAGCGATGGATTAGTATTATAGGGGTATTTTTAGTTAAAAAAGGTATTTGAGGCCGGAACTCCGCTTTAACTACTTCCCTACTGCGCTATGGCCGAAAGACAGGTACAGCGTGGCTCTCCAGTTCTGTGAGGGCAACCATCGACATCCTCCCGCGAGCCCCCATGGGGGATGCATCGGGCGTGCTCTGTGACCGCTGTGTCCTTTTGACACAACTGATTGCAGTAAAGGTGCAATCACAGTGGCCCTTATTATGTGATCAGCTGTGTCCAATCACAGCTGGTCACATGAAAGCAGACTTGCTGGGTATCGGCATTCCTTTCCTTAACCACTTGCCGACTGCCTAACGCCGATCTACGTCGGCAGTCAGCCCCTCACAGGCAAAGTGACGTAGGGCTACGTCACTAGCTTGTGAGGGTCTAGGGAGCGAGCGCGCGCCCCCGCGTGGTCACGGACCCCCCCGCGCGTGTGACCGGCGGACCCGATGTCCGCCGGTCACTCGGCGATCGGCGGGGGAGAGGGAGAATGTCAGGCAGCTTGTGTAAACAAGCCACCTGTCATTCTCCTTGCTGTTAGGATACTGATCACTCGGATCTAGTATGTAGATCCGTTGATCAGTGTCCATACAGCTCAAGCCCCAGCCAATCACAGTAGAAAGCACGCCCCTAGGGATACACACAGCCCCTCCCTCCCAAATAAAGTTAACCCCTTCACTACCAGTGTATTTTTACAGTAACAGTGCATATATATAGCACTGATTACTGTAGAAATGTCACTGGTAACCCCAAAAGTGTCAAAAATGTCAGTCAAGGGTCCGATCTGTCCGCCCCAATGTCGCAGTACCGCAAAAAAAATCGCAGATCGCCGATTACACGTTAAAAAAAAAAACAACAAAAATGACAGAAATCTTTCCCTTTGTTAGTAAACGCGATAACTTTTGCGCAAACCAATCAAAATACGCTTTTTGCGATTTTTTTTTTTTTTACCAAACATAGGTAGCATAAAACAAATTGGCCGAAAAAGTAAAAAAATTTTGATTTTTAAATTTTTTTTTGGGGAATTTCATATAAAAAAATGTGAAAAATATTGCTATTTTTGCAAAATTGACGCTCTTTTTTTTGTTTATAGCGCGTGATCAAAAAATCGCACAGATGATCAAATACCACCAAAAGAAAGCTCTGTTTGTGGGAAAAAAAGGACGCCAAATTCGTTTAGGTACAGCGTCGCACGACCGCGCAATTGTCCGTTAAAGTCACGCAGTGCCGAATCGCAAAATACCCCCTGGTCGGAATGGGGGTAAAATCTTCCGGGGCTTAAGTGGTTAAACGCTGTCTCTGTGTGAGGAAAGGAGAACCGATAACTGGCAAGGCTGACAGGGCACAATCAGTACATTGTTTACACTGATAATCAGGGCAGCCTCATCAGTGCCATCAGTGAAGGAGAAAAAATACTTATTTGCAAAATTTTCTAATAGAAAATAAACAAAACAAAACGTTTTTTCTTTTTCAAAATTTTCAGCCTTTTTTCGTTTGTTTAGGAAAAAATAAAAAACCAAGTTGTGATGAAATACCACCAAAAGAAAACTCTATCTGTCTAAAAAAAAAAAAAAAAAAAAAAAAAATGGTAAAATGTACAGTGTTGCATGACTGCACAATTGTCATTGAAAGTGTCACAGTGCTGAAAATTGACCTGGGCAGGAATTGGTTAGAAGTCACCATGTACAGTATTTGTGGCTGCTGACTTTATTTTTACAAATAATGGCTGAAGTTCCTCTATAAGGCCCTGTTCACACCTGAGTGTATTTCGGCTCATAAAACGATCATCTCTGAAATCTCTAAAAGCCCAAAAAGCAAAATCCTATTCATTTCAGACAGAGGCCCCCGTTCACATATGAGTGTTTTGTTGCCTGAAGCTCAAAAAAGTACATAAGCTTCTTTTTTTGGCAATTACAAGTGTTCTTGTTAGATGTCAATGCCTGTCGGCAAACACCTGCAAAAAGCACTTGAAAAAAAGCCCAAAAAAAAACCCACCTGAAACCAATACACTCAGGTGTGAATGGAGCCTAAAGAGAACACAGTGAAAAAGGTAAAAGTTGGGATTAAAACAAAAAAAAGAAGAAAATGGGGTGAAGATTGTCTGTCTGTAAAATGGACACATGAAATCCAATCCATATACAATCTCCTTTAGGCTCTATTCACACCTATGCAGTTTAGTTTTGAGCGTTTATGCAGTGCTTTTTGCATTTTTGTAACCGCGTTTTTGCAGGTTTTTTTATCCTTTTTTTTTTTTTTGTTTTGGCAAATTTTTTGTTGGGCAGAATAAAAATGCAAATTGCAGCAAAATCATGGTGAAAATGCACTACATGCTTTTCTGCAGCTTCTCCATTGAAGCCTATTTAACCAATAAAAAGCATCGTTTTGCTTTTAAAAAAAAAAAGTACCTGACTCTTTCAAAAACGCAGAGGCACAAAAATGTATTATTGTGAACGTATTCCATAAGAACCCATGATAAAAATAATGTCCTGCATTTCTGCAAAAAGAATGAAAAAACACATTGATGTGAATGGAGCTTTAGATGTAGTAATCAGGCAGTTCTTTTCTCTATCTAGTTTCTGGTTGATTTGAAGAAGATTGTACAATCAGATTATAATGTGTATGGACAGCCTAAAGCTGAACTCCGGAAAGCTAAAGGCCCCTTTCACACAGGGGAGTCCGTTGGTGGTCTCCGTTTTTCTCAGCGGGGGATCGATCCGTGGATCCCCCGCTGAGCAGGTGGATGGCAGCTCTATCTCCACGCTGTGTGCAGAGACAGAGCTGTCAGGTCCCCGCTGTTCTCTATGGGGGAATCGGATGAGAACGGAACGCCTGTCCATTCTCATCCGATCCCATCTGATCCGCTGGACGGATGGAAAATAGGGTTTCCACCCGTCCAGATTTGACAGATCGGATCGGATGTCAGCGGACATGTCTACGCTGACATCCAATGCCCCATAGAGATGTGTGGGGCATCCGTTCAGATCCGCCTGAAAAACTGATCTGAACGGTCCGCCTGTGTGAAAGGGGCCTTAAGATTATCCCTTCCATTTGGGCTGCCCCTGTCTGCCGTGGTTAAATGGCTTAGGTCTAGGGGGACATAGAACAGAAGATTTACTTACCTGACCCTCCACGCTGTTAGACGATTCCCCGCAGCATCTATTCCTGCATTCTAAGGTCCTGATGTCACCAAGACTGATGCAGGGTTTCTTGGAGTTGGGCTCTAAAGTGGATCACTAGGCAAAACTTTATTTTTTTTATTTTGGGTTGGGTGGTGACAGGTTAGACCCTCTGTCAGGTTTTTTGTTGCCCTCTGTGTCCCCACTGGGGAAATTTCTTCCTCCCAGTTTGTACTGGTGAACATTGTCACCAAGAGAAAGTGAGAGGAAATCCTACATTTTAGAGTTGTCTTCAGAACAGGATGTAAAATGAAATCTTCCAATGGGGACACCTGTTTTGGGAATAACTCTTTAAGATGGAAATTCTCCTCACTGTGGGAGATTTCTTTCAACATCCTTTTGTGCCTCTCAGACAGGAAGTCAAAGGAAATGTCCCCATTGGGACACAGACAGTTCCGAGGCAACCCGAGCTCATGTCCCTTTTGTTATCCTTATGGATGCAACTGTTTAGAACTTCACTTATTGCGTAATTCTCTCTGGTGTATGGCGTGTCTGTGTTTAGTTCAGCGCAACATTGAGATTTGTCATATAATGCTAGAGAGATTCCTGCAATTCTTTTATTGAATGATATTAAGGATCAAATAAATGCAGAAAATTGATGTAAAAAAAAATTGAATCAAGTTGCTTATTCTCATGTTCTATAAATTCTTTACAAAGATGAATGGAGCCCCAGCCAGCACTGCACAGCAACCCATTCATTGCTCATACAGCCGGCATTGTGCCGTGTGTTTGTGTCTTACCGGAATGTAGGGAGATGTCATTGACTTCTGTGGCAGAGCTGAAAGTCGGTCATGTGACATTCCCCATAGACTGCAATGGTACCAACTAGTGCGGTCAAAGGTGATATGGCGTCATATTACAGGCTCTGTAATCTCAAATGGATTATCTTTTTCTTCTACAGATCATTACAATTTTTTTTTTTTTTTTTGCACAATTAAAATGGTTTGAATGATTCTTATCATTTACTTTTTTTCTAGGTTGAAGTTGTATAAATAGTTTCAGAAATGGCAACGCGTTTACGGCCTGTAAGTATTTTCAAGTATTGCTGGCTTTTCACTTAATCACTTGCTGTCCAGGTCAACTTTGACACTTCTCACATACAGTACATGTAAAATAAGTATTTATTTATTTTTTTCACTTGGAACCCCCAAACCTTATATAATTTATGAAAGCAGAGACCCAATAAAATAAAATAGTGGTTGCATGTTTTTTTTTTTTTTATGTTGAAAAATATTTGCGTAGTTTTAGTTTACACAAACACAACACCCAATCTTTGGTAAAATATAAAAGATGAGTAAATCTTAACATGTTTCATATTGATTTGAAAGTTCACACTCCCTGAAATGGTGACAAACTACGGTGGCTAAAAAAACTCCATAGGCGACACTTTAAAAGCCTTTACAGGTTACCAGTTTAGAGTTAAACGTGTGCTTTGGTGCTAGAATTATTGCTCTCACTCAGACATTCGGGATACCTCACGTGTGGTGCAATCACCATATATAAATTCATGTGGGACCAATATGCACATTTGTTTGGGGGGGATGGGTGCTTTAAAAAAGATACTTTTTTTTTTTAATTTAACTTTATTGCTATCTCGAGGGATGAAGAACATCCCTTGTGATAGCTTAGGCAGTGACAGGTACTCCTTTCTTTTCTTTATTATTCTCTCGAGGGATGAAGAACATCCCTTGTGAAAGCTTAGGCAGTGACAGGTACTCCTTTCTTTTCTTTATTATTCTCTCGAGGGATGAAGAACATCCCTTGTGAAAGCTTAGGCAGTGACAGGTACTCCTTCCTTTTCTTTATTGCTATCTCAAGGGATGAAGAACATCCCTTGTGACAGCTTAGGCAGTGACAGGTACTCCTTCCTTTTCTTTATTGCTATCTCAAGGGATGAAGAACATCCCTTGTGACAGCTTAGGCAGTGACAGGAACTCCTTCCTTTTTTTTTTTTTTTTTTTTTTTAATGAGAGATCAAGGGCCTATTAGACCCCTGATCTCTCCTCTGGCCCCCAAGGCAGCCAATCAAACACATCTCAGTAAACAAAGATCTAAAACCAGAAGTGATTAAATCCTTGTCGCTACCTGCTTCATTCGCCAAAGGAGGGAGAGGAACGGATGTTCTTCCTTCTCTGTGCTCAGCTGACCCAACAACTTGCAACGGTCCTGGGCTCCCCTATGGAACAAGAGAGCCCAGGAACTGTGGGGGGAGGCGGGGGGGGGGGGTTGTTCCAAGTCCTGTAAAATAATCGGCAGCTGTATAGCCGCTTGGATCACTTTTTACATGAAAGCCAATTGCTTGGCTGAAAAATTTAACAGCAGGATCATGGCTACAGCTGCACCCATGATCCTGGTATAACCATTTCTCATCCAACACATATACAGCCGTGGCCAAAAGTTTTGAGAATGACACAAATATTAATTTTCGCAAAGTCTGCTGCCTCAGTTTTAATAATGGCAATTTGCATGTACTCCAGAATGTTATGAAGAGTGATCAGATGAATTGCAATTAACTGAAAAGTTCCTCCTTGCCATGAAAATAAACTTAATTCCATAAAAAAAAATTTCCACTACACTTGTGAAGAAGGCTTCAGGGCGCCCAAAAAGTCCAGCAAGCGCCAGGACCATTGCCTACAGGTGATTCAGCTGCAGGATTGGGGCACCACCAGTGCAGACCTTCAGAATGGCAGCAGGCAAGTGTGACTGCCTGTGCATGCGAGGTGAAGACTTTTGGAGGCTGGCCTGGTGTCAAGAAGGGCAGCAAAGAAGCCACTTCTCTCCAGGAAAAACAAGAAGGACAGACTGATATTCTGAAAAAGGTACAGGGATAGGACTACTGAGTACTGGGGTAATGTCATTTTTTCTAAAGAATCCTGTTTCTGATTGTTTGGGGAATCCAGGAAAAACCTTGTCCTTGTCAAAAGCCTTTGACACTTATGAAATTGTGTAATTATACTTCAGTATACCATAGTAACATCTGACAAAATTATCTAAAAACACTGAAGCAGCAGATTTTGTGAAAATTAGTATTTGGGTCGTTCTCCAAACTTTTGGCCATGGCTGTACTGTATATACGTACAATGGATTTTGCATAATAAACAAATGGAAGTAACAGAATGAAGTGGTAGCTTTTGTCTATGGAATTGGTGGATAGGTAATCAGCCATGTCTCGGAAAACAACTCCTCAACATGGTTACATATATTGCATCGAATGTCAAGAAAATAACATATCCTGAACATAGACATGTACGCATGTATTCTGTAAGTTTTGATGCTTCTTAAGATTTTTGCTGTATGTACTGCAAGAACCAACCATCAGAAGAGCATTTATCCTCCATTTCCTGATTTTCCCGAAAAAAAAAAAATCATTCATAAAAGTGCCTTGATTTTTTGATCTGGAAAAAGCATGCACAAATGGAAGGAGAGCCAGACCAAACAATAAGAGTCCAAAACATTTTAGTAGTTTGTACTAAAAAACAGCTAACGCATTTCAGGAGTCAGAAAAACATTCTCTTCATCAGAGCTTCAGTTAAAAAAGGAACCTTGAATTGACTCAAAATAGAGCTTTCCTGTGTGGATCTGCGTAGGGAAGCAAATGCTGTATTAATTTCTAAATGTAACCACAATTTGTTAAAGCTGAACATTTTGTTTTCCCCATGCTGTGGGGCTATGTCCACACTGCATGGGTTAACTGCTTGTTTTGTCTTGGGGTGACCAGAAAGCTGCATATTCAACTGATCCTCCGCTCCAGTGGCAAACAGCGCTCCCCCCCGCGATCCAGCGATGGACTGTCCTTGACATCTTCACGTCCAGAGCAAGTCCATGGGCGTGATGATGTCAGGAACAGTCTAATGCATAAGACCTCTACGCTGCCGGGAGGCAGGAGCCATAGGGACCAGTCTTGTGCTGGGAGGATCAGAGGATTAGGTTAGTATCTCGTTGCTTTCCAATCCCGTTAGACAAAAACAAGGAGTTACCCGTGCAATGCAGGCCCAGCCCCACTGCATGGGTAATGTAAAACAATTGCCCAGAGTTCATCTTTTTAAAAAAAATATTACAACAATGTAAAAGTTAGTTGAATTTTTTTTTTAAATATATAAAAAATACATATAAAATATACTTAATGTGATTCAAGTACCCTTATATTGTGAGAAAAAATAACAATTCGGAAACATAAGAAAGAAAAAATGAAACTGTAAATAATTGGACAATAAATATAAAAAAATAAAAATTATCCAAAGATGAAAAGACTCCTGATTGGCCACCTCCCTTAATAGTGTATACAAAGGTGTGCCTAACAAAACGAGAACGGGAAAAAAAAGAGACAACTGGAATAGCCCCAAGTACTGTACCGGGACCAAAATGATATTACCGTATGTATGTCTAGGTCTTCATTTAACCCCGGAGGTGCCCGAGTATTTAGCTTGTGGACCCAGAATGTCGCCCATCTACACAATATACAGAATTTCTTATTGTTAGTTAAATGACTGGGCATAATCTCAATGGTGAACACCTTGAGATCCTTTATGTTTTTATTGTGTCGCTACAGGAAATAGTGTTGGGAGACACTATATTTGGAGGACCCTTTGTCAATAAACCGGTGTTCACCAGTTTTTTTCCGTAATATGGTTTTAGTTCGTCCCACATATAATCGCTTACATGGACATAGAAGACCATACACCATATTCTGTTCTGAGCAGCCTAACCTAAGCCAGTGGGCTCTTCCTCTCACTATTGTTTATGCACTCACATCAAAATCCCAGCAATTCTTGGATGCTTTTTTTCTTTTATCTGTCTGATACATGCATATAGTAAAAGCATTACACCCCTAGTCTCCTATAGACATTTTTGGCTGTGATGCGGTTCAGTGAAATTTTAAGAATCACTAGCCAAGAGAAGGAATATCTTGTATATCACAGTCATTTGATGCATAAATGAAGAACGATAATGGCACTAAATCAACAAAGACCTTGCTGCCAGCCAGCAGAGACATAGTTGACCTGTCTTGATGCCCAGAATTTACAATTGCCCACATTTTAAAGAGTAGTAAGTACCCCCATTGTAGATTTTTTTTTTTTTGGCAGGGGACTACAAAGACATTGTAGTCATTAAAAAACATTTCTATATCACTATCTACTCTTATCACATTAAAAAAAAAAGAAAAGAGTTTCTAAGAGACCTCAATTGATATCACAGATCTTTGTCAATTTCATATTTGTTGTGCTCTTTTTATCTTCTTTCAGGCCAGCAAAAAATGCACAGTTATCGGGGGCTCAGGGTTTCTTGGTCAACACATGGTGGAGCGCTTGCTAGAGAGAGGATACTCTGTTAATGTGTTTGATATGCGACAGGGCTTTGAGAATGATCGTGTCCAGTTTTTTATCGGTGATCTCTGCAGCAAACAGGTAAAATAATCATCCCGCCCAGACCATCAGTTTTTGTCTTTTATAATCTGGCAGTGTTTCCATGTAGACCATGGGCAAGCAAATTGGTATAAAAGTCCCAAAAACATGTGGCCCCAGCTGTCCTTTTTTGGGCACAGTGACTGAGGACTTGATCTTGGCTGAGAATTGTATTGACTTGTAAGCTTAGTTCAGCCAAGTTGTTGCTGGCTCTGTATTACCAGAGGGTAGAATGGTAATCAGGAATGGTTTTCTAACCTGTAGTCCATCAAATCACAGCGCACTAAGTCCATGTAACCCTTTTTAAGGGGTGAGTGCTTGGCTAAGCAGTAATACCCCACAAATCCAAATATTGAGAAAAACCAGCTCTCCAACAATCCAAAAAATATATGTTTTGAGAGTATGCAGACTTTATTTCTTAAAGGAGTTGTAAAGTCAGAAGGTTTTTTATCTTAATACATTCTATGCATTAAGATAAAAAGCCTTCTGTGTGCAGCAGCCTCCCTCATATCCCCTAATACTTACCTGAGGTTCCTCTAGCTCCAGCGATGTTGTAGGAATGTCTTGGCCATCCAAGACTCCCTTCCTCATTGGCTCAGACAGCAGCGCGGTGCCATTGGCTCCTGCTGCTGTCAATTAAAGTCAGTCAGCCAATGAGAATAGAAAGGGGGTGGGGCCCGGTTGCAGCTCCATGTCTGAATAGACACAGGGAGCTATGACTCAGCTTGGGTGCCCCCATAGCAAACTGCTTGCTGTGGGGCACCCAACAGGAGAGAGGGGCTAGGAGAGCCAAAGAGTGACCCAAAAAGTGGAGGATCCAGGTTGCTCTGTGCAAAATCACTGCACTGAGGAAGTAATCATAACATGTTTGTAATTTTTAAAAAAACGAGACTTTACAATCACTTTATGGTGTCTGCATGCTGTGTCTGTCCTTTTGAGAAAGAGAGGGTCTGCAGACTCTCTAAACCATTGGGACCTTAGTAAATGGCCATTCTGGAACATTATTGGAGGGCTGGCTTTTCTGTCTGTTTAGTTTTCTAACTTGTTGGGTCAACTTTTTAAACAGTGGTGAATGGCCAACAAGCCTGAGGTCAAATATGTTCACATTATTTAAAGCAACAATAATGATGTACGGGGATATCGTTTGGGCAGAATAAGGCAGATGCCATACGTGATTTCTTTATTTTTTATTTATTCCATTCAACCAGTCCACACATTCAAAGTGGATGGGGAAATTGCTCCTGTTGAGCTGTTTTATTCTGCTGGTGGGGGGCCTTCCTAGCCGGAAGAATACAATGGTCAGTGATGCCGGCTATGGCCGGCGGCACTGATCATTTAGGAAAAACCCAATGGGCTGGTTGTACACTAGTTGATCAAGAGATCAACTTGTGTACAACCAGTTAGCCCATACATGATTTAAAATTCAGGAGGTCCCTGCTGAACAGGCTGAATTTCGATCCATGTTTGGCCAGCTTAAGAGGGTTTTATTGGAGTTTGTTGTCAACTTTCAAACAATTCCTACTATTGTTCCCTGAACAGTATGGATGGTCAGCACCTACCGTACCTGGAATACCGATAGTATATCTGTGTACTATATATAGCCAAAATACATGCATATATACATACACTGAACATGAGCTGAACTCAAAGATCCAAGACTTTATGTACACAAAAGGCCTATTTCTCTCAAATATTGTTCAAAAATCTGTCTAAATCTGTGTTAGTGAGCACTTCTCCTTTGCCAAGATAATCAATCCACCTCACAGGTGCAGCATATCAAGATGCTGATTAGACAGCATGATTATTGCACAGGTGTGCCTTAGGGCTCTTTCACGCGGGCGATCCGATCAGATCCGCCTGTCAGTTTTTTAGGCGGATCTGATCAGATCCTCCATGCAGCTCTATGGGGCAGCGGATGTCAGCGGAGACACCTCCGCTGCCATCCGCATCCGATCCTGTCCGTGAAATCTGGACAGATGGAAACCCTATTTTTCCATCCGTTCAGTGATCGGATCAGATCTGATGAGAGCGGACAGGCGGTCCGCTCTCATCCGATCCCCCATAGAGGGCAGCGGGGGCTGAGACACCTCCCTCTCCGCTCTGCAAGCGGAGACGGAGCTGTCATCCGCCGGCTCAGCGGGGATTGCAGATCGATCCCCACTGAGAAACACGGATCCGCCTACGGAGGCAGACCATGTGAAAGAGCCCTTAGGCTGGCCACAATAAAAAGTCACTCTAAAATGTGCAGTTTTATCACACAGCACAATGCCACAGATGTCGCAAGTTTTGAGGGAGCATGCAATTGGCATGCTGACTGCAGGAATGTCCACCCTGTTGGCCGTTATTTGAATGTTCATTTCTCTACCATAAGCCGTCTCCAAAGGAGTTTCAGAGAATTTGGCAGTACATCCAACCAGCCTCAACTGCAGGCCACGTGTAACCACACCAGCCCAGGACCTCCACATCCAGCATCTTCACCTCTAAGATCGTCTGAGACCAGCCACCCTGACAGCTGCTGCAACAATCGGTTTGAATAATGTAAGATTTTCTGCACAAACTGTCAGAAACCGTCTCAGGGAAGCTCATCTGCATGCTCGTCGTCCTCATCGGGGTCTCGACCTGACTGCAGTTCGTCATCGTAACTGTGTGAGTGGGCAAATGCTCACATTCAATGGGGTCTTGCACTTTGGAGAGGTGTTCTCTTCACCGATAAATCCCGGATATAACTGTACAGGGCAGATGGCAGACAGTGTATGGTGTCGTGTGGGTGAGCGGTTTGCTGATGTCAACGTTGTAAATTGAGTGGCCCATGGTGGCGGTGGGGGTATGGTATGGGCAGGCATATGTTGTGGACAACTAACACATATGCATTTTATTGATGGCATTTTGAAAGCACAGAGATACCGTGACGAGATCCTGAGGCCCATTGTTGTCCCATTCATCCACGACCATCACGTCATGTTGTAGCATGATAATGCACGGATCTGTACCTAATTCCTGAAAGCTGAAAACATCCCAGTTCTTGCATGGCCAGCATACTCACTGGACATGTCACCCATTAAGCATGTTTGGGATGCTCTGGATCGGTGTATAGGACAGTGTTCCAGGTCCTGCCAATACCCAGCAACTTCACACAGCCATTGAAGAGGAGTGGACCAACAGTCCACAGGCCACAATCAACAACCTGATCAACTATATGCGAAGGAGATACTGACTGGTTTTCAGACCCCCCCCCCCCCCCCCCCAATACAGTAAAACTGCACATTTTAGAGTGGCCTTTTATTGTGGCCAAGCCTAAGGCACACCTGTGCAATAATTATGCTGTCTAATCAGCTTCTTGATATGCCGCACCTGTGAGGTGAATGGATTATCTCAGCAAAGGAGAAGTGCTCACTAACACAGATTTAGACAGATCTTTGAGTTCAGCTCATGAAAAATGGGGGCAAAAACAAAAGTGTTGCGTTTTTATAATTTTGGTGTGTGTGTGTATACATACACATATATATACAAATTTACTGCATATCAGACTACCCTCTGTCCAGCAGGAGAAGTCTCGTCTTCCCAATCTGCATGTGTCTTCTACCTATTTCAAATAAATTCCCACTTAAATTGTTTTCAAACAATGCAAGAGTGCCAGATCTCTAAGGCCCCTTTCACACTTGTGCGACTTGTCCCGCGATTTTGGACCGCAAAATCGCATGACAAGTCGTTTTCCAGTTCCTGCACTACTTTGGCACTATTTTAATGCGTTTTGAGGTATATAGCCCTGAGCCATTGCTCAAAATCACGTCAAAATCGCGGCAAAGTTGCTGCAAAATCGCGTTGCATAAGTGTGAAAGGGGCCTAATATTGTAACTCAATGAATATACCAAAATTTTAGATGAAATAAACACCAAAATACAGTTTGTTTTTCCTTCTTGAAATGACAAACTGGACTTGCCTTAGCTAGATCTGGTCGGCTTTTATCCAGAATACCTCCAGTTTGACAGTCTGATATGTATGTGTTTTTTCTATTTACAATCAACCGGTCACAAGCCTGGCTAGTGGAATCTGAACAAGCAGTGAAAAAAGTTCATAGACAGAAGTTTCCCTTGCTGAAAACCATTACAACTTTAGCTGCCTAAATCTCAGGATTTAAGGAGTGATTTCTTTTTTTTTCTTTTTTTTTTTTCATGAAATGCCTTTGCTTTGCTGCATCATATACTCAGTTTGATTTGCTTATGTTTGTGACATGTCTACAGTAGGGGGCCCTTTCACACTGAGGATTTTTTCATGCGATTTTGTATTTAAAAAAAGTGCCTGAAAAGCTCAAGAAACTAGCTTCCCTTTTTAAAATGAATGAATTTTACTGGGGCGGTGTGCTTCTGTTAAGGTGAAAAAATCCTGCTTGCAGCATCTTTGGAGCATGTTTGGGGAGCTAAAAAGAACGCACCAAAAATGCATCTTCATATTAAAAAAAGCGCCTGCAAAGCTTTTTTAGTGCGGTTTTTGAGTCGCATGTCCTTTAAAAACTGCACCACAAATGCAGGAAAATTGCGTTTTTGCTTTGGATCAGTGTGAAAGTGCCCTGATGGATCTCCAAGCTGTCAGGACAGGTCTCCGAATATCTATGACCGAGGATTCGTCCTGCTCTTGCTGTTAGCCTAACACTATCAACACTTTTTATGCTGCCAATGGGTTACTTATTTTGAGTAGGTTATAGCGTAAAAGACATCATGGTGCTGCATACCATGTCCTTAAATAAACAATAAAACATATTTTCTTTTCTTGGACATCACAGTGATTGTATTCATATTTTTATTACAAAAAAAAAAAAAATCATCTATCTGATATGTATAATTTTGCCTTGTATTCAAAAAGCTGCTTTTTTTCTCAATAATACAAGGATTTACTGCCAGCACTTCAGGGTGTGAATGTCGTCTTTCACTGTGCATCCCCGGCCCCCTCCAGCGACAACAAAGAACTATTCTACAGAGTTAACTACACTGGAACGAGAACAGTCATTGCGGCCTGCAAGGATGCTGGTGTCCAAGTGAGTACACTAATAAAGCTTTTAATTGCTGTACCCACATAGTATAATTTTTAAGTCTATGGGGCTTGACAGAACAATATTTTGTTCTTAGTTTCTGTTGCCATCTGTTTTACGGAGGCCATTATAAAGGCATCAAATATTACTCATATATTCTTGCTTTATTATCTGCTGGGGAACCCAGTAGAGTCTGTATTTTTTTAGGAGTCTAGCAGGGATTAGAGCTGCCAGGAGAGGTAAGCATGAGCTAAGGCACCTAGTGGAGCCTAGCGCTTAGTAGGAATAGGGGTTGTATTTTTTTTTCCCATAGATAGATTTGCTTTAAAACCTAGTTCAACTTTCTGTTTCAGCAGGCCAAATACATTCCAGCTGCATCAAAGCAAAAGGTGTTTGAAGACTTACACTTCATTTTTTTTTTAGAAAACAGCCACAGCCTGAGTGTGAGGGGCTTGCGCTTAGGAAACCTCGGTTCGGTGAATATAAATAAAACCAATAACTCAGTAGTAAATCAATAAATTAAATATATAAGCTGCTGCTTATATGATCCTGAGTTGAAAGCCTGTCCCTTGTCTGCATGCTGCAAATGTTGACCCTTGCGGTTTGTGTGGAATCAGTGTTCTATCTTTTGAAGTCTGACACACCATGTGCTAAGTCAGAGTTGGAGCTCTGAGTTTTGCCGATTGCATAGCTATAGGTCTCAGCAGGGTGTGTTGAACCTCTGCAGAGAGAACAGGGGACAGGCTTTGTTACTCCAGCTGTGGCGGCTTTCTAAAGAAAATGAACTGTAAGACTTTGATCAGCTTGTTTTGATACCCCATCAGCTGTTGTATACTGATAGTTCAGTAGGCCTTATAATATACCAGATATGGTTGTTTTATCAATTATCCAACCATGCTGTGAATGAACATAAAAAAAATACAAATCAACTTGCAACACAACAGTCTTATGGGCCATACACACTATAAGATTTTCTGAAGACTTTTTCCTTTAGACTTACCAAAACCAGATAATATGAGGTCAAACCTAAACACTTTCAATTTGCATGCAATCTGGCAGGCCCTTGCACTACATAGAAAAGGTAAATCTGAAGGAAATCTAACCACAAACGTTGGATAGTGTGTATCCAGCTTTAGTTACTCCACAGCCTCCTGTTTGATTTAATCCTGGTACAACGAGAAATCTTTAAAGCTCATAGATTTTAGAGACGCTAAGTATTACAATTCCTCTGAATTAAAAGTGGCAAATAGTTCCAACAAAAAAAATGAAGAGTAGTGAAGCTGGTGTAAAGGAAATCCCACATGCAGATTAATCTCATCACATATCACCCAAAGTGCTCCACCAAACTGCCTTTGTTTGAATAACTCACCAGATCAATTTGCCTCACATAAAAAATGCCGGAAAAAAACACTTCAGTAAACCACTAGTCCCGATATTTCATCTGGTTCCTGGATGTTCCAAGTTCTCCAAATATTTTCAATGCATAAGTTCCTCAAAGCTCCCATAGTGCATTATCATAATACATGATTAAAATCCATTGATCACAAAAAAAGAAAAGCATGACATATCCTAAGATCACGCAACGCTCCTTGTAAATCCATCGTCTCCGCGTCTCCCCATGGGCCGGTATATCGGCATCCCACCCGACTGCTCAACACACTCTGGACTGCAGAATACTGCTGGGATGGCGCCTGACGTCACCAGTGGTCACCGTGTGGCTGCCCCCTGACACAGTATTTTGGCTTCTTCAAAAGTTCCCTTTTTTGACATTTGAGGAACTTATGGGTGGAAAGTGTTTGGAGAACTTGAAACATCCAGGAACCAGATAAAAAAAATATCAGGAATAGTGGTTTATCCAAGCACTATTTGCTGACCATTTTATGTGAGGCAAATGGATCTGGTGAGTTTTCTCTTACGTCCTCTGACAGTCGCCGCCCATCCATATTAGCCTTCACTAGTGGGTAATGGCGCCCTCTTTAGGAGAAAGCTAGGCAGATTAACAGGTCATAAAGGGGGTTTGGTGGAGCAGTTTGAGTGATTTGTGGAGAGAGATCTGCACGTGGGATTTTCTTTGACACCAATGTCAGTACTCTTCATTTTGTGTGTGTGTGTGTGTATATATATATATATATATATATATATATATGTGTATATATATATATATATATATATATATATAT